>NC_142108.1:4902500-5601250 GCF_056152115.1 Neolamprologus brichardi
TGCACCCCCCCCCCCCCCCCCTCTCTCAGGTGTGGCCTGTTACACTGGCAAAACAAGCAGATTTCATACTCAAACACTAATTTAGCCTGACAGCGTGTTATTCTGTTTGCTTTACTTGTGTACTGCTCTCCAAAGGAGTTCTAGAGGTGCACTCCAGTCTTAATCCCAAGACAAAGGAATACTTTGGCAGATATTTTCCCAAATGAGAAAGGATTTACAAGATTTAGTGGCAGCTGTGGCAGCTCCATAAAGTATTTTTATACGCTCCCCCCAAAATCTGCGTTTTATATGTAACTGGAGCTGTTGTCTGCGTAAAGAGCGCAGGTCAAACTGCAGGAGCCGCAGCCTGGTTTTTGAATCTGGACAGGGGCTCATTTCTATAAAGGCTTTCATTTAGCTGTCCTTGCCCTAATCTGTGAAACACTGGAGGGATGGAGCGACCCCTGGTGGCTGCCGTGTGCACCTACAGCTCCAGAAATATTCTCCCCCTCTTCAGAGCCAGCTGTGGAGCCACAGCGAGGGGAGCACGTCACAGGTAGTCTCCACTGCAGTTGCATTCGTTGTCTTTGTTTGTGAGCGGACTCTCCTGTCACGCTTAAGACAGACCAGCAAACTCTGATTTATGACTCCTCCAAAAGCTGTAATTTAAGGTGGGAGCTCAGGAAAAAAAAAACCCACTGGATATCTCTCAACTGTCATATCATGCAGAGACGGAGCTGTGATTGTTTGCACCTTCTTCCCCCACACAGACGTTCAGGTTTTCCAACCTGTGGTGAAGAGAAGCGGCAACAGAATAGATTAATTAAACTCTTCTTCTTCTTCACCTTCCTTGTGCTCTGTAGCATGAGTCATCAGATGAGTCTAGGTGTACAAAGGTAATAATGCGCAGCCCTGACACGGGCATGAAAGTACATTAGCTGCTCATAAATTTAAAAAAAAAAAAAGGATGGCTCTTGCTTGCAGGTTTTTCCTCTTCATTGTCAAGCATTTCATTGGCCCTCCTCCCTTAGGGTACAGCCATAGTGTTGGGTGCAGTTAAGGTGGTGTTTATTTCCAGGTACAGCAGTCTCCCTCTTACGACGCCAGGAGTCTGCATCTGCTGATAAGGAGCGAGACTGGCTGGGAAGAGACAGAGACTCAAGGTTAATGTGCACAGTCTGGGAGACGTTTGCTTTTGCTTTAGGCTAATGTTGTGCAAGAGCAACTTTGTTAGGCTGTTGGACAAACGGCAGCAGGGCAAATTACTGTACTTCCACACAGCCTTATGAACTAGTTTACTGCATGAACACGGCGCGCAATAGTGTCAAGTCACAAATCATCATGTATGTGCACATTTTTCCTCTCCGTTTATGCATAACCCACCTTTTCTTGGCTTTCTAAATAGAGAGCAATACTTTAAGGTAAGATGGATCATACCCAGCTTTGACCTTAGGAGTCATCCCTCACTTCAGCGTGAGACCTGCTCACGTTTGTTTCTGTCCCCCTTGGCTGCCACTCATGCATGGCGCTCTTTAGGACTCTGTGCCAAGGTTCAGCCAGTTCAAAGCTTGAGTGTCCTTCTGGGTGAAGGGGACTGGTGAATAATTACAGACTCACTGAAACAGACAGCCACTTTTAAGTTTTCTTCACATAGCCCGACTGTTGCAGACATACAGGCATTCAGGAAAAAAGGAAGGAGGAAAAAAAAAAGCAGTGACATTCATGACCTTCATTTTTCAGTTGAATCCACAGAGGTATTTTTTGTTTGTTTGATTTTTTTTATGTATGTATTATTTGGTTGTGTGTTGGGTCTAGATGTGCAGATAGGTGGGGGAGAGACACTCCTGCAGCCAGCTGTGGAAACAGAAGATAGCGAGCGAGCTGGAGAGGAAGTGAAAGGGATTTGGTGTGCAGGGTCTGCACAGCTCTGCAGAAATGGAAGTTTTCATTTCTTCATTTCCTCAGGATAGCTCTGGCTGTTTGAACAGGTGTGCGAGCCCCCTCCCCCACAGCCCCAGGGATATAAAGGCTCCAGCATCCTCTCGTGTTGTCCGGCTCGGGCCGTGCTTTCATCAGTCCGCGGCGCAGGGGAACAACCCTCACACAGGGAAGCCTAAACAGACTAATGCTTTTCCAATCGCCCTCCTGTCTCGGTTGTTATTACTCCAAAACAGCTGGGCTAAGAGACACAGAAGAGCTTGTTAAATGGGGGAAAGTGAGCATCTGAACGTACTGATTACAGAGGGCGAGGAGCGGGGAGAGCCGTGTGTTTTGGTACATGCTTTGTGTTTTCCCCCCAAGGCAATGAATACACCCGGACTGAGTCATGCTAGACTGGAGCCACAGCTCTGGCTCCTTAAGCTCCTCTCCCTCTTCACTCTCCTCCCACTGTTGACACAACCAGCTGGGCTCCTGATGCATCCAAACACACACATATAACCCAACACATGTTGGGAGAGGTGCTTGATGGGAGGACAGAGGGAGGGAGGAGTGATGAAATGGCAGAAGGAACAGGGGCAGCTGGTGCGAGAGGCCCACACTGAGATTGATGAGCTGCTGTAGAATCTAGCAGGTAAACACCAGTGTGGCTCCTCTTCCCCCACACAGAGCTTCTCTGGGATTAAGCCACTTGTTGAAAGAGGTTTCCTGTTTGCTAAACGTCACGCTCACTCTCTCTTGTACCACCCCTTCATTTGTCTCAGCTTGTTTACATGTTTTTTCATTTATTTATTTACCGACCTTTCTTTTTTCCCTCCCCCCCTTTTTGGTCATTTCCTGCTCGACACCTGAGAAAGTCATTGCAGTGTTCCTGTGCTTTGAACGCACAGCTTCTTTGCTCCTCAGCATCACTATGTTCATGGCCTTTTAAATATCACCAGTAGGTGGTGATATGACTCTTTAGAAGCTGCCTCAGAGATCTCCTAAATAAATAACCTCTCCTACATGGCCTTATTTGATCCCACGTCCCTTCAGCAAAACAATGTCTCGTTACTGCAGTGTGATATTTTTTTCCCCCCGTAAGAAAGAAACCTGGAGGTTTCAAAATGCTTTCCTTTTTTTCTGACTCTTTTTGAGACGTCTGCTTTTAACGAGACACATGAATATGTATTCGATTGTGGGGCATGTACAATGCTTAGGGAATCTTACCTTCAAATAATGCAGGAAGGATGAATGATGGTTTGCTCCCTTTTAGGCAGGAACAAAAGAAGATTGCTTGCACGGTTATATTTACAGCAGATTTCTCAAAAATGTAGCTTATTTACATCAGTGGGTTAACTGCACTGGTGGGAGAATAAGGTTTTTGCCTCACTGGATATTCAAGGCGGATCACTTTTTTGGTATTTTAGAATATATTTCAAGATAAACATTTCAAGTTAAATACGTTTGAGAAAGACTCCTGTATTCAGTTCACTTCAGATCTTTTATATAGCGCCAAATCACAACAACAGTTGCCTCAAGGTACTTTATGTTGTAAAGTAAAGTCCGTACAATAAAAACAGAGAGAGCCCAACAATCAGAGCGAGCACTTGGCGACAGTGGGAAGGAAAAACTAAGAATCGTCAGGCAGAACCAGGCTCAGGGAATCAGCCCGTGAAGGGGATGTTACTGTCATTATTTGCCACAGTTTTCGCCCTTTTTTTTCCCCATCTGTTAAAGGTCTGACCTTGTGGATATAACCCTGAGGTGGTTTTCTATCGGTCCCTCTCTGTAGCCTAGATCACAGCTCTGTGAGAGTTATTTGGTCTGGACTGTGGCTGAAGTCTCAGTAGGCTCACTTCCTTCTCTATCTGCAAGAATGTTTTGCTCGGGGAAGTTGTTTGTTATTTCCCCATCGATCAGGAAGTGTAAGAGAATGTGCACGCTTGTGTGTGTTGGCTATGTGTGCCATGAGAGGTGGACTCCACGGTCCAAATCTCGCCGTTACGTCCACTGGCAGCGGACAGGAGCTTGGAGCAAATTTGTGATGTAATCAGGAGTTAATCTCTACCCTGCTGCTTGCTGATCAGCCCCACAGGGGCACGCATGGCAACTCAGGCATGCATGCACCCCCCCGCCCCACCTCTGAAATACACCCACGCACATTCCATGCATCTGCAGCTCTGCCATCCTTTAGCCCCTCTAACTCCCAGCTGAACTGCTAATCCCATTACCAAAGCAAGAGAGCAAAAGCCTCCAATTCACCTGAACCCTCATACTCATTACACATCAAGAGCAGCATTAGAGCCCAATGGATGGCGAAATCACATTCCTGACCCGGCTCAGGTTGCATAACATGGCTCTGCGTAGCCGTACTGGTTGAACCATCACCAGAACGAGAGCTTTTGGCCAAGCCGCTAACGTAGGCAGGGTTGTACTTTATTGGCTAAGAGATCTCAGCATCACTTTAGGAGCAGAAACAGTTATCTAACATTTATTGGCACATTTGAATCAATCCCTTATTCTTTTGGGTAAAGAGTGAATGCAGATTATGACCTCATTCACCCAATTACTGCAAATAATAACAATAATAATCCTAGCATGTTTGAGTTTTGTACTGTAACCTCTGAATCTTCACCAACAGGACGTCATCCCTCAGAGGGAGCCTTCACCACTTTTTGGATAAAGGTTGCCATGGTGACAGTCGGAAACAGGTTGTTTCCTTGGTGACTGAAGGTCCTGCCCAGCGTGCGCATTAGCTTCATTGTTACCGTCCTCTCATATGCAGCCTTGCCGACAGACACAGGCAGAGAGGTGTTCGAACCAAAAACCAAACTGCGGCACCATCACCAGCCTGCTGCAGCACTATGTTTTGTTCTGTTATTAGTTTAAAACTAGCCAGCCTTTCTTTACTTATTTCCATCTGTCTTTCAAGATCCCAATACTGAGGTCGGCTAATGTTTTTCCCTGCTCACCTGGTTCTTCCATTAGAAGCCTGTCTGTGGTCAGACGGGCAGCATCAAAGCAGGGGTGTTAGTGAGGCACCATGTCAACCTGTGGCTCACTGTCGGAGGGAAGGGGGGGAGTATTACCCTGGGATAGCTAATGATAGCCTGCTGGGAGGGGGAAGAGATGACAGCGGTGGGGTATCTTTTTTTGATTAGCATGCTTTGATTTGGGTTTCTTTTCTTTTTGTGGAGCTTATATATATATAAAATATTTCTTGTGATCGGCTGTCCACAGGCATTCACTCAGCTGGCAGCACAGCCAACCGTGACTGGCACATAATACCTCCTCACCTCTACCACTCAGCTGCAAAAATCAATCTTTTTTTTTCCTAGCCTGGAACGTCCACTGGCTCGGAAGCAGTCTGAATGATGGTGTGTTGGCTCGCAGATAAGGACGTAGTCAGTGGAGGACTGAGGAGGGAGTGCTTTGTAGTGAGAGGCTTTGACTGAGATAGATGGGGCTGAAAGAGTGTGAACTTTGGTGGAAAGAAAAGCTCAGACTCTATCATCGAGTCATGCATTTGGATGCTGCGAATGGCAGCGGTGTTAAGAGGCCTATATTGAACTGATTGAGCTGGAGGAGTAAGAAAATAGAGTTTAAGAGTTCTGACATATTTCATAACCTCAGTTTCTATAATGTGTTTTTTCGTACACATTGAGCTGTTGCGTTAAAGGAGCCAGAAGTTCTGCCCTTCGTATTGTCATTGTGAGCCTTCTTTTTTTTTCTTTCTTTCAAAAACAGCGGGTGGGAGTCACCTGCTAGAGGGGGATTGCCCTTTGGTTGAAGACCTCTCACCTCACTCGCCTCTTGAGGCATCCCCCAGCAGGCTGTCTGCGTCACAGCTTGACTGGCAGGTACAAAGTAACCACTGTGTGCTCCTAGGTCCTAAACTCACCCCTGCCACTCAGCTGTCACAGGACAATGCTGGGCTGCCCCACCCGCCTGACCTGCCTCTTTGTGTCCTCATTGAATTACAGGACAAGTTGGTTCTGTGCACTCTCAAAGTAATTGAAAACATGTGATTAAAAAAAGGCAGGGATTTGCACCAGTGAACGTGACTCACTCCAACAGGAGCAACGGTCAGATAGAGCCTGTGAAAGATGATATCGGCATGTGGCATCCTCATTATGAGGACTTAAACATCTCTTTGTTGAGGTGTTAAGAGTGGAGCCGGGCTCTTTGATACGGTTGAAGGGGATTGTGTTGACCTCAAAATGAAGTCATGTTCCAGCAGTCTGCTGCAGACAGAGCAGAACCTTTTAAGTTCCCTCTTGGCCTTGTCAGGGTGTCTGCTGGGAAACAGGACTACAGAGTCTTCTTACTAGCTCTTACATTTTTATGGAGGAGATACCTTGTTGTTTTGTATTTATCCTTATATTCAACTCAGATAAAGTAAACAGATGGATATAAGCTAGCTAGTATGTAGCCAGTCTTCTTTTTTCACCTATTTCCACCCAGAACTTGGAACTGTTTATGATATTACCCAGCAATATGGTTGAAAGCCCAGCATCCCAGATCAACACGTGTCACAATTCCATGTAGATTTGAGTCATACCATCTCTTACAGTTTATTATTGTCTAATTTTAGATACAATACTGAAACCGAAAAAGCTGCCAAGTTGTTGTTTCCAAGTTTGCATTTTTGTTCAAACAGCTGCAAAAAGATTAAATATATAACAAAGAAACAGCTTCACTGCTAAACCGGAGACTAAAATGGCTGATTGAAGTGCTGTCTGTACGATGGTAGAAGAAAGAAATGTCCTTGCAAAGTGGGACAAAGGCTGCGTATCCCATTAATGTGCGGATGGATTTCCTTGGGTGTTTTTCACACATCTGTATCCGTCTGTAGTTGGCCCCCTTCTGTCACACGGTACAAAGACACTGCAGGCAACATCAGTGTGTAGGTATAAGGACACACCGTCTGTCCGTCTAGGAGTAGACGGGGGAATGAGGTGCATAATTGTTGCTTTCGGGGAGTATCCGCTCTCATGAATGTGTGCTCTGTTTTTATTACTACCCTTGATTACCTTAATCCTCCGTCTGAGCTCAGGCCTGTCACACACACCGAGGGATTTGAGAGGTCAGAGATCAAACCATCCCCCCGCTTGCTCCTAAAATCACTGACTCCTCATTAAACTACAGCCTTGTCTTTATCTCTTTACTCCCTCCTTTTCTACGTGATTCCAGCTCCTGCTTTGTCACTGTCCACCATTCCCCTCTGTCTGTTGCTCTTTTGTCCCTCTCCACTTCTCTGCTCTTCTTAAAAGAGAGCATGCTTCTGTCTGCCCGTCTTCCTTAATGGACTTGGTCCTCTCAGCATCATCATAGCACTGTGTTCAGTAAAGGCAGCGTTTGCGGGGTACTTCAGCGCAAATGAAGTTGGAGCTAGATGGAAATTACAGGCTTCGGTTCCTTAAAAGCATTCTTTTCTTCCCTTCCATTTGGAAGGGGATGGGGTGTAAATGGGGATGGCGGTGAAGGGTTGGGGGCAGGAGGCTGAATTTTCAGAGAGGTTTTGTTATTTGCAATCAAATGCACTCGTTCTAATGATGTTTTAGTGGAAACACTGCTCAAGAAATTATATTTGGGTTAATGATGCTTACAGCATGAAAGACAAACCTGCACTATGGGCCCATTTTCCAATGCATTTTTGAACAAGCACACGCTAAGAAAAGGCATCATGTTGATCCATTGAATTGGTTAATAATGGTGCTAATAGCTTTGTTTATGTGGAAAATAGACAGCAAAATGACACACAGGCCTCTTTTTTTGCAGTTTTTTTTTTAGTTTCCATTCATGTTTCCATTTTAATTTGCTATGCATGCGTTGCATAGCATTAGGACACTTGCTAAGCATTATACCAACACTTTAAATGCACGTTTTTGCACTGACGAAACCCTTCCACACAATCCTTTTAGTACATTAATTGACACGTGTCACAAATGAAACCTCCATTAGTGCTAATGGCATTAGCATTTCCTTTGTTAAAAGCTTCACTGTTTTGGGTAATCACCAAGGAAGCAGTGGAGAATCAGGGCATTGTTCACACTTGGAAATCTCAGAAGTTGATAATCAAATTAACACTGGGCAAACCTGGTTTGTATTGTCATGAGCAGATGTGTGATGGGAAGCATTAGCAGGAAGTTTATCAGGAAAATCAAATTCATTACAGACTGCTCATGACTGTTTTGCATAATTAGAGATGGAAAATCCTGTAACGTTGAAATTGTGTCATCTTCAGTTCTTAACCAGATGTTTAGTATGTTTTACAAGTTTGCTGTTAAACTGATTTTGATAAAACCGGTAACATTGAGCTAGGATTTGGTTATCTTTAAAATGTTCTATAATTGACAGATTTAGACGTTTCCTTCATTTATAAGCAGTTGCAGGCAAAGCTGTGGAATCGGCCTTTTGGATAACCGGGATAACTATACGGCCGTATGGATAGGATAAACGATAAATTCAAAATTCACCGTGTCTGTAGTAAATGTGCTTCTCGAAGACGTTTTAACTTTCAAAGTAGCCATGACGAAGAAAACGAATCTTGTAGTTCATCTAATCCAAAAGGTCAGCCTTCATCATTAAACCAGATCGTCTCCGAGACCCTGTGGGATTTCTCTGTTAATGATGATCTTCAGTGTACAACATTCACTGTCATTTCACACCACTTGAAAATCCTAAAATGGTTAAAGAGACAGTGCCCATTTAAGCCATAGTGTACCTGGCATCACGTTAAAGTCGCCCACTTTTACTGTATAGAGTTATTTCCGTGTCTTTCTGTGGGATGGGAAATGTGTCCTGTTATTGAAAGGCCCAGGAATTAAATGGCCCCGGGTGTTTCTTCTTCTTTTGTAACATAAGAAACTGTTCTTTTCCTGTGTATTACCTTTTTATAGACAGGTTTGTTCAGCCACATGTGAAGCGCTAACCATCAGTCAAAGTGATGTTTAAGATGTGCCATCAGGCAGCCAGTGGAGCTTGACACTGAGGAGGAGCAGACGTCTCACTTTGAAATTGCTCACTCGTTCGGCGAGAACATCGGGGAGGCTGCGAGTCGCTTCCCCCCCCAAGGCCTTAGAGGTCACTGCCTCGGCCTGACTAATGGGCCACAGGTCACGTTGTAAAGAGATTTACCGACTGGCCGAGACATCCAGTTAGCATCACTCGTAGTTTCATTCAATTTCCTTCAACTGCTAAAGACTGCAGTGTGTGTAAAACCTAATATTTTCCCCTCCAGGGTAGTGCACTCATTTATCACAGCAGGCTTCAGGCTGTTAAACTCAGCTGTCCTTCTGGGTATTGAGACATTTGAGTGATGTCAAGCGACATGTCAGTCACTTACCTCTCAGTGACCTCAGCTCCCACTCAGAGCCTTTCATTTGGGAGAGCACTGTAATGTAATGAGATAAGGCCATAGGCTGTAAGTCACTTTTCAGAACCTTTCACTAAGAGAGGCTGATTTATTCCCCCCTTTCCTGTACAGGAACCCAAACACATTTACTGTCACGTGTAAACATTGTGAGAGTGGGTACTATTATTCCCATTGCCAATCATTTTCTTGCTGAATAAAGCACTTCTCAGATTCAGAGCTTGTAATTGTAAGCACACGAGGAAGAAGTTTTCAATCCCCTAAGGCTCGATTGTGTTTCTATATCCCTTATCCAAAGTGTTTTGCAGCTTGAATCTCATTGCTATGAGTTACAACACTGACCTAACCATCAGCAACAGCTGTGGACACATGATCTACCTGCCAGCCCCGCAGGTAACGGAGGATCTCCTCAGCCTTTTAAGCGCCAACTGTAATGTGTTATTGGAGAAACTCAGCTGTCAAATCCAGCTCTGAAGCTGTGAAACTGATCTCCAAAGGGAAAGGCTGTTAAATCTGCACGGACACTGGGTTTTTTTGGTTGGTTTTTTTTTTTTTTTTGTCCAACTCATCCGCTTGTCTCTTTTGAACTTCAGTCCAGAACCAATCCACTCACTGTCAGCTTCCCAGCTCTGCCTACTGTATCCTCGCTGTGTTTGCCCACACTGTCTCACTCTGCACCCGGTCTAGCTGGAGGCCTTTGTTGGTGACTTTGGCTGCCAACATGCTGGAACAGCCAGGAGTGATGAAGGCTTGGGGGGGAATTAGCTGGTGACAGGAACTCTGTGAGGACCGCCAAGCTGGCAGAGCCCTTCAGGGAGCCTCAGAGAGGAGTCGCGTCGCCGCAAAGCCCTGCTCTCTCTGCAGGAGAGGGGGATGAAATATGAACTCCTTTTAATATCCCACCTAATAACTGTGTTGACAAGCGCCATGAGTTACCTTCTGCAGGAATGTCGTGGCATTTGGATAATTAGCACGTAAATAGAATTTTGTGATACCCTGCTATAACACAGCGGTGGAGACGTTTTTATAGTGGCAAAGGTTAGGCGGTAATTTTACTAGCCTTCTTGTGGAGCCAAGTAGAGGTCTCTCATTGGTGGTGGTGGTGGTAGCTTACAGGCCAATCAGCTGGGAGGGGACCAAGCCAAGAGATTCACTGCCTGCACTGAGACCAATTAATTTACGCTCAAATCCATGCCTGCATCCACTTGGCACTTGTTTGCTCAGAGAACCAGAAAGCTGTTCTTTGCTCTCTTTTTTTTGCGAGCGTTGTTTGTGTTTTTTGTGGGATAGCTTGACAGAAATCTTTTTGGGAAAACACTGATTCTTTCACACTTGTCGCACTCCGGCGATGCCACGCAAAAAAACCTGATAATTGCTTTTGCGGCGCAATGTTTGTTCAAACCATCTCCGTGAATGCAGCGCCTGAAGCTGTTTTCCAAACCCTGGAAAGTGAAGGCGACTTTAACCAACCTGGAGCAAAATTATGTGCATTTTACTGTCGAGTTGTTGATAATGGGAAACCGCCTTGGGGAGCCTAAAAGAAGACACCAGGTTTACAGATTTATATCTTCTGTTAACAAAAAAAGAGAAGGAGGGGAAAAAACTGTATCCTAAAAACATCCAGTGTCACGGCTGTTTGTGTATGAAAGGGGCATTATCATAGCATTTTAGCATATCAGTCTTGTTAACATCCCCTCCATACTTAAGTAATTACTCTGAAGAGATAGTGATGGCATTATTAATTGTTTGAGTCTCCAATTAAATCGTTTCGGTGGCTGTCATTCCCGCTGGCTCGGGTCCCTGTTGGCACGGGATCTGGCTCGCAAAGTAAATAGGAGTACAAAGCTGACAGCTGTCTGATAAATTATGCACAGCCCTGTGTTTGAGATGTGCAGGCACACACACACACACACACACACTCTTGCAGCCACACACACACTGATCCTCGCATGCTTAGGCCCCAGCGGTACTGTTGAGAGGATCTGGAGACTCATTAAACTCCTCCACACATTTAGTTTGTTTCTGCCCCGTTCCCTCCTCTGTGGATTCTGTCTGTCTTCTTCCTCTTCTTCACACCTTCTTGTAGCGTCCCTCGTGTTAGCTCTCGCTCCATCTTGGCGCTCCTGTTTGCTCATCTGGCATCTCCATTAACACGGTGGTATTATAGCGCCCTTCTCCTCTCATATCCTCTGCAGATTACAGGGCTGATATGAGGGCTCAGGCCACAGCCAAATGGAGTGTGGGGGTGGGCTACAGAGCCGTGGCCAAAATCCACTGAGTAGAGTCCGTCTATGCTGGGCCAAACCTGTTGACAGAGAAATTTCATGGTTCAGTATAGAATTTTAATAATATGGTTTTTGCGTTTGCCTGAACTTTATTCATAGTAATCTATCAAAAATGGGAAATGTTACAAAATCATGTAATCCTGCAAAATCAATCAAATGGCAGCTTTTCTATGACGCTGCCATACCTGGGAACGCTCGTGCCATGCTGCAGTTTGTCCTGAGGACTGGAAGATGTTAGAAAAGTATTTTCACTGGTTGAGCAGCACTAATTATGATGAGTAAGCAGTGTTTCCCACAGACGTCGACTCTGATCAGCCGTAATATTATGAACACCTGACTAATGTTGTGGTGGTCCCCCCCAAAACAGCCCTTAGCCATCAAGGTATGGTCTCCACTAGACCAGCGGTCCCCAACCCCCGGGCCATGGACCGGTCCGTGAGTCGTTTGGTACCGGGCCGCGAGAGTTGAGGCTCGGGTGTAAAATTTATGGTTTTCGGGGTTTTTATCGGTTTTTATCGTTAACTCTGTTTCCCTGAAGGTGTGCTGTGGTACCCGACACCAAGAGAATAATAGATCCTGTAAGTTTGTAAGTCCATGTTTGTCCAGCACTGATGCTCGATTGGATTGAGATCCGGGGAATTTGGAGTCCGAGTGAACACCTCAAACTCATTGTTGTGCTCCTCAAACCATTCCTGAACCATTTGAAATGTTTCAGCATTTTGACCTTCCTCTGCTCATCTGTTGAATCAATGAATCTTGGCCGCTGCTGACCCTGTTCCTGGTTCACCGCTGTTCTTTACTTGGATCACTTTGATAGATAGCACTGCAGACCAGGAACACCCCACAAGAGCTGCAGTTTTGGAGATGCTCTGTCCAGTCTTCTAGTAATAACTGTTTGGTCCTTGTCGAACTCGCTCAAATCTGTCCACTTGCCCACTTTTCCCGCTTCTAACATCAACTTTGACGATAAAATGTCCAGCCGGCTCCCTGTTAACATACCTGTGCAGCTAAGTCTGTGTGAGAAACACCGATTCAGTTTCACTTGTTGAACCCTCCACTAGATATACGACTGCTTGATATAATTAAATTTCCCTGTCGATGGGCTGCATGGTAATTGAAGCAAAATCCATTTGCCGTATAAAGAACAGGTGTTTTAAATATCCCGTATCAGGTACAGTGCAGTATCGTTGACCACTACTTCTTTTATAAAAACATGTCTTTATGAATCTGTACTGGTTTGTCTGGTGTGCACAAGGATTTGAATGTGTGCTTATTAGAAAGTGGTGTCCTGTAAGTAGCAACCCAAACAGCTCATTATCCGCTCTTGTTGGAAAACTTGAGTGTCTTCCTGTTTATGTTAGTCAGCATTTGTGGCGTCTCACCACAAAAACACGAGTAGTTACAGACAGCGGAAAGTCTTCGCCTGACCTCAAGCAACATGACGTGAAGTGACGTTAGTACAGACTCCATCGCCGCACAGAACAGTGACACTTTATACAACAGAAAGCCACGTTAGACGGTCTAGTTTTCCCCTCCATCAATCTATCATTCCCAATCTTCCACCCCTCCTCTCTCTCTCTCTGTTTCCCTCATCCTGATGTCTGGACAGCACATTAGTGTGGTGTGAGAGGACCTGGACATTATGCCTTTTCCCTTTGTGTTATCACTCCTAGCCATCAGTTTCCAGTTACTTCGCATGTTGCCACGTCGTCGCCTTCTGTAGATTTCCTCTCCACACCCTCTTACCTCCACTTTCTTTCTTTTTTCTTTAATCCTTTCTCTTCTCTGATGACTGAAAGATAAATGGCTAATAAATTGGCTTGGTGAGGTGAAACATGTGGTCAGGTTACATACATTTTAAATAGATCAGCAGTGGACCTGCATATGAACCGAAACACTGTGCGCCGTTACGTCTAAGTCAGAAGCAGTTTTTACGCATGAACTTGAGACAGCGTTGGGAGGAAAAGGTCTGGACGTTGTCTCACTTAAGGAAACAGTTTAATGTCCACTTAAACCAGACATTTACGTTGTCACCTGCATGTCTTTGTTTAAAGTCGTGAAAAGTTCAGCACCAAGGTGCATGTGTGACAACTACAATGTGCAGTAAATATTCAGACAGTAAAGGGATTAAAGGTTAAAACTACAGTGTGCATTTTTGTACAGCAGTAGGTCTGACTCACTACATACTCCATACATTGCTTAGCTTCTGGTCATACAAAGTGCAAGTGGATGTACTAATGTCTAAAAAATGAGATAAAGGTCATAAAGTAGTTTTAGTTTTGCTCGAAGAAAGTTAATGATAAGCTGACTAGTGTTCAGCATCAACTTCATAAATGTTGAATTGAACTTTTAAGGTTCCTCTCGACAAGGCAGCAAGTAACCACAATTTTAAAATAACCGTATCCTTCACCAAATGTTGCGTCTTTGCTAATACTAGATGCCTGGCTGTAACTCTTTCCTTTATTAGATAAAACTGTGGCTTTCTGTTGCTCTGAGATGCTTAGCTTTGCCATTTACTTAGATTTTGTGGTTAAACAAGGAAATAATGTCAGCAGTCATTCATTTCACTTTATAGTAACCATGACTGAACTAATCTATAGATATTATCTGAAGGATTATTGCACGAGGTTAAAGAATACTGCTTAGTGCATCTAAATGCAATGTACTTGGATTTATATAGTATTTACTGACCCCCCTAGACTGCAAATTACATTCTGATCACACATTCATCTAAAAGACAACAATAAAGTTGTAATTGATGGGTTTTTTAAGAGCAGGTGGTGCGGTGGGTGCTTAAATCACAAGACTTGAACATGGTTTATATTCAGCTTCACTTGCACTATGTTTTTCACCAGACACTACTTGGTCGAGTTAAGGAGGAGTGTGGTTTCAGTTATAACACGATGAGGTAGAATTCATTAACGCTGTGAGTCGTGCATCACAAGACCAAAGATAAAGGACAGCCTGTGCAAATCGCACATGTGTCGTTGTCATCGGATTGTAATTATAATGGCAGTAGCTGGGATAGAGTTTATTAGTGATGCTACATTAAAATGCTAGCAGTTGCAGTTGTAGCTGTGTAAGCTTTAGTTTGTGACTTCAAGAAAAATTGCCAGTTTCTGAAGTTATGTGAGCTGAATAAAGTGGCCCGGGGGAGGAGGAGGAGGAGGAGGAGACGATGCATTAGAACGGTATAAAGCACATAGATGGTGCACGCTGCAGCGATCGCCACCTGATCCCTCGGTGGCTCCGGCTAAAGTCATGACTTTTAAACTGGGCCCAGTGGGACGCGGACACACTGCCAGGCAGCCCCTATGAATATGAATGACTCGACTGAGCATTGATCAAGCGCACAGCAGCATCCGCACACTATGAAAGCAGCACGCTGGTAATTGGAAGGGGATGTGGTAACCTCGAGCCCTCTGGTCGCCACGAAAAAATGTTGATGTTTATTATAGCAAACCGTATGACATTATTATTCTTTGGTCTCGATCCCGCTGAGATAGAACCTCTGATACCGTGTCATGTCTAGGCCAGTAATGAATAAAAGCTGAAGAGTGAGCGCGTGCGCGTGTGCGTCTGTCTGCCGAGCCCACTGATCAGACCACCGCACACGGACGGAGGACGGTTTTGTTGCCAGAGAGGGCGAGAAATTCAATCAGCGATGACAAAATTAAATCTCAGACACAAAGACGATGTGCAGCCGCTTTTCCTGCCAGCTGTGGCTGAACAGGTTCTCAGTTGACTTCCCAACTCTATATTTCACCTCTGCTGATTGTTTATTAATATGCACATTTTTTATTTCTCTGCTCCAGCTGCCGCAACCTTTAGCGCAGTTGTTCGTGTCGGAGCGCTGTCTTCGTTTCGACTCGGCGAATGGGATAATCTCAGTGTGAAAGAAAGATTATCCAGGCAACAGCGCCGGCTCGAACCCTCCACTGATCCCAGCCCCAGGCACAACAGTACAGCTAATGCGAGCGTAGAATGAGTTTTCATGCTTCTCTGGATCAACGCTTTGAGCCTATAGCACCCAGACAAGCAAAAGCCCGCAGTGATGATGAACAATTGTCAAATTTACACAGATACCTTCTTGGTTGGCCCGAGGCAAGTTTTTGTCTCTTGCCTTAAGGAACTCCTTTTAACGTTGTCCAGAGTTCTGCGCAGCTAAGATTGTGGGAAAGTGGAATTTATCTAACGCAAGGCTTTGTTTGGAAGACGCTGGAAAGGAATACAAACACGGAGATTAAACGGATAAGTCAAATCTTATTAGTCAGATTCCCCTCCAAGTGGTCGTATGTAAATGAGAATAAAAATGGGAAATTCTGTAAAAACAAAAATGTGAGGTTGGCTGGAGACTGTTTTGCCGAGACCAGTCGCACCATTTAACACAATACAGTGAGTCTGCTTGTAGCAACAAACTGTCAAAGATGAAAACCTTGAAAACTGCTGCATGCTCTTGTTGTTATGTGTATTTTTGAAACGTTTTTGTATTGTAAAAAATGCAGCGTTCAGCTGGATGTAAGTTCAGTGTTGCGTCTGCAGGGAAACCTTGCGTCCTGCCATTCGTGTAGATGTTACTTTGACACTTACCACCTACTTAGGCATTGTTACAGATCATGCCCACCCTTTTATGGAAACGGTACTCCCCGATGGCTGTGGCCTCTTTCAGCAGGATAACACAACCTGGTTCTGGAACGGTGCGAGGAGCACAGCAACGAATGCGAGGTGCTCACAAAGCCTCCGAACTCTTCAGATCTCAATCCTGTCGAACATCTGTGGGACGCGCTGGACAAACAAGTCTGATATATTGTTACGCCTGACAAGGCGTATGTTGTTATATCTGCAGGACGCCTGGATTAGAAAAAAATCATCCAATGTTACTTTGTATGCACACTTTTGCAAAATAAGTCGCGTGACATGTGGGAGACGAGACAAAAGTTGAGCAGAATCTAAATTTTGAAGGTGTGGCCATATCCACACTGCTGCTTCTGAATTATTGCACAAATGGAAAAAGTATTTGATAAAGAGCAAATTTTTGCCCAGTCCAGGAACAGTATTTCCACGTTAACCTCTTCCCTATCCAAATTACTGTATGTTACAAACACAAAGCCAGCAGGGAAAGAGATTGAATCTCAAATGCAGTGTATGCCAACCCCAACTAAGCAGCAAAAACGTGCTTTTTCTACAGGTAACAGAAGCAGAGTCGTACAGTGCATTTTGTGTGACGGCCTCTATCGGCTGGTTTTCATCTGCTTTGTGCTAAACAGGCTGCTAAGTAAAATATGCAAAAGTAATGCAACAAGTACTGTAACAAATTACTTTCTCCAGGAGGTAAATAAAAAAGTAGCTACTTTCTGTTTCTTTCTTTTTTTTAAACAACCCCAGCGTCTGCTCACTTGTATTGCAGCGGTTTTGGAGCAGTGGTGAAGCTGATAGAGATCACAGGACACATCTGGCTGGAGGAAATGCCTTCAACCGCCGGCAGTTAGTGGTAGGTCTTACAGGAGAAACCCTAATTCCTGCCGTGAAATCTATCCAGGCTTGCGGCTTAGCGCTTCAGTCCTTGAAAATTCCCATCAACTATGCGATCAGATCGTGAAGAGGTGACGATATCATACAGTGAAGTCCTGCAAGGATCGTTTTTATCACACACATAATGTTTTTCTCCACTGCGATGCCTGCAAATAACACTCGAACGCTTTGGTTGCCCCTCTTGCTGCCCCCCTGTGAGCGTTTATCTGTGCTTGGCTGCGTGGCACACGAGCAAACAGCAGGACAGATGCCAGGTCTGGCTTATGGAGCCGTTACTGCACTGGCAGGGTAGCGGACACCGTGAAGGACCCCGAGAACTAACTGTGTGCCGCTACGCTTCAGATGCTCCGCTGGGTAAAGTTTGTCCAACCGCGCCACAGAGGGCCAGCATAAATATTTATCTGGTTTATTTGTTTTCACTGGCTGTGGGCCTTGTGTATATGGAAAGAAAAACACGAGGAAAGAATGCTGGATTAGTATACCAGAGGTCACCAAGTGCTAATTTAACAAGGGGCACAGAAAGGGTAAAAGCTGCAAAGCGCAGCGCTGGATGTGTACGTCCTGCTGTCAGAGATGAAGGCTTTCTCGAAGCGCTTTGAATTTCAAATTAAAAGTCTACATCTGGCTAGAAAGAAGCTCCTGGAGTCTCTTTAGTATATTTGTCCTGCCGGGATATTAAAATGCTTTTCATCACTCGGCTTGTTTCTACACAAAGGATCCAACTATGCTTATTAATTAAGAAGACTTTATCTAGCCTGATGACCACCACCCCCCCTCCTTACATTCATGAACTAGCCCCACCCTTCATGAATATTCAATGAGCAGCTGCTTAATAAACATGAGGGTCGTATAAAGCCGATCTCAGTTGCTGGCCTCCAAAAGCTGAGCAGGAAGCTGGAGAGCGACGGAGTGGGAGGGAGACATGTGAAGCAAGAAGGAAGGGGGGCGGTCAGTGTGTATGTGTGTGTGCATGAGTGTGTGTGCATGAGTGTGTGTGCGCGCGCGTGTGTGTGTGAAGGACGAGGCTGAGTGGCGAGATAGAGCCACAAGCTAGGGGGAAGTCAATCCTGTCAGCCCAAGTTGTCGTGCGGCTGTGGAAGAAAGACACATCGCACTGGAGTGGGGAGTGAGTTCAGAGAGGAGAAGAAGAAGAAACAAGATAACTGCTGCTTCTCTTCTTCTTGGCTCGAGGGAGAGCGTGGATGGTGTGATCTCCTCCACCATGGGATGCAGCCTCTGTACCCTGCAGAAGCCCGAGGAGCAATATAAGCTACTCTACGAAGTGTGCCAGGTACTGTGACCAAGCTTCTGCAAGCCTCAGGAGGAGCTGCTTCTTCTTTTTTTCTTTCTTTTTATAGGTTGTTTTGTTGTTTTTTTGCAGTTTCTGTAAGAGCCACAGTCTGGTTTGGTAGCTCCCAGACTTTGTTGAAGTGCAGCTCAGTTAGTTTGCGTCTCTGGGGGAAGGTCACTGGCTGAGTGGGAGTTGGAAGAGAGTGGAGTGGAGCTGAGCTGTTGCCGGCCGGAGCTCTCGCAGCTGAGCAGCCTGAACGCCGGTCACAGGGGTCAGTGAGAGGTGGCGCGCTGTGGTTTAAAGGAGGAGGGGGGTGACGAAGAGGCGACGGCTCCCTCAGTGTGTCTGCTAGTGTGTGTCGATTGCTAACCCACCTCCTCATTGTCAGTTGAATGCTGACTCGGAGCTTTTCGAGCTTTAACCCCAGTTTGACTTTGACTAAAGTTTATGTTTAACACTCGGGTGCTTGTTGTGCATTTTTTCTCCCCACCAAAGAAAGTGGACCAGGCAGATGCATCATTAACAAGCAGGGAGAGCATTTTCTCCCAAGAGCCCTGAACTTGTCGGTTTTTTAGCACTTTTTATGGCTCCAAGTTGCTCCTTAACATACTCAGGATTTTCCCACTTAAGTATCACTTCCAAAAAAATGAGCATATGCTACTTTTATTCCATCTCGTAATGTTGTAAATGATCAATTTTTTCGCTGTTGGGCTGAGAAAAGGGAACGGAAGAATCGATGAAGAACATAAAGTTGGCTCAGTGCTTTTGTAGTGTTAAACTTTTGTTGTTTTTTTGGGTCCATGTGGAAAAAAGTATGCGAAACATAACTTTTTTTGTCGTTGTTGTTGAAAGGGATCTAAGCAATTCTGCTCTTCTGCAGCATTAAAAACAAACAAACACAAAAACCAGTCCCATTGTGAAATTTAGCCGGATGTATCACGTGAGTGTGTTTGCTTGTTCTTTGAGCAGAGAAGCTGTTGACGCTTCGGGACAAAACCCTACAACATGTTGCCGTTCTCTGATCCCCGCGAGCTTTCCTGCGGCGACGAATTCAATTGAGACGACACATCCAGAGCGCTGGTGTATTCATGTGAGAGCGTTTGGATTCAAGTGTCAGTCTGCTCTAATGAGTGAAAACACTGACCCATCTGACAACAGACGGTGCGCGACTCTGACGTGTTGAACATCTTTGTGAGTGCTGCTGTCTGTAACACACTCAAATCTGCTTTTTTGTTGTGTTTTTTTTCTCTTCCTCCCTCCCTCACTGTCTTTTCATCTATAATGGAGCCCAGCCAAGTGTTATCCTCCTATCACACCAAATTACATCTCCATTTACTGCACAGGGTGCCGGGTGGCTAGCGGCTGGTTTAAATGAATGTAATGATCAAGCTCTCTGTGGATCTCACTTATTATCCTCGCCTTTTTTTTATTCTTTTTTCCTTTAAAAAAAGAAGCTCCCAGGGTAGATAACAGGAGGGAGTCTTACATTGTGCCTGCAAATAGTTTGGCTTTGATCAGGTCTGTTCTGGGGGGAAAAAAGACTAAAAGGTTTTGATTCTCTGAAAGGAAAAAGAAGGAGGGGGGGTTGTATTCAGGGGTATAATAAATGGATTATGAGTGCTAATACTGAGGTCAGAAAGCCCACCAACCAAAAACACAGTTTATGGAAATGTAAACTATGGAAACTTCTTTTTCTTCTGCTTTAACTTCCATCCTTGTGTCATCTTGCTTGGAAGTTGCTCTGGATCGGGAGAGCGTTCACCCACCTTTCCGACTCACGGCTCTCATGTCTGTGGAGAAAGTCGGCGTGCCGGCTTCAGCAGCACAGATCATCTTTTTCACTGAGGCGTCTGTGCTTCTAACAAGCCAATCGGCTGCCTCGCATGACAGCACAGATCTCACCTTTTTTCTCCTACTTCTGTACATCATATTTTAAAATGTGAGGAATACTTTTGTTGTGTGGTGTACTGAGACTTTGCTTGCTTTTTATATTGTACAGGTTACTGTTGTTTGTAACTTTAAAACAAAAAGGGGAAAAATACATGTTTTTGTGTTTCGTGTTGCCTCACCAGTGGCTCCGATGTCAAAAATATTTGTTTTATTTTCACCTACAACAGACAAAAAGAGCCAAGTCTCACAGTGCCAGCATTGCTTAAACAATCACTGACTGTAAATGCTTTAACCTCTATCATTAGTACTTAAGGAACTTTTAAGAAGAATTGCTTGTCTGTCCTGAAACTAAAGCAAAGTCGATTGTGATCGGGTCAAGTATTTGTTTGCTGTGCTTTTGCTTTAAATTGAAATAGTGGAGCAAAGGATCCGGCCTCTAGTGAGCTGATCTGTTATCAGTCTTTTATGTGTTACAGTACAGACAGACTTAGTCCAACCCCCCCGACCCGACACATTTAGTGTTTAATCATTACATGTGTCCTACTGGCGTGGGGGGATCCACTTTCTTTAACTTTCCTTCTAGCATTAGTTAATGATAGCCAAGCTGAGACACATGCTACCTGACTGCAGGCTATTGCAGGGGTTAAATCATTAAATATGCATCAGTGTGATGATCTGCTGCATGATTGATCATCACGCTAATCCTAAACTGTCAGAATGCATGATTTTTTGGGGGGCTTGTTTTGTCCTTTTTTGTTTTCTTCAAAACATATTGTAAATTTAAGGTTACTTGTCACTTGTTACGTCACGTGGTTAACAGTGTCTTTTAGTTTTTAGTGTCAGTCCAATTAGCGTGACAGTGTCTCATGAGACCTACCCAGCGTGATGTATAGACTGGTAATGGAATGGTATTTCATGCTTGCAGCGTCCCTGTAAATAACCATTTTTGTCTTTCGCTGTGAGATCAGATTATCTAGTGTCATCTTAGATTTAAAATGTCAGGTTTACAACATCAGACATCACGTTTGGAAGGAGAGAGCGTCGCTGTATCAGTGTTTTCAGTCTGTTGACTAAAAGCGAGTGTTTCAGGCCCTAAAATGGTGTTGTGTTTGTCTCTTTCAACCTGCAGCTTTTTTCCTGAAGGCTCGTATGACTTGTTTTGCTTCCACTGAGTAAATCAATCTACAGCTAATAAAAACAAGTTTACAGCTTCTTGAAACGCCTTTACTGCAGAAATGAAGAGAGAGGGTAAAATCTGTCGGGCGGCGAAGAATTACGTCTGTCACAGACGATGAGCTCCGAAAGGCGGTCTGAGAAACGCTAACTGTCAAAACGAGTGATTCAGACTGCTTCGGTATTGATTCAGTGATTCAGCTCCTCTGCTCAGAGTAATGATACCTCTGGTAAACATCTCCACCGGGATCGGACCACAAGTGGACTTTGTTTTTGATTGAAATAATTATCTGCTGTGCAACTTGTTTAATTTTTCTTTGTCTTTTCAATTTATTTACTTATTTATTGCAATATTTGATGTAAAGTGTGCAAATTGCACTGAAGCCTGGTCTCTGAATGTTTTGCCTCTGCAGTCTGATGGTGGCTGCGAGCTCATTAGAGCTTAGTCTCACTGAAGGCGGGCACATAGCTCTGGCGCTCATGCATAAACCATTCGGTAAAATGAATATGTAGTGCATGTTTGCGCCGCATGCTCTTTCATAGTGCAGTAGAAGGCGATGAGTGAAATATTATATGTGAGCAAATTCTCAGCTTGTACCTCTGGGGGCAATTCTGGGAAGTCGTTTTTTCCCCCCCTCTCCTCACTGATAACACACAGGCAGATCCTCTTGATCAGCGGCCCTGGCACGGCGCCCGCTCCACTCTGCTCGTCATCTCTCCAAGGACTTAATAATCCATGAACACTTGAAATCTTTCCAGTTCATTAAACACCTTAGCTCTAAATCCCATGTTGGGAGTATGAGAAATCTGGTTTTGCACTGTTCTATAAAAGTCAGCAGAGTTGCACATCTTTTTTTTTTCTGCTTGTTTGTTTGTTTTTTTCTACCTCGAGGCATTTTTAAGCAGTCCTGGCAAGATTCGAAACACTCAGTTGACTTGGTAACTTGTGCAATCTGTTTGGGAAGAATTCATTAAGAGGATCTGCATACATTACTGTCTCCAAGGAATTGCAGATTTTTTGTTGTTTACAGTGCTGACTGTCAATAGAGCCATTCTGGAGATCAAACACGGTTAGGGTCTATTAATCGCAGCCAACGCTGCAGTCTGTAGAAGTGTTTTCCCTTTTCGTCACGATCATTAAAGGCCTGAGCTGCAGTGGGCTCAGCGCTCCCTTTTCAACTTGACCCCTCTGACAGCGCTGAACCCTCGGCCCCTTTCTTCAAAGCTTCAAGGTAAGCGCCGTGTGGAGATGTAAGCTCAGCTGCTTTTGTCAGAGACTAGAAGGTAGAGGCCTTGGAAACTCTGTTTGACAGTCCTACGGCACTTAATCTCTCAGAAGCGCTCCGTAATGGCTGTGGCGCCGTGCAGCAGCTCTTATGAGACCCGGAGCTTAATTAGAGCCTCGGCACAAACTGCCCACTGCGGCTCAGATCCGTGCTGAACTGATCTGGACTGTTGTTTGCCTGCTAAATCTTTTGCTTTCTTAGCTCTCGCTTTCTGTATTTTTTTATTTTCCTCTGTTCCATGCATGTTAAACCAAAAGCGACTGATCTGCTGAGCAAAAGAAGTTTGCAAATGAGTCCGCTGGAACATTTCCTATCCGGAGCTTTCCACGCACCGCTGCCTAATTAGCCACATTTCTGATTGAACGCTGCAAAGATGTCACGCTCGGCTCAAGAAGCCAAGTTGTCATAGCGCCAGATGGTCTCGGTGCGACATCTTCTCCACCAAGCAGGCAAAAAAATGAGATGGAAATATTTGTACAAAACACTTTCTTCATCCAGTCAGTCCTCCGTCCCCCTTGTCCCGCTGTCAGAGACCCCCTCTGTCTTCAAAGACGCAGCTCTGCCTGCTCCTGGGCACCCCGTAACGAAGCCTGACACGGACAGCGTGCAGAGACAAAGCAGGGACCGCCAGCGCTTGAGCATGGCCGGTGGAGCCCGGCACTGTGCTTTTAATAACGGCGAAGATCGGTCCCGGTGTGCCGTCACATCTGTTAAACACTGGAGCAGGTGGCTGACTGCCACGGGGGAGCACTCACAGGAGCCTGTGTACTTAGTGTGAGCCTAAAGCAAATGGCAGAGAGGGATCACAGAGACATAACACGATGCTGACAGTACAGCAGTATAACACTGCGAGCCAGCTGCCAGTCTCTCAAACAGACCTTTAATGGACTTTGACAGAATATTGGCACACTTAATAGGTGTAGCATGAGATGGTGTTAGATATTTCTTGAGAGATTAACTCAACCAGTCTCTGCCACACAATTGCCGAAACAATTTTTCTTTTGTTTATGTTAGGAGGAATTGTCAAAGGAAGCACAACAAACGCACAGTCTTTGGTTAACCTGATATCGTTGTTATGTTAGCTGATTTCTTGGTGGTCTGAATAAACCAGAAGGGATGTATTAGCCTGCCAACTTCAGATTTAGCTGAAACTGAACCTACAAGCTAATCCCCTACAAAGCTATCATTACTTTGATGTAGCTTTTCCACCAGTGGAAATAACTGACAAGTAAGTACTAATTAAAGTCATGCTCTTATGCTTTTGCCAGCCCCTACTAGAGTGGCTTTGTGTGATTCACAGTTCAGAATAATCCTTTTTTATCTTATTTGCAGTCTTATTTCAGCCACGAGCCCATTTTAGCTTCCTTCTGAATCCCTTAAAGCAAATATTCTCCTTATTTGTTCGTCATTTGCAAACAGAAGGTTTGAACAGCAGGGTAGCAAGGCTTCCAAAACTTTAAAAATCGCGGTTATGTCTCATTTCCTGAAAAACTCCCATCTCCCACAATGGCTTAGATCCATTTCCTGTCAGAAAATCAGCATTTTCTGCCCAGTTACAGTTAAAAGATTGACTGATTAACTGCGTGTGTCGTGCAAAACACCAGGCTATGTCTACACTGCAACTTTGCCGTGTTTCGCTTCACCAGCATCGGTCTTTGCACAGATAGTGTAAATATGTCGATTCACAATTTTATTGGAGTTTACTGTCTACTGCAGCATATTTTCAAAGTGTTTTTATGCTATAAAATCCAAAAAAAGAAGTTAGGCAAGAAAAATCTTATTTTCCATCCTTAGTTACTTTGACAAAGTAGCATCTTCTGTAGTATTCACGTCTCTGATTAAGTCTCACAAGTGTGGCTTTATTTTGATACAAAGATTTCTTTACACAGTTTGTAATTGCAGAAAAATCCTCTTCTCTTTTAGTGGCATGATGTTTTTTCTTCTCATTTCAACAACAAGAAGATTACTCGATAAGAGCATCTGTGTTGTACTAACAATGACGGAATAAAAAGACAAGGACCAGTTACCCAAGCTTTCACAAATTCCTCACAACTATAACTCCATATGGTACTTAAAAGCTATAACCTATACATATTATATAAAAATATAATAGAGTACACAAACCTACATAGATTTATATTTTAAGCACATTGTGTTTTAGTACAGTGACATGTGCTCTATAAAGAAAATTGATACTGACTTTGACAAACAGGTAAAGTTTAACAATTTTTAAATTAATGTTGTCTTTGCTCACTCAATAATGATTTTGAACCAGCTCATCAATCTCACTTAATTTAAATAATATTTCAAAAGACTAGTAAAACCTTCCAAGTTGAACTGGCTTAAACTGTCGTCATAGTTATGGACAAACACTAGCCACAGACCCGATGCCACTCTAAGACGATAGAATAGGTGCTAGTCAGCTTTGAATAGGTTGTCTTCTAATTAGTTAGGTGTGTGATCATAGTAAAGGCCTCCTAATTAGTTTCACTCAGCTGTTGTTTTATAGGAGCAGCAGTGCTTCACCCTGATTGTCACAGCGGGTACATGATTAAAAGATTGGTGATTATATAATAAGTGTTCATGAACCTTGTAAGCAGAGCTTTATTCATGTATATACAGCACTCAGCCACAACAGTTAATACTGTTGCCCACTTAATACCCACTTAATGCTGTTAGCCAAAACAGCTCTGATCCCCTCAGGGTCACGCAGATCCTCTGGAGGTCTCTTGGTATCCAGCACCAGGACCTTGGAAGCAGATGTTTGATTTCTGGGTGTTTTTCATTATCTGGCCTTTCCCAGCATGGCATTGACTAAGAGCTCTTTTTCTGATTTAGTGTCCCAGTATAATGTAGTTATGGCCGTGGATGGCTCCAGTATGTCCCATCTCGACGCAGATTGTGGCTTTTCGTATTTACTTTTCTGTCCCCCCCCCCCCCCCTTCCTCTCCCCTAAGAGCAAAAATGTCTTTGCTTCCATGGACAAATAGACTTGGCCCTGGCAAAGAGCTGTGATGGGGTAAGCGTGTGTTTATAGTGTGGGTCGACATCTGTGTAGCTGGACAGTTAGGGGGCGCCTGAAGCACTGGTGTGAGATAAGTGCGTTAATGAAACATGGCACAATCCTTAGGTTTCAACCTGACTGCTGATATGAGCGGCCTCATGAACCTGACCCTTCACTTTGCCTTATACTTGTAATTTCATACATGTGCTGAGGGGCAGAGAGTGATGTTCCCCACACTCTGCTCAGGCAGGCCAGGCTACTCAAGCACACAGTGGGAGATACAGGCGTGCAAAAGCTATTTAAAAAATGATGTCTAATAGTCTATTTGAAAAGAATTTCTTATAAAGAGATTGAAAGCAGAAGACAAATGGAGTGAGGTGAAGTTCAGCATCTCCATCAGACACACATCACACCTTCATTTGGGCTCATTAGGCCTGAGATGGGGAGCAGAAAGCGTACTGGAAGTAATCTGTTTTATCCACAGCTGATCAATTAAGAAGCCAATGTCCCATGCTTCAATCAGCTTAGGTGAAAGTAAACAGCAGTATCTCTTTCATCTAGCATTAAGTTTTTAGCTGTTTGTTCTGTAATCCTCTGTAAGCTCGCAGGCTGCTGTAAATAAAGACTGCTGTGTTTCTAAGCCTCCTGCTGTGGAGTTTCCTGCCTGGTCAGTTAAAAAACAAAATGCAGATTTTTAAAGACTTGTGTGCAGAAAAATCATCAATTGCTTCTCAGGTTTTAGGTTTTTTCTTCTCATGAAGATGCTTTAAAGTGAAATAAAAGAGGGATTAGCTGTGTTTTATGAGTAGATTGACCTACATTCAGGCTGCCACTCAAACGTAGTATAGGCCCCACTGAATATAAGCCTTCGTGCTCTCTGTAATGTCAGCGCTCCTTTCTGTTGGGAAATAGAGATTTGGAAGAATTTGTCTAAGAAGTGTACCCAACCAGAAAGACGAGTGCTCCGGCTTTCAAACTGCTTGAAAATGTTCGTCTATAGAGTGAAGTTCCCAGGGTTTCCTCTGCCACACTGTCAAAGGCACCGTGTGTCTGGCAGAGTTTCCACTCTGCTCACCTCGCCGCATCTCCCCGAGGAACAGAAGCACTGGCTCTCCTCTTTATTAAAGGATTATGTGGTGATTCAATAGCCATATCAAAGACTAATGCTACATTCACTTAATATCCTGCAAAGCCTTTCCTGTATGATAATGATTAGAACTGGTGGGAGGGGGGCTGTCTTACTGGCATTGTAGTGTATCGGGCTGGTTTAGTCTCATTTTAGATAAATGCTCCTGTTAGCATACTGTTAGCATAGCGTTTCCACTTATCATTAGCTGCAGTAGACTTTGCCATGCTGGTGTCCAGTGTTGGGATTATTATTCAAAAAAAGTAATGTATTATACATTGTGTATTATACACAACGCAAAGCAAGGATGAAAACCAGCGTGGACTTTAAGGGCTTCAAGCCTGACTGCTCATCACTGCCTTTGTTGTTTCACTCTGGGTTCTTTGCTAGCTTTGTGTTAGCATGCTGTTTGTGCAGAAGCTTGCAAAGAGCCAAAGTCGTGTTAGCATCTTAATGCGGTTGTTTCTATCCTGGATGCAGGTTGCAGTTAGCATCACACTCTTGTTCTTTTGTGCAATAAAAAGCTATAACATAAACATAAAAAGCTATAAAATATCAATTTCCTCCTCCCACATACAAACTCAAATCGGCTGAATGTAATGTGAGCCTGCAGGAAGGAAAAAAGCATCACTACTGGTGTCATTCCTACAACATCAGTATTTATGTCATTGCAACCAGCCACTTAAAGCAAGCTGCTCATTAATATTATTATTGACATATTCATCCACCTTGCCCTCTTCCTTATGCAAACTTTGACACTCTTTAAACCCCCTGAGCTGACTCCCCTAAAGCAAAAAGCCCTGAAGGCAACGCTGACAAGCAATCATTTAGTATTTTTCCAGCCTTTTCCCTGAATTGCAGAGCTATGACATCACACCAACATGATTGGCGAGTTGAAATTATGAGTGATAACAGTGTCCGATTCAAAACTACGACTATAATTTGCGGTGGAGTGCCCTTTATGTTTTTTCCACCACAGCAAAAATACACAGAGTAAAAAGCCACTTTTTACTCTGTGTCTTTAAGCCCACACACACACCCCTCACTGATGGATGCATATAGGAAAGTTTGGAGTTTAGTATCTTACCCGGCAACACTTAGACTGCAGAAGCACCCACCGTTCAATTAGCAGATAACCCATTTCACCTTATGAGCGATGATGTGGTACAGTACACATGTGGCAAGCATGAACTAAAAGCTTGAGTTACAGCAGAACTTGTGTCTATTACATTTATTATCCTTGATTACAGTTATTTCCCTTGTTTCTCATCATTCTCATATTTAAAGAAGCTCGATTTCACTGGGAATATCTGATTAAATAAAGACTAAATAGAAATGGAAAACAGAGGCCGCCTCGCTTCATGCAGCGTAATATGAATATAATAATCAAAGAGATGAAGCCCACTGCCTGGCAGATAAGCATTTCTGGCAGCAGGTTGCCAATCACTGAAGAGACAATACACAGAGAGTCCCACATCAACATCTCAATCCAGCCTGATTTGCCTTCCAGAGCATCTGAGCTCGATGGCTCACACCTGCTGCCCCTTATTATTACCCAGCAGGCTGAAGACTGACACAGCTACCACACGAAGCACCGAGGAAGAGCCCTCCGTAGCACGAAAGTCCTGTGATACAGGTCGTCCGTTCTGCTTTTGCTTCAGATGTGATCATTTATTGAAGGAAAATTGGTGAATAACAAAGCCACAGCTGTGTAAATTCCACCACTGCAACGGTCGTTTGATTTCAAACTAATTAGTATTCCTTTAAGTGGGGCTTTGCCGCCCTCTTGTCATTAAAACGGATTTAAGCCAGGCCTCTCAGAGGATGCGCCGGAGGATGACGGAGTAATTTCTGCATGTCAGTCATCGTGGTGTCAGCGCGAAGAACGCGTCTCGAGGCGAACTCAGCCTTCAGTTGCAGCTGAGCAGCTGCTAAACCTGTTAAAGTCTGGCTTGTTTGGCTGCGCGTGTAAACTGAGTTGTGCGCTCTGAACTGCGGCTGAGTTGGGGCTTGACACGGCGCAGTTTGGGGGTCTCAGCGGTGCCGAGGCATTGTGTATTGTGTCGGGAGAGTGTTGTGTGTTTTTTCCCAGTGTGCCGCAAAGGGTCGCTCCGTGTCAGAGGTGAGCCTAGTGAATGGAGGCTGTGGGACCCCCGCCACAGTTGGGAGGAGACTCTCCCCCCCTATTGAGAGCACTGAGGCAGAATGCTGTAGGCACAACAAGAAGGGGACTAAAGGCTTTGTCTCTGGTTCACTGCCTTCAAGTAGGCTCGGGATTCCTGGCAACCAGGTTTAACTGCTGGAGCCTGCGTGCAGAGGGGAGAAGGCACAAAGGCGCTTGTTTTCCTCAGCTGATGTGCAACATCGTGGCCTGCTGTGGGAAACAAAGATCAGTACAGACATGAGGTCTGGACTGATTGAATTTCTTACATTAGCATTTTCTGTTATGATAAAACTTTTCCCACTGTTGAATTATTCCGAGCAAACCGCAAATTAGCTATTAATTTTTTTTGGCCAAGTTTTAATGTAGAAAAATTTAAAAGTCCACTGTGATGATCCAATTATCCTGCAAACCCAGGATTAGCATTAATCTGCTCTGGTTATTAGCGGGCACATGGCCTCTCCCCACAGCGTTTCCTCCGTTTTCCAGCCTTCTTCATCCTTTCTCTTTCAGCACGTACTCAAGCGTACCGCTTTTGGGTATACGTCCTCTTTTTATAAAAATATAGCTTCACTTTTCACGTTCTCTGGGTCAAAGTCGGGTTGTGTGTATATACCACCGTTATCCCCCTGGAGGTGTTTTAATATTGCTGCTACTTCTGATGTGTCGGACTACAGTTAAGTCTGCAAACTGTGCTATGAATTGGAATGAGACTGCTATAGCTGGGGGCAGGCACAGCAACCACCTACGTGTTTATCAGAAAATTAATCCTCAGACGGGGACTTGCACGTGTGTCAGATGTGAAGAAGAGTGAAGAAGGGATGCTGGAGATTCATGACATGCCTAATGACCTGCAAACTACATACTGATGTGAGAAAGTAGCTTCATTCTAGGTAGAAATGAGCGTGTGTGTGTGTGTGTGTGTGTGTGTGTGTGTGTGTGTGTGTGTGTGTGTGTGTGTGCGCAAACGCAGCAGAGAAGCAGGAGGAGGAGACCTGTGAAATGAGAAGACCCTCAGGCTCAGATTCTATCAAAGCTCTCAACACATCCGGAAATCACAGACCAAAAAATTCCACATGACGTGGTGATTGAGAGCAGAACGGCAGCTCTGTGTAAACCCCGATAAAGTGTACTGACCCAGGCTGCGGATTACATGCAAGAAACCTCAGCTGTTAATAAAGTTTAGCGAGCCGCCGCTTGTTTTGGATTTGCTCCCAGTGTCGATCCTCCAGTAAATTTCCTGTAAGATTTCGCCTATAGCGATAAACCACAGATCTAATTTGTACACCCAGCCGTGACCTTCTTGGACAGCGTAGATCTGCGTGCAAGTCACACTGGGTCTGGTGACATGTTCTTTTGAGGGTCTGTGCTCATCTCTCATCAGCACTCAGACACTTTAAGTGGCTCAGCCACACTTAATTAGCCTCTTCTTCGCGACTCGCTGCAGCTTTTTTGCTCAAATTAATCTTCTCAGGTTAGCGCCTGGCACCCACTCCACTGTCTCTGACGGGAGGTCAAATTTATCCTCTGCTAAGAAATTACTTAGCTAAACGAGGGCTTCTTCATGCAGCCACGGATAATAACCTTGATTAATTAAAGAGAGACTCTTCCTAATTAAGGTCTTACTCTGCGCGGTCCAACTGTGACCCTGTAAAACAAGCTGAAGGCGGTAATGAGTCATTTCTCAAACAGAACATTGCTTCTGATTTTGTGTGGGCATAGTGTGACGTGAGCTTCACAGAAAGAGCTCGGCACCAAATAAAAAAATAACCTTCTCCATTATTATCACGGTTATTGACCTTGGTGTCTCCTTCCTCCTTCCAGGTCAATGGAAAGGACCTCTCAAAGGCCACACACGACCAGGCGGTGGAGGCCTTCCGCACCGCCAAGGAACCCATCGTGGTCCAGGTTCTGCGTCGGGCCCCTTACCCCAAAGTGGCCAACCCTGCTGTTGACACCCAAGTCACAGACATCAGCACCCAGACGGACATCACCCTCCAGCACATCATGGGCCTCACCAATCTGCCCCCCTCTTCACCCCCAATCTCAGAGCTGGAGGAGTATCTGCTTCCAGAGGAGTAAGTACCAGCTCGTTCTTTTTACTCAAGGAGTTCAACCTTGCAAGTTAGTGAGCACAGAACAGCACAAGAACAACTGGAGGCAGACTATTTCAAGAGTAGTCAGAGAACTCCTGTTTTAAATATAGAGAATTCAATTCAATTTTATTTATATAGCGCCAAATCACAACAAAAGTCGCCTCAAGGCGCTTCATAGATACAGAGAAAAACCCAACAATCATATGACCCCCTATGAGCAAGCACTTTGGAGACAGTGGGAAGGAAAAACTCCCTTTTAACAGGAAGAAACCTCCGGCAGAACCAGGCTCGGGGAGGGGCGGGGCCATCTGCTGCGACCGGTTGGGGTGAGAGAAGGAAGAAAGGATGAAGGACATGCTGTGGAAGAGAGACAGAGATTAATAACAGATATGATTCAATGCAGAGAAGTCTATTAATACATAGTGAGTGAGAAAGGTGACTGAAGAAGAAAAACTCAATGCATCATGGGAATCCCCCGGCAGCCTACATCTATTGCAGCATAACTAAGGGAGGATTCAGGGTCACCTGGTCCAGCCCTAACTATATGCTTTAGCAAAAAGGAAAGTTTTAAGCCTAATCTTAAAAGTAGAGATAGTGTCTGTCTCCCAAATCCAAACTGGAAGCTGGTTCCACAGAAGAGGGGCCTGAAAACTGAAGGCTCTCCCTCCCATTCTACTTTTAAATACTCTAGGAACAACAAGTAGGCCTGCAGAGCGAGAGCGAAGTGCTCTAATAGGGTGAGAGAAGGCAGTTTATTCTGTAAATTAATTGTGGGACATACATTTGAACATTAAATAACTGTACATGTCGGACCTGGTAGTTGATCCTCACGTTTAAGCTTGGCTGTCATAAACTGATTTGTACACCCCTGAGTTTATGGGGCACAAATGAAGACATTAGCAGAGACCGTGGAATGTCAAAGAAACTGTGTTGCTAACAATTTCTTCCCCTGTCACCGATTCAAAGTGTTCAAGTTCCTAATTAAACGAATCTCAAATTTGAGGTGATTAATTAAATCGTCTACCAGTGGTTTTAAAAAAGGACACATTTGAAAGGGTCTCATAAGCCTTTATGTGTCGCCAGCCTTTCTGGACCACGTTTCTTCATCTTCTTAAAAGCTTCTTAAGCTTCTCCTGTTTCCTTAGTTTAAAGCAAGGCCAGCTGCAGTTAAGCACACTCACCCTCAGTTGCTAAAGACCCCTCACGCCTTTTTCACAACTTGCTTGTTCAGAAATTCCTTTTTGCCAAATGGAGAAGAGTGTCGAAATGTTTGTTGTTAGAACGCGGCAGTGTTGGAAAGGTCATGCCAGTTTTGGTCACCGTCCAACGTTTAACCTCAAATGCTAATTGAAAGAGCTTATCTTGCTCTGCAGAATGCACCGCTGCGATCGTGTAACGCCAGTGTGGAAGTTTGAAGGGAAAATGTCCCTGTCACTCACGGGAGATAGCAGCTCCTCCAGGGCACGCAGCCACATCGAAATGATGGCCGTGCTCATTTGCACATTCTCAAAATGCATCTTTTGTTTCTGACTCCGTGTGTGTGTGTGTGAGCCCTGGAGCCTGGCTATACTTTCCACTCCGTGGCAGCAGGAGTCGCCCTTTAATGAATAATAGCGATTTCTTTAATTGATTTTCGAGACAAATTAATAACACGGCGTGTTAATTTGTGATTAGCTTCAGGCTGCAGTTTCAATGAATCTGATTCAAGAGTGATTTCTTCATTGAATTCTTATTACTTTCCCACTACTTCTCCATTTAATTTTCCAACTCTGGGGCAAAATTAAATCCAGATTGACAAACGCGTCACTACTTCTTGTTTCCTTTCCTAATGTGTGTGTCCAATTTGACTTCCACTCTTTTCCAATTTATCCTATTCTCTTTTTTTCCTTTTCTCAGGCATCCTCCTGGGCACGTGTACTTTGACCCTGATTTCCTTGAGGGTATACAGCAGGACATAGAGCGGGAGGAGCTGGAATATGAGGTAAAAACACCATCTCCGTTCTTAGTCGTCCACTCAATGAAGATCTACTTTTGGACAGAAGTGCATTATTGCTCCATAAGCAGACCTGAGGTCGTCTCGGCGTCTCCGCTCCAATGGCCTTGTTAGCGACCCCAAGCCCTGATATATTGCAGTTATTGATGGAGCAGTCTCCCTATGCGGAGACACCGAGATGCATGCCAGACAGGAATCGAGTTGCTGGTTTGTTCCAGCAGATGCACAACGGTGACATCATTACTTATTAGTGACAGGGCCTATTAAGTCTTCCTCTGCTCCTACGCAGTGGAGATGAGGCCCAGTGGATAATTAGATGGCACAAGATAATAGGGCTGCGGTGATGAATCTGACGATGCTAACAGAGGCTGGAAGAGGCCACGACCAAACCTCCGTCGTGCACCTTCATTGACCTCTGCCAACCCTCGCTCCCCCTCTTATTAAACCTCAGGGGCCACCTGCCTGATATTAATATCATCTGTGGAGGTGCTCTTGAAGAATGACTCTGCTTCATAATGTTTAAATTCACACAACAGCAAATTAGCGATTAAATCAAATCCGACAGGTTGACCGCTAATTTGTTTATATTAATACCAGAAGCTTTTTTGTTTACTTTACTTCCCAAATTATATTTATTGTTTTGTTTAGTTGTTTTTTTGCTAGTTAAAAAAATAGATTCACACAGTCAGTGTTATGAATCCTGTATAATATAATCCAAATTAATGAATCCTATAGGTATCCCTGTGATTCAGTTCAATTTTATTTAGCACTAAATCACAGCAACAGTCACCTCGAAGCACTTTGTATTGTAAGATGAAGACCCCAACAGTCATACGACCCACTATGTTGCGCTTGGCAACATTAGGAAGGAAAAACTCCCTTTAAACAAGAAGAAACCTCTGCAGAAGCTGCAGGTATTTAATAAATCCAGAAGAAAGACTGCTACAAACAGCTAGAAGCAACAATCTAAACTTACCATACCTCACTATAGCATCATATTTACAGAATAAGAATAGTCATCTAATTCTTGGTGTTTTCCAGAGGTTTTTCCTCAAAGATGGTGTCCATTTTTTAGCTGAGAGTTTTTTAGAGTGCTAACCCCTTTCAGAATCTGCCCTCTGCCCCCAAAAACGAGCGCTGCTCATATCTTTATCTGTATCTGTGAGATTACACGTGTTGACAAGTGAAAAATGGCACTCTCCGCAACTGCAGTCCACTGCATCATCTCTCATTCTGTCATAAGGCTTTGTCAGGAGCCTGTGGCCTTGCTGCCTCCAGCAGAAAGATTCATTACAGAGATTGATGGATCACTCCTTCTCTGGTGTCCCAGTTTTGATCCCATTTAGATAGTCGTGAGACACAGACGTATAAATACAGTGTTTCTCTGCTCTATGGGCCAAAATAATTCCAGCTATGTAGGTTATTAATTTGTGCATGTGTCCTTCCAGGAGGTGGATTTGTACAGAGACAACATTCAAGACAAGCTCGGCCTGACTATCTGTTACAGGACTGACGATGAGGATGAGGCTGGGATCTACATTAGTGAGGTATGTGTCGCAGGCGGACAGCAATTTCTTTGCCTGTCGGCGTCAATAACGCTCACTTTAACTCACAAATGTAATGTGTGCTCTCTTTAGATTGATCCAAACAGCATTGCGGCAAAAGATGGCAGAATTAGAGAAGGTGACAAAATCATACAGGTATGATTTCGTGTGTGTGTGCATGTTTCTGTGTCTCTTATCATGACAGTGAACAAAAACGGCTTTTTTTATTTAAATGGCTCTTTCTGTGTCAATAAGATCAACGGTGTTGAGATCCAAAATCGAGAGGATGCCGTGGCACTGCTAACCAGTGAGAGCAACCAGAACATCTCCCTGCTGGTTGCCAGGCCAGAGATTCAGGTGATTTCACAAACTGTTATTGGTGTCAACTCAATAAAGGTTTTAGTTTGGAACCAAATGTGATTTCACATCAAATTGATTCAAATCTGAAAACAGCACTTGGACTTTGAATAGCAGATGGTCTTTTTTGTGTGTGTGTGTGTGTGTAAAACTTTGCATCTAACGAGGCGTCTCTTCTCTCCGCCGCGTCTCAGCTGGATGAGGGCTGGATGGATGATGACAGGAACGACTTCCTGGATGACCTCCACATGGATATGCTGGAGCAGCAGCACCATCAGGCCATGCAGTTCACTGCCAGCATGCTGCAGCAGGTACGCGCACATGTGCGCAGCGTGAAGAGCGTGCGCACGCACAATCAATCTCCACTAACACATATGTCCATCAATAGATTATGTCAGCTGAGCCCGTTCTGGCGAGGTGAACAGATGCTCCACGGTTTCCAACTGTTTTTTTCAATTAACAGAAATTGTCTTTGTTATATAGAACCTCAGGCTCAGCGACACAGCCTTTGTTATTCGTCTATTTGTGATTAAAAGTGCAATGAATGCTCATAATTAAAGCAGATGTGATATTAACAGTTTTGCACATATTTGTCCAAATGTGAAAAGCAGTTGTGAAACAGTTACGCTTATTTCTTCCCCCTGTGCGGTCTGTTTGCTTGTTTTGTTTAGAAGAAGCACGAGGAGGATGGGGGCACCACAGATACAGCCACGCTGCTCTCTAACCATCACGAGAAGGACAGCGGCGTCGGCCGCACGGACGAGAGCACGCGAAACGACGAGAGCTCCGAGCAGGAGAACCTCGGCGATGACCAGACCACGGCCTCCAACACGCTGGGCAGCTGCAGAAAGCTGACCTACAGCCAGGACACGCTCGGTAGCACCGACCTGCCCTTCAGCAGCGAGTCGTTCATGTCGGTCGACTACGCCGACGCCGACTTCCTGGGCATTCCGGTTGACGAGTGCGAGCGCTTCAGGGAACTCCTGGAGCTCAAGTGCCAGATGAGGAGCAGTGGAGCCCAGGGCCTCTACGGGCAGGGCGGTGGAGCGGTGGGTCAGGACCAGGAGGGTGTGGACAAGGAGCTTGAGATGCTCAATGAGGAGCTGCGCACCATAGAGCTGGAGTGCCTGAACATCGTCCGCGCCCACAAGATGCAGCAGCTGAGGGAGCAGTGCCGTGAATCCTGGATGCTGCACAACAGCGGCTTCCGCAACTATAACACTAGCATAGATGCTCGCCGCCACGAGCTGTCAGACATCACGGAGCTGCCAGAGAAGTCTGACAAGGACAGCTCCAGTGCCTACAACACTGGTGAGAGCTGCCGCAGCACCCCTCTGACTCTGGAACTGTCTCCAGATAATTCACTCCGTAGAGTAGCAGAAAACCAAGCTGGGCCGTCGGGCTCCAGCGGCAGGATGCTGAAGCCCCTCCTGTCTCCGGTGCAGGAAGCTTGCAGCCCGAGCCGGAGCAGAAGCTCATCCAAGGATCCAGATGGAGCGCTGCAGGCAGAGGGCAAAGAGAGAAAGCCCGGAGAGTCTAGTAAGAGCGGGCGAGGCTTCTCTCAGCCGCACTCACCTTACAAGCACGCTCACATCCCCGCCCATGCCCAGCACTACCAGAGCTACATGCAGCTGATCCAGCAGAAGTCAGCCGTAGAGTACGCTCAGAGCCAGATGAGCCTGGTCAGCATGTGTCGGGATCCCATTACCCCCAGCGACCTGGAGCCGAAGATGGAGTGGAAGGTGAAGATCCGCAGCGACGGCACACGTTACATCACCAAGAGGCCCGTCCGGGACAAGCTGCTGAGGGAACGCGCCCTCCGGATTCACGAGGAGCGCAGCGGTATGACCACAGATGACGACGCCATCAGCGAGCTGAAGATGGGCCGCTACTGGAGCAAGGAAGAGAGGAAGCAGCACGCGGTGCGTGCCAAGGAGCAGAGGCAGCGCCGCGAGTTCATGAAGCAGAGCCGAGCCGACTGTCTGAAGGAGCAGGCCACCCTGGAGGACAAAAAGGAGCCGAACATCATCGAACTCAGCCACAAAAAGATGATGAAAAAGAGGAATAAGAAAATATTTGACAACTGGATGACCATTCAAGAACTTCTCACCCATGGTACCAAGTCACCAGATGGCACGAGGGTGTACAACTCCCTCCTGTCTGTGACTACGGTCTAAGTCCTGTTCAGGCCTGCTAGAGGAGAAGAGACTTGAGTGTAATGGTCTGTACATAGGACTCTAACAGCTGGGGTGCAGATTCCTGCCTCGTTCAAGGTGGCAACACGTGTAAATAGGAAATAAACACCTTTTCTGTGTGAGCATTTTCCCCACTGCAGTGAAAAGAGGGCTCCTGAAACAACGGTTGGACCTCGAGTGAGTTGGATTAGGAGACCGTGTATGAGGAAGATTTTGGAAGCATAATTCAATAATCTTTTCTACCTTCGTGCCTGCTTTTTTGAAGATTTTTTTGAAACACAAATACAATATTTGACTTTTTTGGAAGGTTTTGAAAGTGTGTAAAGACAGTGTGCCATACATTAAAAAGCCAGCATTTACACTATTTTACATTATTTTGTTCGTACTATATATCTCTTCAGTATTTTTGCTGTAATGTGTACGTAATGCTTTTACCAAAACAATATTTTCCTGCGAGGTGAAACACTTAACCTTTTCAAAAGGACTTTTTGTAAATTAAAAAAAAATCCAACTTTTGTATCAAATTCACTTTGTTGTTTTGCTTTCCCTTGAATGGTGCTGATGTCCCAAAGTTTAAAGCCACCAGCGATGTACCGTCTGTTACATAATGTAGCGAGCATCATAACGTGATATCACCATGTATGTACGTATATTTAGAGAAAGACATTTCTCACGTTGCTGAAACTGAAATATCTGTTTGTTCAAGCACACACTGTAGTTGCTTTGGTAGGGTTTCATGTATTGGTCAGAATAACAGCTTAAGCAAATCTTTAGTTAACCACCCAATTTGATGTCTTGTAAAATGAGAGAAATAATAAATTATTGTTTTATATATGACGAGCTTTGAAAACTTGTGGGAATTTTGTCATTTATAAGAGATGTTGTTTATTTCCTTCTGGCATTTTAGCATTTAAGTGTTTTTACTCATTAAGGGGTTGGACAAAAGTAGATGGTGCAAGACTCCAGTCAAAAATATTCATGTCGATTAAGGCAGCGGTCCCTAACCTTTTTTGCGCCACGGACCGGTTTGTGCCCGACATTATTTTCACGGACCGGCCTTTAAGGTGTCGCGGATAAATACAACAAAATAAAACTAGTACCGGTACCGAAAAAAACAAGATTTATTCATAACACACGTGAAAAGACCCAGGAAAACCGAGTTAACGATAAAAACAATAACAAAATAACGCTGAAAACTATACATTTCACACCTGAGCCTCAACTCTCGCGGCCCTGTACCAAACGACTCACGGACCGGTACCGGCCCGAGGCCCCCGGGGTTGGGGACCGCTGGATAAAGGTATTTGAACCAAATTTGAAAATGCACAGAAAAAGTGTTTTTGTTCAAAGACATGAAAGAAAACGGGACATTTCCACACAACAGTACTCCCTTTCTGGCTCTTACAGGTGCCTTTCAATAAAAAGTTTGGAAAAATTAATGACGCATCTTTTTTCTCAAACTAGAGCCTGGATGTTCCCGTCCTCATGCTCGTTTTTGTCTCCCCCTCTTTCTTTTTCCTGTGTAGAGCCAGTTCTTTACACAGCTCTCTTTGTGTAGTCAGTGTTGGGAAGGTTACTTTTAAAATGTATTCCATTACAGAATCCATGCCCCAAAATGTATTCTGTAACGTATTCCGTTACGTTACTCAATGAGAGTAACGTATTCTGAATACTTTGGATTACTTAATATATTATCATGCTGTTTACAACTACGTGAATGTACTATTGCTGTGATTTATTACTGTTACTGAAGGTCCGCGGCTCCGAACCGTAGTAAAGGACCTCTGGCTAATACGGTGGGTTCTGTGTCGGGCTCGTAGCCGAAAACTAGCTTTACTTTGTTGTCTGGGTCAACTTTGCTAGCAGAGACAGAGAGAGGCGTTGAAAGGCTGCTCCAACGGAACTTATTGTTTTTGGAGGAAAACACGAACACGGTGTACAGTCGAGTCTTAATAGCTTACTTACAACTGGGCTTGTCAGGCTCTCTTCTTGGCTGCAGTGGTTATTATTATATTTACATGCTTCCAGCTCCCGTTTTTGCTCGATGACACCTCGTACTTTTCCTTTTTCTCCCTCCCTCGCTCACAGACACATAACGGGTATGACAGTCCATTCTCCCTGCAGCACGGACTACACTGCCTATGATGCTACATTCTTTAGAGCTATACCGGTAGCATTCTGCCTATTAGCTTAGCACAACAACAACAAAAAGGCCTCTCTCACCCAGGAAACACGCAGAGAGAGAGCGTCACCCTGTAACCATGGCAACCGTAACGCTGCCAACTGGAACAACAGAACGTAGCTGTCAAACAAAACCCAAACAGTCCTGACCCGCCACAATATGAAACAGGGAAGTACCGCCGTGTAATCCATTTATTTCAACAAAGTAACTGTACTCTAAATACCACCTTTTTAAACGGTAACTGTAACGGAATACAGTTACTCATATTTTGTATTTTAAATACGTAACGGCGGTACATGTATTCCGTTACTCCCCAACACTGTGCAGTACGCGTAGTTGTATGAATTTTTGTTTTGGTGATATTCTTTATTAAAAGGTCCACTAATTAATAACGTATAGCAAAAACACTCTGACAAGAAATGTTTTGTTAATTTTATTCATTTATTTTTTTATTTTTTGAGGTTTTTACTGATGGGGTATTGTCGTTACTCCACCACACGAGCGGACAGGTTGGTGGTGTGGAGATCAAAGTTTGCGAAAACAATAACTCAACAAAAGGTGATGTAGGATTTTGAAATTCCTACCATAGATCCGTCTACTAAAAATCTCAGACAGGTTTGAATCTCAGTGACGTCAAGGTCAGAGGTTGCATTTTCCAAAAATTGTGTTAAAGGAAGTCACGTAGGATTTTCAGATTTACACCACACATGTATCGGCTAGAAGTCCGACTGGCGGCTCTACGTTTGTTCTTTGTTTAGTTGAGTTTTTTGGTTTGGAGACTGTAACCTACAAAGGCTACAATAGTTTGTTTAAACACCACAAGAGTTTTATTTAAAACATCTCAACCCAACCTAATTTCCCACCAGTACAGAGTGATGTTGCTACAAATCTGCTCCTAAAAGCTTGAGTAGCTATTTCACTAAAGTTGTTAATGATTTGTGAACAACGCGTCTATTAGTCAGTAACTGTAATTTACATTTTTTACATTTTTCCTTGTGATATTAGCGATGATAGTGATAGCATTTTGATGTTTATACAAAGAGTGTCAAAGACATTTCAACCTCACGGCACACAGCAGTGCGTTTAGACTGGAGAGCTTAATAATCCATCAGATCTCTCAGGCTGCAACGCTGCTGAATTTCATTCAGTTCAAATCAAACATTAAATAGATTTCTTTGCTGTGCTGCTTAGTCCGTTTCAATATCTCGAGTAACACGTTTTTGATTTTAGCATGTGGTATCAAAGTCACCCTCTCTCTCTTGGAATACATTTTTTTTTTTCAGTCTAGGATGAAGTCTTACTGGTATCACAGAAGCATCCATTCATCTGCCAGCCAGTAGTAATGATAGCAGAAGTCCTGAGGCAAAAAGTGTTTTGGCTGTGTCTGCGTTTCATATCAGAACCCAAGTAGGGCAACAGCATGACAGGCTGGCATTAACATAAAACAGTCCAGTCAGTAGAGATCCCTGCTGTCCAAGTCTGACGGGGCTCAAGGTTGACAACAAAGATTTACATACTGACAGCCTTTTCTACATATCTCACAGTGGCTTCCCTCCATTATCTTTTCCTCAGCCAAAAAAAAGTGGTCCATCAGCTCGTAGCTCAGATCTGATGGGTCGTTTCACGCTGTCTGTAATGCTGGCAATAAGCTTTGTCTTATGGTGATGTCCCCATGCTGGGCTGATGGTTTATTTATCTGACGCCGGACTCCTACCATCTGTTACAGAGACCTTGTCGCCTCAGTCCCGTATGATCCTTCAATTATCGGCTCAGCGCCTCGTTACTGAGGACAAAAGCAGCTCACCCTCTGCTGATCCACTTTGTCGTCACCTTAGTTGTTCAGTGCACCTTTGTTTTTTAATGAGACGACATTAACAAGGGCAGGAGTAACATGAATTTAACGTGTTTACTCACAGATGAGTCCATTTAAAGATTGATCAATTTGAGGGTTTGGACATTCAATATGTAGATATTTTTACTTTAGCAGGTCAATTGATTATTGTGTAGGGTCTGAAAGTGAATACTAGAGCCCATTTTCCTGCCATTTGAACTCTATTCGCTTTGTTAAAATGTAGATATTTATTCAGTTGTATCTTTTTAGTGTACGCTGTTTTGTGCAGCAAGTATCTAATAAACATACGGTCTTGTCTGATGAACGTAGACTACATGATTTACAAAACATACTGAGTATGTGTGTTTACTCCACTGTTTCTTCCAAAGCTATGACACCTCTGGCACAGTTAAAGCAGCTGGAGGAGACTTCATCTAAACAATAACTTAAAGAAATTTCTTCCATTTGGGTTTAGATATGCAAATATTCAGCTTGTGCTGGTCCCAAGATATTTAACAAAGATTTATAAAAGAGTGCTGAAAACTGCAAACAAAGGTTGTAATATCTTCTTTTTGTTAGGGGATTCGTCAAGCTCCAAAACTTCATATATATCCCATAGTACGTCGTGCCAAACCCTGCTTAGTCGGTGTGTCAAGCTAATAGTCACCTAACAGAAACATGCACATCATGGTGATACTGATACAACCTAATGATACCGATTATCTCTACATCATGACCCCTGTTGGTGGAGGTGGGGGAATATATGGGGGAGCAAAAGAACATTTTGTCCTCAAATCTCATGTTAAAAACAGAGATGGACCGATCCGATATTACGTATCGGTATCGGTCCGATACTGACGTAAATTACTGGATCGGATATCGGAGAGAAATAAAAAATGTAATCCGATCCATTAAATATCAAAAAAGCACCTCACAAAACTTGCGACACGGCGTAACTCGGCTCATGACCGTAGCACCTCGGAGCAGTGTGCTCACGTGATAGAGCGGCTGTCTCCGAGGAAGTTATCCCAGAGAGAAGTAAAGCAAGTGTGTAAGTTCATCTCTGAATGTTTGTAAAGCATTCCCATCGACTGCCTCTTCATTCTGTCCCTCCCTCTCCTGCTGCTACTTCAGTCATGAAGCTGATCAATGATCAGCTGATCAGCTTTTCTGTCGCGACTCCCGTTTCTCTTGTTTGTTTTTGGCCCACTTTGCACTAGAAAGAGGAAACCAGCGGCTGAACAACAGCAGCACGTTTAACCTTGATAAACTGTTGTTAGAATTTATTTAATATTACTTTCTACACCAGGATCTTTTTCTAGTAGCTGACGGCTGGTAACTGTGCAGGGGCGGATCTAGCAAAGTTTAGCCAGGGGGGCCGATAGGGCATGAACAGGGAAAAGGGGGCACAAAGACATACTTTTCTTTCTTATTCTCATTTAAAATGTCTAGTTTTTAATAAATAATTATCTGAATCTTACACCCAAAGTTTTAATCTGATGTAAAATGTATAGAAGTCCATTACTGTATATAGTAACTGTTAAGTCTAATATACCCTAGTAAGCTATAGTACTTTTGCCTTTGGGAAGATACCATCTTGTAGTCTGTAGTCTGTAGTTCTGTTGAAGAAAGATGTTGAATCTATTTAATTATTCTTGAAAAATAATTGATTTCTGTGTATTTTTTTCACACTGCATCAAATTAAAGTTGATTACGTCGATTAAGCATCATGAGGTGGAGGGTGGTTCCCTATTTGTTTTTGCTGGGAGTTTGCAACCCTATTAGTTAGGTTGCTTAATATTTCTGCTAAGTACTCTTTAAAATACCAGAATAGGAAGGATGGAGTAGGTTTAAGTTTATTAGATTGATCAGTATTGCTGAACTATGAAATATTTTGGGTGCAGTGTATTTTTTACATACAGGTATAACAGAATAGTTTTGGTGTTGTTTATTTAAACTTGAGTATGAACTTATACAAAATGCAGCATTAAAAAAAACAGTTTTATTGATTAAAAACACACTATATCGGATTCATATCGGTATCGGCAGATATCCAAATTTATGATATCGGTATCGGACACAAAAAAGCGGTATTGTGCCATCTCTAGTTAAAAGCAAGAAAAATGTGCAGGCGTGAGGATTTGAACAAGTTTGACGAGGACAAAGGTTGGTGGTTCAATTCTTGGCAGATCCAAAGTAGCGCCAAACTATCCTTGGGCAAGATACTGAACTACAAGTTGCTCTCTGATGTATTCATTGGAGGCGTCAATGTGTGTGAGGACAAATTGCTTGGAGGGATTGGGCGAATGAAGCTTGTATGAAATGCTCGAGAACAATAGAAAAGCAGTATAAAGGAACAAGTCTATTTACCATTGGTACTCCCTGATGGTTGTGGCCTCTTTCAGCAGGATAGTTCACCCTGAGGTGTTGACTTGGCCTCCAAATTCCCCAGATCTCAATCAAGTCGAGCATCTGTGGGATGGGATGGACGAATGAGTCCGATCTATAGAGGCCCCTTCTCACAACTTACAGGATTTACTGCTATCATCTTGGAGTCCAGCTACAGGGTTGTTTTGGCAGCAAAAAGGGGCGGGCAGACAGGCGGTCATAATGTTGCGCCTTATCAGTGTACATGTTCCTCCCTTCTGTAGCCTATCACAAAAAGACTGACTTAAAATTCCTTTATGAACTGGCAGTGCTGTCTTCAGTTTGTATTATTAGTCAGTCTGGATAGTTCATGAATCCCTCTCGTCTCCATTCTTGAGTCTGCATCACTTATGAGGGATGATTATGATAATGAGGGGTGCAAGCTCAGCCTCTCCCTCTGTGTCTGGTAGAGTATAATTGATGACTCCAAGCTCTTTACGCTTGACCAAACCCAAGCCTCGTGATTTATGTCTGGGTACAAATCTCCGTGCGCACTCTTTTAATAGGAGATAACAATGTGCCATGCAAGGCAAACTATAAGATATAGCATCAATTCTGGGTTGCCCCACCAGCAGCATCACAGACTCCTTAGAGATTATTTGATCACGTACCTGTTTTGCTACCTCCGTGTGTTTTTATTATCGTTGGGATGAAAGTGTTGCTCTTCCCTTCCCCACATGGTTTGACAGTTCAGTGTTTGGCTTGGACTGAGGGACTCATCAGTTTAAATGTCAGCGTGGAGAAGAGGCCGACATTCCGGTGCACTTACCCATTAACTGATAAGGAGGCGGCTCCTCTGCTTCCTGCGAGCGCTGCCGATCCCAATGCTGTCTCACTATGGAGACGAAAATGGTCATACCTGCTCGATAAGTCTGGAAACTCCACCTCAGCTTGCCAGTATTTACAAGCAGACTGTTACTGCCTCTATATGAGATTTTACACATAACAATAGAATTCATCTCATTCACGTCTTGCCAAAAAAGAACACACACACACACAAAAACCATGTACTTGACCTACATTAACATGGCCAACTTTTTCCATCTTTTTGCTCGGTGTGACGATCCTCGGAGGCACGGCATCGCTCCAGCGAGTTCAGCATGTGCTGAGACTGTGTTTGCACATGTTGGATTAAAGAGAACAAGCTGCTGGATAAACAGGAAGAATCGCTGAACCGCATGTTTGTGTCTCAACATCAGTGGAAAAAAAGGGAACGCTCAATTGTCGAATCGTGCCCTCTGGGACTTTGATTTTTCACAATAAAACTTAAAACTAAAACCCCAAAAGTACTGCAGATGTGAAACTGGAGCCCAGCAACATTTTTTGGTGCTTTTCTTTTAAGTAGGCATCCGTATTGAGAGCGATTGTTCTGACCTTGACTTGCATGACAGATCATTAAGATTACCGCGCTAACCCTGGTAGATATTAAGAAAAGTGGATTTATGGTTTCATGTGGTTCTTTTTTAGTTATTGCTACTATGTAGCTACTATTAATGTACTACCATTAACTCATATGTAATTTTTTAAACAGGTCCCGGAAGCCAAAAATAAGAAGAACACACACGAGTGGATTTTTTCTGTGTAAAAACTATAACCATAATTTTTCTGAGTGAGCTGGAGAATAGCAAATGACATGTGTTTGTGTGTTGCTTTTAAATGCATTTTATCACTTCAACACATCTGCTGTGAAATCATGCAGTATGAGACAGTCAGGAGAGATGAATCACTCTCCATACGGTGGACAGTGATCGGGTACATAAAAAGAATAATAAAATCCACAAGGACGTATGTCATTTACCTCCTCGGGATATGAGCTCAGACAACATCCAGGAAACTGACAGTTTGATTTCGAGCTCTTTTCCACAGAGTATCCTGCCCCCCTCACCCCTAACCGGTGGCAGCAGATGCATCCCCCTCCCCGAGCCTGGTTCTGGTTAAAAGGGAGTTTTTCCTTCCCACTGTTGCCAAGAGCTTGGCCATAGAGAGCTGTCTGATTCTTGTGTTTTCTCTGTAATGGTGTAGGGTCTTTACTTTACAATATAAAGTGCTTTGAGGTCAGTGATCTGGCGCTATATGAATAAAACTGAATGGAACTGAACTGAAATATGGGAACGGATGTTAGAATGTGTGCTCACAAAGCAGTAACACATACATTTTATTAACTACAAACATAGGCGTGAAGTTAATTCATAATGAGTTTATTAAACTGAATTATAAGATGCCCTGGAGAGGTCGCCGATCCATTGCGGGGGAAATGCAAATAGGCAAACATTTACGCTCACAGCCACACTGATGGCCAATTTAGAGTCACCAATTAACCTAACAAACTGGAGCACCCAGAGAAAACCCACAAACTGCTCTTTGAACCCGGGATTTTCTAGCTGTGAGGTGAGTCGCCCCATCACTCCCACACACACATGCACTTTTTGTTCTCCATGCTAATGACATTTGTAGGGAATTTGGAAGAAACATCATCTATTTCCAGTGTAATCGTTGGTTCATCTCCTATTATTTGACTTTAAAAAATAAATTTACATTAAAGTGACATAAAATGTTTTGTTCAAAAGAATGTGTCTAAAAGCTCATACAAAAAGTATAAACCTATCTATGCATATCTATATTTTATTATCTATCTATATTTGTTTTATTGATCCACCCACCTCTGTTGAAAAGCACTGCAGTAAGAATCGCAGGCTCAAAGGGACCTGGATAATTGACAGAGAAGCAGTTCCATGGTCAGGTGAGACCAGCTCCCTCATTATTCAGTGGCAAACTGGGCAGATAATAAATCTGGAGTTGGTTCAAATTGTTGAATTTGTGTTATTTTACATACGAAACCCTAAGGAATTGTCTCTGTATTGAGGGAGGACGTTATTAGGCTGAAAATATAAGACAATAAAATGTAAACCTACTAAAGACACAGCAAAAATGTTGTACTTTCTTAAAAAGAGCAACAAGGTGCAAACCGCTGGTTACACTCAAGATTAGGAAATGAGATCAGATCTTGCCAGAAAACCAAATCCATCCAGTCATGAAAAAAATACTTTGGGCGGATGAAACCAAGGTCATCTTGTACCAGAATGATGGGGAAAATGTTTAAAAAAGGAAAGGAACAACTCACGGCCCAACACATGATCTCTCAAACATAGTGTTAATAAACTCTAATGGACTGGTGATGTATGGCTGCCAGTGGAACTGGGTGTCTAATTTTTATTGATGACACAGATCGAAGGATGAATTCTGATGTATACAGAGTTATACTCTTCTCAGATTCAGCCAAATGCTGCAGAACAGATGAGCCACAGCGTCACAGTGTAGATGGATATTGATTCAAAGCAATCTGTAAAAGCAACCTGGAGTTTCTCAAGGCAAACAAATGGGATTTTTTCAATGACCAAATCAGACGCCTGATCTCAACCCAGTACAGCATGCTTTCTAGCTACTGAAGACAAAAATCAATGCAGAAAGTCCCATAAACAAGCAGCAACTGAAGGTGGCTACAGTAAAGCCTCAGCAGGTCATCTCAAGGGACGGAAACAGAGCATTTTGGGATGTCCATGTGTTCCAGACTTCAGGCGTTCATCAGTGAAGACAAAGGAATTTCATCCAAGTCTGTACATATAAATTATGTTAGTTTAGTATAAAATCCTCAACAAATTCTTACTTGGTTAGCTTTAGGAAAACATTGTGGTTTGGGTTGAAATATGCTCCTTTCTCAGCACGAAGAGTGGATGTGGAAAGATTACACTAACCCAATGTGTTACCAAAAACAAGTATATTAACAAGTGTTCATATGTAACGATTTAGGAGTGACAGATCCTCTTGCTATTACTTAAAGCCATAAATTTTACATGCTTGGAATGAAAACTAACTTACTCACACAGTAAGTCAAAGAGGCTGACGAGAATGGAAGGCAATATTTTGCAAAACCCTGGATTCGAATAAAAAAATCCAGCAGCAAGACAGGGCTGTCAAGAGACTTGCGGAGGAACAGGAAAAGATAAAAAGTAAGTTGTATGGTTTGAGTCAAAGAGGGAAGGAAGAATATTTTGAAAGGTTCTTAATTAACTCTAAGAAACCTTCACCGGGGTTTGATACAGCTGCACCGTGGCACCATCACTGCCTGCTGCTCCTGCTTCTGTCTTCAAGTCATTTCTTTGCACTTTTGCTAAAAGGTCAGGACGGGCAATAAGGCAGCAAGTTCCCTGTCTGCTAAAGCCGGTGTGCCACCTAATCTTCTCTTTAATTAGACAGACGGCTGGCAGAAACAGGACTGACTTTCAGAAGTGACATCTACTATCAGGGGTTGCCAGTGAACCTAGAAATATAATTTCTTCATTTAAGAAGAAATTCAGAACTTAGAATGAAACACTGTATTATATATTTTGGCCAAATGAGAGCTTTATAATGTGAAATGTATCTTTGCTTTCCATCTAACAGCCTTTCCTCTTCTGTCCTTTGAATGAATACAAAACTCTTTGAATACTAAAGACACATTAAATGCCTCTGAGTACGTTTTTGACCCTTGCGTGGTCTTGTTAGCTTCAAAGGCCCCTTTTCCTGTGTTTTGTTTATGGCCCAGCAGAGCCGTAACTCACTGCAGCCCGTCCTCCCACACCCGCTAAACTATTCTCTCTGCACAGTTTCCTGGGTCAGATCGCATGAACCTCTGTGGCTCCCTTTTCTGCAGATTTATTGGTTGACAGCTAATTTATCCATTATACACATTCCAAATTATAGGCTTCGGTCAACAGGATGGCGGCAAAAGAGCAAGGATCAAGAGAAAGAACGGGAAAGACGAGCTGTCCACCACATTACCCACTGGATCCGAAGGACTCATCTCACCCCTGAGCAGGGCCTGATGTTTGCAGGCTCAGCCAGTGAGGTTTTGGCTTTGGAAGGAATCAAAGCTTTTGATCATTGCCTGAGTCATACTTGTTAGAGAATCTCTACTTGTGTTTTTCTTCTACCACCCACTAACATTACTGATATCATCTTCATGCACATTGTAGTAACAAATGCAAGATCATTCATCAGCAGCTCCGGGGTTCTTCATGACCCTGGAGTTTCTTCAGTGGTTCTTGATGTTATATGGGGGACAAGCGGGTATAATGTCCAGTGACTAAAGTGTTAATGCTCCCCACTCCATTCTAGATGTTCAAAAAACTTTGTGTGATAGTTAGGAAGTTAGGAATAGTTATATTTGCAATAGAGAAATGTTGACATTTTTGCCATTTTCGCCATCAAGTGGTGAACACCTGATTAGCCCTGTATGATAAGAAAAAAAGGAAGAACGTGCAAATTAGTGAGGTTTAGAGATGCCAGTAAGTGTATTTTTTTAACTTGACCTAGCTGATTAGGCTCAGTTCCACCTCCCTGCAGTTCTGTACTTGATACCGAGGCTTTAACGTTTCATCTCACCCTAATAAACCAAAAAAAAAAAGCAACTAAAAGCATTTATCAAAAGTCAGCAAACTCTTTTTCAATTTTCCTTAAAACCAAATTTAATTTAAGCAGCTATTCTGGAGCGCTATAAAGCTTCAGATACGACCCCAACCCCCCTGAAATAGAAATTAGCAAATCTGATTCATGAAGCTAGCTAAGCTAACAGCTATTCATGAAGCTAGCTAAGCTAACAGCTATTCATAAAGCTAGCTAAGCTAACTGCCCTCATATTACTCCTGGGTCGAGCAGTTTGATGCAGGTTACAGGTGGAGGTTTGTCTAAACGTTTGTCCCTGTACAAACTATTGCTCAGCAGGGTAGGTATCGATGTGTAACCACTTCACTGTCTATTGTACTAAAAAGTAGAAAAGTAGACCCCCAATACTCCAGTGTCACAGTCTTGCCACTGTAGTCTGTAGAGGCTGTTAGCAAGCCTTTAGAATTTCAGTCTTGTTATGTCAAATAACATTGTTTGATCAGGTCAGTTCAGAAAGTGCACTTTGAAGGAGTCCACAGGTATCATTTAGATACAGTTACTTTGTCTTGCCAAAAGAAAATTTAGTCACAAGTACCATACAGCTTTGAAAAAACAAAGCCTTAAATATTCCAAACTCCCAAAACGATTGTTGAAATAATGATGGAATTAAAATCCACCCCACTCTCCATCGTTAAACACTGTTGTTTCTGTTCTCTTAGGAACTATGCTAGCATTTGGCTTTGATTCTGCACATCTGCGAGCTAAACCAACAGCGCCACTGTACTAAATGAAATGGCGGGAAAAAATAAAATTAATCTGTTCTTCATTTTCAAAGCATTTCCTCTCTAGACCTTTCCAGCAAGCTCAGTGAGTCCTGCCTGTTGATTTAAAATAGTGACAGGAGGCCTATTGTTGTGTTGAAAGCACGCTGCTTGTGGCATGGGATTTTTGTTTTTTTCTGGCCTCCCACAGCAGCAGCTTTCAGCCATGCATAGCATGTTCTCTCAAGCTACATTTCAACTTTATGTTCTTCCAGCTGAAGCTTAAATCAATAAAGCTTAAGTGGCCACAACAGAGGAGCTTGTGTTATTTAGCTGTTTTTGAAGGCTTCAGACAAAGAAATGCTGAATGCATTTATTTTTCAGAGCTGAAGTGAAGCGCGCACTCAGTTTGTTGCTTATTTTTGCTTTTGTCCATTAGAATAATAACTATATGTCTGGTTTTTGCATGGACAGGTATCTCAGGCAGATCCTCTCCCATGTGCCTCTTCACTGTGGCCAAACAATCCATTATCATCATCATAAAGCATCCTGGCAACCTGCCTCCTCAGCCACAGGACGCACACATGCACAGACCCACTCAGAGGCCGTATCACCGCATACACACACACAATCGCTATAATTGCACCTTTATTAGTCTCCCATTCACACTTTTTACAACCCGGCGCAAAGAGCAGGTCGCATCTCTGGAAATGGCCTCTAAAAGCACGGGACTGTTATAAACAAGACCCTCCAGTGCCATTAGGCTGAGTGGCTCAGGGAAGCAGGCAGGCCCTATGCTGCCAGCATGGTGAGTAAAGTCAGTTAGTGTACTTCACAGGAGTGTCACATGCAGAAAGGCTATCAAGGAAACTTTTTTCTGTTACACTGGATGGCCCGTGATGCTTTTTTAAGGTAAAGACCTGGATGTCAGCTGGTGGCATCTTAGCTGAAGTGCTACAGATTGGACTGAGAAGCCATCAGGGTCATAAGAAAATCATAAGATTCTATCTATGTCCATCTAACCAGGATGTAGCACATCCTAGATGATGATTTTAATTGTGGGCAGACCTCCACTTCTATAAACACGCATACAAGACATGGGTGCCCCATAGCAAATATGGTGGCTGCACAGAAGCACATGATAGATTTGTAGTTATGGCGCTAACAAAATACAGTCTGGTTGCAAGTGAAGGAAAACTTTGAAAACATCCACTCTGAATGAGGAAAAACGTCATGCTGGATATATATATATACTGATATATAGACTAAGTAATGTGTTAGGAACAAACAAATGTCATATTGTTTAATAGAAAATAAAATGATCGACCTACAGAATTCAAAGACATGTCAGTGGCCTCCACTTGTAAAACCCTTCCTGTTTTGGGGGTTGCCCACTCTATGTAGACTTCTCATGAGCTTGCAGTGTACGACCAACGTTTTTCCCATGAAAGGTTTACCATCCATACATCACACCATGCCTGTATCCCAATTCAGGGTCTGCAGCCTTAAAGTACGCAGCCTCAACGATCCGCAAGGACCGCGTACTTAAAGACCGCTAAGGCCGGAAGAGCGAGGCTTGTGAAATGGGACGGTCTAGCCTTCGTTGCGCTGCCCAGGTTGCCTAGCAACCATGATACTAGCAGCTGGAAACGTTTCATACAGCTTTGTTTGACAGAAATGAAGGAGAAAATCTTTTGTTCATTTGTTTGTTTGTTTCTACATGAGCTTTGATCATTCTCTGTAAGATTAAGCTCAGCTATTGAACGGCGTATATTTTAAAGTAAAGGCTTTAAAACCAAGTTAGTACAAACGTCACTAATGTCACATAACTTTGCCGACATGTGGCCAACAGTAATGTTTTAATGTTCTTCGTTATTAAACATTTGCACATAAATAAGTGACATAATATTCAGTACTTACTTAAAGTTTACTCTTCGGGCGCCCCTCATCCGCCGTTTTTTGCGGCAAAATTATCCACACCCACCGCTGCGCTATGCATTCTGGGATATGTTGGGCCACGAAGTCTACACCGCCACGTCTTTAAAATTCAGGGAAATGAGGGACGCATTTCAAGCAGCCTTCGAATTGGGACAGCCTTCGTCGCGTCGCGGTGACGTAATCGGCCTTAAAATGCGGCCTTTAAGGCTGCAGACCCTGAATTGGGATACAGCCCATATTTCTGTCTTTTTGTGGGGTTGTGCCACCCCAGGGCCCCCTTTAGTTAAACAACTGGCACAAATTGTTTTCAGTTTTGTTTGTTTTGACTTTTTGCCAATAAGACCCCATGTGACCTTACTCTGCAGTGCCTCTCTGGACTGCTTATCAAATATTGTAGAAGACAGCTCAGGCCTTCAGGCTGTTTTAAGTGTTACATAAAAGATTTGCGAAGCTGCATCCCGTGGTTGCTCATTTCCTATTTTCTCAATATTGCAGTGTCTATGGGACTAAGATGCACAGCTTTCAAACGTAAGGTTAAGCGCTTCAGTACGAGTCAAATCGACAATCTCTTTTTTAACACTGACCTGATTTTCCCCAGCCAGGCTCACTGCCAGCATTTTATCACCAGCCATAAATGTCACATAATGTGTAATGTCCTACAATTTCCTGCCTTGGCGTTCTTGACAGGTCTTGAAGCCGATCAGAAGGATGATGCTGAAAGGCGCTGAAACAAATAGACTGGCTAGATCAAAGCATTAACCCAATATACTGTCTCTTTGTGATGATGCCATTCTGACAGCAAAGTGGAAATTCAAACAGCAGCCACCTGAGGACGGTGCCCTCAGAGTGCACCGCCTCCACGAGGAGTTGCATAAAACTCCACTCCGCAAAAACCCCCAGTCTGGGCATCAATCCCTACCTTTTTCAGCACACCCATTCAGGACATTACATAGTATTTCTCAGTGTCCGCACTTTGCGAAGCGCTTCTTGTGAAGTCTGTCCGGAGGCCTCCTGTGGTTGAACCAAATCCATTTTTAGATACGCCTCATGTTCTTGAAATACGTAGAGACTTTATGTTTTTTTTCCCCAGCGACTTGTCTCGTCTGCCAACACACTGAACAGAGTCCCACCCACTGCTGCTGCACGCCGTTTTGACAGAGGGGTTCAGAATGTTAAACCCTGCTGTGCATCAAATAATGCAACCTGACATTGACACCAACCTGCAGACCAGAAGAAATCCAGCGGGGACACTAGCTGTTTACAGAAAGTCAAAAAGACACCGAACTAGCAACCAGATACAAGCAGCATATTCAAATAAAATATTTTTGTCCCGTGAGAAACGAAACACGTGGGAGTTGATCGGATGCGGTTCTCAAACAGGCGTGATAAATGCATCGGTAGCAGGAGCAGCCAACACGCTGTCTGGCTGTTAGACGGTGAAGAAAAAGACAGCTGTGTCATCTTCATTCACAAGCAATCGCAGACTGAGCACCCACAGAAAGAAAATTAGACGGGCGAGGGTTCATTGTGCGGACAGCGCTGGATGGAACCGAAAGGGGTCATGATGATTCAAGGCAGTGTATTAGGAGGCATACTGAATATGTCACCATGAGCAGCAGCAGCGAGAGGACGCGGGGGAGGAGGGGGAGAAAGAAAACCTGGGCTGCATTCTGATCTTAGAGGAGGATATAAGCATGTTTGGTCTGCCTGCGAAACTAAACAGTACCCTCTATTGGATGACACAGAGATTGCGTCTGCCGGTCTCTTACTGGTCAGGGAGGACGTGCTGATGCTGACACTGCTGCTGCTCCATCTGTGAACTTTCAATCCTATTGAGCCACTCGCATGCTCCAATCTGTCATAATGACTTTCAAAAGACTCGGTATATTTCTTCTTTTAATCCTGTCACTGTCGCTGACTGTATCCAACGCTGAACTCCTTCCACTTAACACGACGACTCAGGGGAGCGATTATGATTTGACAAAAACTTCCAAAGACACCCCCAATCCCCAGTGGGGTGCAGAGTGGGTTGGATTTTAATTTCATAGTTATTTTACTGAGGACTTTGATCAAAGGCTCCACTTTATTCGCTCCACCTATCACTCCAACCTCTACATAAACTCTTATAATTACTTGCTAACAACATGTCTGCCGGCAGTGAGACAATTTACACCATGTGAAGGGTTTTGAAATATATATTTTTTATCTGAAAGATGTTTTCTTTTCTTTTATTCCAGCAGTTTAAATAATGCTAACACTAATGGTAAAGCTACTACTATTGTTGTTATTATTACTATTATTACTGATTATGTGAGACAAAGTTTTTACAGGAGCTCTGTGATTCATATAAAATTAATCAATAGCCTGTAGAAGCACTAGCATTTGAGAGTAAGGTCTGGACTGCTATACCTTCATGTTTGAGTCGATGACTGCAAGTCGCCCAAGTAAATGAACCCAAATCATCAAGCCTCCGCCACCGTGCAGGACAGTTGGTATGAGGTCTTTGTGTTGATATGCTTTTGGTTTACCCTAAATGTGATGCTGTTCATTATGACCAAACAGCTTCACTTCAGTCTCAACGGTCGGACAATATTGTTCCAGAGGTCTTGTGGCTTGTTCAGATGCAAGTTTGCAAGCTTAAACCGTGCGACCAAATTCTCTGGAGAGAAGACGCTTCCTGCTGGCAACCCTTGGCAGCCGTACTTGTTTTGTATTTTTCTGCACTGTCATGAAATTTAACATGGTAACTGATTCCTTTAATATCTGAGCTCAAGGGCAGGTTGCCATTTGGGGTGAGTAAAATTCAAGTATTTTATTAGTGTGTTGCTTAACATTAATTACCAGATAAATACGGATGCAATTTGCTAATACCAGCATTTGCTAACAATAAAAGGCTCCAGTCTCACTTTTAGCTCCAAAACTCATAACGGCAGATCGTAAAATGCTGACATTGATGTTTCAAACTGTCAACAACCAATGGGTTACATGACGGTGGTTATTCCAACATTTATATACAGTCTATGGGAATAACATATGCACTAAAGAGTAGTTATGAAAACCACAAAACCTATGAAAACTGCCATCTTCCTCTGTGGACAGCACCTGCCATTCATGAATCTCGGGTCAGATTAAAAATCATCTTGGGTCAAAGCTGTGTTTAATATCCCTCCGGACCTGGCATTTGTCTCCCTGGAGACTAGACTTCAAAGCCCACCGTTTAATCAGAGCTGCACAGATTAATGCAGTCCGCTCTTTATTTCCTCTGTGAGCCTGGATAAATTTCAGCAGTGAAGGCAGCGGCAAAAGATGATAATGTGAACATACAGGCAGAAGCATCTCTTATGCTTATGGGTTTACCGAAGAAAGAGAGGTGAAAGGTCATCTTTATTTAAAAGTCAAAGGTTTACTCCTTTTTATATTTCCATTGTAGCCATAGGCCCAGAAATGCTTGTGAGCTTTAACAGAAAACATGTCTTTAATATCTCCAAAGTCAAACAGATCATGTTTTTTTCCTCTTTTATGTAAAATGAAAAATTACATCCATTTTTTAACATCATTATCCAATTCAGCGTTGCAGTGGGGGCAGGAGTCTCTCCCTGCTCTCACAGGGCAAAGAGGAAGGGTACACCTGTGAACAGAAAACATGATTCTTGTAATTGGCCTATGAGGAACCTAACAGAAGTACAAACTGCACTTCGTACACCATGTGCGCATGATGGCATCAAAGCTGGACATTAAAGTCGACCGCTACACATGTAACAGAGGAATAAACCTAACAAAGCAACTGCTGGAGGAACAGAACAGCTGCATTTCATTACAGGTTGTTGTCATGCAGGCTATGTGGCACGTTTTACCTCGGCTCATAAAAGGATTAGAAGCTCTGTTAAAGTTCTTAGCACCAGCTGTCTTTCATGATCCCAGCATGTTATTGCAGTGCTGCCAGTGTTGAGGCTGAATTGCATCAGTCAACATGCAATACTTGGAACAGAGTTGTGTCACAATGCAGGGTAAACAACAATTTTGATTTTTTCTTCTCGTTTGTTCTGATGAATTTACATAAGTTATCATTACATTACTATCTTTAATACTAAGTAGTGCTGTGTAATACTTTAGGTAGTATTGATCTGATACAAAGTAAATACAGGGCCAGTAGAGCAGTGTGTCGTGATTTATGAATTTGACTTTCCTCAATAATTAGTTAACGCAACAAAACACACCTTTCAGCTTTTCACGTATTTTGAAAACTGGGTTCTGATCCAAAGCAGTTTGGATCATTGTGTTATTTAAATGCGATATAGGCTATAAATAAAATAAGAGGACAGAATGAAAGTATTGATCTGATACAAATACCACCGTTGGAATCAACTATCAACATCTGGACTGATCCACCTACCTTTACTGTTAAAACTATGATATGCCATGTGTGCATGTGATGCAGAATTAGAGTACAGCAGAACTTTGTATGGCTAGGAAAAACCAGGGTACGAAAATTATTTCCAAATCAGAAACTACTGTAAAACCAGGCATCCATGTGCATCACTCATTTTAGTTCGAGGGCCACACGTCTCATCAAGTGTTTTTATATTATGTATAAAAACAATTGTTTTGTTTTTTGATCTTAAGTATAAAAACATTCTGAAAATTCAATTTGATTTTTATATTGCCACATTTACAACAACAATTGCCTCAAGGCACTTTAGGGAAAAGACCCTTCAGCAGGGGTGGGGGAACTCCAGGCCTCAAGGGCCGGTGTCCTGCAGGGTTTAGATCTCACCATGGATCAAGACACCGGAATCAGATGATTAGCTCATTACCAGGCTTCTGGTGAACTTCAAGACATGTTGAAGAGTTGATTTAGCCATTTAAATCAGCTGTGTTGGATCAGGGACATATCTAAAACCTGCAGGACACCAGCCCTTGAGGCCTGAGTTCCCCCACCCCTGACCTACAGTATTGGAAAGGAAAATCAGCAATCACATGACTAACACTTGGTGACAGTGGGAAGGGAAAACTCCCTTTTACCAGGAAGAAATGTCCAGTAAAACTAGGCTTGGAAAAAAAACATAAGTGGAAATGTGCCAGGATTTGCTTAACCAACTTATCACCAACACTCTGTGGCAATCTAAGCCATAGGTAGCAACTTCATTATTAAAAAGGGCTGTAAAGCCGACAAGGATTCAGACAGAAATAATATACGGACAGTGTCAAGTCCAAATATTACACAACCATTTAGTGAGCTGGACTTCCTGCTCATTCACAAATGAGCACGCACACACACCCAAACTGGACCCTGGAAAGAACACGCCCCTAAATTAACTAAAGCCATCAAAAATATGCTTGTTGTTCACATCATCTACATATTCCTAAATAATTAATGCACAACATGAATGGTTAAGTGAGCAAGACCACCAACCATAAAAATGTTAACATTTATTGCTGTTTCTGAATACCCCATTGAAAGCAAAAGCATTCAGAGTATACACAGAAATTGTACAATTAGATATGGTTTCACAAAGGCAGTGAACACATACTGTATTACAATCTACAAAAAAATCTACTTTACAGAAATTTAAAATTCTAAATATCAAAAAGTACAGCTGCAGAAACAAGTGTAGAACTGGATCCAGAAAACTGCTCTGGATATCGGTTGGTGAAACAACATGGTGACATCACAATACAAAGAAAGCATCTGATCTTTGTACTTACAGCTGGTATTTGGAAACTACAACTGGCAGACGAAACTAAACAAAAAACAAATATACGTCAAAATAACTCATTGAAATGATCATAAATTATGTTGGTTTTATGCATCCGAAATATCATTTTACAAAGGACGCCTCTACAAGGTAGACCGTCATAGTACTGTTCAGTAGGATTGGTAGTGTATCAATGTGGGGTGGGTTAAACAGGACACGGGGGGGATCTCACATCTCTGGTGGAACACACGTTGGTTAGTTGGTTGCCATAGTTTAGGTCAGGAACAGATTTGCTGGTTTGTTTAGCTTACATGTGAAATTCTTAAATAATGACGATCTGATGCAGCTCTGTTCTGACCCTGGCAGTGTGCTACACTACGGTTAAAGACTACCAATCCTGTAATAATGTCAAAATGGCTGGAGTGAGTGGCATTAAACAACCAGACCACCACAGAACTCAAACAACCCCAGTGAAAGAGACAAAAACAAAAACACAGCTGCAGAAACCAACCCCCTTTTAAGGGAAACTTAAAAGCAAACTTAAAAACAGAAGAGAGGAAGATCAATAAAATATTCCAGTTAAAAAGAAGGAAAAGAAAAAATTTTTGGGATGCCCACATCAGTGCCAGGTAGCCATTTTGGAGGAGTGTCCAAAGCGTAACGAGGCGTTCTTCTTGTGTTTGAGGTGCTGTCCTCGTTCCCAGTGACAGTCAAGCTGGAGTCAAGGACAAGCTGGTTTATGGTCACACATGGCTGCAAAGGGAGGGGGAGGCTCTCAGTCTAGTCCTGCTCCATAGGCTCCTCGGTGTTCCCAGTGTTTAAGATGGCACTTCCCATATCGCCCTCTGTAGGAGGTTCACTTGTACTGCTGGAGGGAGTGAGAGCTACATCTTCACTGGCCGCTTCTGCTCTCTCCTCTATGCTACAGCTGCTATCACTGCTGCTACTGCTGCTGATGACTGGGTCACTGTTGCTCTCCTCACTGTCTCTGCTGGTCTCGGGGCTTTCCAGGTCGCCTGTGGGTGCCTGCTGCTCTGTCTGATCCATGTCGCTGCCCTCGTCCTCTGAGCCGCACGGCACTTCCCTCTCGGCCTGCTCGGCCTCCTGGCCCGAGTCTGCACATGCATCGGCCGCCGTGCTGCTAGTTGGTTCTGTAAAGAAAAGTGCAAAAGAGCAGAGGAAAAACGAAATCAAAAGTAGTTCCAGAGGGGGAGGGATGTACGCGATCCCAACATTACACTGGGGAGTACAGTATGAAGATATTTACAGAAAGAAAATTATATATTCTTGAGAATTCACTCTCACCTCCAATAATGCTTCTGCATTATAATAAATTAAATGTTACCTTTTGTATCAGTAAATGAACTCTTTATGTGGTTTACATCATTTAAAACTATCCTTTCATGCCTACAAATAATTCCTTTTTACTTTACTTAACCATCTGTCCAGGTCTTGCACTACGAGTACACATACAGAGGTATTCTGGTCTAAACTACTTAATGCGAGAACCACAGCCACCACATTGTCATTGCAGTAAAAGGTACTGACAGCATCTTCAGGTATCAGCAGACCTGGCCTCTTAAACCTGGATTATATTGTGCTGAGAATACAGCTGGAGACCCAACGGCCAAGTAGTCATTCGTATTATACTTGTTTGATATCCGCTTGAAGTCCGATGCCTGGATTGTAATGCAAGTTCACCACAAACAAACAAACAAAAAAACAACAGGCACAGAGACGTCTGCATGAATCCTTTTGCTAACAGCGTAATGATGACATTTACACCAGTGGAACTCGCAGACTTGCGAGTGCAGAGTAATCCCTGCTTCATCGTTAACAAATCCAGCACCACTCGGCCCTCAGCTCGGCTGTCCCTCTCTTCTGCCAGCTGCCCAAATTACACACACTGTGCATCAAATTATATGGTATTAATAGGACATGGGGTCAGTTTTATTTTCAACACTATTCCTTAGTTAACTAGTTAAGCTGCAGCTTACATCAATGACTTGATGTACTGTATGTAGCGACAATTTATGAAACTGGACTGGAAACTGGTTACAATCAATTCCTCAGTCATGATGTCGAATACTGGGCAAAAAAGCCACAGCGCACCCCTCCCCAATTTCAAAAGGGACTTTATAAAGACAATTGTGTAGCCTGCTCTGATTATTTGGTCTGAGAGCATTTTTACCTTAATAAGACAAAGAACATTTTCACATCAGTAGTCTGGATGTAACTCACTAAATTAAATGACACAAAAAACAAAAAATTGTGAGGATATAGACATGGAGTAATTTCTAATATGCATCTTTGAACTTGTTTGGTTCACCAAGTTGTCACAAGTGAAGGTGCTGCTGAGAAGAACAGTGACAACATGAAATCCACGGTTGAAGGAGTGGGAAAAAAAAGCGTATTTGCAACTTACCAAACAGTTTCCAAAAATGTTCAAACAGATGAATGACTAGTTAACTTCATAAATATTTCCCACAACCACAGCGCGGAAACAACTGTGGTTACTACTTTAACAGAGGAAGTTACATTGAACTGCATGCAGTCACACTTTACACAAAAGGTACTGCTTGAATTGTTCAACAACCAACAAGAGACGCCAAAACATGTGTTTGTGAAAAGTACCCTTGAAAATCTAAAAGCCACAAGTTGTCCCTTTATTCAGATCAAAGAAAAAGTACCAGATGTTCACACCTTACGTGTTATAGTTATATATGTTAGAGTTAAAGCCAACTCTGACTTTGATGTTTCATGTTGCAGTGTAAAGTCAGAGCAAGCATGTCATTTGTAAGAAAGTGAGTAGTCTCGCTTTTCTTTTCTTTTCTTTTTCCACATAAAAACAATTACTTTTTAACCAAAATAGTGACAAGCTGTTTTGCCGTACCATGACTTGTTCTCCAGGTTCCCTATGGTAAAGTTCTGAATAGGGATGCACCGATACCGGTATCGGCCTCGATACCACATTTTCTAAAGTACTTGTACTCGTTAAAAGTCCCCCGAAACCACGGTCTGAGACCTGTCTATGCATGTAAGGGGTTAATCACAGGCGCCGAGTGCCCGCCCCCAGGCCCCGGCTGCAGCTCAGAGCTGAGAGAAGGGCAGGCGAGACAAGTCAGCCGTGTGGAACTATTTCAAAGTGAACGAAGACGCGAAAACAAAGGCGGACTGCAAATTGTGCTCAGCGAAATTGTCCAGAGGAGGCTCAAAAGGTAGCGCATTTAACACAAGTAATTTAATCAAGCACCAAAATCCCAACACGACAACGAGCACAAAGAGTTTACCCACGCTTATTTACCCATGCTTATTAGCACAGAGGAGCATAGCTGATGCTATAGCAGTGGGACGGAAAATAGTTGGGCATTTTAAACATTCCGCCTTAGCCTACTCCCGCCTCGAGGACATTCAGGGACAGCTCAACCAGCCAATAAAGAGACTCCAGCAGGACGTACAGACGCGCTGGAACAGCACGTATTACATGCTCCAGTCCCTCATTGAGCAAAAGCGAGTGCTGGGGGTGTATGTGTCCGACACGAACTCCGTGACTATCTCACCGCTCACCAATGGGCTCTTATGGAGACGACTGTTGCCATCCTCGCCCCCTTTGAGGAACTAACTAAAAAAGTGATCAGCTACGACGCACTAGCCTCTGATGTCATCCCAGCTGTGACTGTGCTTGTGAGACTTCTAAACAGAGAAACAGACGAGTAAATACCTCTCAGCCCCATGTAGCAGTGTGGAAAGTGAAAGGCTTTTTAGCTCAGTGTCACACATTATAGATGAAAACAGAAACAGTCTGACTGCTGATAATGCAGAAAAGCTACTTTTCTTTAAAAAAAAAAAACAAACCCTGCCACCCACTTTTTCTCTCCATTAAGTGAGTCATCTTAGACTTGATGTTAATACCTACCTCAGTTGCACTGACTGCCACAGTTCTATGTCGGTGGATGTTGTTAGTTTATTCAAATATTGTGCACTAAATAGCAAAGATGTTTATTAATGCCCCTTGTGTTGTCCAAAGCGGCAGAGTTTACAATAAACTGAAAACAATACTTGAGTTGCACTGTCACTGTTTAAATTGTTTTCATAATTATTTATTCTGTAATATGTTGCATACAACATGCTTTTCATTTTAAATAAATGTTCTTAATTCCAAACCAGTCCCTTGTTTTTTTTTGTTAAATTATAGGACTAAAGCTGTTACCTGTAAATTTAAATCATGTTTTTATTAAGTACTCGGTATCGGCAAGTACTGAAATGCAAGTACTCGTACTTGTACTCGTTTCCAAAAAAGCGGTATCGGTGCATCCCTAGTTCTGAAGCATGTTTTTGAACAAGGAAAACTATCACAAAGCATCTGAGCTGTTTCTGTTTTTAAACTCTGTAATCTGATTGTTAACTGGGGTTGGTTTAGTGCGCTAGAAACCTGAACAACCAATACAGCCAGCACATTTGCACGATCGCTTGTATTTTTCATTATCTACGTTTGTAGAGTCAGCTTGACTTTGTAGCCTCAAACTGCTCAGTACTAAATTTATTGCCTTAACGTCCACAACCAATGAACAAACAGCTCTGAAGAACACCTACCTTGGTCTTCAGTGGCAGCAGCACTGCTAGAGGCTTCATCCTCCTTATATGCAACCTTTTCTTCTTCCTCTTCTTGGACCATGGCTTCTGCTTCTTTTGAGTGGCAGGTGGCATCTGAAGGCCTCAATGCATCCACCCCATGCTCCTCCTCTTCATCCTCCTCCTCATCTTCTTCCTCTTCATCCTTGCTGAACTTAAGTCTCTTCACCTCTTGCTGTTCAGCTTCCATGTCCTCTTCTGTTTCATCGTGTTTGTTCTTTACCGAGCTTCCCGGGGATCCGCCTGATGCCGAAACCTCACTAACAATGAAATAAGAAACCAGAGATACACGTGAGACCAGCAGCTTTGATTGCACTCGACAGTAGTGATGGGTCGTTTGCGAACGAAATGGCTCTTAGAGCCGGGTCTTTGAAGTGAACGACGCAAGCCGGCTCCTTATTGGGAGCCGTGAGTGTTGTTTGTTTTTTCCCCCCCCTTTCTCTCACCCTCTCTCTCGCCCTTTTTTCCGCTAAACTCCGCACGCGCGGCCTGTAATTTGCACTGGGCAGAGGGGGGAGGGGCGTTAGTTACACTGGCAGTAGCACAGGAACAGAGCCAGAGAGAAAGAAAGCAAGGGACAACAACGTCACATTAGAAAGGTATAGTAATCATCCACTATTTTCAGTTGCAGATGATAAAGGATTCAGAAATCATGCAGGCCCATATGACAGAGAATGTGCATCTTCTTTTTGTTTTAATATTTTAATTTATATTTAATTGTGTTGTGGTTTGCAGTGTTTTGTGTTGTTTCACGTTAAATTTGTTTAAAAGGAAAAAGCTGAAAATTTAAATAGTTAAAAGTTTAAAATGTAAATAGTTGTTTTTTGTATTATATGATTTATTTATTACATTTTATGTGGAGTGAATAAATAAAGTATATTTATGGTGGCCCTTAGAGACAAAGCACGTACAAACTCCAAAACACGTACAAACTCCAAAACACGTAAAAACGACAACAGAAGTGCTCCAGGATGCTAGGGCGCAGTGTTGAGCTTTTGTTACCTAGTGGCTACACAAGCCAGGAAGTACCAACAACCGGATTTGGGGTGTGGTAGTAACAGGTAAATGAACTTTTTTTTTTTTAATTATTTGAATAAATATGAGTGCTTGTCTATAAATACACAAACAATACACACATGCTTTCAATTGTGTAATTTAAGTGATCTGGGTAGCTCTGTTTTGGAAGTTCAGTAAACGCTAGAAATGTGTTTTGGAGTTTGTATATGCTTTAGAGTTTGTACGTGCTTTGTCTCTAGTGGCCATATATAAACATATATAAATAAAACCACCTTTTTTACATTAGTAATTCCTTTTCTGCATAATGTTATATTATTGTTAATAATTAAATAATTAAAGCAACAAAACAACCTGAAGAGCCGGTTCGGAGCCGAAAGAGCCGGCTCTTTTTAGTGAGCCGACCCGAAAGAGCCGGATCTCTAAAAAGAGCCGGAAATCCCATCACTACTCGACAGGGTGTGCTCCTGGTGTGTTAAGAATTCGGACATACCTGGAATCTTTGTCGCCATCTGGGTCCGTGTCAGTGTCTTTGTTGTCTGTGCTGTCTGGCAGACCATTAGCTGTTAGTGAGCTGGCCAGAGAAACTTTCGGTCTGTTCAGTGGTCGTGGAGTTCCTGGACCATTCACTTTCCTATCAAAAAAGCAAACCAAAACAAATAAATAAATGAAAATACATATTTTTTTTTTTTAAATCAGGTCAATAATCTGTCCTCAACACAACCTCTCTGTAAACGCAGATGTGCTTCCAGGAGGCATTACTCCATTCATTCTATTCACAGCACTGCATCCATTTTTCCTGCAAAAGCATGAAAGAGAAAAAAATATTAATGCATTATTAAAACCCTCTGCATGGACACTGAATGCAGATAAATATTCTATTAAACTCTAAACTTGAACACATCACTTACTCTGAGATTGGATGGACACAGCTTACCACCATTACATTCTAGAGGGAAATAAAAATTTCTAAGTTAATCACAGACGTTATTAGTTGAAAAATAACTAACTTTTCTGTTCATGTCTTACCTTCTCCACCCCCCGAAGAAACTTATCTGTTCCTGTATAGTTCCTCTTAGGTTCTGTAAGTAGCTCACACAGGCGCTGGATCGTGAACGGGATTCTACAAATGGAAGCAGAACAACAGATTCACCATACAGTGACCAGGACAAGTGTCCTTCAGAAGGTCCATGAATCTATTTTATGTGGTTCGTAAGTGGGAAGTCACCAGTTATAAAAATCAACAGGGAAGGACAGATAATATTGAGAAACACTGTTCTGAGCTCTAATAGTCTCCCTTTAAGAAATGAGATTCAACTCTGTGTTGATTGATATACCCCCAAATCACAACAGTCACCTCAAGGTGCTTCATACTGTAGAGTAAAGACCCTACACTAATACAGAGAAAACCCCAGCAATCAGGTAACCCCTTACGAGCGAGTTTTATGGCAACAGTGGGAAGGAAAAGCTCCCTTTAAACAGAAAGAAACCTGTGGCAGAACAAGGCTAAGAGAGGGTCCAGTTGGGCAACCAGTTGAGGATGAGATGAAGAGAAACAAACTTAGTTGGGTACAACTCTAGTTGAATCAGGTTTTGAACAATCTTTGTGCTCTGCTAATTTAATCTAGTTTTACAGCATAGCCTTCATCTAGAACTGGTCTTATGTGGTCTAGATTGTGCTGAAGGTTTGGAGGTGGGCTAAATCCCAACTCTGAAAGTAGGTTATAAATAGTAGCATGGTTCCTTTAACTATAGGTTTAACAGCAAAATTGTGCAAATAACTGAACTAGTTGTTCAGTACACTCATTTATTTAAAGCTGCCAACCAAAAATTAACTTGAAATGTATCTAAAATTGATGAATAAAAGTACTGTTGACACACATTATGCAAAATTCTGAAAGAAAGTGCAAACTGACTGGCCTGAAAAGACTAGGGCAATAGGAAATGCTTTCACAACAAGCAAAAAGAAAAAGTGTATATGTGCACATATAACACACAGGGTAACCTTGCTTGGCTTCTCTATTGATACCACTTCTGATTCACGTGTTCCACTTCAGCTCAGTACTCACCCATTGTATCCGTTCACAATCTTCAGAATTCTCTCCTTCATATCTTCAAATGGAACAGACTCCACATTGGGATTCACAGGACCTCTTTGCTCAGGTGCTGAGGCTCTGAAGTCATCCATCACTTTCTCCAATTTAAACAGAAAGTAGTTCTTAAATTGAGACCATTGAACCCTAAAGGAAATACAGTGAATAATTAGAAACAGGTCAACACACTGGCAGAAGACATGTTAGAAGCTTAAAACAATTCAAAGTTCAGCATTTCCATCACTGTGACAAATGGCACATAAATTAGAAACTGCAATGTTGTTAAAGTTGACAGACCTATGCTATATGAAAGAAATGGACCCTTCCACTGTATTTTTACAGTCTGAAATCTACCCCACACTTTTGTATTTTTGCGATTATCTAATAAGGCCAGGTAATGTCAGATACCACAAATCATTTTGGAAATCAAATGCCATCCATCCATCCATCCATCCATTCACTTCCGCTTATCCTTTCCAGGGTCGCGGGGGCGCTGGAGCCTATCCCAGCTGTCATAGGGCGAGAGGCAGGGTACACCCTGGACAGGTCGCCAGTCTGTCACAGGGCCAACACACAGGAACAGACAACCATTCGCACTCACATTCACTCGCACATTCACACCTAGTGGCAATTTGGATTATCCAATTAACCTATCCCCACAAGCTGCATGTCTTTGGACGGTGGGAGGAAGCCGGAGTACCCGGAGGGAACCCACGCAAACACGGGGAGAACATGCAAACTCCACACAGAAAGACCCCGGCCTGATGTTGGAATTGAACTCAGGACCTTCTTGCTGTGCGGCAACAGTGCTAACCACCGTGCCACCGTGCTGCCAAATGCAATATAAAAAACAAAACAAAACAGTCAAATAAACAATTTTAAAAAATGTTAAAAAAAAAAAAAAAAACTTTATTGGTTATTATTATTGATTATTCTGTGAAAAGAGTAATTTTATCATGGCCTTAAAAACATGTTACCCCTAGACTGAATATGTGTTTACGTGTGTAGTAAAATTTTACCAGGGTTAGGTCTATCTGCAAAAAAAAAGGGCGTTAGGCAAACACTGTGGTTGATGTTTATCTGTTGTGTCAAATCAGTTTGTACTAACCATAAATGTATGAAAGTTAGATACTCCAAAACATCTTTAGCTCGACACCAAAACTACAACCACACACACTGACTAGCTGCTTCAAATCCCTGCAGAGGGCCCTGGACATCTGACACCTCCGTTTGAAAAAGCTCTTACAACACTTACAAAAAGAAAGCTAGTGGTCATTTTGTGTACACCTCTTGTCATTTGCCACCGTTTCCTCCTGCTGGCTTGAGGGGCTGCTGTCTGCACCAGCATGTGGAATTGTGGAATTTCTGGTAGCAGGTCAATGCTGACCCACCACAAACTCCTCACTTCCTATCCCCAAAATACAGGTGAATGCCCATCATAGGTCTTTGTTAGTACCTTAAACTTTTCTCATTACAATATTTTAATAATTGTTCTGTTTACCATTTCCTTTTTAATCACCCAACCCCACGTGTTTATTTGGCCTATTTTCTTTAATCTTACGCCTTATGTAAGAATAACGCACTTAAATTTCAACAGTACTTACTACAGGATACTGCAGTAAGAAACCCTTATGATTTTAAATGATCCCATTATAAAAACGTGTGTTAACTAATATAACAGCAAATTGAATTGACTTATAGTCATGAAAGCTTTGAGCCACACATGCTTTAGGCTGTTATCTCAAGTCCAAAAAGTCTATAAAATGTCATCATACAGGGCCTATTTAAAATGATAACAGTTGTATTTGTGTGTGTGTGTGAGAGAGAGAGAGAGTGAGAGAGAGTGTGTGTGTATGAGTGAGAGAGAGAGCAAAGGGATAAAATAAATAGGTCTGTAGTTTCACCTACATGGTATCGCCAGTTTTGGCGATATGGCATAGAAACTGTTCCAGTAGAGGAGATGGCTCCTTCTTTCCTTTCTTGTCGAAATCTGTTAAGATGAAAAATAAAATTAAAAAAACCCTGACTGGCTTAACATGACCATTTAACTAGTGGAGGTGCACAGGCTTTGATTTACCTCAGCTTTCCCAACAGTTTTGATAACTCTGCCAATAAACCTGGATATTTTGTTTACTTTCAGTTATAATCTACTCTAGCCGACACATAAAAAGCTGGCAGCAGATCCCTGAGGAATCACCCTGTCTCGTTAAAGTTATCTATTTACATAACCAGTGTTGCTAATTCGCTGGCTAGCCTAAGTTTAGCATGTTAAGTTAGCCAGAAGACCATAGCCGGCAAATAACTGTACAAAAAGCCGGTGACAGTAGTCATATACTTAATACATATCTGTGAAAATATTATCAGTTACTGAGGGCAAATACATAAGAACTTTTCAGTAAATCCGAAGGAATAAGTTGTATTTTCTCGTCGTTCTTTCATGACTAAACCATTTCCGTGAAACCGCTTATAATGCTAGCCTTAGCTAACGCTAGCCTCGAGTATCAGCTAGCTAGCGCCATTAGCGTGAGAGATACAATCCGATCATTTGTTACAAAAGAGTAATCTGGGGCGGACACAAATATCGTGTGGTCTCGGCCGATGAAAGAACAAGAGAAATAAACTGAGTATAACCTCTGAGAGCTTCTTGAAGCGAATCAATTTCCATCACGTCGTTGCCCTCTGTCAGTCTTGTAGATGTAAAAAAGCAGACTGGCGGCTAGCTGCGGCTGCTAAGCTACAACCTTACAGACAGGCAAAGAGGAGGAAGCATTTTAATATGGCGCCGTGAGGTCACTGCCTGTTCGCTGAAACACACGGGGGGAGTGAAGCACTCCACTTATGAATGAATGTGGATTTACACAAACAGACGGAGAAAACGAGACAGTGTTTTAAGGGGCGACATTCTTTTAACACAATATCGACTTAAAACAAAATTTATACCAAAACAAATTAATCTTAAACATAAAAAAATATATTAGAAAAATGTGAACCAAACTAGTAATTTAAATGTATTTATCAGCACAAGTTTTGGATTTATGCTATCCAATACAATGCATGTGCATTTCTTTTTAAACGTGAAAAAATGCATGATGGCTGAATGCCAATCTATTTGCGTTATGTAACATTATGATATACACATATAGATGTGGGAAATTCAAGCTCAGCTGTATAATTTTTTTTAATAACAAGTGAATCAGAATGATTTGTATAAAAGTACACTGAACATAAAAAGATGCTGCATGTGAAATATCGATACATTAAGATGCTATGCACAGATACAATCTGGGACTGAGAGGCACTCATCACCATTTGCAGACAGAGAATATTTACAAAGATATTTTTCTGAATCATTAGTTATGATACCTGACAATTTAAAATGTCTATTCTAGATATAGATTTTGTATCTTAAGTTACATTTAGACTAAATTTAGGAGGGGTGTCAAATTTAGGTTTACCCACTGGGAAGCTGTGAACACAGGAGTTTGACAGCTGACATTCTTTAATTAACACCATCCCTGCCAATGACAATATATTCCAGCAATATGTTTTGCATATTCTGGGAGGTCTTGGATGATTAGTGATTCATAAGTCACTGGAAGGTTTGAAACAATACTCTGGGAAAATGTCCATAATTTAAGAAATCCTTGATAATATTGTTTATTGTCTCATATATTCTTCCTACATCCAATTGGTCTGTGCACACAATGGCCTCTGTAAATAATTTCCAACATATTGCTTACCATTATATGATTTATTCAAGAATACCAGTTACCATTTACAAAGTATGGGAGGTAAAGAAATATATCCTCATGTAAAAACAAAATAATCAATCTTTATTTCTTTACATATTTGTTAAGGGCCCAGACATGGCATCTCAAATCTTAAGAGAAACTGCCATTTAAAAAGGAAAAGAAAAAAGATATTTCATCGTGTAGACGCTTGTTTACATATTCTATATAGCCTTCAAGTGTGAAAAAAGGCACATGATAAGCAACAAACCACAATCTACTTTTTCCAGGTTTCTGGAGCCCTGATAAGTGGGTCAAAAGGTCCCCGGGCCTTGAGTTTGACACACACGATAGAGAGTTAGGTGAGTGTTAGCTTCACTTTCAAATCGCTTTGGCTGTATTATCATATTTGGATCAAAATATACTGACATCAGATACTTACTGATCTTGTTGAAACAAATCTTCAGTAACCATTGTCTGTACTCTGTCACCATCTAAAGAATATAATTCATCCTCGTTTATTGTTTCAAACATATTAAAACACAATTGATTATTATGCAGTCATGGTGAAAACAAACAAACACACAAAAAAGCAACAACAAACATTTGTATTAGGACATAATTAAAACTACCTGGTCTTTAATAAGTCTTAAAATGAGATGAACAACAACACATGACGTATTATTATACCGTGTTATTAACAAAAATAAGGCCAACATGTAGAAGCACTGTATAAAAACTAAGGACACCCTTACTGCTTTCTAGTGGCCAGGTGCTGCTAATGAAATGCATTTGATCATTGATCATCAGCAACCTCTATAAAAGTTTTGGCAGTTTGCTGGTCTGAGATCAGCAATGTTCTTATAGTAGCAATTGGTGCTCTCCATCAGTCTTGGAAGGGGCCATTTACAAATAATTGTAAGAAAGATTATTTACCAGTGGAAAACATTCATTACAGCTAACAGTCTTCCACTAAGTGCACATCCCAAATTCACCCCAAAACAGAATGTGCAATACTTGGAGGAAGTTAAAAAAAAACCCAAGCTGTATCTCTACAGGCCTCAGTTAGCATGTTAAATACTAAAGCTCATTGCAGTACAATTAGAAAAAGACACTTGTTTTGTTTTTTTCTAATTGTTCTGCAATTAGTTTGTTTGGAATGATTGGCAGGAGAAAGTCTCCTCTCCATAAAAAAATCCCAAAGAAAAACAAGGCAGCACAGCTGATGTTTGGAAGATTGTATCTGAACAAACTATAAGACTTCTCGAACACTGTCTCTTAGACAGATGAGACCAAAGTGGAGATTTTTGACCACAAGGTACAGCAAACACCAAACAAAGCACCTAATACCAGCTCTCAAGCATGGTGGTGGAGGGGTGATGATTTGGGGTTGTTTTGAAGTCCCAGTCATTGAGCAGACTGTTAACTCCTCTGTAATGCATAAGTATTACAGAGTCAAGACCATCTCCAACAACTAAAGCTTAGCCCAAACTGGATCAGAGAATGGCTGAAAGAGAAAAGAATCAAGGTGTTTTAATGGCCAAGTCAAAGTTCAGACCTGAAACGTACTGAAATTAACAGAAGTGTGCAAACCTCAATGAACTGAAGCAACACTGTAATGAAAACTGGGCCATAAGTCCTCCACAACGATGTCTGAGTCGCACAGGAAGTTATTACTGCTACTCAATTTTTCACACACAGCTTCTGCCTTTTGGCTTCATTTTTGTTAAATAAACAACACAGTGATGTGTCACATGTTCCTGTCCTTACTTTAAGACCTGCTCAGAATTAGATACTTTTTTCTTTTATGATGTTGTGATGTGTAAAACCTCAGAGCTGACAGATGTGGTACGTTCTTTTCACCAAGACTATATGAGCATAAATGAGACTAAGGTAAACTCAGGACATTGCATTGTTTTATTAAGAAACACACGCTGAGTGTACAGCTATTTTCAGTTTCCAGGTTGAATGATTTGATACATTTGGCTCTTTATACCCCTTTAAAAGCAACTTTAAAACATACAGCCCATGCGTTCACCATTGATCACATGGTACGTACACCACACATCAGATTACAGGCTCGGAGACTCTCTCAAACACACAAATCTACAGCACTTATTTTCTTCTGCCAGGAAAAAAAAACGACAGACATGAATATTTATACGGTACATCATCTGCTGTGGTTTGACACCTTTTTTTTTTCTTCCTTTTTTTCAAAATCTAGCACTTTTGGTTTTGATTTCAGTCGAGTCGTGTTGTATCTAATGGAGACATATGTGCAACAACAACAACCTTCCAGTCCTAATGTCAAAGTGCATTGTGACATTCAGTATTCAACACAAAAGTCTACATTTCTTCTGCTGTGCTGTGTGTAATACTGTCAGCGGCATTTGGCAACTGCAAAACAGACCACAAACTCAAATACACACATTCACACTTCAAGTTATTTGCTGATAAAACATTCACAATTTTAGAGGAGTGGTTTATAAATCTACTACTTCAAGGTAGTAAAGCTGTCCAACGTTGACTCTGTGTAGCACATACACATCTCCCTAATGGTTAGGAGGAGTACTTCAAATGCTTGTGAGGAGAAGTAAAAAAAGACAAGACACCTTTGTACAAGTCTTGACAAAAACACGGCTTAAATTTTTCTTACACACTTGAGATGAGCTGATACTTTCTAGTTTTCCAACATTCTTATACGTTACATCACTTGTGATGTCAAAATAAAGACGGTTATAAGGCAAACCTATTCGGCGACGTCACTGACCAGCACTGTATGCATAGGGTGATTACTCATCACCAGAGGCTCATAATGTTCATGAGACCCTTATTCCAGAAAGTGTCATGCGCTGAACACTGCAAATGCAGAGCCACCAGTTTGATCTGAGAATCCACAGGGACACCCACTTTCTCCATCAGTTATTTATGTGGCCTGACGTGGCGGACCACTTTGTCCTCAAACACCTTCCTCATTGTCTTTTCGATCTGCTTGAGGAAGACTTGGGGAATCCGACCACAGAGCGTGTTGACCGTGTCCAGGAACTTGGTCTGGATGGGGTAGAAGAGCGACTGGAACATGTTGTCCTCAAAGGGAAACTGCAGAGACGGAGACATCGGCCCATGTCAGTTCCAAACCCAAAGTTTTGTGCGTTTGTGCGTTTTTTTTTTTTGTTTGATCTAGAATATATCACAGGCTAAATGATATTTACACATTCGGTTGGCAGGGGTGGGGCGGGCCTCAGTATTAATCATAAATTACGACCCTGCTCGTCTTTAAGAGGCTTATCTCAGCAGAGCAGGGGGGAACCGACTCTGCTGCCGGAGAAAACAAATTCTAATTTTAAACTGACCCAGATTGTTTCATGAGTGCAAGGGGAGAGAATTTGAAATCACAAAATAAATAGTCATAGCTGTTCTTTTTTTCTGAGCTAAACAATGCTGCTACAGAAACAGGTCTACGTACACTTATATGTAGAATTGCTCCTTTAGTAGCTTGTTGGGACACATTTTCATTTGCATGACTTCCACTCTGTATTTTAGCAGCTTTATCAGAGCTAAGCAAGTATTCCTCCAATCATGACGCCAAGCTATGCTACAGCTTTCAGGCCTTATTGTAGCACAGTGGAAATTTGTACTGAGCAAGTGCATCTACCTGAATGTGTGTTTTGCTCCACTGAATTTGAGGTATTTTCCAACAACTACCACATGAGCCTGTGGTGGAAGTGCTATGACCTGTCATTGCTTCAGTTGATCAGATTCAGCAACATTATTTGCCCCAAAAATGAGGTCAGCTGATTGCCTGCACCGTTGCCTCACAGCAAGAAGGTCCTGAGTTCAATTCCACCATCAGGCCGGGGTGGAGTTTGCATGGGTTCTTTCCTGGTACTCTGGCTTCCTCCCACAGTCCAAAGAAATGTAGTTAGTGGGGATTAATTGGAAAGTGTAAATTGCCCAAAGGTGTAAATGTGAGTGCGAATGGTTGTCTGTGTCTATGTGTTAGCCCTGCGATTCACTATGTGTAGTAGTAGTGTTCCAACTGTGCATCACTGCCATACTGAGTCAGTAAAGCTTGATTTTATATGTGTGAAATCAACATCCTAACTAACGTAGTAACTGCAAACTCCTTTTAATCCCCACACCGCAACCTTCCATAATATTCAAACCATTGTGGTATGCTACAACCTGATGTGTAGCTGCATTTCTCAGGAGGTGCACGTCAGGTTCCTTCAAAACATCAACATGTCCCAGTCCTATAAGACTGCTAAAAAAGACCTACCATTAATTATTTTATTAGTTATCAGTTATTTATTAGTTATTAATCATCTCTGGCTCTCTTCCACGGTGTGTCTTTACTCCATCTTCCTCCCCTCACCCCAACCGGGCGCGGCAGATGGCCGCTTCTCCCTTAGCCAAATTCTGCTGGAAGGGTCTTCCTGTTAAAAGGGAGTTTTTTCTTCCCACTGTCCCATTGTTGTTGTTGTTGTTGTTGATTGTTGTTTTTTATTTTTCTGGTTTTCTTTGTATTATTGTAGGGTGTTTACCGTACAATATAAAGCACCTTGAGGCAACTGCTGTTGCGATTTGGCACTATGTAAATAAAACTGAACTGATTATAAACGTTACGTAAGAGGTTGTGGCGTAGGGATAAATGTAAGAAGCATAATTCACACATAACTTTCAGATCCTCCTGGGATACTCACATTATGGATTGCATCATAGACTACTTTAAACGCTGGCTGCTTGTCATCATGATATACGCCACGGTTGCCATGGAGGATGGACACGCCTTCCTCTTCAGCCCCTTTGCAGTTACTACCGTACATACAGTGGTCAGGTCTGTAGTTCCACTGGCATGGAAAGATGAAGAGACGCTCTGGGGGGGGGGGGACGACGATGAAATGGTTTATTTCTTTATCAGGTAATTGCATCAATGTGTTTCTTGAAGGGGAAACTAAATATGCATCCAGACATACCAGAAGATTGTAGAATATACAGAGTTGGGAAAATAGATCGTTTTAATGTCAGCACAGAGAACAAAAAACCTGCTTCTGCTGTAATAGAGGAGCTGATCATTGAATTGCATGATAAAAATCAATAGAAAAAGAAACACAAATATTGATTAACTTATTTGTTCCGAATCCTCAATAGTAGTGCATTAGCTTAGGGAACATGAGGTCCTTGATTGATATGTACGCTACTACCAGGAGAAAAAGTTTCCTCACCAAGAAAAACACAGATCAGAAAAACGCTGATGGACCAACATGAATATATGAATATACTCAGACAGCAGAGAACACAAAGCGCTTTATATACAAAAACAAAACACTCCATTTGGCTCTGAGCAAATGCGAATGATGCCAACTCTGTTGACGGCTCTGAGCATTTGATGCCTACATCTGGCGACTGCAGCTGGATCTCAGTTTGCTTTCACCTGCAGCCACAGCCTTGGTGTTTACACAGCCAGATTCATGAAGCAGACTTTAGCAAAAGTGAAAATAAGATGCAATTTTTGGAAACATGTTGATGGTGAGAAGCTGTGGTTTGGGCTGTCTGCAGACTGGTATTTCAAAGTGCACTCATATGCATGGATAAGCAGTTTGGATTAGGCCTTAAACATAACATAACATAGTGCAATTAATGCATTTCTTATGTATACAGACAAACACACACACTTGAAAAAAGAGCTTGTACCTGGGTTGTAGTGGAAGATGATGTTGAGGAGGTCCTGATCTCCCCAGGTGATATGGTTCTTGTATTTCTGGTAGAGTGGATGAAGAAGATCCTCCCAAGACAGGCCAGTAGGGATCATACTGTTCTGAAATACAAGGATTAATAAAAAGAACAGCTTAAGAGGAGCATTAAAAAAAATAAATAAATAAATCATCAAAGGCGGAGCACATTTACATTCCCGCTTCCATGTGCAATCTGCTGCCAGTATTAGAGCTGTTAAATTGAGTTCTGAGGGCAGAAGTCTGTGATGCTGTCATGGTAATCTGGAAAGCTTTAATCACAGCCCACTCATAGCACTCTGCCTGTCACTTGAGCTCAAGGAAACAGCCCTTCAGAATGCAAATAGGAAATTGCAGCCCACTTTAGCTTTCTACCGATCAGAGTGTGGGGAAATAGTACTGTTTTGACCTTACTTTGAACAGCGTGCTGCGGATCCGTGTGAGATTCATCAGCATGACACCAGAGTTGACGCCCGTGACTCCGTAGAAAGGGTGGCGGGCAAACCGGCTGTACCAGCCAATCTTGGGTACCTCGTGCTCTGGGGCCATCGCTGCCAGCTGCGTCCTGTTGAAGGACTTCAGTAGATTCCAGATATCATCCATAGGGCGCAGAAACAGCACATCAGTGTCCACGTAGAGTAAAGAGTCCACGTCCTTCAAGATGACCTGGATGTACAATTTTAGACGTGAATACAATATTTATGCCAGCGGTCCCCAACCTTTTTTGCGCCAACAGACCAGTTTATGTCCGACAATATTTTCACAGACCGGTCTTTAAGGTGTCGCGGATAAATACAACAAAATAAAACCAGTACCCCCAAAAAAAGATTTATTCATAACACACGGGAAAAGACCAAGGAAACCGAGTTAACGATAAAAACGACAAAAAATAACAATAAAAACTGATAAAAACCCTGAAAACCATAAATGTCACACCTGAGCCTCAACTCTCGCGGCCCAGTACCAAACGACTCACGGAACGGTACCGGTCCGTGGCCCGGGGGTTGGGGACCGCTGGTTTATGCCACACATTATCAATATGTACTAAAAAAAGAATACAGGGAAAATTAATTCCCAAATTCAATTAAATTTTATTTATATAGTACCAAATGCTAACAGCAGTTGCCTCAAAGCACTTTATATTTTAAGTTACAGACCCTACAATAATACAGTTTGTTCGTTTGTCCAGTTGGGCTGGAGGAAAATTACTGTTAGAGCGGTTGCAAAAAGACTTCGGGTCCTTACAAGTACTCCGGTGCAGTGGTTTGTATCATGTATATCTAATAATCTCCAATTTGTTTATGTAAATGGAGAGTCCTCTTCAAACACTGAAGTTAATTATGGAGTACCACAGGGTTCTGTGCTAGGACCACTTCTGTTTACATTATACAGGCTTCTCTTAGGCAGTATCATCAGACGGCAAAGCACATGTAAATGAATGTCAGTATTAATGAACCCCAACTATCCCAACCAATACGTGAAGCTAGCTATTTCCTTCAAAACATACTGTAGTATCTGCTCTGTAGCAGCAAAACAGACGACTGCTTTATTTTTTCCTGGCTCAGCTGACAGGAAGATGCAGAGGAAGAACACTAAAGAACAAAGTGGAGGATGCAGTGCACAAGTTTTAGTTCTTCAAGAGGAAATCTGGGTTTCATTACACTGCTACAGGAATGTTGCGTGACTTTACGAAGTCAAACAACGTTACTTGGAAAAACAATTAAACCAGCACCAATCCAATCTGTACAAACTAGAGTTTACATGGAAGGATAAATGAAACAAAACACAGAACCTGTTGTTCATATACGGAGAGAAACCGTAAATATGTTTTTTCCTTTAAATACCTCATCCATTTGGAGACTGGTAAAGATTTGTAGCTGCTTTGACTGACACATGTGCTTAAAGAGGATGCTGTAGTTGTGGTTAGACTTGAACCAGAGCTCTCCACAATGTTTTTTATGTTGCTGCCTTTTGAACCTTTTTGCACGGCGACCCTGAGCGGTCAAACGGACTGCAACTTAAGAAAATGTCAATAAAGAGAAAGATGCTGAAAAACCGCGTCTTTTTCTCCCCAACAACATCAGTGAGTCCTCTGCTTATTCTAAGCATGTCACAGTGCCATCCTTCGCATGTCAAAATTGCTTCAATTGTGAGGTTTTTATATTGAACTTCCACTGTGCTTTTGAGTCCTTTTTTGCAGCCTTTTCTATTTGTTTTAATGCATTTGACCTTTCAGGGCCACTGTACTTTTGAGCAGAATTAATTGAGAAATAGTACAGTTTGCTGTGTGTTCCAGCAAAACCTACTAGAGGATTATACAGCGTTGGCGGGTGAAGTCCATATATGGTAAGTTACGCCTTAAAATAAAGCCTAATAAAGTGAATAGTGAATGTCTATTGATTGCCTTGCAGCAAGAGAAAAAAAACACCTATTGATCTGCCACATGTTCATTACATGGTAAGAACGCTGGCTGTTACTGCAATGAACCGTGTCAGAAAAAGGAAATCAATAGGCGGGCATGAGTCTCACTTGATGGAATTACTGGATTTGTTCTCTGGGGAATTCTTATTTGTTACATAATTGCTGCTGAGAAGGTATGAAATCATCAATAAACAAGCCAGTATCTAGCTGTAATCATCCAGTGAAGAGGGTAATAAGATTGTTTAAGCAGAAAAAAGATGGATTAACATTTTTTTCTTAACACCGGCTAATGACATTAAGCATGGTGGGGATATTAGGTGAGATAAATGTGTCAGGCTTACGGGGAGGAAGAGTCTCTGAGCAGCGCAGGGTTTGAAGAGCTTCTTCCACTCGTCAGCGTTTCCCACCGAGAAGGAGATGGAGTAGATTCTGTACTGGAACTTGGCTGCGACAGAGCGAGGCCACTGGTTCAGCTGAAAGTAAAGCAACATGCGGTGTGTTACGCCAAAAAAAAGGGTCTAACTGACTTTGAGTAAGGCAGGCTGCATGAGAAAGAGTCAAGATAAACAACAATTAGACTGAAAGCTAATCTCCCTTTCGCTCTTTTCACAGACTTATCAGCTTGTGCAGGTGGCCATTTCAAACAATGAAGTCACGTCTCCGGCTGCTGATTGGCTCTTTTCGGTACGCGTGCAGCAGCCAGCTGCTATTTTATTAAAACGCAATCATCTAAACAAGGGAAGGCACCATCTTAAAGCATGGCGAGGTTCGCTGAAGCTCGCGTTATCCGACCAGTTAGGCGTTAAATCTCTCCATAGTCACCAGTTCAACAGTTTGGCCCTGAGAAGAGCGAGAGAGACAGAGAGAGCGCCACAAGCAGGAGGAGGATAAGAGATCAAGGGAGGTGAGACTAACCTTTCCTGTGGCTCCTTTCTGCTCAAACCTGGCATATGTGTCACATTATTACAGGCCTCGGCTACCACGACTCCCCCCTCCCCCCTCATGAGAATTTTCAACACATGGCAGTGATTCACCGCACACAGGAACGCTGGCTCACGGGGCTTTTAGGATTAAGATTTAAAGCTGTTTAAAAGGTACTTCTGGTGATATTTGTGGCCCATCAATTGAAGCAATGTTAAAAGGCTGTTAGTTACAGTATCAGTGGAACTAATCAAAGTCACGCCAACGCACCTCCGCAAAGGTGACTTTGAGGCGGGGGAGGCGGAATAACGCAGCGTGTCTCGGTGATATATTACGCCGCGGCCTTGAGATAAAAGGGTACAAGAGTGAGTAAGAGAGGCTCCGAGTTAGAACTGCTGTGATCTCGGTGTCATCTATTACAAAGAAAGGAGGAGTGTTTAACATGTGCTGTGGTAACTCACAAATCAGAGTAAGATCCTGAACAGCAAAGCAGACAGCAAGGTGCGTTGAAAATACAGGTTTTTGGCTCAAAACACATTACAGGGTTCTTACCCTTTCTTTAAACTGCAGGGCCAAGGGGTCCTCAGCAAAAATGTGAAACTTGATCTTCTTTAAGCTGAACAGGAGGGCTGATTTTACCATGGTGAGGGTCTCGTTCAGACGGTTCCCACAAGCCACCACAGCCAAATGCATGACGTCCTCCGCCTTGGTGCGCCTGGTTACGGGTCGGGCTACATTACTCCGTGGTTTACTAGAAAAGAGTAAACGTAGAAGATGAAGCACTGGCAGTCTTGTATAAAAGAAAAACAATAACACCTCAGTATAGTGAAATTACTATATCGAGATCAATAGCTGGCAGTAATTGCAACAAAAGATGTGCCGGATGTCGAGTTTTTCCTCCACCTAGCTGTCCGTTTTAGATTTCAATGGGCCAAGGCCACACGTTTGGGCGGGGTGGGGGTGTATGTGCTGACAATCACAAACCTTGTTCCCCTCACTCATCGCCTGCAAATTGGCCTGCAAGCTGCAGAGCTTGTGAAGAGCAATTTGTGCTCAACAGATGGACCACAGCACAGTGGAACCAAAACATACACAGAAAAATGAAATTACTGAAACGGACGCCATAATTTCAGACTTCCACAAGAGCTCTAACCCATATGGTCTTTGGAAAGCTGACACCTATATTTATATTTCTTGTAAGCCAACATAAACTGATGGCTTTTGGTTATAACTACACATATATCCCCATGAACACCATTTACAAAAATACCCCAAAATAATATTATACTTAAGCACGACACCTTTAACTTTTTACTTGGTGGGGAAGCCCATAAGTGAATAAATAGATAATAATTATTAAGATAATTCTAAGTTTTTTTAACCTTATAAACCCTACGTAATTGTACTGCTGGAACATAGTTCATCACCAAGACAATTTGATGCTAGGTTTTTGTTCAGCAAGATAATATTCACATTTATGCCTTAAAGCAAACGTTGTTGTGATTTGGTGCTATATAAATTAAAGTAAAAATATTACATTTTCAATGAAAGTATGCAAATGCCAGAAATAAAATGCTAACCTCGAGCTTTAGCGTCACCTCCACTTAGCTCCAGTGTTTAGCATGACGGCTGCTTCAGCAGTTTGATTTAGCCACACTATTTAAAAATGTCCTTTATGTTATAGAAAAAAACTAATTAAAAAAAACAACAACAACACACTGCATATGTAAAATATCAACCCAATTTGAGATTTTTAGATTCATTCTGTCATTTATTTATTCAGCTAAAGGTTTTTACTGAAGATATTACCGTTTATTTTCTACCACACTCAACGGCTACCAAGCTAGCTGCACACAAACCACACCAAAAAAAAAAAAACTTGGAAGAAATTTTGAGAGACCCACAGTCAAGTGAAAAACAGCGTTTTCAAAAGATGTACTGTGTAGTCCTGTTATAAAGAAAACTAAGTATACCCTCACTGCTTACATCGGAGTTGTTTACATTTGATTAGCAGGTGCTGCTAATCAAATACATAGCGCGGTGAGCGCCTCTATAAAAGCACAAGTTTTGACAGCTTGCTGGGAGCAAACATTCAGATGTGTGTTAAAACAATGGCACAACCTTTCCAGGAGTCCACACTGGGAATAATTATATCTGTTAAAAAACAAATGCATTCAGCCTTAAGCTCTTTTTGCCACTTGTATGGATGTCAGTATTAATAGTACCGGCTTCTTACTTCAACAACAAAAACATCATTTGGGATTTATATGGATGACAACAGGAGGAAGTGAAGAATTTAAAAAAATAACAAGCAGCTATCCCCCTATTGAAATGAAAGGTCAACTATTTTTCTCAGTCATGTTACATGTGCGCCTCAGTATATCATTTAACAAACACCTTCACACACGTCTACCTCTGCGAGTTCCCACTGGACTTTGCTCTTCCATGTTCAAAGGGAAGAGGGTTCTTTATCGGGTTTAAGCGCTCTCTCTGCAGAGCAGCGCGGCCTAGCTCGCTCTATGATAGGGAAACATTTATGTGATGGGGCAGCCTAAAGTTAAGGTCAACATCATCTATTTTTCTTCTGTGTAAGCACTACATGGGGCCGCTTGTGATAACAATACCTTCAACATGAATGTTGACATAGCCAAAGAGGAAAAAGCTTGGCACCAAAAAAGAACAAAGAACCTTTTGTTTCAACATATAGCTTTTTTTGCTTTTTTTTTTCTTTGAGGAGGAGAGCTGGGGAAGGCAAAATGGAGAAGACAGTTGTAGAAGACATGTATTTCCTCTGCGTCTGAAACAAGCGGGAACCTAGCATAAAATGGATAGGAAGGGAGAAGAGTGAAACTCGACAGGTGGGTTGCAGGGCAGTCCTCAAGCGTGACACTTCGTTTTCTGCATGGGTGCGGGACAATGATGAACTGCAGATTAGGATGAACGAGAAGGTGCTGAGAAATCTGTCCGCCACGCTTCAGGGGCTGATGTTCTGTCAAGGTTGTTGAACACACAACCCATTTCCCCACAGAAAAATGCATTCCCTATCCCCTGCAAGGATGCAATCGCGTTGCACTTAGTCATGCAAAATAAATAAAGGCTTTTTTGCATAAACCTGAATGACAAAGACAAAAAAAAACGACATAAAAAATACATAAATAATGTGTTTGCCACATTAAGCATGGGCTGCTCACATAATGGTTTGTGTCATGGCACCGCTCCTCACATCTGGAAGCAGTCAAAAAGCACAGACGAGGTACAAAAGGACTTGAATTCCTTATCGGCTGCATAGCAGGCACAAGAGGAACCCTTCGCCTACAGAAGCACCACCACCGACCCTTTCACAGCATGCAAGGAGAGGAAAAAGGCAGCACCTCTACAGATAAAAGAAAAATGTACAAGCGCAGAGTAAAGCCTGTCCCAGAGAACACCTTGAAGACATTTAATTAATCCGAATGTAACTCTGTTCTGGACTTCTGACCGATGTGTTCGCATTAGTTTGAAGAAGCCCGTCTCAAAGCGGTTAAACAGAATTCAGCTGATTAAAGTTGAGACTATACGACAGAGAGTGCCAGAGCTACTTCTCGGGGCTGATCCGCTGGATTCTTTGCTTGAATTTTATTCAGCTGGGGCACAAGAGAAACAGAAGAAAACCTCCGATCGCATGTGACCACTCATGAACAATCACCGACGCAGCTGCCACAAGAATCTGGTTTTATGTGTTCATTTCAGCTGCCCTCTCAGAACATTTGCATTCATCAGCATGCTCAGCCGAACGTGCTAAAATAAACATGCAACGTGTCAGCGCAGTTCTTAAACGACCAAAAGGCGCTGACTCAGGCCGGAGATATTCACTTTCACAAACTCTAAAACCCAGTAAGAGATTCATCAGAGAGGCCGATGCAAAGAAACCCGAACAGAGAGCGGCAGGCACGCACTGCTGCCATTATCATATCCTCTTTTCTGTGTCCACCACAAACCTTGACCAAGTTCTCTACATATTAAATGCAAATCAAAGTATTATACAGCAGTAGGATGCACTGATACTAAATATGGACATTTCTAATAGATTTTAAAACTTGATTCCCACACATAGACGGTTAAAAAGAAGGAAACAGCTTCTGGGTCTGAAAACTGAAGCCACCTCATAAATGTCTAATAACCAAAATGGCAAGATGGTTGCAAAAGATGGTTGCAAAAGGACTTGGGGTCCTATAAATGTCTATGGGAAAATGGCCCTCGGATTGATGTCTGTAAACAGTAAGTTGCTTATTTCATGCCATACTGAATCTTCTTCTTCATATTTTATGAACCAGATGTTTGATTTAGCTACGATTTTATGCCAAATGCACTTCATGACACAACCCTCTCCATTTATCTCTGCTTTGGACTGGTACTAAAAGTACACTGCCATTCTGCCTAATCGTGTTTTCTATACGCGCCTACATGCAGGTCTAATGTGTAGAACACCAAACGCGGAAGAGAGCAGAACTTGTAGGCGTTTGTGTGCATGGAGGCAAGTTTTAATGCAAGCCTGCACCTTCAGACTCAAGATATGAAGGAGCATACCAATGGTTTATCATCTGAAAATCAAAATGCAAAGGACAGTAACAACATGTCTGGCATCTGGATAAAACGTCACGCTCTTCCTCCTCACCTCAAGCCTCATCTCCTGAACTGAATTCGGGGCTCTAACACACGAAAACATGCATAAACATTCTTATTTATTTACGATATTGTGACAGTTATTGTCAGCAGATGTGACATGTGACCTTTCCATCTCCGAGCAGCTGACGTTAAGTCGGCTAAATAACAAAAACAGATTGATTACAACTGTTTGATTACATTCTCATACTGTATGAGTTCTTGAAGCTTCCAAGTCCAGCAATGTTAGACCCGCTAACGCCAGCTAACAGCAGCTAACACTGACAAAAACACCAGCGCTTACTGACAGAAAACGTTGAGGATATCCTCAACATCAGTATATCTGTCAGTGCACAGAAGCGACCTTCGCTGACTCCTCGACTCCTTTTACCTCCTCCAGACTAAAAGGGCTCACTAAAGAGTAATGGTGATCCTACTGTATCTATGACTACGCTCTGTAATCTATGGAGATTTTCCACGCTGCACTTTTAAATTGATTTTTCAAAGTTTTGACATTCTAAACGTTGGAAATACACATCTTGTCCCTGGCCTATAGCTTCATGGGATGAGGTGGTAGTGATAGATATGTCATGGGTAAACTGCTGCTTCCTTCAGCAGAGTGATACGGCTGCAGTGTTGGGAAGGTTACTTTTAAAATGTATTCCATTACAGAATACAGAATACATGCCCCAAAATGTATTCTGTAACGTATTCCGTTACGTTACTCAATGAGAGTAACGTATTCTGAATACTTTGGATTACTTAACATATTATCATGCTGTTTACAACTACATGAATGTACTATTGCTGTGATTTATTACTGTTACTGAAGGTCCGCGGCTCCGAACCGTAGTAAAGGGACCTCTGGCTAATACGGCGGGTTCTGTGTCGGCTTGTAGCCGAAAACTAGCTTTACTTTGTTGTCTGGGTCAACTTTGCTAGCGAGAGATAAAGAGAGGCGTTGAAAGGCTGCTCCAACGGAACTTATTGTTTTTGGAGGAAAACACGAACACAGCGTACAGTCGAGTCTTAATAGCTTACTTACAACTGGGCTCGTCAGGCTCTCTTCTTGGCTGCAGTGGTTATTATTATATTTACATGCTTCCAGCTCCCGTTTTTGCTCGATGACAGCTCGTACTTTTCCTTTTTCTCCCTCCCTCGCTCACAGACACATAACGGGTATGGCAGTCCATTCTCCCTGCAGCACGGACTACACTGCCTATGATGCTACATTCTTTAGAGCTATACCTGTAGCATTCTGCCTATTAGCTTAGCACAACAACAACAACAGGCGCTCTCTCACCCAGGAAACACGCAGAGAGAGAGCGTCACCCTGTAACCATGGCAACCGTAACGCTGCCGCCTGGAACTACAGAACGTAGCTGCCAAACAAAACCCAAACAGGCCTGACCCGCCACAATATGAAACAGGGAAGTACCGCCGTGTAATCCATTTATTTCAACAAAGTAACTGTATTCTAAATACCACCTTTTTAAACGGTAACTGTAACGGAATACAGTTACTCATATTTTGTATTTTAAATACGTAACGGCGGTACGTGTATTCCGTTACTCCCCAACACTGTACGGCTGATGGATGTTAGTGGAGAGTTTAGCAAATGTGTGTTTGGTGAGATCTTTACAGCAGGTATCTCCATCTCATATCAGAACATCCCAGATCTTTAAGCATATATGAAATGTTTATTTAACTTTTACCAGTAAGAGAAACCAATGGTATATAAGAACCAAAAAAGCACCACGCAAACACCTCTTTTACAGTGATAACAACCATCAAACACCAGCATGGTGAGTTCCTATGCCATGACTGCCTGTGTATCACACACCCCTGCAGCTCAAAGACACTTTGGAAATGAAGTGAAAGTGGGAACTACCACAAAAATCCGTTTTTCTAACTTTGGCATGCGTAAATGCGATTAACAGCGTAGTCAGTCATGAAAAAAAATGCAAATGTGGGGTTGACGTTAAAAGACTTTCTGTGAAAGCTGGAATGTGCGCAAGAAAACTTCCAAAAATGAGTTGAATACACCAATCACCACCTCCCTGATCCCACAGTGACATCTTCAAATAGCTTTATTGAATTGTCCAAAAGTTTAAAAGATTTTTTTCCCTATAATGTCAAACTGCCAGAAACGAGTACAAAGCAAACATCTGGCATCTCTGAGTCCTACTCATCCCAGTAGATCAAAGTTTTCGCAGCTTGGCTGATCAATGAATCAGCTTAGTGCTCAGTAAATGCTTCTACTATTAATCATTTATTATCTTTATTTTTGTCGTTGTTGTCAAGTTCAAAGCTATGACTTTCAAACCCAGCTCTTTACAGATGAGGGATTTTACCCAGCCCCACTCTATCTTTCTGCCTCAGAATGACTCATTTACTGGCAATTTAAAAGTGAGTTAGCCAAACTAAAAGAGAGGCAAAACACAAGCACCCTCTCCAGCCACGTCGGGCTGCACAGGCAAGCAGGGAGATTTCAAAAACCTCTCCGAGCTGAGTGAGTGCTCACTCATGCAAGATGACATTTTTATAGCTATGCATAATGCCACCGCAAGGCAGTGACTTCTTTACTGGGAAGAATGCTGCTTAGCTATATCTGAAGTGACAGGGCAGGGGATTTGTTTCGACACAGAGTATCAACACCAGTCTCACCCTGCAGATTCACGCTTTAACGCAGTGCAACAAAGCATCTGGAGGACAAACTGAAGGTAATGAAGACGTCAGAGTGAAGGAACGGGAAAGTTACAGGTAAGGATCGTGAGTCACAGAGCCTGGAACTAAACCCTAATTCTGTTTTTAATTAAGCTGAGGGCGGGGGGCACATTAACCAATCACGCTCTGTTTAAAAATCGTAAAAAAAAAAAAAGGAAAAACACTTCACATTTTGGGCGTGTGGACCTCGCAAGCGTTGGGCGTTTGAAGTGATAAAGACAACAACGCATTATAGCCTCCAGTACGTGTGGGTTGGGGCGACATAGAGGACGTTCTTCGCTATTTTTGGCCACAGGAAACGGTGTGATGTGTCAAGAGGAAATTATATGATTAGGGGAAAAAAGGCATGTTTGTCTAATAAGAAAGCTGCACAGGAAATCTGTTCAGCGCTTCAGATTCACAAACAAAGGGAGAGATACAAGTTATGAAACATGGATTGAACAGACAGTTGTAATAAAAGAGAGTGTTAACTTAACTCTCCGTTTGTGTCGTTATGATTCTCTGTCAGAGCTTTACAGTCTGCAAAGTGTGTCTGCAGACCTGAAAACTACTCTTTTGTTCCCAGTCCTCTGGCCCGATACTCTCAGCTTGAGCAATGAGACAAAACAAAGTTGTTTTTTTAGAGGTTCTGGCAAAGATCCTCAGTGCTCTTCCCCTAATCGCAGCAGTCAGTCTTGAGCATTTTCCAACCTGTTCGTGTTTGTTTAATGGCCACCGGTGACCCCTTCCACCCCATCTTCCTTATCAGCGTGCAGCACACATGGAGGAGCGTGGTTTCTGCAAAGACGCAAAGGTCCTTTCACGGCGTAACGCCTTGATGGCTTTTATCTGCCGAACAGTGTCCCCAACCTTGAGTACGGCTATGGAGTGGAATACATATTACGGCAGCCTGCCAGCGTGGGTAATCTCCACGGCCACATAGTGGCCATTATGGCACAGCTGGCATGCAAGACAGGAGGAAATGCAAGGCTGAAATTAGAAAGCTGGAAGACAACATGCCCTCAATCTTAAACACAAATAGCAGCTGACGATATCTGAGATACTGCCACAGTGCTGATTTATTCAGGTCATCTGTCTTTGTGGCAGCTTCTTTGTAACAAACGAAAATAAAAATCACACCTGATAAGCTTTTCTGTAAATAGTTCTAGCAGACTACTTCCCATAATGTCTGACTCATGTTCAAGTGAAACCAAATGGGAGCCCAGGCTGCTCCGCACACAGTAGCAGCCTTTATGAAGTGCACTTTGTCTTTCAAGGTGACCTTTTACCCCATTTAACACCAACAGAGGACCATGCCCCGCCTTCACACATAATAAGGCACAAATGATCGAGATGTTGAGCTCACGTGACAGTTCATCACCCTGTTGTGCTTTGTGTTTGATCTCCTCTTTGACAACACTTCCACCTAACCACATCAGTCAAGCTCTCTGGCCATATTTCAGCCACATACTTTAGAAACTCGTGTCTGCAAAAGCGAAAAAAGAGAAAATTAAAGCAGCCCAGCAGATGCATGATGGGGTGTCCTTTAAAAGATCTGGCTTTTGTGAAGCCTGCGTCCTTGAGCACAACGTAGGCAGTTTGATAGATGAGGATAAGGCTCACTCAAAGCACGATTATAACCCGACACCCTCACTTTGAAACTTCCCAGAGGCTAGGAAAGATGGGGATGAGAAAGCGGAGACGTTCATTTAGGGAGAGCCTTGAGGAAATCGGCTCTTAAACGGAAACACCCCCCACCCCCCTCACTCCTCACCTCTTTACATTCACGCTGGCCCCTCTACTAATTGGTCTCCCCTGTTTTCGTCCCTTAAGAGGCTCTTCCGGACGCACGCCGACTCCTGCGGGCGATTTCCTCGGAAACTTTGCAACAACATTGTGCTCGAGCAGGGAGGGCGACTGGGAAGAGCTGCTGTCCTCCTCCGGCTCCTCTCCAACTTCTTTCAACAGCGGATCATCCGCGGCATTGCCCCCCAAAAAGTACAAAAGTAAGAAAACTCCAAAACACACGGCGATCACAACTACTTTGCAGTGGATCCGCATGGTGAGAGCAACTTGTTGCGGTTGGAAGAGGCGGTCGGGACTGCGCTCATGTCTGCGGCGGAGGGAGGGCAGCGCGAGCTGACATTTTCTTACCGCTCCCCGCTCGCATTTTTCCGCAGATGATGATGGAGAGCGGAGTGCTGCTTCTCATCGTCCATAGAGGATTATACGGCGGAGGCGTGGCTTCCCCAGCCTTGCCGTAATGATTGAAGTAATAGCGCCACACGATATTTCGACCAGACCTAAAGTATCTGAAGCTTACCTTCCTGAGGCAATGCTAATGCTTATGCTTAAATCTTAATAAATGCAATAGATTAACGATGGTGTCAGACTAGCTGCTGATTTGGCCATGGGAGTAATTTCATTCAGGGGATGCGAATTTTCAGCGAATTTAACTCGCGGTGCTACACTAGAACTGAGGGTTAAATATTCAATGTAAAGATTCGTGGTGCTTTCTTTCTTGTGTATGATCGGCACAATCCTTGTCTTTGTGTTCCTTATTCATGTATTTATTTTACATAGACATTTAATGTAAAACCATTAATGAAAGTTAAATCAGCTCTGACTTTGGGTTTCACAGATCCTGTATTTAAAACCACGCTTAGCTAAAAGTGCTTCAGATGACTGGGGATAGAAGAGTACAAACAAAAATGATCTGCTAGAATACTTACAAGTTTGCATTGACAAGGGAGTGTTTCTCTTTGTGTCACACCACCTACAGTGGAGGTGCTTTCATCAAGTCCAAAATTAAGGGAATGAAAAATAGATGTGCGTCACTTGAGCAGTTACATTATTATTATTATTATTATTATTATTATTATTATTATTATTATTATTATTTTAATATTTTAAATAATAATATTAATTAAAGTATCAAGAGTGGCTAAATGTCTTCATTGTCCCCAATTTCAGCATATATCTACTAATATATAAGTTATAAATAATTTTAAATAAATTGATTATTATGTCATCTTCTGACAAAACCTTAGATTTTTCATTTCAATTGTTGACAGTAATGATTTTTTTAAAATCAGCACTTTGTAACTGCCGTTTTCGACTCTGCATTACGGTAAAAGATGGACGCCACATCAAAGAGCAGCCAGCACTGCTTTTTGGGATAAGTCACAGTATTTGGGGTGAGTGTGGCTGCGTGTTAACTTTTTTCAACATGCGTTGTTTCAGCGATTTACTTGAACGTATTCGCAAGTCAGTTTTCAATAAATACAGCAGATTAAAAGTCCTGTTGTAGCGGCTAGTACTACTGCGTGCTACATCAGCCCCAGACATGTGTTAGCTTGCTATACAGGCTAGTAGCTTGCTAACCACGAGCGGAACTTCGTTTAAAAAATTTGTCAAAATTGTTTGGCATAAAGATTATCAATACCGCTCTCGCCTCATTGACTAGCACTTAATGTCGCGTAATTGTTATGGTGTGAGGTTAAATTCGGGCAGTTAGAAAGCTAATAAACAACACGTTTTTGAATAAAAATGTTTATTGTTTATGCACTGTGTATGTACATACCCAATTCATATTTCGCTCTTAGACTGCGGTAATGTCACGTTAATGAATTGCTTACAGATGATTAAGAAATGAATTTCAGCTGTCACACCGGAGACAGGTTTTTCATTGCAGCTTCAAGAACATGATAAGACAAAATTTAGAGATCTCACGTGTTTGCCAAAAAGCAGTACCAGTTTTAATGTCCAGATTTCTTTAACGTAGTTTGGTGTGATACTGCGTCTAGGCGACCGAAAACATGAAGGACTTAAAAGCTAGCATTAAGCCACCAGAAAGACCCCTTTTGTAAGTTACTAAAGATACAAGAAGCTGCCCGTTATGTTTGACGTGACCTGTGTTGACAGTTTTCACTGTCAGTGGGACGTACGTGGTCTGGTCACGTGGTCAGCAACATTTAATAGAGTTATCCACCAGGTGGCATGCTATAATCAGCTGCCCCGTGTTAACACGGTCGGGCATGCATTCCTATACAGTGAAATTGACGCTTATGTCATTTCTGTAATTTATGCTACAGAGCAGTATTACATCATCATTCAAGATGATAACGCCTGCGTTTGACCTGAGCCAAGAGCCTGACCACCTGATCCTCAGCATCCGTGTGCCCTACACCAGAACGTCAGACTTTGACCTTTACATTGATGGAACAGATTTAAAGTTTTTTGCAAAGCCCTACTTTCTGAGGTGAGTTAAGCAATGTACATTTAATTGTTTCAAATGGCACCACCTACACCGGGCCTAAATTAATATTCAGAATGTTTGTTTGTTTTTTTAATCGCAATGTTGAACTTAAAAGGGACGTAATATTTGATTTTCAGGCTAACTCTTCCTGGAAGAATTATAGAGGATGGAAGGGAAAAGGCAAAGTTTGACATAGATAAAGGTAGGTCGCACGGCATTAACGGTATGACGCAAATCAAAAGCTTGCTTGGGTGTTTTAGCTGCTCTAATTGGGTACCAGAGGACCACCTCCCCCTTTGTAAAGTTCCTGCTTGTGAATGTCTCTTACTCTGCAATGAATAAAATATCAGCACTCGATGAGGCAAGAGGGGGAAAAAGCAACTGTTGTCGTTTCCATTGTTTAAAAAAAAAAAGCTTCTTGTTAAAAAAAAAAACATGCAACATTTCTTTTCAGTATCAAACATCTAATCTGCTGATATTAACCACTGAATTATACCATAATTTCCAATAATCCAGAAACTGAATAGGAGCTGCGAGGAGGCTTCGTAGACTGAATGACGATTCAGACACAAGACCTCTGGTATGAAACGCAGTGTCCCTGTGTGGAGGGATACACAGTGTTTCAAGTACTTGGGAGAATCTGTCACTGTCCTGTTGCACATATTCACTTGTTGTATGGCCCCGTTTTTCTTTTTGTAGGAGCCTGGCTGTGTGTTTGGGTGCTTTGTCAGGCTGCAGATTTTATTTGTGACCAATGTTATGTGATGTTAGCTCATAACCAGCTGTTGTTGTTTAGCCGGCTCGTTGTCAGCTGTCTGGAGACAGGAGGGTCGCACGTCTAATCTGCTGACGATAAAAAAAACAAATTCAAATTCAAATTTTATTTGTCACATACACAGTGCAGTGAAATGCTTACACAACTGCTCGTGACCTAAAGAAAAAAGAAAAGGCTGTGAATAAGATAGTAAATAAATATGAAAATTAAAAAGGGTAAATTTAACTAGGAAGGAATAAAATAAAATAAAATATAAAAATTAAAGTTAAAAATGAAATAACTGTACAACACAAATTAGAATGAAGGGTAAATTTAACTGGGAAAGAATAAGATAAAATTAAAGTTGAAAATAAAATAACTGTACAACAAAATACACAATACACAGTATAGAAATATATAAGAATGTATGAGAAAAAAATAAAAAAAAAAAAAAAAAAATATATATATATATATATATATATATATATATACACACACACAATAACAGGAGCTGTACAGGTATTAAATGGAAATGAAGAAATATAATGTCCAGTGTTGTGCAATCCACATTATTAAGTGTCTTGTGCAGTGCAAATATGCTTAAAGTGATTTAAGTGATGAAGTGAAAACAAAGTCCAGAATGTCCAGTGTGTGTGTACGAACCATATGTGTGGGTCGGTACTGTGCGGTGGTGTGATTGAGAGACCATATCGCCTGCGGGAAGAAGCTCCTCCTCAGTCTCTCTGTGTTGGTCTTCAAGGAGCGGAATCGCTTTCCTGACCTCAACAGAGAGAACAGTCTGTTGTTGGGATGGCTGAGGTCCTTCACGATCTTCCTGGCCTTGGTCCAGCACCGCCTGCTGTAGATTGAGTGCAGGTCAGGGAGCTCGGAGCGGATGGTGCGCTCAGCTGATCGCAAAACTGCAATAATATTGGGAATACATAAGCACGGTTTTGTGTGTTTCAGCCCGACTTCCGTTCAGGACATGAGGCTTGAGGTGAGGAGGAAGAGGCTGTGGTAGAGATGAATGAGAGAGATGATGAGAAAGAGATGATGAAAATATGCACAGATAGATGTTAAATGGTCATGTATAGCTTGAAATGGATACTTTTCATTTAAAGATCACAAATAACTTCTGAGTCATACTATGACTGTGGCCGGTGTATAGCTACATACATAAAATGCGATTAAATGGAACGGCGGTGTCCATCCTGCCCACTGTATGCAAGATGTTGGGGCAACACGTTAGCTTTATGGATTCTTTCTAAGTTTATTAGAAGGCATCAGTTTGCTGGAAGATGTAATAATGCACGAATCAATGTATAAAAAAACCAAAGAAAACTTACTGCACCTTTAAGATATTCACCATGGGGAATGAAATATCAAAGCAAAAATGTGGCAGCAGCATGCTTGTTTGAGGTGTCTATGTGAACACAACTTACAAGTGGTACTTTCGGTAAATGCTAAGGTTGTAGACTGTATTATGTATGTACATAGTTTACTGTAGCCATGCTTTCTTTGCATTTACTGGCTTTACAGAGCATTAGACCCTAATCAAGACTTGTGGAAATCTGAAATAAATTGAGGTGCACACATCCTGGTTGTCTGTGTGAGTTTTGTTTACCTTTGAAAAGGGGTCAGACAAAAGTACAGACAGCCTGACAGCAGTCTGCATGTTTCTGACAAAGAGGGATTGTAACCGTAGAATATTTGTAGACACAAGCTATCTGTCTGCCATGGTCACAGAATACATTCAGAACGTCGTGTACAAAAGATAACTCTCAGAAAATGTGTGATGTATCTGAAAGATACAGACAGAATAAGGCAGTATGGAGCTTTTCATTCAACAAGGTCAGCTTGACACAGAAGTAGTGGTCTTACAATCTTTTTTTTATTGGAGACATAGTTGGTAACACGACGTCTTTTGTTAATTCAGGATGTGATGTGATTTCTTTGTTTCTGCTTCAGAGTGTGAGCGCACTTGAGGTTTTTTTTGTCACATTGTTTGACCCTTCTGTCATATATTTGCTTTACCCCTTTAGTGTGATTGTTTTTTTTAAGGATAACTCAGAAATTTGAGCAGAAGAAGAGGCTGGATTCAACATATAATCACAGACTCAGTTCTAATTTAACATGGAAAACGTGGGAGCGATTGTCTTAATGTTCCCAGGGAAATGTTGTTTTGGTTTTATTGCTTGAGCAGTGATGTTTCATGCATTAGAGCTCAGAAAGCCTCATTTAAACATGTTATGAATATGCAATTTTTCCTGTCAGCTGACATCTAGATCACTTTTAGAACATGTGATTCTGTGACGATGTGGCACTTCCTGTAGATTTTAAACCGAACCTCTGTGTTCAGCACACGTTACCTTGGTAATCTTTTTAGGTGGAAAAAATGAGATTCACAGTATAAATGTTCTTGCTTTAAACCTGCTGGCTCTCTGGGGACTTTGCTGTGTGGAGTTTGTGTCTTGTCTCTCTTGGGCTTCCTCCCACAGCCCAAAGACATGCATGCTAGTTTAGTCGGTGAGTCTAAATTGGCTGTAGCTGTGGCCATGAGTCCGCCTCTCTGTGTTAGCCTTGTGATGACCGAGCAGACAGACCTCACGTCTTGTGCTGTGACAGCTGAGAATAGGCTCTGACCTTCTCCTCTCTGCCTCTCCTTTTAATGACTCCAGTTTGGGTGAAGAAGGGTGTTAAGTGGATATCAAAAATAACATTTTTTTCATACTTTAGAAAACCAATTTTGTTTGTGTTTGATTGTATTTAGACTTCATGGCATATTGTGACAAAATTCTGGCTGTGTTTGCTTCACATGATGTTGGTGATGATGTTGCACTGTCACAGTTCCAGTAGCAGTCACCGATTGTACCTCGGGGGCATCTCCCCTTTATGCTTCAGTCATTCAATAAATGGTAAATTAGCCTTAGCTGGTCATGTTATTTTATCCCATTTAAATGGATGCTGGAGCCATGTTTAATGTCATAATGATTACAGAGTGCAGGAAGCTCTGTTGCACTGACTGTGACAGCTCATGTGGGATTTTCTTTAACTCTTTAATGAGCAAATCATAATGCTTATGAGTGTGATGTTGACTACTTCCCATCACTGTGGTCTGTCTTTGACGTTCCTTTGCCCATAATCAGTCATAATGAAGCCGTCTTTACGCAGACATCTGCCTTATGGACTCTGACACCTCGTTGCCTGTCTGTCAGCATGGCCCCAGTTAACACGCAGCGTCTAAATAAGCCTGTAACATCTGCTAATAAAGCTCCGCTAATGAGTGTCCTTGTTTAGACTTATAATGAGCAATCATTAAGATCCCTCTTCCGGGCTCTCCATTCTGCAAGGCCTGCAACTCGAGCAATTAGTCATCTCCCATTGTAAAGCACTTCAAAGCCCTAACGCTTGGGTGCATTGAAAGTTTATGAGGTCTTTAGGCAACCATCAGATTATCTCTGCGTCGTTGCCAAGCCGTTCAAATCATCAATCATGTGTTGCCTATTTAGTTTTAATAGCGGTTCTGTGAAGCAGCTCCTGGAGTATGAGGCACGGTGCGGACAGATGGCCTGGTTGATCAGCAATGGTTTGTTGTAGAAACATGCATGGGAATCAGTGACTTCAGTAATCCATGATTTGAGTTGGATTTGATGCTGTATGGTGTCAGGTATTTGTCATGTTGTTAGGCAGGACTTAAGATCTTCTCTGATATTTATTGTGGTGTCTCTTAAAATGTCTGTGATCTAAATTCTCATCTAAAAGTTACCCCAGCGCAGTGTGAAGTCTAAAAGCAGCTTTGTTTGGCTCATCAGCAGTCACACGCACTCAGTCTAAAATGTTATGAAATGCAGGAAAGCAAGTAAATACTCATTTGAGGAATGCTAATTATCTAGCTTTGCAGGTCAGCTAATCATAGCTACAATTTTAACCATTCCTTATTATGATTTTTCTTCCCCAAAGGAAACTGCAGGTTTTGAAAAATCTTAAAAAAAACATTGAATTAAGGTACAGAACAGTGTCTCTCACCCTGGGTAGAGAGTAGTGTCGGTTGGAAAACAGTTTTTGTGTCTGGCTGGAGGCTGTTTAGATGTTGTGTACTTCTTGTGATCTAAAGTATGGAGACATTGGACTGTGTGGGCAGTGGCTGCCTTTCCACTGCAGGGTGGGAAAAACAGTCTGCTTGTTGCGACTGTGGAGCCCTACTCAGTAGGTTTATCAGGCATGCTCACAAGTACATACCCCACAGTAGGTGCTTTTTCCTACAGCGGCGGTTCAAGCCCTTTCACACACTCTGCCAGATGCTGGGGGGGTCTGCTCGCCAGGAGGGTCGTGAGGTCAATGTATGTGCAGGTGCTTCTTTGTGTTTTGGGTATTGGGTGGTTCTCGGGTACCTGGAGCCCTTGGACCCTGATCTCTGTTCACACCAGGGAGGGAGGCCCCTAATGGAGTCGGCTGCACATTGCCTCTGGGACTTCCATCTCTTGGCGCCCTTTTAGGGCCTCCCTCCTTCTCCTGGTGGGATGGGTGCACAGATATCGCAGAGATGTGTGGTCTTAGGTCTCCAGTCCTCTTGCATCATGGATGGCGCAGTCCTCCCAGATCTATTTCTGTCTGCCTCTGGCTCCTGGGGGGTGTTATTGCTGCTTCCCGCCCTCATTTTTAAGTACATTTCATGACAAAGACACACAGTACATTAAACATGGGATCTCTTACACGTGCTATGTTGCTATAGGTCTTTTCACTCTTTGGGTCCCTAAGGAGACACCGGGAGAGCACTTCGAAGGTCTTCAGATGCTAACAAGTCTCCTCGCCCCAAAGGGCTCCCGTTCAGCCAAACCATTGGTGGAAGAAGTGAGTACTGGTAAGTCATTTATTCATTTGCTTACCTCGCTTGTCCAGACAGTGTTAAGTTTGTGCACACGGGTGGAAAAGATGGCATACACTCTACAATGGTGGCTAGGGCTGGGCGATATGACACTGGGCGATATGACCCAAAATTCATATCTCGATATTTTTAGCTGGATGGCGATATAAGATATATCTCAATTTTTTTTTAAGCCATAAGGTAAGAACAAAAAGAGAGTTCTTAGTCAAAGCTGTGTCCCAGATGTCACACAGGCATTTTTATTAACATGCAGCGTAGATGTACATGAAGAAATTACTCAAAAATAAATTATCAGCATTTATTAAATAATAATGCTCCACAAATAAAAGAAAACAATGTTGGTTTTGTGCATAACAAAAAGCTCACAATTGTGCAGTCAAAATGTAAACTAACAGACGCTGGGTAAAATAACAAAGAGACAGATTTCACAGCTACTCCATTCCCAAGTTCTACTGCGTGACTGACAGCCTGGAGTTTAAAATCTGCTTCGTAACCGTGTCTCTTAACAGGTGCCATTTATGGTCCTTATACACACACAATACGGTAATATTACGTTGAAGCACAGTACGTATCACCCCGCCGTTAGCCGTTAGCCGTAATGCTCAGACAATCCATGAAGCGGTGCAGCTCCGTAGCTTACCAAAGTCGAACTAAAACATTTATTGACAGATTGCTGAGCGCCGTGTATCACATAAAAACGGTTCGCGGTCAGTAAGCACAACCAGAATTCATACATAAGGCGCACTATCGATTTTTCAGAAAGGATTTTAGGCCATGCATGTCGTTAGCGCGGTTAGCTCGTTAGCGCAGTTAGCTCGTTAGCGCGGTTAGCTCGCTAACACGTTGACGCCGTCCAGCCCCACGCACGGGGAGATCCGCGGTAACTCGTTAACAGAGATTTGCCGTGTCCATCTTGTCGTTGCCTGCAGTTGAAGCGATGGGGGAGGGGGAGTTGTGTTCAGTGAAGGAGAGGCGAGGCCCAGTAACGTTGCATAGAGACAAAAGTGAACGAAAGAGAGGCAAACTTGCGGCTCCACAAGTATAATTATAATGTAACATAGACTATATCGATATAAACGATATTGTCACATCTTATATCTCGTATGAAAATATATCGATTTTTTTTTTTTTTTTTTTAAATCGATATATTGCCCAGTCCTAATGGTGGCTTTTTATCATTTCTAAAGAGTGCAGTGAAAGGGTGGGAGATAATGAAGACGAAGATGAAGAAGACTTTGATTGGCAGGTTGAGCAGGAGATTTACACGGAGAAGTCTGAGGAAGAGCTGAGAGCCCTGCAGAAATACGGCTTTGGCAATCAGAGGTGTGGAGTATTTGCCCGACTGCAGGTAAGATCCATGGAGAGATGAAGGTGCGTTACAGATTTGGACTTTAACTCACCCGTGCTGTAAATGTTCTTCAGAAAGAGCTCAGTGACGTGATCGACATCAAGAACCCAGAAGGAACATCAGCAGCAGAGAGGAGGCAGGCTCGGCTGGAGGCAGAAGCATCAGCCTTCTCTACTGACCATTACCTGTAAGTTTAACAAGGCTAAAAACCTCTCAGGTAAAGCATCTTTAATCCTCTTCTGTTTTTACTCAGTTATAGCTGCGTGTAATTGCAGGGCTGATTGGTTTGAGGATGGTGAGATAAAGGGGCTGCTGAAGTTTAGGCCATGGTGGACAAAGCTGAGCCCTTCTTCAGAGCAAGAGGGCGAATCTGGTGAGTTTATGTCATCATCTAAATCTGTTTAATTACTGTTGTTGAGATAAGTCTCTGCTTTGGCTGTTTCTAAAAAGGAGACATAAATTAATAAGATAAATATGCTGTAATAAGAAACATTGGGTGACAAAGTACTCATGTCAGCAAGTAAATCTCCTGCGTTTGAATCAAACTAAAGTAAAGGAACAAGTGCATTACTCACTAAATGCACTTAAAAGTATTAAAGAAAGATGACTTGCTCTTGAGAACATGGCATGATACTGTTATGGAAAATGTTAAAATGTTCTTACTGATACATAAAGATGTGTCAGCAGCGTTTCAGGATTGTAGCTGGATGACACACAGTGTTTTTTGTCTACTGTAGAGAAAGTCCTGCAACACAGATTTGTTTACATTTGTCTTTTTAATGTTAGATTTATTGTAAAATATGACAAAACCAGAGTTTTTAGTTGAATCAGGATCGATAATCCCACTAACAAATCTTGCAGATCTGTTGTGATTGGCCCACATTGGACATTTTTCTGTGATTGGTCCAAAGTCACAAATTTCATTTTTACATGTTGTGAAAGGAAACAAAGTTGGAAAATAAACCAGTAAAAGTCCCAGTTTTGTCACTGTACGGAAGCTTAACTACATATTTAATACTTGAGATATCTTAAGGCAAGGAACAGAGGTGGAGTTTTAACAGTTTCTATCACTCAGCCACACGATGCTGATGGGGTATTGTCATCACTAGGGCTGTTCGATATAAGGATATATATCGGATGACGATATAAAAACGTCTATCGTTTCATTTTATGCTATCGTTTGTTTTGTGGTGTCGCAAAATAAACTGTTTACGGAAATATTTTTTTCATTGTTTTGATGGTCACTGTAGTGGCTATATTAATTTCTTAAAGTTCTCTATTTCTCTTATATTTAATATACCACACTACGGACGGACAAGCGCCTGTTTTTATGCATTGTGGTTAGCAACAACGACGGTAACAACATCGCGTGTCCGCTTGTTTATGTTCCATGTAAACCTTTCACAATAAAGCTCAAGATCCTGTTGAGACTTTTCAAAACAAACTGAATCACGTGAAAGAGCAGATTATTTACGGATGAGAAGTAAAAAAGAGCCGCCAGGTGCAAAAAAATAAACCTTAGACTCAAACGTTAGAACAGGCTGTTCCCCGCAGCACGCCGTGTAATAAATACTCAAAAAGAAAACGGCGGCCGTTACAACTTATGCCAAAAAATGTATCGTTTCATGCATCAGTTAAAACACTCGACTCCAGCTACATGACGCGCAGCTGGAAACACTTCACGCAAGTCGAGCTGCACAAGATTCACAGAATTTGTGAAAATGTTACATTTTTGTGATTTATATCGTTATTGGGACGATAGATGTCTTATATCGGGATATGAGATTTTGGTCATATCGCACAGCCCTAGTCATCACCCTGCAGAGCGGGCGGACGCATAAGTTTGTGAATGCGATAACTCAAGAACGAGGAACATAGGAGTTTGAAGCTGATACCATAGGTATGTTGACTAAAGGTCACAGACGAGTTTGAATCTCAGTGTGAGACCCCTGCTGTAGGAGGTGTAGTAGAGTGGAAAGGTAAAAAAACATTAAACTGAAATACTCTGCATAGTAAAATCTGAGCACTTTAAAACTGAACCTGCATGTGCATTTTAAATAAGTACTGAAAGTATCATGTTAATGATTTCAGTTACTTTCCATCACTGATCTAGAAACACTAAGACCTGATACCCAAGTTTTGTAGTAGTTTAATGTGCTGTAATGTTTGCAAAGTAAACATGAGCAACTTAAATCTGCATTTTTACATTTTTAGTGCATGCTTTACCGCCCTCAGTCTGCATCCTTTATGTCCAATTACTTAAAACGATGTCAAACACATTCTGTGACCTAAATGCGGATCATTCATCAAGCTATTAGAACAGCAGCAAAGTAATTACTGAATGCTACCAGGAGGTGGCATGACATTTCAAAAATAAAGAGCGCAATCATGCATTGTTTATTATATAAGTTTAACCTCTCACTGATCATTTTCCCATTCACTCTATTTTAAATCGTCTCCCCAGTACTTCTGCGGATTGAATCAGAGCGAAAAAGAGTGTTACTGCTGAGCTTGTCAGACACTGACAGTATATGAAATCCTAAAGGACGCACAAGTCTCTGCAGTGGGCCCTTCTAACAGAAGGACAGACATCAGCTTGTGCTCCCTGCTAAAAGTGCCTCGGGGCACTTGAACAGGAAAGACACTTGTCATTATGAAGGATTGAACTTGGACTTTCCCTAATCTCTCCATCCGTCTGCTGCCTGCTGACTAATTTAAACTATCATTTTTTTTCTCCTTTCTAAAGATTCCCCGTCTGCTTACATTAATAGTCTATGAATTTAGTTTGAGAAGAGTTGCTTGTTGTCTGGAGGGGTCCCGGTTTCCTCTCTTTGTTCAGCCACTTCCACGGGAGTGATAGCTTGTGAACCCTAGCACTCTGAGAGACCGTGTAATTGTGCCATCCAGCCTCCCTAACAGTCTGCTAATTCCAGACCTTTCACTGCGGCTCACAGCTACAGCCTGTGTGCAGTGAATGGATGTTGTACGCTTAAGGGAGGATTTAGATTAAACAGATAGCAGCGTTGCTGGAGGGAGTGCTGCCGGCCGTGCTTTTACCAGCGCTGACGAGCAGCCATCAGTCAGCGCGGCAAAAGCCATTAGCCTCATCTTGGAGTTTAGCCTCCGACGAACATTACGGTTCACTGTAGCTCCGCCGGCTCCCTCTCCTCATTCTGCATTCTAAGACAGAGTGGCTCAGTCGGGAGCCTGGGCGTAGATAAATGGGCCAAATTAAACTTAATGGCTTGATTGACAGCTCGAATAGCATTAGCCTCAGCCGAGTGTGAAGAATGGCGTCAGTCAGGAGATTTAAGCGGCTTGCCGTCAAATCTTGAAAGCGTGCTCATGATTTTAACTGTTTGCCATATTTTTCAAACGGAGATCTCCAATTCCTCTATCTGGGTTTACTAGACCCCCCCCCCCCCATTGCTTCTGCTAAGCCTGATATATATGTCACCTGACAGATGGATGTGGACCCAAGTGCTAATGAAGTAGAAAACAAGAAAACCGGCCCCTTTGTGCTCTCCAGTGTCAGGGCCAGCGCGCTGACAGGCCACAGCTGTCCACTGGAGGCCTGTATTAACGCACTGGTCCAGCTTAAATGCTCCTGATAGCTTGGCCTCTCTCTCTACCTGACACTCTTTGTGTCTTTGTTATGGCTGGATGTAGAAACCGGACCTGTGACCAGCTTAGATGGTCTTTTGCTGATTTAGGCCGCAACATTGCTCACGTCTGAACAGACTGATCATTAAATGTCCCTTTGATTCGATCTTTGACATCATCACAGTGTGAGTGCGCAAAATTAACCGACTCTCTTATGCACGGTCAAACTTTGACCTCTAGCATTTGTGTGATTCTGAGCGTTTTCCAGCCCTCAGCAGTGTTTTGACCAGGCATATTTGCTCCATGCCATCCGGCCATCTGGACCTGTAGAGAGCAGTGACGAGCCAGGCTTCCGTTCCAACAGGAGGATTTAGGTCAGAAATTAATTTGCAATCAGCAGAGGCCCTCATAGGCTGTGTGCTAATGCCCACTAGAATCGACTGGCTCCGTAGTGGAGATGAATGAACGTGGCGGTGGGTAAATCGGGTATGCGGAGTTAATAGAAAATATATCAGCAGCACGAAGCTGCTGGGTCTGTGCTGAAGGAGAGAGAAGGCTGCTTTGTTTTTCCTCAAGTGCTCATGCATCCTTGCGTTTGCACGCATGCATGTATTTGAGCGACACAGATGCGCATTCACTTAGATAGCTGTTACTTAAGCTAGTGAGTCACTTTGGTGTTTCATATTTATAGCTTCTCCCCTTATCTCGGTGCCTGTACCGTTACATTGAAAGTGCACATGCACGCAGATCTTTGTGTCTGAGCTCTCCCTCTGCAGCTACACTGACGAGGGGCTCAGGTAGTGTCTGCAGGGAGCTGAAACCTGACGTAATGCAGCAGGAATCTCCTTCGCAGCACAGCCAAGTTCCCACTGCAGCCAAGGAGATCACTCTGAAGCGCTGCCTGTGCGCGTGTGTCTGTGTGTTTGTGTGTGTCTGTGTATATCAAATGTGTTTGCGTGTGTGCATTTGCTCCAGCCAGCACACACCTTGCACACCAAGGGCTCGGAGCAGGGACTCTCTTTTTCTCATGCAGAGAGAGGGATTGCTTTCAGCTGTTTAATAAGCTGCTTGGTGGGGGGAGTTGGAGTTACAGCATGTTGCCGCAGACATTCAGTATGCCTTTCAATACCGAATGATCGCAGATCGCTTAAAATGGGATTGAAGTCTGTTTGTGTCGCCCCATTAGGCTTGCCACAGATCCCCATTAAGCAGATGTCTCTTTCAAAAGACAACAGTTAGCGAATTTGCAGAGAGAAAGGAAGCCGAGGTTTGGAGATTTTCATGTTACAGAGCTCCAATTTTTCTTAATGCAAAGCCGCTTTGAAACACGCACAGTACTAATAACATCAGCTCTGCTAATTTAGCTTATTTAATGTGGGCCTATTTGTCCTATTTTGCTTCTGCTCTTCAACACAGAATCTAATCAACAATCACACCACAGCCATGGACTGGGCAACAGTCAAAATGTGTGTGTGAGAAAACAGCGTGCAAACCTTCAGTCTGGGTTTCATCTGAAGACACCGTCACAGATGACAGATTCTTTTTCTCTTGTATAACCTGTGCACAATTATTAGGCATGTCGTATTTTGGGGGATTAATTTGATTATCAGCAACTACAGCGCTCGCGATCAATCCAAAACATTACAAAGTCAAACCTGATTATTTAAGACAGTAAAAGTTTTGGCTTTTGTAGAGAATATCTGTGTGTACGTGAATTAGGGCTGCACGATTAATCATTAGAAAATCGCGATCTCAATTCATACTTATGTGCGATCTCATTTCCAAATGACAACGATTTAAAAAAAAAAAACGACGATTGTACCGCATTTTGATCCGGGACGTAATCTGCATGAAAACAAGCGCTCACTCTTCCTGCTCAACAAATGACAAGGGCGGAGCCTTATACCATGTGATACAGAAGCTGGCTGCTAAAATTAGCAGGGAAAAAACAACAGAGAACACGTCAGGGATGACGAGAAAGTGACTGGAGAAAATCCGTCCCGGTCAACCACCCAAACATCAATAACGGGAACCTTATACAGCGCTTCCCCATACACGTCGAACTCCCGCAGGCACAAAGAAATTACGGAGGCTATCACTTATCACCTGACCAAAGATATGGCTCCCATCAACACTGTGCAAAACGAGGGATTTAGGGAAATGATCAACACCCTAGACAAACGCTACACAGTGCCGTCCCGCAACTATTTTTCTATTGTTGCACTACCTGCTCTATACACGCAGTGTCGAGCGACGACAAAATGTGAGACATTTGTTGTTTTTATGTTTATTTATTGTTTTTATGTTCAGTCTCAACTGTTACGAAGTTGATGTGCAGTTAATAAGCGCAATAAATATTTTTATTGGAAAAGAAAATCGTGAGAGAATCGTGATCTCAATTCTAAGCAAAAAAATCGTGATTCTCATTTTATGCAAAATCGTGCAGCCCTAACGTGAATGGTGGGCAGTTATTGGTGTTTAGAATTATTGTGCAACTAAATTACATTTTGCAACTACATTCCACAAAAAAAGGACATGAGATTTTGAATATGTTGGATGTGAAATTGTCATATAGCATTGCAATTTTGCGAAAAATGCATCCTCAGAAAATGCATGAGAAAAAAATGAAGTCGACATCAAGCCATCGTGAGCTGGTCCTGATGTTTCTGAAGGAAAAAAGGAAGAAATGGAGATTCTGGATTCATTTATTTGTCGCAAGAAAGCAGCAGCATGGAGAATTTCACCGTTTGATCCAGGAGTTGAAGCTTTCGTGCATATTTCAGGATGTCAGTCTGAGCTCTCGCTGGTAGAGTTGGGACCACATTTGTGGAAGTGGAGAAATGCGTTCAGAGAGAAAGAGATTGACCCGGAGCAGCGTCTAGCCATGTGCTTGAGGTAAAATAGTTATTTTACTGTGAAAAACGTGGTTGGTGTGAACGCCCGCATTGACTCTAAACTCTAAATTTACAAATAAACATTTAAAACAACATCTGTGACCAGTATAGCAACCCTTTTTTCTTTTTTTCTGTTTTTTTCCAGTCATCAGCCTTCCATTCATAAAGCCTGTCAGTTCTCAATAGGATTTTAGGTGAGGTGAGGCAGGGGACTGTGTCATTATTCTTTCATCTTTTTGCGATGGAGCATTGTCCTCCATAAAAACCAATCTCTTCTTGACAGATTCAGATCTTTTCCTGCACCTGCTTGAAGACGGTGTCTTCTAAAAACTGGCAGTAGTTTGCGAGCTGATTTTGAGGCAATCTTTAATCCAAAAGGTCGATTTTAATAACACCAAGATGTACCAGTACCCTACCTCCACCTTGCTGGCATCTGGCGGAGCTCTGTGCCTGTTACTGATACTGATCTGGCCTTTCAAGAATTATTCTCATTTCTTCAGTCCATAAAACCCAAAAATCTGTCTTCAGATCTTTCTTGGCACAGTCTTTAACTTAACTTGGTCAGTGGTGGTAAGGTTTCAGTCTTGGACATGAACTAGAGCTGACCAATTCACACCATGAGCCACTGCTGTTTATATTGTTGGGAAACGCACAGCGTTTATGCAACAAGACATAACTGTATATCAGTTTGCGGTAAGAAGACGATGACTTTTCTTGCCCTGACACAGTGGATGTAGTAAGACAAGGAGAGGAAAATCCATTTGATGCAGTTGTTTTGTTGTGTGGATTCTGGGATTTGAGGAGGTGGACAATGGTTCCTGCAGGTACTGCTTGTTAAGACTATCATTTGCTCTTGCTGTCCGATCTTATTGAGTGGCACACTACACTGTGATCTTTTATTTGTTAATAAAACTGGATATCTAATCCAGCATCATCTGAATAAGAATAAATAAGACAGGTGTTTTAGTTTTCATTGACATATTTTCACATACAGCTGGAATCTCCAGTATTTCGGCGACGTGCTATGTCTATCACGGATGTGCGGTAGTTTGTGTATTTTATTTTCCCTTAAAATGCGTCAGGATTGGTCACAGATCTGTCCATATTTAACCCTACCTCACGTCTCATTGTAATTCAAAGGCTCTCTTTTGTCTGTTCAACACGACTACAACACGAGGTTAGCAAAATGGCACGCAGCTCATATTTATCCGGCTTAGTGTGGACATAATCTTCAAGACTTACTGCACTAAACCTATTTTTATTAAGCTGTTTATCCCTGCAGTGAGACTATGTGGCTCACCTCGATGCGTGCTGGTTTCAGTATGTATTTGATGTGAAAAATCGTTAATTTGCGTCTTTGACTTGTGGCCGAGGAGCTTTCTTAAATGATGTGTCTGTCGACTGTTTGTAAAGTCATTTACTGACAGTACGTTGCAGGGAGCTTACCTGTGAGAAGGAGCCTAACCACTGTGACCTCTTCTCACACCCACAGCTGGATTCTTTTTGTGTGCGCATTAAAAACTAGACTGCTTCGTGTGTTTTGACTGTTAAATCTTTGGTCTCGTGCAGCTGTACCGTTCACTGATGATGAGAAAGAGCAGCTGAGGAAATTCACCAACCGCTCCTACCTGCTGGACAAGGCGTCTCGTTACCAAGCGTGGCTAAGCCTCGTGGACATCCTGCTGGCTTACACCTACGAAGTGCGCTCGACGGAGGGGGAACACAATGTGAGTGTGTGTGTGTAGATATGTGTGAAGAGGAAACTCCTCCTGAGCAGCACTTATCCTTGGATAACAAAGCCCTCTATCCTCACATCCTTTAGACCGCCTTCCATTTTGTTCAGAGCCTTAAGAGATTACCAGCAGATCCTAAAGCTCAGTCCAGGTCTCCCTGTGTCACTTCACTAAAGGTAGCTGCTGCAGCAAGGCGAGAGGAACAAATCTGATTGCCTTGTTAAACCATGTGGTAAATATTTGATACAGCCTTAATGTTGAATTAAATCTCAGCTATGAAAACAAAATCTGTCATAGGTGAATATTTTAATTCCACTCGGTATTATAATGTGGAGCGAGCCCAGAACAAATCCCCACTCCCCTCCACTTTATTTCCAATGGCTCGTAGCCTGCTCTTTACAGAACTCTGAGCATCTGCTTCGCTGTGGTGCTTTCACTTAATTTCAGTGTATGTTCTTGTAGCGTTTCCTGTCTGTTATTGCACCGATGACAAGTTTCTCTCTTCTTCCCTGCAGGTGGAAACACCGTGGACTATCAGAAAACTCAGTGGGACTCTGTGCTGGCTGGAGGTGAGTGAATTATAACGCAGCAAGAAGCACTTCAAGAGTGCAAACCTTCGTCATGACAACTCACTCTCTGGACTGTATTCATTTTTGAGGGAACAGTATTCATTTTGTTTTCTTTGTTTTTTTTCTTTAAGAAGTTTGCAGGCTTTTGTTAGCCTGTTGAAACCCATTTTATATATTTGATGAAGTTGGCAGATGTGAAATGTTGAAAATGAGCTCAAAGGTTAATGTGATATGTAGAATCCCCGTATATCATTCTCTATATGCTCTCAATGCAAACAATGGCAGTAGGAATAGTTTTATTTAGCTCTATGTAGCGTTATTATCACTTTGACCTTCAGATCACACCTTGACCTTGAAGGAGAGGTCAGAGGTCACGCTCTATATGTTGACAATACCACACCACACTTCTGATTTATAAGGCCTTTTGTCAATTTCCCACCAATAAATCATGAAGTTGACCTTGGAGACCTCGGTTGGTGTAAGCTAAATTTTGTTGGGTTGCTAACATGACTCCACTACAAAGTTGCATCAGAGTTCATTCAAAACCTTTTGAGCTGTCGTGTTCACAGACAGAACGATTGGTTTTGAGATGTATGCGGTGCAACCTTCAACCGACCGCTGGACTCAACCCCAGTATGCTGCGCCTCTGTGCTACCCACACCCTCGAGAAGCACGGCATGCATATGTATACAACGACTGTCTGTAGCAAATTCAATTCAGTTTTCTTTATATAACACCAAATCACAGCAAGAGTTGCTTCAAGGTGCTGTATGTTGTAAGTAAAGACCTGACAATAATACAGAGAAAAGCCCAATCATCAGACAACCTAAAACGAGCAAGCACTTGGTGACAGTGGAAAGGAAAAACTTCCTTTTAACAGGAAGACATACTAGCAGAACCAGAAGAGGGGCCTGAAAGCTAAAGGCTCTGACTCCCATTCTACTTTAAAACTCAAGTAAGCCCACAGTCCAAGAACAAAGCGGCAGAAATCATGGCACAACTGTATTTCAGCTGCTATTTGTAGCTGTGTCTTAGACCAGCGGTCCCCAACCTGTATTGGGCCATGGACCGGTTTAATGTCAGACAATATTTTCACAGACCGGTCCTTTAAGGTGTCGTGGATAAATACAGCAAAATAAAATGATACAACCAAGACAAAAACTGTTTGTAAACTATTTGTAAATATAATAATAAACGTGAATTCACTGTGTAACCGGTCCATGGCACAATAAAGGTTCGGGACCGCTGGTAACTTTTATCAGCAGAGTCCTCCTGAAATGCGCCAACCACATTGAGAGTAACATCCTCCTCTCTGCCCCATAATGCTCTCTGGTCGCTATTAGGGATGGGTATCGAAACCCGGTTCTTGTTGAGAACCGGTTCCCACTGTTTCAATTCCTTGGAATTGTTTGCCATTTTTGCAAACGATTCCCTTATCGATTCCAGTCGCCCCGAATGACGTCACCACCTTGTGGAGCGTCATTTACCTGGCAGGAAACATGGCGGCTCAAACACTCAAAAGTTTGGTTATACTTTACGAGAACGGATGACAACAGGGCAACTTGCAATACTTGCAAAGTAGATATTTCATTTAAGGGAGGAAACACTACGAATATGCAAAAGCATTTGCTCACAAAACACACGATAACCTTAAATGAATGTCGTGTTTTTAATTCCACTCCGGACTCGTGAATCTCGACCCAGCAGCAGCGGTAACGTTTGCACGTCCTCTCCCGTTAATGTGGCAGGTAAATAATCAACTAACAGTGCATATTATGTTAGCGCGATCTGCCTCATTACACAACCTGCCATTACTGTGCGTTTAGGTGACCATGATGAGAGAGACAGACAGAGTCTGGCTCAGATGCTGGCAGTTCTCGCTGCAGTCTACCGTTAGCATCTCCTTTCAGGTCAGGATAGACGAATGTCACCGAACAGTGACTAAGTTTGTGGTCAAAGGCTTGCACCCATTTGCCACAGCAGATGCCCCCGATTTTCAGTAAGTGAATGTGTTTAATTGTAGGCAGGGACATTACTGGATATTCTTGTGTGATTGCTACAGAATAATTTATGTTATACTTTGTTATTGCTACAGAAGAATATTTATTTTATTATTTTACATTTACAATTTTTTTTCCCCGGGGACCCTGTGACACCCCATTGAAGAGCCGTAGGCTGGATCTCTTAAGATCTCACTGCTGGGTTTGTAAGGCCATGGTACTCCTAAATTTCTCTTGTTCAAAGAGAAGATAAAAAACAAAGTTCTAAGCTAATCGACATTAGTGTTCTCCTTTTTTAAAAAGAATCAATAAGAAAAGCGATAAAGAATCGAATCGTTAAACAGAATCGAAAATGGAATCGGAATCGTGAAAATCTTATCAATACCCATCCGTAGTCGCTATGGTAACGCAAGTTACTAATAGCATTGAAGTTTGCTTGCAAACCCTCCTTCTGGAAAGTCAAGTGTTAAGAAAAAAGAAGTGCCAACCTTGTTTGGCATTTTCTGCGGTCTTTGTAAAATTATTAAATAAATGAATAAAATGCTGTGCCTGTATTGAACCACAGGCTGTTTTTGAAATAACACAATTTGGCTATAACTAAGAACGCTATAAATAAATATAAAAGTTTAGCTCCTCTTGTTATCCTCTCAAGCTTGTAGCTCCACAGCAGCTACTGTCTGGCGGGTAGGCTGGATGTGGTAAAAAGTAATTAGACTCTTGAGGGGAATGTCAAAAGGTTTTCAAATGCATCTGCGAGTCTGTTGCATATAAAGTTTCACTTTGTGTAAATATATCGATACCCTGGCTGATTTTTTTTTTTCTTCTTTTTCTTTTTTCCTTGCCTTTTCCGTTACTGATATTTGCACTGAAGCAAACAGAGCGGGCCCAGGCTCCATCTATCTGTCAAACCAGAGGCATTTACTACAGCAGCAACAGGCGCTCCCAGCTGAAATTCTGAGTGTGTGTGATCTGTCTTCTACTGTCTGCTCTCACAACCTGCCATGAGACCATCGCTTTAGTGTATAGAGTGTGTTTGAACAGCATCAGACACAGGAGTCTAACTTGTCTAAAATCTCCATCCAGTCTGTTGTTTTCTGACAAGTTTGCTTTTCACATTGACACCGCAAAACAGCAGTGAGTGCATGGTCCCTGACAACCCAGCTCGGCCATGTTTGGGCAGAAATTCCATTTGCTGTATTTTGTGTCATCCAGTTACACCACAGTTAGTTATGTTGCTTTCTGGGCTACATTATCATATAAAGTATTTCTGTGAAATTGTGCAAATTCTAGATGTCTTTGTCTGTGTGCGGTTTAGACTTCACAAGTATGATATAGTACAATACTCTGTTAACCACTGATTCTTGATCAAACTGATAAAGGGATTAGAGAAATGCAAAATGGTTTTGACTCATTTGGCTTGTTTAAAGGAACCGGTTCACTGAGAAGTGTGCATAGATTTGCTGAGTAAATCCTGACCTGAAACAGATATGCTTGCTTCAGAGCTTTCACATTTTACTCAGCACTGTTATCCAGATTACACATTAACGCCGCTTCTTGGAACAAGATCAAGTATTTTGTTGTGCAATATATTGTCAAATGGGAAGAGGTGGAAGTGACCAAAAAGCCACACACGTTACTGTACTCCTAGTGCCTGGATAAATAGGGGAGGTTGTTTCAGGAACAGCATTTGGTGTGAGATCTTTGCTGAATCAAGCATGTGGATCATCTGAAACGAGATTTCAATACCGGATTGGTTGAGGCTTGGTAGGTTCTGCTGGAAACTGTGCTACTGGATGTGGCTGAAGGCAGCCAAGGGGAAGAGGAAATGGGGAAGGCACAGCTAGTTCGGCTTTGACACCTTTTCATAAGCGACCTGCTTTTTCGAAATTTTAAGAAATGAAAGTCAAAAAGCATTTCAGGTCATATTAATAAACTGCTAGAGCATACGCCTCCCATGATTATAGGACCAGTTTCTTGTCTGTGTGTTGAACTAGCTTTAGATTAGACACCAATGCCACGTGAAGGAAGGCGCTTAACAATGACACAGAGAGACTGTGGACACACTTATATTGCTGCATGCAGCTACCTTGTTTCACCTCATCTCATTACTCAACGTGAGACTATTCCTTTGCAGTTTCAGTGATAGGTTTATTCATTCACTGAAATGCAAAGAAACCATTGTGCTGAGATGGCAGAGATCATTCCACGGAAAAGGGAAGATTACTTACTCTTTTTTTCAGCGCACTTAACATGAGTGTGACTGCAAACAGGCGGCAAATTGTGGTTGTTTGGCTTAGAGTTAGGTGTGGGCAGTGCTGAAGTTCATTTGTTTATTACAACATTATTACAACATCACTAACACAAACCATGAACTGGCTTCTTATTAACAACCAGCAACTATTTTACTAGTAGAGCCCGTTCAAGGAGACACTAACCAGTGTCTTTGCAGCTGCAGATATGCTTTAAATGCAGGTAATCATAACATTGTGTTCCAAAGAGGACGTCTAGAAGGATGCACTAGTGTTTCTGAGACTGTTCCTTTTTAAAACATGGCTGTTGTGCATAACGATTGCGGGTTGCAGCTTTCTTGCAACAGTTCTTCCAAATAACACAAATGACTGAAGTCACTCGCCACAGGAAACTAAGAGACAAAAAAAAGTAAAATGGAAACCTGTTCCGTTGACTTTACAAGAACCAGTTTGAATTTTTAGATCATCACAGCAATCAAGTTTTTGGAAAAAGTTGGATTTTTTTTTTTTTTTGCATCCGTTTAGGTGTGTTGTTTCAAACTTTGTATGGCTCAAAGTAGGGTTAGGTTTAAACGTCTTTATATGGGGGCGAGAGATTCATCAGTCAGTGCCCTCAGAAAGACACTCTAGGGGAAATGCCCACTCTCACTCAGCAACACATGAGCCAAGTTTGAAGTAGATGGAATAAATGTTTGTCGAGACTGGTAAAAAAAAAACATTTCCTAAATTATTAGTTAGATTACCATCAGTTGTTATTGTGTTAGCTTTGTTTGGCATTTTGGTTTGAATAAAGCGATATCCATCCATCCATTCGCTTCCGTTTATCCTTTTCAGGGTGGCGGGGGGTGCTGGAGCCTATCCCAGCTGTCATAGGGCGAGAGGCGGGGTACACCGTGGACAGGTCCGCCAGTCTGTCGCAGGGATAGACAACAATTCGCACTCACATTCACTCCCACATTCACACCTATGGGCAATTTAGATTTTTCAATTAACCTATCCCCCGTAAAGCGATATCGATTCAGTAAATCCTGAATCAATTTTTTTACAAATGTATTTTGCCAGAAACGCCAGAATCTCAGGTTAAACTTACAAAAAGACATAAAAATAGACACAAAAAGCCCCACGGCGTGCACATGGACACGCCGTCAGGGCTGAAAGGTTGTCTCTCTCCAACCAACATTGACTGAACCAGCAGCAAAAGAAAATCAAAACTACGCTTCACATTTGAGAAACATCTTCATTAGTTCCTTCTGACTTTTGCTGTTTTGTTTCCACCATGATAAAATCACACTTCCTGCACGGCTCTCTCGCTCTCTCTGTACATCAAGAGCAGTTTCCAATCAAAAATCTGTTTTCTGCATTATTTGCTTATTACGCACCAGTCTACCGTTGTTGGTCGCACCGTTTTGTTTTTGTTTTTTTTACAAAATTACTCCTTAAAAGAAAACAATTTCTGCTGTTCAATACTGAAGAAATTTAAACTTTTTAAAATTCTGCCAAATTACAAAACACTTGGCTGTGTCTCTAATAAACCTTTGTAACTTTGCTCTGCTTCATTTCAGCAGCATCAGGTAATGTTGATTCATGGTTTTTGATCTACTGCAGAATATTTTTAAGGTGGTTATCTGCTATAAAAAGCCAGGCCAGGAAAATCTCCTTCATGTTTTATCCTCAGTTACTTTGACACAAAGACATCTGCTGTGATGCTCACACCTCTGATGAAGTCTCACAAGTGTCAGCTTTGTTTTTATACATAGATATGAAAATATGGATATGTACCGAGAAATGATCAGAATTATTATATTTCTGACTGTCTGAGTCAAAACTGAAACGAATCAAATCGGGACCTTGTGAATCAGAATTGAGTTTTAGAAATCAGTGGTAATATCCAGCCCTACTAAATACCCACAAGCCACTTCTTATTGTTGCCACAGAGAGTAAATTTTAAAGTTTGTCATGGGCGATCGTGGCTCAAGAGTTGGGAGTTTGCCTTGTAATCGGAAGGTTGCCGGTTCGAGCCCCGGCTCGGACAGCCTCGGTCGTTGTGTCCTTGGGCAAGACACTTCACCTACCGCCTACTGGTGTTGGCCAGAAGGGCCGATGGCGCGATATGGCAGCCTCGCTTCTGTCAGTCTGCCCCAGGGCAGCTGTGGCTACAACTGTAGCTTGCCTCCACCAGTGTATGAATGTGAGAGTGAATGGGTGGATGACTGGACGTGTAAAAGCGCTTTGGGGTCCCTAGGCGGGACTAGTAAAAGCGCTATACAAATACAGGCCATTTACCATTACATTTGAGAACAAAAACAACAACACCAAAGAGGTATATAATATAAGTTCTACACAGCCAGGTTTTCTTTGCATTAGCTGGTTTGACAAATCCTAAAACCCCAGGTGGAGATGAATGGTACCACAACAGTGGTTATCAATGTATAACGTGCGGAAGGCGGTGAAAGAGGCGAAGCAGCGCTACGGGAGGAAACTAGAGTCACAACTCCAACAGAGTGACTCTAGGAGTCTGTGGCGGGGACTAAGGACAATAACGGATTATAAAGCACCAACAACCGGTATGACGAACACGGCCGTGACTCTGGCAGATGAGCTGAACACTTTCTATGCTCGCTTCGAGGCTGCAGCTAAGGACTCCAACGATGCTAGTGCTAGCGGCGCTAACGGCTGCAGACAGGAAGATACTGCCAGCACCGGAAATGTGCTCGTCATCTCCGAGCATGAAGTAAGGAGACCCTTCAAGAGAGTGAACACCAGGAAAGCAGCAGGACCAGACGGCATCCCAGGTCGTATCCTCAGAGACTGCGCATACCAGCTAGCTCCTGTGTTCACTGAGATATTCAACATCTCTTTATCTCAGTCGGTGATCCCCACATGCTTCAAAGAGTCCATCATTGTTCCTGTCCCAAAGAAACCCCACCCTGCTTCTCTCAATGACTATCGCCCTGTAGCCCTCACCTCAGTAGTGATGAAGTGCTTTGAACGCCTGGTCAGAGACTTCATCATTTCTTCACTACCAGACACACTGGACCCACTACAGTTCGCTTACCGTCCAAATCGTTCCACAGACGATGCCATCTCTCATCTCCTCCACACATCACTTACTCACTTGGACACTAGAAGGGGGAATTATGTTAAAATGCTCTTCATAGATGTCAGGGACCAAGCAGTAAAGCATAAAGGACACAGGTGGTTTAATTCAAAAAGGGGTTTTTATTGACCCAAAAAATATGAAAATATATTTAACAAAGCCAAACTCAAATAGGCAGACCAATAAAAGAGGTCAACTCAATAGACTAAACTGAAGATAATAATTAACAAAACCTCAAACAAACATAAGATAAACTGACCTCCTGAAATGACACACGGGGGAACTTAAATACCGGTTTAGCTAAACCAAATAACACACACGGGGGAAAACAAAATGGCTGCCATATAAGCAACTAATACAAAACAATTAAACAACCATGAAACACCCCCCAGACAATGAAGCATGTGGTGCAATCCAATTAGGCCGTCATTGGTATTTCAGGTCTACCAGCCCTTTGCCACACCTTTTGCCAGACGGAGAAGCCAACTCCCAGGTAACTCAAACAAAGAAAGATGTATTAATATAACATAAAACAGAACTTTGACCTTCCAAGGTTAATATGTGTGCACGCCATATAAACATTGGAAGGTGTGATGGAAAAATAAATACATTTAATAGAGAAACAATATTGAACAATAGACTAGACTATTTTAAAGTAGTGACTGTAAATTAAACTAAAGTGAATCAACGGGTGGTGAGGTGTGGAGCTTACCATGTGTGGCATGCCATCACACACCTCCCCTCTTCAGAGCTCTCGCTGGAACAGCGAGAGAGATAGTCAGCAGTAAGGTTCTCCTTGCCTGGTACATGGTGGACAGTGAATCGGAATGGCTGTAAGGCCAGGTACCAGCGGGTAATTCGCCCATTTGTGTCCTTCATCTGCTCAAGCCACTGGAGTGCTTTGTGATCAGTTTCCAAGGTGAAGTCTCTTCCCAGTAGATAGTAGCGGAAGGAGTCCAGGGCCCACTTGATCGCTAAGGTCTCCTTCTCTACTGTGGAATACCGAACTTCCCGTGGAAACAGTTTCCGGCTGATGTAAGCCACTGGATGGCGGCCTTCCCTGGTTTCCTGAAGGAGGACAGCTCCCAGGCCCCGATCTGAAGCATCAGTCTGTAATATGAATGGTTCATCAAAGTTGGGACTGTACAAAACCGGTTGCTTACTTAGTGACTGTTGGATGTCATGAAATGCTGCCACTGCCTCCTCTGTCCACTGGATGTGATTGGGGGAACGAGATCCCGTCAGGTCTGTGAGCAGAGCTGCCCTGTTGGAGAACTGAGGGATGAAACGACGGTAGAAACCTGCCATGCCCAAAAAGGATCTCAGCTGCTTCCTTGTTTGGGGCAGGGGGGATGATTCCATGGCCTCGATTTTGCTGACCTGTGGCCTGATAACCCCCTTGCCGATGACATGGCCCAGATATTCTGTCTCAGCAGCGGCGAAAACACACTTTGACGTATTCACCGTCAACCCAGCTGAGTGCAAGTGGTCCAGAACAGTTCGCAGGTGTTCCACATGCTCCTCCCAGGTGTTGCTGTGGATAACAATATCATCCAAGTAAGCAGCAGCAAAGTCAGAGCAGTCATGTAACACCTGATCCATTAGCCGTTGGAAAGTTGCTGGAGCTCCATGTAATCCAAATGGCAAGACTGTAAATTGGAAAAGCCCCCATGGTGTTCTGAATGCTGTGAACTCTCTGGACCGTTGAGTGAGTGGGACCTGCCAGTAACCCTTACACAGATCTATTGTGGTCAGGTACCTTGCTTTTCCCAGACGTTCAAGTAGATCATCAATTCTTGGTGTTGGGTAGGAGTCAAACATGGATACGGAGTTCAGGTACCTGAAATCAATGCAGAACCTCATACTCTCATCCCTTTTGGGTACCAAGACCACAGGGTTGCACCATTCGCTTTTAGATCTTTCAATTATCCCTAGGGATAGCATCAAATCAATTTCCTTCTTCAATGAAGGCAGCAGACGTTCTGGGATCCTGTAACTCAATCGTCTCACAGAGGCACCTTCTCGTACCACAATATCATGTTCGACAATGTCAGTTCTCCCTGGATTCTCTTGAAAGACTGCTGATTTACACATTTCTCTCACCTGCTGCTGCTTGTCCTCTGGGAGATGGCTGAGATCATAATCCAGAGAGCCAGCAGGTGGTAGATATTGCTCATCTGCTTCATCTTCTTCAGGCACTTGCCGTATGAGCATTGCATCCGCCTTGTGTTCAATACGCACCACCCACTCCTTCAGAAGGTTTATATGCAAGACCTTGCTGGGGCGCAACTGCCCTGGGGTGGACACCTCATATGTGGTAGGTCCCAGCTTCCTCATAACTTCAAATGGCCCCTGCCACTTTGCCAGCAATTTGTTGTTGTCACTGGGGAGGAGCACGAGCACCTTTTGTCCTGGCTCAAACGAACGCTGACGAGCAGATTTATCATACCAAGACTTCTGCTGCTGCTGGGCCTCCACCATATGTGATTGAGCAAGTTCACTCATTTTCTCTAATCGTTCTCTCATCTGAATGACATAAGACAAAATGTTATTGGGTCCCTCCTCCGTCTTGTCTCCCTCCCAGATCTCCTTTAACAGAGTTAGAGGGCCACGAACCTCATAACCATACAACAGCTCAAAAGGGGAAAAACCTGTGGAGGCTTGGGGGACTTCTCTATAAGCAAAGAGTAGATATGGCAGCCATTGATCCCAATCATTACCACTGTTGTTGACAAACTTTCTGAGCATCTGTTTCAATGTCTGGTTAAAGCGTTCTGTCAGCCCATCAGTTTGAGGGTGGTATGGTGAAGTTCTCAGACTCCGGATACCCAACAACTGATAAACTTGCTTTAACAAAGTAGACATGAAGTTAGTGCCTTGATCAGTTAGTATTTCTCGTGGAAACCCAACTCTTGCAAAGAACTGCACTAAACAAAATGCAATGGGCTTGGCCTTTATAGATTTTAAAGGGAACACCTCAGGATATTTTGTGGCATAATCTGTTACAACAAGCATGTAACGATTTCCTGCTTTGCTCCTCTCAACAGGCCCTACAATATCCATTCCCAGACGCTCAAAAGGAGTGCCGATGACAGGGAGAGGTTGGAGTGGAGCTCTATGGGGGATTTTGGCAGATGTTATCTGACACTGTGGACAACTTTTACAAAACTGAGCCACATCTTTGCTAAGACCAGGCCAGTAGAAATGATGCTTGATGCGAGCTGTGGTCTTATGTTTACCAAGGTGGCCAGCCCACGGAATAGAATGCCCCAAGGTGAGAATGGCGTTTCTCACCTTCTGGGGAACCACCAGCTGCAGCACCGACCCCTGCTGACGATAGAGAATGTCATTTTGCAAGATGTACTCGATGTACTCACTGTTGAGAACCTGTTCCACTCCAGGTTCCTTTTCTTTGGCCTTCTGGAAAAGAGATATTAAAGATTGATCAGATTTTTGGAGTTCAGCAATTTCAGTTGGAATAGTAAACCCTAGGGGTGACGATGTTGGCTCAGCGTCTGTTAGTGTCTGCACAGGTGAAAATTGGAATTTCTCCTGCCTTCTTTGTCTGCGGGTCTTCCGTGGCTTCACCACAGTTGGTTCAAACTCCTCATCAAAGAAAGGCAGGGCACTCAGGGTCTCAGAGTAGGTACTGACTTGCTTAGCCTGAGCTCTGGTAACGGCTACATTGCACTCCTCAGTCTGCTCAGACTCCAACAAATCAAAAAGCACAGGAAGGTCACGCCCTAACACGGCAGAGTAAGGCAAACTGCTCACAACACCCACATTCAGCAGATACATCTGGTCCTGAACTTTAATGTAGATGTCAGCTGTCGAATATCTTTTCTCATCTCCATGGACACAACAGATTGAAATTGTATCACTGGTGCGAACAGTATTAGGTGGGGCAAAATCTGAGTGAATAAGGGACCGAGAACTGCCAGAGTCAAGAAGGGCATTGAGTAGAACCCCATTCACTTCAATCTGACTCATTTTGATGGATTTGTCACTCTCCTGCTCAGGATCAACATTAGAACGGGGGGCAAAGCACATTTGTACCATTTTAGCAGAATTTCTTGGGCACATAGGTTTCGTATGGCCCTCTAATCCACAAAGATAACAAATGAGCTTCTTACCGGAGGCCTTTGGTGGTCTAGTGGTAGACTGAGGGGTCTTACTGGTGCTTGTATTTGCTGAATCCAGATGGTTTTGCTGAGGTATCTTCCAGGTGTCCCTCGATGCCTTCCATGCATTATGGCTCCATGCTTGCCCCTTCTTTCTGGCAGCAACAAAAACATCAGCTAACCGAGCCGCTTCCATTGCTGAGCCAGGGTTATGTTCTCTGATCCAAACCTGAAGCTCAGGAGATAACATTCTGAGAAACTGCTCCAAGATTATAGTTTCACCAATGTCATGAATAGTTTTACCCTTTGGCTGGATCCATTTCCCATAAAGCTCCTTCAGTCTCGCATATAGCTCACGAGGGCTTTCATCTGGTTGAACGTCCAGGGATCTGAATCTTTGCCTATATGTTTCAGGGTTAATGTCATATTTTGACAGAATAGCTGATTTCACTTTATCATAGTCTAATGAATCATCAATGTCCATGTGAACAAAGGCACCTCTAGCTTTACCAGTAAGCAAGGGTATCAAACGAAAAACCCAATCTGATTTCTGCCATCGATAAGCTATAGCCATACGTTCAAATGTGATCAGGAAATGTTCTATATCATCAGCTTCAGTTAATCTTTCCAATCTGCCCTCTATTTGTAGGGGAAACTGAAATGCTGGTGAAATGGCTGGATTGGAATTAGTCATAACTGGTTCAGCCTGGGCCTGCTGAGCAGAGGAAGAAGGATGAATATCAGACTCTAATGGTTCAGAGCGAGCCTCTGCAGAATCTGATGGTGATGTTCTGACTTGGATTTCTGACTGCAGAAGTCTAAACTGATGTTGAAGGGCTTTAAATCGCTGTTCTTGTCGTGCATTTAACTCACTCTGTTTTGCATCCCGGACGTCCTGTTGTCCCATGTGAGCATGTAGCATATTGACTAGATCAGACAAAGTAGGCTCATTTTCCACCCTCTCCACAACTTCAGTGACTTCTGAGGCTCCATTTTCCTCCTCTTCACAGGTTTGTTGAGCAGATCCCTTTTTCCTTTCATTCTTGCCACCACGATGCATTTTTCGTCCTCATGGGGAAAAACAGAAGAAAGAAAAAAAAGAAAAAGGACCTGTGTCCAATACTGGATGATCCCACTGCTGCCACCAATTGTCAGGGACCAAGCAGTAAAGCATAAAGGACACAGGTGGTTTAATTCAAAAAGGGGTTTTTATTGACCCAAAAAATATGAAAATATATTTAACAAAGCCAAACTCAAATAGGCAGACCAATAAAAGAGGTCAACTCAATAGACTAAACTGAAGATAATAATTAACAAAACCTCAAACAAACATAAGATAAACTGACCTCCTGAAATGACACACGGGGGAACTTAAATACCGGTTTAGCTAAACCAAATAACACACACGGGGGAAAACAAAATGGCTGCCATATAAGCAACTAATACAAAACAATTAAACAACCATGAAACACCCCCCAGACAATGAAGCATGTGGTGCAATCCAATTAGGCCGTCATTGGTATTTCAGGTCTACCAGCCCTTTGCCACACCTTTTGCCAGACGGAGAAGCCAACTCCCAGGTAACTCAAACAAAGAAAGATGTATTAATATAACATAAAACAGAACTTTGACCTTCCAAGGTTAATATGTGTGCACGCCATATAAACATTGGAAGGTGTGATGGAAAAATAAATACATTTAATAGAGAAACAATATTGAACAATAGACTAGACTATTTTAAAGTAGTGACTGTAAATTAAACTAAAGTGAATCAACGGGTGGTGAGGTGTGGAGCTTACCATGTGTGGCATGCCATCACAATAGACTACAGCTCTGCATTTAATACCATAATTCCCTCCACACTCACCACCAAGCTGGAGCATCTGGGACTCAGCTCATCTATGTGTCAGTGGGTCTCCAACTTCCTAACTGGCAGACCACAGGCAGTAAGGATGGGCGGACATGTCTCAGCCTCCACCACTCTCAGCACTGGAGCCCCCCAGGGGTGTGTTCTGAGCCCCCTGCTGTACTCCCTGTACACATATGACTGTGTGGCCACTACCAGCTCCACCACCATCATCAAGTTTGCTGACGACACCGTCGTGGTGGGCCTGATCTCTGACAACAACGAGACGCCCTACCTGAAGGAGATTAGGAATCTGGAGAACTGGTGCCAGAGGAACAACCTCCTTCTAAACGTCAGTAAGACAAAGGAGTTGATAGTGGACTTCAGCACTAAGCAGGAGAGGAACTACCAGACCCCCGTCATCAACGAGTGCCCAGTGGAGAGAGTGGACAGCTTCAAATACCTCGGAGTTCACATCACGCAGGACCTGTCATGGTCCTGTCACATCAACACCGTGGTGAAAAAGGCCCGTCAGCGTCTCTACCACCTCAGACGCTTGAGAGACTTCCGACTGCCCCCCAAGGTGCTCAGGAACTTTTACTCCTGCACCATAGAGAGCATCCTGACGGGAAACATCTTAACCTGGTTCGGGAACAGCACCATGCAGGACAGACGAGCTCTACAGAGGGTTGTGCGTTCAGCTGAGCGCACCATCCGCTCAGAGCTCCCTGACCTGCACTCAATCTACAGCAGGCGGTGCTGGACCAAGGCCAGGAAGATCGTGAAGGACCTCAGCCACCCCAACAACGGACTGTTCTCTCTGTTGAGGTCAGGAAAGCGATTCCGCTCCCTGAAGACCAACACAGAGAGACTGAGGAGGAGCTTCTTCCCGCAGGCGATACGGTCTCTCAATCACACCACCACACAGGACTGACCCACACATATAGCTCTTACACACACTGGACACTCTGGACATTGTTTTCACTTCATCACTTTAAGCATATTTGCACAACACTGGACATTATATTCATTATATTATATTCATTATATTATACTCATTTCCAGTTAACATTTGTACAGCTGCTGGTATTTTGTGTATATATATTTATATTTCTCATACATTCTTATATATGTTATATATGTCTATACTGTGTATTTTGTTGTACAGTTATCTTATTTTCAACTTTAATTTATATATTTTATCTTATTCTTTTCCAGTTAAATTACCCTTCATTCTAATTTGTGTTGTACAGTTTATCTCATTCTTAACTTAATTTTTTATATTTTATTTTATTTTATTCCTTCCTGGTTAAATTTACCCCTTTTTTATTTTCATATTTATTTATTTATTTCCTATCTTATTCATAGCCTTTTTTTTTTTTTTTTTTTTTTTTTCACGAGCAGTTGTCCAAGCATTTCACTGCATATCGTACTGTGTATGACTGTGTATGTGACAAATAAAATTTGATTTGATGTTAAGTCTGGCACTCACATAAAAAAAATAACTCTTCTTCCATATAAAATGGTCCCTATAATTGCAGCCCACTCAGACAAGTTATGATGATGTATGATCATATGACAATGGTAAGAAAATGGTGATTGAAAATCTCTAAAGAATGTAAAAAGTATAATGGAAAAATACACTGCAGTTCCAGCAGATTAGAGTAGATTTATGCTTTCCCACAACAATGTGACACTTCACTCAGTATTTTTTAGTAAGGTATGGCTTAACAGCTTGCACATATAAAACACATTCCCCCTGCAGATAATCTGTAACACACTTAAAACCTGCTGTAAATAAAAGAATCAGTAACAATGGGTTTAAGACTGTTTTAACTAAAACTCAGAACATAACCTGGTCCCGACCTGGTTATATCCTCACCGTGGTGATTTAACCAGATGAATAGAGAGCCATTCTATTAAAAGACTGACTTCAAACTCAGCGTAGCTCACAAAAAGCGTAATCTGACCTCACAGTACACCCCTCATGACACATGACTAGATTTAAAGACGGGACTCTGTTTCTTGCTGAAACATTGTTGAAGTCCACTCTAAATTGTAGTTGGTTTGTACTTTGGATTAGAGGTGGGCGATATATGAAATATACTCGATGTATCACAGGTTTTTCCACATATGATGGTCAAAATGGCTTTACCGTAACCATCGAGTATAAATTGCCATGGCAGTATTAAGCTGTCTCCATGTAATTCACTGTGAGGTTTTATTTTCTCCCACATTAATGCATCATTAATCACCTGAGCATCTGTGTGTATATACTACCAGATTGGGAGGTTATTTAAACATATTGTGATATATTTCGTGTATCGCGATATAGCCAAAAAAAATATCATCATATTAGATTTTCCTCATCGTCCAGCTGCTCTTTGGATTATTTTCTTTTGAGCTCTTAAAATTTTTCCACCACTAATCAACAATCAGAACTCCTAAATTGTCACTTACATTGCCAAAGGAGGGAAGACAAATGCAACTTTAAAATAAAGTTACAGAGTGGAAGGATGTTATCTCAGTTGTCCAACACTACAGAGATAAAGTCACATTTTTGAGGAGGTGCACATCTGCTCCACTGTTATCCCTTCACACACAGCTATAAATCAAGCTTAAACCTCGACCGACAGTTGCTGCTACACACCCCGAGAGCTGCTCAGTCATTGTTATTGCGCATAGGGGCTGTGGGTTGTTCTTGCCAGTTGTCTCGCACTTAGGGTAACATGCTTCTATCCTACATCTGCCAAAACAGATGATGCACTTGAATATACGATCCTTCATTAACGCTAGGGACATACTACACTGCACATGTGGTTAAAGGGTCCCAGAGGGCATTTGACTGTTTAGTGAGTGACGGGATCCCAGAGCGTCCTCATTAGGTTTCAGGCACGCACACATGATTACCACTTGTGATCAAAATGCAGTTCTAAACAAGTCTTGTGGGGGTTCTTGGAGGCGTTTAGGAGCCTAGACCTAGACCATGGTTTGAGAGGAAGTAGTTTCCCTGTTGTGCTGACAGGGAAGCACAGAACAGTCTTCACCTGCACGACAGCCCTTTGCTGCTCGTCAGTCAGTCAGTAGAGCTGTCAGCTCCCATTGAGGGGCCACCTCACTCAGTCTCCCCCTCCTCCACCACCTCCTCGCTCTGTTCTGCTCTACAATGGATTCCTCTCCGTCTCTGACTGCCTGTCTATCTGTGTGTCACTGCTGATACAGCTCTGCTGCTTCGCTCCATTCTGCTGTCTGCTATCTTTTTTTAATGCTCTGACTTGACTCGCTCTCTCTTTCCTCGCTTATGCCAAACATTCCTCTTTCCCTGCCACCTTATCCCACCTCCCCACCCCCCATCTGCTGCTTGTTTACTTGTCCTCAGTCGACTGTGCTGGTGTGACTGTGAGTCCCCCCCCCCACTCCCCCCCTGCGGCAGCAGCAGACCTTATTTACACTCTTGCTAAACAAGCCCAAGGGAAAGCATGATCCCCAATGACATGCACTTGCAAGCTTGCAATACATCCTTAACAAGCCACAAAGAAAGAAAAAAAACGAGGGAATTTGAGGGTGAGGGGGATGATAAAAATCTCTCGTTCTGTCTCCAGGCCATGTCCATTAGTGCAGAGAACATCAGAGAGTGATAGCAGTGATTAAAGAGAGGCAGCAATTAACAGTCCAGGGCTGTGGAGGTGTTTAAGAGTTGCAAGCCTCTATTTTGCCAGCTCTATAAATGAGTAGTTGTTAGGAGTAATTACAGAACCATCAACTGCAGTTTTCACCAACAAGGGCCAGTGTTCAGTCTAAGAATAAGAGGGGATGGAAAAACCTCAAGCCCTTTCAGCCAGCTGCATCTTTGTGTTTCCCTTTCTGTGCTCTGGCTCTGTGCAGGATACTCTTACAAATGTCTTGTTCTCTTTCCTGCAGACATACAGCTCCCTGCAAGAGGTCCTGGTGTCATTTGGACGGAGGGTTTTGTGCTACCCGCTCTACAGACACTTTTCGTTGGTCTCTCTTGCGATTCATGACACGGCTAAAATTCTGCATTCAGGTGAGACACGCTTACCAGCTACACCGGCAACACGCACACATATGCACAAAAGCTCATAAAGACCATTATTACCTCTGCAGACTGGTAGTGACCCTTTGACATCTGCCACATGATCTGCAGTGTTCTTTGTGGGTTTTGTGGTTTTGAGTTCAAACTAGAAGCTAAATCAACTCTAATTTCTTTCCACTGCGAACACGGGATCTTGGCTAATTAGTGGTAATTGATTCTGCCCACCCCGTGGTTTCTGCAGAGCAGCGCTTTCATATGTAAATGGGTTTTAGCATGTGCAGTCAGAGTCTGCTGCGCGTCCGTAGCCTGTAGGATGCTGCTCGATCGAGAGTGCGTGCTGCTGAAAAGGCAGCCTGATAGCCAGCGTGCTTTGCATGGAGTATTGTTTAGCAGAAGCAGCCTGCCACTGATGGAAAATGGCCCATGAGAAGACAGCAGCGAGTGTTTGAAAATGATATTCCTCCAGCTACGCGAGAGAGCGAGAGTGGCCGGGCTCCCACCCCCTCAGGGAGCGAAATGTGGATTAGAGGAAAACGGACTGTTGACTTTGATATCTCAAAGCTCCACGTAATCTTTAAATCAAAAGCCCCCGCAGACAGCTGAGAGTCAGCAGTGTAAACATACTCAGGATGTGTGAGGGCTAAGATTATCCAGCTTGTGATGATTTTAACACTAGCAAACGACAGAAAATTAAAGGCCTTTTAAGCCCCAGATTAGCATTTCCTCGCCTCATTAAGTAGGAAGATGAGTTGATCAGGAGAGGCAGGGAAACAGCAGTTAGACTCGCTCTTTCCTTTCTGTCTTTTACCTCAGAGCAGAGATTTCTCTTGTTGAGCCCAAACCTGGAAATTGTTCCATCTCCTTACACCTCAAAGAACATCTTATTCCAACTCCACTCTGTGCATAATAAGAAGCCAAAGCGTCTGTTTATTTGTTTAAATTTAGAGGGGGGACTTAATTTTTTAATATGTAATAATGTTCCCTCCCGGCTCATAACCTTCATTATTTACAAGAATTATGAAGAATAAGTAAAAGGGCTTCTCCTTAATCAACTGTAACACTACAGTAATTCGTTCTGTTGCATGTGTGAGGCTGCCTTTCCTCCCAGCATTACTTTAGACACTAATTAATTTGTCAGGATAAGGCGAATGGAAATGCACGTTCCATTTTCGAGGTACTTCATTTAACTGTCTGTACAAGCAAACATTCATATTAGCAAAACAAACCCAATAATGGCAGCGAGCAGATTAAGGCCTCAGAGGAAGTGTTATCCAGGGGTAAATATTTGAACAACCTTCTGGCAGTTTGGTGAGCATTCTCAAGGAGCTCCTCCACCTGCTTCCTAAGAGGCTGTAACTAAAGAGCCACCGGGCAGGTAGAGAAGAGCAGAAAGCCAGTCGGAGTTAGGAAGTGTCGAGGTGGGCACCACTGTCGCGCTGCTGTCGTGATCAAACAGAAAGGACGGTACAGGAAATGTCAGATGTGTCCTTCGATAAAGGTCCGCCATGTTTCTGTGTTGTTCATTCACAACAGCACCTTTACAGCCAACGTTTCTTTGGAATTTCTTGGGAAAGTTTTACATTTGTGGAAGTCAAGTTTTAGGTCGAGTAAGGTGCTCTGGTCTGAGTAATGAAATTTTACATTCAGGCCAGGGTGATATTTTATTGGATGAGATTCAGGCTATGTCCACACCAACGCATTGTTTTCTCTCCGTTTTGGCCTCCCGTCCACACTGAGACTGCGTTTTCCCCAAGGAAACACGCAGCGTTTTGAAAACGCTCTCAAAAACGAATACATTTCAAAACGGAGCTGTTCCATTGCAGTGCGGACACTCGAAAAACATTTTAGTCATGTGATGCAGTCATGCGACCAATTAAACAAAGATAGCGGAGTGCATTATACAGCAGTTGTTTTGATTGCTCTGAATTTTGACAGCCCAAAAAAAGATGAATATCAGTTTGTACATGTTCCAGATAGCTTTTCTTCCAATTCTTTAATTCTCACTCGCTTTTGCACATGCGCAGGAATGGAACGTAAGCGTTTTCGGACGTTTCAATGTGGACGCACAACTCTGTAAAACCGTCTGAAAACGCCAGTGTGGACGTGGAGCGTTTTCAGACGAAAACGCCATTTTCACGTTTTTACTCTGAAAAGTTAGAAGCAAAAAAGATAATATCATTTAAATGTTATTGATATGAGTTAAAGAACTTTTAGTAGATTTCCTGTTCCCCAAGTCATTCATGGTGGCAGGGCTATCAAACAGAGAAAGTATTTACCCCCTTCCTCATCATTATTATTTATTTATTTATTCATCTTGTCACACTTACATTTTTCATATAATTAAACAAATTTTCATATTTGACAAAGATTCCCTGAGTAATTACAAATGCAGTGTTTAAATGTTGACTTGATTTACAGTCAGGGAAAAAATTATTTGAACCCCTGCTGATTCTGTAAGTTTGCCCACTGACAAAGAAATGGTCATTCTATCATTTTAATGGTTGGTTTATTTGAACATTGAGATTCAGGACAATAACAAAAAAATCCAGAAAAATGCATTTCAAAAAAGTTATAAATTAATTCACATTTTCATCAATCAGTAGGACTTCTAGCCCCCAGGTCTATCTTATACAGACAGCGAGCTGCCATTGGGAGCCTTCACAACTTGTTATGCGTATAAAAGAATGCTGTCCATTGGAGCAATTAATTTCTGCACCATGGCCAAGACCAAAGAGTTTTCCAAGGATATGAGGGACAAGATTGTGGACCTACACAAGGCTGGAATGGGCTACAAGACCATCACCAAGCAGCTGGGTGAGAAGGTGACAACAGTTGGTGCGATTAGTCACAAATGGAAGACCCATAAATTAGCTGCCAATCTCCCTCGGTCTGCAGCTCCGTGCATGATCTCACCTCGTGGAGTTTCAATAACAATGAGAACGGTGTGGAACCAGCCCAGAACTACTCAGGAGGAACTTGTCAGTGATCTCAAGACAGCTGGGACTATAGTCACCAAGAAAATGTAGGAGGAGGAATGCTGCCTATGACTGAACACCATCCCCACTGTCAAACATGGAGGTGGAAGCCTTATGCTTTAGTCGTGTTTTTCTGCAAAGGGATGGGACAACTGCACCGCATCAAGGGAGGATGGATGGGGCAATATACCATCAGATCTTGGGTGAGAAGCTTGTTCTCTCAGCCAGGGCATTGAAATGGATCGTGGGTGGATATTCCAGCATGACAATCCATGATCTAAAACACATGGTCAAGGCAACAAAAGATTGGCTCAAGAGGAAGCATATTAATCCAATAGAAAATCTGTGGAGGGAGCTGAAGGTTCAAGTTACCAAATATCAGCCACGAAACATTAATGAGTTGGAGAGGATCTGCGAAGAGGAATGGGACAAAATCCCTCCTGAGATGTACGCAAAACTTTTGCCAACTACAAGATACAGCTGACCTCTGTGAATGCCAACAAAGGTTACAAAAAGTACAAAAGCGTGTTTTGAAAGAGATCAAATACTTATTTCTTTCATGAAAATGTGACTTAATTTATAACTTTTTTGAATTGCATTTATCAGGATTTTTTTTGTTATTGTTCTGTCTCTCACTGTTCAAACCCCAAAAAACTTAAGCAAGGGTTAAAATGATTTTTTTCCCCCCTCTGACTGTATAAAGGGAAACCACTGTCCAAATCTACCTGGCTCTATTTAGGGAGCCAGGTAGATTAGTAATTGCCTCCCTTGTTAAGTCATTTTACTTTTCATAGCACAGTAAAATATCCACTTGCATAAGGAACCACTGGGTGGCTTTTTAGTGTGAAAATTGCTGAGGAGGAGGGAATACTTTTTGGACTTTCCCAGTGGAAAATACACTGGGAACCATTGTGTTGCAAAGTTAAAATGTTTAATGTAATGAGTGTTTGTTCCAAGCCACAGGTCTGAGTCTTTCGACACAGTCTAGTTTTTCAACTTTCGTACTGGCTATGACATCCTCTGTAGCTGCCATACGACACCAGAGTAAGGTGGTTAAGCTAAGGCGCTGCACCAATTTGCCACTGACTTTTGACATTAGTGCTTCTTTATAATGCAAAAAACCAAAACAAAACTGAGACATGGTGCTGAAATTGCACTCATTTTCCTTTAGATATGAAGCTGCTCTGTTTTTAGTTGAAGACAAGGTGGCGAGGACCATTTTTAGGTTATCACGCAGTGGTTTTACTGGTCTTTGTGAAGTTTTACTCAACATGTTTTAAGCAATAAATTTAAAAAAATGCTGTGGGCTGTCAGTAGTGTCCTTCAAGATATTTGTAAGTAAGAATACTTTAAATTCCTCATTAGAAAAGGCTGTGACAAAGATGGCTGAGTTTGTGTTTCTCACATACATCATTAAGTCTTTATGTAAAAAACATAAAAACTATTTAAAAAAAAAAGATTACTTTGCTGCTGCAGTGTCTAGAAAACACAGCAGGCTTTTGTTTTTGGTCCACTTCACACCCACCACCACACTGCATGCCTGCCCAGTCTGCAGCCATGAAGGAATTACTGCTCTACATTTTGAATGCGTCTCCCTCCCCACTCATTGGATAACCCAATGAAACCTAATTGAAATGCCTTGCTCACTTGTGCTAAACCCTTCACCAACAATCAGTATGTTAAACTCAACCTTTGCTCCAGTTTTCTCCAAACAACTTAGAAAGCTTCTCTCTGGAAAAGAAAAAAAATCTTGGAAGCAAGACCTTTTTTTTTTGCTTCACACAATCCAAGCCTGGATTTTTTTTTTTTCTTTAAAAAAGAAAAAAAATATTTCTTTTATGTTTTTTCCTAAGGCCACAGTTCCCTGTATACAATGCCATGCTTTAAATGAGCACCAAATGTTTGTTCAAGGTTTTCCTCGCTGTGAGTACGCTGTTTATTTTGATTGGTCTGGAATGTCTCTGGACAATGCCAACAAGCTCTCTGGAGGTGGAGAGGAGCATTTTCTCTTGCCCTCAGCGGATTGTTGGCCACATCATATGGCTATTTATATGCCTGATTGAAGGATAACTGCTGCAGCACTTTAACTAGCTCTGTGCTTCAGGAGAAAATTCCTTTCAGAATAACACACGTGTTCAGTGTATCGTCTTGATGCATGCTCAATCATGCAGGTAATTAAATCCAAAAATTTGGTTCTGTTCATCTGGACGTTTTCAGTGGGAGAAACATTTTGTCACTCGTCCGTGCAACTTTTTCAGTCTCAGCTGACTGCAGGTTTCCCCAACCTTATAAACAGTATCTTTGCACAATGACTGAAACCAGCACACTGAATAAACAATGGGCTGTGAGGTCAGGATCCAGGAGAGAAGGACAACTGCTGCCTAAGCGAAAACCCTTAGTGATTCCGTATGTGTCAGGAGTATCGGAACAGTTGAGACGCATTTTCTCCAAAGACTGCGTGGCTTTCAAACGCCAAAACACACTCGGCCAAAAATGGTCCACGCCAATGATCCCTTGACACAAACAGAGCAATGTAGGTACTGTTAAGTGCCAGGAGGATTGCCATGACTTATACATTGGGGACACCAAACAACCTCTGGACACATCCTGGACAGGGAGGAACGCTGGTTTGAGCGGGGAGTCAAGGAGGCCATTTACGTGAAAAGGGAAAGACTATCTCTGAATCGAGGAGGGGGCCTAAAGGTACGTCTTTTTCTATCAGCTCACTGTGGATGGTACTCATGGTCTTTGATCAGTGGTTGTTGATCAACGGCCATTGCAATTTGCAAAACAGGGAAGGAATCAAGGAACTGACCTCACATCCCATTGTTCCTTCAGTGGTGCTAGTTTCAGTCATTATGCAATGGACTGTTTGTAAGGTTGGGGAAACCTGCAGTCAGCTGAGACTGAAGAAGTCACTTGTGAGAGTGACGAAACGTTTCTCCCACTTAAACGCTACGTCCAGATGAACATATTCATTGTGGTTCTGTGTGTGATGCAGTTGGGGTGTTGAAAGAAGAAACGGTCTTTCTAAAACAATTTCAAAACACACTGTCAAAAATGTCAATAAGGACTGAAAGTACACATTCTTTAGTAGATAGTTTGACAGTAGACATACATTTTCTGTCACCATCTGTATGTTTTATCATTTGCATTGAATAAAGCACATTCTATCCTATTGGCTTAAAATTAACAAATAAACACTTAAAAGGTTTTATATTAAATTAAAATAACGCGTTTAATGTGTTGTGGCAATAGTTATACAGTTAAGTGTATGAAGGCAAATAAAGAGCTATGAGGTGCTGCTATTCTTAGACATCAACTGCATATTGGGACTTTGCAGCTCTGGTGGCTTCCTGGTGGATATTTCTGGTGGCTGTAAACATACATCTTCTGTGCTCTTGCTTTGATAGATGAGAGCACACATTTTTCCAAAGCAGCCTCTTGGGATGAACTCTGCAGTCATAATGACACACAGTCCTTCTCTCCAACATTAAATCAATCACTTAAATCTCTCTCCTTGTTGCTGATTGGCTTATTGTTTGTGGGTACCTCAATCCAGTCACCTCCTCTTCTGTCTCCTCCCAAAATAAACCAAGAATATACAAATCAGTATATTTACGCACAGAGAACAGCCACAATATTAAACTTTTTTTACAGTGTGTTGCGGCGTCTGACCACATTAAACCATTAAAAATGCAGAGTTTGTGAAGTCGGCATGTTACCCTGTAATCATGAACAGTGACCAAGATGGACTTTTATATATGTGGCTAGAGACCGGTCACATCCGTAATACATCAAAGGTGGAAAAGAAGAAAGCTAGGAGCCATTCACATGCTGTGGAGACGTGTTTTCATTTGTCTCTTCACCTTTAGACTGAAAACATGAAAGCTCATGCCTTTTGTCATATCATCTGATTAGGGCTCCCCTTCACAAAGGCAAAAGGACCAACACGACCGGCATCTGGATAAAACATCATGCTCTTCCTCACCTTGAGCTTCATCTCATAAACTGAATAAACATTGTTATTTATTAACAGTATTGTGACAGTTATTGTCAGCAGACTGGACGTGCGACCCTCCATCTCCAGACAGTTGACAATGGCCAAATAACAATAACAGCTGGTTATAAGCTAACATTATGCCAGCTGATGAGATTCCTCCCCCCCCCTCCTCAAATAACAAGAACATATGAGAGCTTATTAGCACTAAGCATCAGAGTCCAACAATATTAGGTCCACTTTTAAGACAGTTCTGCTTACTGCGGCTAACACGGGCAAAAACAACAGTTCATTCATTCTCACCTTTCATCAGACAGAAGCGAGCTTCACTGATTTATCGATGCATATTGGACATATTGGAGTAAATAGACGTGGACACCAGCTGAGATAAACAGCGCACTGGCAGCCTACACTCATTACAGATGAACGGCGTTTAGAGTTGTTTGTGCAATAACGACCACCAAGGCTGGGATTACGGACTTGCATCTGGAATCTACTGGCATCACTGCAACTTTAATGTTGTTGCCGCTCAGTGTTAATGAAAGCACCACAAGTCATTAGTGCAATAAATTATTTTTGTGCCTAATTTTAAAATCTAATTAAGCATAAGCTTGACATTTCTAAAGTTTTGCAAAGACAGATTTTTATGAAAGAAATTAGGAGAGAAAAATAAGAAACAAACAGGATTAGAAGGAAATGAACGACCACATCTGCTGTGTGCATGAAGAGCTGCATAGACGCAATGCCAGTGTCTCCCCCTGCAACTCCGCCTCCCCCCAGGCCCTCGGGCTTGTTGTAGTTTTCAGTATGAGAAATGTCACTTTTGGAAGTTATAGCATTTCTAAGGTTAGAAATGTAAATCAAACCAAATGTACTGCCAACTGCCTAAGAAAGACTTTGAGAAAGTGAGAAGTCCTTTAGGACCAGGCGGGATTTCTTGGACAGAAATAGTTTTTGAGCGCTGTGGAGGAAAAAAAAAGGGGGGGGGGAATCAACAAGATTCAACAAGATGCAAATTTCTAAAAAATTCAGCTTTTACATGCTACGTCTAATTAATTGATGTAACGTCAAATCAGAAGCAAAATGGATACAGATAAGGATGCAGCACAGTAGCAGAACAGGCAGGCTTAAGATTTATGTCAAGTGGAAAATCATCAGAAACATTCAGAGCTATTTTTGATAAATCAAGGCAAAGCAGTGTTTGACAGAGTTTGAGCAGAAACACTATTAATTTGACAGACTCCAGAAATAGAGTTGTCATCTTTGTCTCAGATGAACCACTTCTCTTTTTCCTAAAAAACAAAAAACCCATATGGATGAAATTACTCTGCCGCTCGCTGGGATTTCTCTCTGATCCTGTATCTTGGCTTTTATGTATGGAACAATAACTGCAAGCCTTAAGACACATGCTGCATCTGCCAGCAGCTGGAGTGCATTGTCATCCTTAATAGTGAGCACGAATAACACTGTTTTTCCATTTGCCTACCCCGGCTGTGTTGCCGTGCCCAGGGAAAGCCGGCGTCCTCAAATGCCTGCTGGATATTCACAGAGTCTTCAGAGAGAATGAGCCGGCATACATATTGAACGATCTGTACATCACAGACTACTGCATCTGGATCCAGAGAGTCAAGTAAGTCAACCAGCACACACACATGCAGACACCTCAGAGGCCTCAATCCAGATAGAATTACCTTCAGAGCCATGCACTGTGCCATTCAGACTGCCCCCTCCCGCGACGCTTCAGTGTCATTTTGTCACAGCAGGGCCAATCGCACGACCAAGCCTGCGAAAGATGCAGTTTATGTGGTCAAAGTACCATCAGTGGGTGTTAAAAGAGCCAGCTGCACTCACGGATTCACTCTGTATGAAACTTTTAGGAGCTCATGCGCGTCTGCGTGGGCTTCTCCAATCTATGGCGGATGCGACCTTTTCCTAGAACTGCAAGCCCAAAGATGCCAGATCTGCACTTTCTTCCCAAATGCCACAGGTCTGATGGCTCTCTCCTCCTCCTCCCCTCCCCCCTCCTAGTTCATATTTAACAATTAGTCACATTTTAAATGCGAGCCCGCGAGCACATTACAGAGTAATGAGCTCAGTTTTACTCCTGGCCAAGGTTCAGCAAAGTGGTGTGCTCGTCTGGAAAAAGCCCAGTTGAAAAATGCGCGCCTGATGTTGTAGGCTCAGCGCCCAGATGCAGACACGATAAAAGGTCTGCAGGGATTTAGCGGTCTCTACCTCCCTTCCTCACATTCTCATTTCTACATTTTTCCAGCAGAAGTCTTGAATGCTGCTCTTTAAAAGAAATAGAAAATGCAGCGGATGCTGCGTTCGTAAAGGGTGGGAGGAATAAGGAGTCGGGTTCAGGGCTGTTTGAGACAGAGCAGAGAGAAGACGCGCACTCGATCTTAGTCTGTAAGCGCACGGAGCTTCTGAAGCTCTTGTCAACTCACAGAGAAAGTCGATCAGTCTCTTCCGAGGCACACCGGCGCACTGCTCCTCCTCCCTTCCCTCCCTGCTCTACTTTGGAACTAAATGTCAGCTTGACCAAACGTGCTGGCTGCCACTACACCCTTCATCGATCATTAAACGGATTGGCCCCGTGATCTCTTAGCACTGACCTGTGATTGAATCATTACATTTCTCCTGTCTAAATAAAAGTGTACAGTATTTTTTTTTTTTATTTTACAACCTCCCGTAGGCTGTCATGATGTGAAAAAAACAGTAGAAGCACTTCTATCACCTCCTGCCACTTGAGAGAGCAACCAAGCGTGAACAGATTTTTGTTGTTGTCGTTCTTTATGTATGAGCACGCTGGCTCACACTCAATAGAAACCTCATACAGTCTTCTCTCGCGGTTTATGAAACTATGTTCCCATGTTTGCAGTGTAATATTAAAAGGAGCCTGCAGTCAGAATGCAAAGCAGCAGCGCAGGAGAGCGAGGCGGCAGCGGTGATTTCCACAGACCAACCTCCTCTATCACACATGCGGTTTGTTGTGGCGGCCCTCTTTGTATCATCTGACAGGTTTGATGACAGATCGTGTAGGCATTGTTTTCCCACAGTGCGAGATATTCCCCCGCGCAGGATTTGTCATCCTCCGCTAAGTGAGTCGTCTCTGGGAGCCCAGGCGGTTAGATGAGATGTAATCTATATACCCCCCACCCCCCCGGTGCAATCCCCGTATCCTGTCACTCCCTCTCCGCTGCTGCTGCCGAGGCATATGCGATCAGCTGTACGTGATAGACACGGCGATTAATGGATGTTTGCTGGCTGCAGGGGGGGGGGTGTTTGATTTATTTAATCTCCTCACTGTGTCCCACATGCGTTTCTACTTCTAAAGTTCATCTGACTGCTGAGACATCGGTCTCAGATTTACAACCTCGTAAAGACTTCATCATGATTTAAGCCATGGGGCAGGCGCTCTCCTCTACGCTCTCAGACACTCGGAGCAGAACCCCTTTGCACTGAGATCAAGCGCGCAACCTCAAAGCAAATTGCGCTTCCCGTTGTTTCAATAATGAGGAACTTTTTTTGTTTTTTGTTTTGGGTTATATTTTTCCCCTCACTGGAGCGGTCACTATTTCACACAAACACACACAAACATCCTTTTGTTGGGCATGGTTTTTAATCCGCCCTCACACATCCTTCCAATCCTAATTATCTCTGAATTGTTAGCAGACAGTATTATTTCAAATGGAGCAGCAGCCTCTCCAGTCCATTAGTTTCACTGTATGCTTTTGAAGGTCTTCAGCTGCCAAAACCCCCACAGAGTTGCTGGACTGCACAGGAAAAAAAAAAGAGGGGGGAAATAAGCGAGTCGCCTCACTTTCTTTCTTTGTTTTGCCTGCCTTTATCAAAAAGCTTGGAGACAGGCCAACACAGATCCACGGCAGCCAGCGCACACGAAGCTTTATAAGCCTGTTGTTGTGTTACAGTACCTCAGAGAATCAGAAGGGCCGCAGCTTCCTTTTACCACACAAGTTTCTCTCGCAGCCACCCACCCACCCTTATTAATTGGGTCAATTATAGTCTAGCAGGACAAAAAAAAGAAAAACGCGGAGAATACAGACTACAAGCGCTTCAGGGTTAGTCTGAGGAGAGGATGAAGTGATTAGCAAGAAAGTTTAGTCTGCTTTTTCTTTTGTGGAGCAAATGTGTGAATTGCCTCTGAGATGTGTGAAATGGACATTGACACATTGCTGCAAAAACTGGAAAATTGACAAGAAGCGGCTTAAGGATGGGCCGAGCCTCGCACCACAGCAGCTGAATGGACAGACTCAAATAATTGTGAATGGTAGGTGTGAAGTGAGCAGTCCTCAGAGACACAATGGGTTTTGTTCTCAACTGTAGAAAAGAGAGTGCATCACAGAAAAGCATGAAAAGCAACAACGGGCAACTGTCGAAAAATGAAGTTGTAGGCATTCTCTTTCCTGAGACCAGTTTTTTATTTTTGGACAGCGGAGCAGTCCCTCGCTGGCTCTACGCGCTCACCCTGCCTCCCTCACCTTGTTCAACCTCAGCGTTGTGTCCTCGGCGGCGGCCGTCTGGGACATTTGTCAGCAGCTCTGACAAAAGCTCCCCCGCGGGTGGGGCGGGGGAGTTTCTGGAGCTCTAACAACTGCAAGTGTCTCAGGGCAAGGAGGTCAAGCGTGGGGTCAGTGTGTCAGCTGAGGCGTGTGGGTCAAACACCTTGAAAGTGCCCTTGTGCTCAGTGTCAACACTTTCTCCCCACGCTGCCTAGGACGACTGGTGGTTTTTGCCTCAGCGTAACTCTGTGTTATTGTAACACACGAGTCAAATACTACCCAGGTTTCCCCTTCAGCCTTTGGCACTTACAGATGTTTTTGTTTCACTTGTGCTCAAAGCTTTTCTGTTCACATTAACACAGCTCATGTGTCAATCTCCCAGCTGATGTGACACCCAAATGTTTGTTGGGAAGGGACTTCCAGCAGACAGCACCACACAACTGTCAAACAGCTGTCCTGAAAGCTTTGAAACAGATAACGGAGCTGCTCTATCTGCCGTTAGCCGCATCACTGAACGAGATCCTTAGAGGCCCCACCAGGCAGAACAAAGACACCAATGTCTCCCAGCTAACAGGGATAAGTAGTACAGATTTCCTCTCAGCAGGAGTCCACTCCAGATTTTTGTCTTGAATACACAGCTCATCATAAACACAGAGTACTGTGCTTAAATAATTTCCTAAACCCTCGTGTGGAGTGTTCACTCCAGTTAATTCAATTGATTGTTGTATTTTTTTTTTCTACAGGCGTATCAGAAAAGGGTGTCTAACACTGAATTGTGTCACATTGTGAGATACTAGAAAGAGATGTTAGCAGTGGCATATGAAGCAGACAGGCTGGAGAAGTAGAGGACTTGAAGGTTTTTTGTCATTACACAAGTCAGATGGTAAGTGAGGAGACAGTAAAAGCAGAGAAAAAGTAAAGAGCTGAGCATTTGTAGTAAAGATCCCATAATCCCAAAAGTAGAGAGTAAATCCAACTGGAACATTCTGACAAAAAGTTTCAAAGTCAATCCTGAGGACTTTAACTTCTTTGAGCTCAGACCAAACTAAAGCCTGCAATACTTGGAGCTTTTTTAAAAAATCCTCTTAAACCTAAGTGATGATGTAGGAATAGAAACTTGTCACTTGAGACGCTTCTTTTTATCTGCCACCAAATCCACAAAGGACTAAGAAAGAGTAAAATAATGCTTTTTCTAAATCTGTGTTTTGTGATAGATTAATTTTTGAGATTTGGGAACATGACAACCCAGTGAGAATCCTTATGGATTCTAACTGGTTCCGCTTTAAGAGTCACCACCATCTCTAAGCAGTAGATCACAGACAAATTAATTACATCCTGTGTGGTCTAATGTTTGTGCATGTTGATGCTATTTAATCTTTTCGTTGTGATCAGTTTTGGTGTCATTACTCAAAAAAAGTAATATTTAACACCATTTAACATGAGGCTACAGTCCGACACACCAACACAAATCCCTACCCAAGTGAGGACACACGATCTTTCCTTTAGTATCCTGAACACAAAGCCAACAGTACAAGCAAAGATGCAAACCAGCACAAAGACTATTTAAAGTGATCGTCATGGCGATTTCGACTTTAGAAACATGAACAGACAGAAATGGAGGCTGCAGCCTGACTGTTACTCAGTTTGTTACCTGTTGAAGTTCAGGCTCTGGCTGCTGGGTTTGGTCAGCATTCAGTCAGCTTTGATGTCACTCATGGGTCTTGGCTAGCTTAGTGTTAGCATGCTGTCCATCCAGGTGCTTGCAAAGAGCTGAAGTTCCTTTAGTAGTGTATTGTTTCTGCATCCTGTTCCTGGATGCAGTTTCTACTTTACCATTGTGCTGTCATCTTCTTGTGGAATAAAAATAGATGTAATGTCCATATCAGATGAAATCAGCTGATAGTAGTACAAGTGGAGCCAATAAGCTGGATTGATAGGTTAGCAGGCCAACAACTCTAAGGAATTCAACTACTGGGAACTGGTTCTTAATTGCCATCCCTAATGACAACCCCCAAAACCTTCACAAAATAGTTTCATCATTGGCTGATCTCCCTTTCAAAATGGAGTCTTGCAGTTCTACAGGGGTGTCAAACTCTAATACACAGTGGGCCAAAACAAAGTCGCGGGCTAACGTTAATATTTATTGAAATATATTTATTCCTCCAGATATAAGAATGAATCTTTTCTTATGGACTCAAACACGTTTTGCTGAAAAACTGAATATGGAACAAGCAAAGCTTAATACTAAACAATATATATATTACTCTCCAAAAGTTGATTCTGTTCATCTGGACGTAGCGTTTTCTGGGAGAAACGTTTTGTCATTCATCCAAGTGACTTCTTCAGTCTCAGCTGACTGCAGGTTTCCCCAAACCTAAAAAAATATATATATATTAGCTGTATAATACCAGTAGCCCAGCTCTAATAGTAATTTGGTATGGCTTTGTAGGCCAAATGTAATTCGGCTGTGGGCCAAATTTGGCCTGCGGGCCAGAGTTTGACACCTATGCAGTACTACACCACTCCCAACGATCCTGCGGTTTTTGTTTTTTTGTTTTTTTAAACCCCTTCCTGTCCTCTTGACCAAGTGGTCAGAACAGAGCAGGAAATAATTTTCCAGCTGGATTTAGAACAGTATAGAATCTTTCCCACCTATCATGAATGTGTCAAACCAATGATTTTCCAATATGAATTTCAGTTTTGGGAACATGATGTAAATGGATTATTTGCACAGAATCTTCATTGATGTTGGAAAAGAAACTACAAGCATGCTTCTGATCATACTCGTGACCTGAGGGATGTGATGCACCACCTTCGGGCTCGGACGCTGGGGGCTCTCCCACTAATCGACTGATGTTTGGTTCTCTTTCAATCTATGACATGGAGACCAACCCTCGCAACCACGGTCGGTTAGAGGAAAATGCGTATACCCTGACCAGTTGTTGAGTGGTTGCTGACTCACACTTGGTGAAATTGCCTCCTTGGGCTACAACATCTGTGACACCAACCATCAATACTTTCACATTCCTGGCAAGCATTCCTATTGTCCTCCTTGTGATTGCTTTAGCTGTTAGCAGATTGCTACAGTTGGCTGTAATTTGCATGGAAGATGCCAGCATGACTCTTGATGAGTAACACCTGAAAGACTCAAACCAGAAACGGAGACCACAAGTCAAAGTTCTGTCACTGACACCAACATGTTTCAGAAGGTGCAACTTTTACTTTGAAGGCAAACAGTCTCTTTTCCTGGTTTTTGCAGAAACGTTGGTGACTTTCCTACCAACTATGGGCAATCACAAGGGGGTTTCAGGGCAGCAACTTATACCTGTTTGCAAGCAATTTGACATAGCAACCACAAGCAACCTCCTGCAACCACTCGCCAACCAGTCATGAAATGCAGTGGAATAGTTACCAGGCAGTTGCAACTGGTGTCTAGGGTTGAAATTTTCTGTTCCCAGTTGATACAATTCGGTGGAACCTTTTTATGATGTCAGCATCTGTTGATCTGCTCTTCTCACATCCTTGCAGCAAATATGTTGTCTTCATAAGCATTTTAAGCCATTATATGACCAAAAAGGCAAAAAAAAAAAAAAAAAGAAATGGAAAAAGTTCCTCCACACTTGTCTGCTCAATTGTGTGAACCATCTACCAGTGTTTCAAGGGTCCTCAGGCAGCTGTAATTGGGGTCTCAAACACTGGTTCCCCAGATAAATACATCTGTGTTTCTCATTTCTGAAACGGGAGAGGCTACAGCGTCCCGGACCGTTTCAGCATTCAGTCACACTGACGGATCGCGTCTCCCAGCGTCGGCTTTTATCCCCCCCTTCAGCCGGTGAATGATGCGTTTGCGAGTTACTCTGAGGAAATCTGGTGCTTATATTACACAGATTTCTGCGTCTGAGGACAAGCTTTATCTGAGATGTTTTCAAGAGCACAGACACGCTGAATGAGCTGCTCTTTCACTGAACACAAGCCTGATGAAAGAAATGTCAGATTGTAATTTAGCTCGGCTCTTTCACAGACAACGCACAGACACACACACACACACTCTCTCCCTTCACGTTCTCATCTAAAGACTTTGGCAGATGGAGGCGTCTTTGTCTCGCCAGAAGTTTTCCAACCCTGAAAAAAGCCACCCCTCCTCAGTTTAATGAAGGCAAACCACAACAGCAGTATAGTAATGACTGGATTGTGTACAACATTATCCCTCCCCCCTCCTGGACAGGGCCTTTGTGTTCACTGCAGGCCGAGCTTCTCCCACCACAGAGCAAGGGAGGGGAGAGAAAACAAGCGCGCCTCTCCAACGCTAACTCAATAATGACTTCCCACGGGGGAAAGAGAATACAGGGCAGTCTTTGAAGTGGCTGTGCTGCAGGAGGCTTCTCTGCCACAGTCTCACTACAGGAAGGGTTTTGCAGAACCTGGGACCCTGAACAGGCTCCATCATCATCATCATCATCATCATCATAATTATATGAGGTTACATTAAGCTATTTGTGATTGTTTAAAACAAAAACAGTGACTTTTAAACTCGGCTTTCCAAAGAATGCAGTGGTTGTCTGTGTTCACACATAAGTGACAGCTTCAGACAGCGTATACTTAGAGTGAGCAGTGCCCACAACAAACAGTTTCTGGTGCTCGTCTTGATTTTTTTTTTTAATTTTCTAAATGCTTGCATGTATTTAGAAGCTCTTCTCGTGTGGTGCGTTTATGTGCTACTGCCCAAACTGGAAAATCATCTTCAATTGCATTAACCAGACTTCAGTCAGACGCTTCACATTTGAAGTAATTTATTAGTTACAGCAGAAGAATACAGTTAAAGTTTGGCATGTTGGCTCCTAGCTCGTCACTTTTCTACGTGTCTGTGTCTGTAGATGGCAGCTTTAGTGAGTTAGACCCAATCAGCCTTGAAAGTTTGTTAAATGGGTACTGAAGCATTTAATATGTTACAGGTGACATTTGTTTAGTAGGATCACTTCCTAGCTGGGGTTTCCTTTTCATGCAGCTTTCTTGACAGTGAAGATCATCACGCAGCTGTCTTGCACTCGAGTTGCAATATCCGTATCCACAAGTGTTTTAGGTCTGAGTGACGGATTTCATCATCGTCGGAGGGTGAATGCGAGGCTGTGTGTGGATGTCTGTAAACTCCAACTACACATGCTAACTCCAAGACGACAGGTGGTCATGCATGGTTTCCTTAAGCGATTTTTTTAATTGCACCCGGATCTTGAAATTCCGGGGACTTTTGTTAATGAACTAAAAAGACCCTTCTGATAGTTTGCCTGCGGCTCCTCGGTGCTGTGAAGATGAGGCGAGTTGAGACTTCACAAAAACGAAACGATGGCATTACATCTGCTGTCTTGTCTCTCTGCTCTCTGTGGCAGAGCTGTGGGTCCGTGTGTCTGTCTGGTGGGTGGAGCTGAGACGCATCTGGCAATGTGGTGCCTTCCCACAGAGATGCGGGGTGGTGTGGCTGTGTTTATTTGTGATTTGTGGATGCAGTGAAACCATCTAAAATTACACTTATTGCCAACGCCACTTCTATTCTTAAGCAGCCAAGTTCTGTTTATGAGAAGAGTCTCTCAGCATACGTTGGCAAACTGATTTTTGCGAGGTATTGCAGAGATGACCGTGAGACGAGTGAGAGAGACGGTTGATGTTCAACCAGACTGTCACCTGGCGAAAGCCCTACTCGAATGTTCCTGAACTTTGACATTTGCCAACATGCTGGCACCAGCTGGGCATAATTGCTGGGCTCAAAGTTGGAGCCACTGACATCAATGACTGTGGGATGGGCTACTGCAAGAAATCCACCAATGATCACCAGCCCTGAGATTCTGTCCACCATGATTTTCGTTCCATGGAAATTAGAACAACTTCTGTTTTTAAACAATCAGTTTAAACATTACCTAAGTGTGGACTGGGAAGGTGCAGCTGAGAACAAGTGGATCACTTATGCCGGGCTCACACTGTGCGATTTTTTTTCAGTCGCGCGATTCAGCTCCTGCTCAAACTGTACGATTGACTCGCAGGGGTTAGAAGTTCGTAGGTCACGATGCAGGGTCTCACACTATACGGCCCGATGCTCTGATGTGACCCGAGTGCTCACACTGTGCGTCCATAAAATGAAGGTTATAAGAGAAATTCTGTCGCTCGCTCTCCCTCTCTGTCTTTCACTCACACAGACACACACCACCGCCACCAACTTTGCTAAATTGCTAATGAAAAACATGATCAGGCAGCTGTGATTGAGCAGCAATGTCTATCCAACTATTTTCACGGTTGTTGTGGTCGCGATAATTTTGCGAGGCCACATCGAAAAGGCTCGGATGAGCTTTCCAAAGTTCTACAAGTGCCTCCATCGCTTGTGTCCAGATCACACGCTGCACTGCCGTGCTGCGCCGTCTTTTTCGCTGACATTTGTGTTTGCGCGTGCGCAGTGTGAGAAACTGCAGTGACACCCTCACGACGGTCGCAAGGATTTCAAACAGGTTTGAAATCCTCACGACCAAGCGATTGATGATCGGGAGCTGGTCGTGAGGTGTTAATCGCTTCTCGTTACCCCACGTATACTACACGATGCACGACGCATGATGAAGGCCAAAATCGGGCCGATCGCCAAAACGGTCGCACGACTCAAAAATCGGCTCAAAATGGGCCAAAAATCGCACAGTGTGAGCCCAGCATTATCCCACCAATCTGCAGTTGATTCTCTTCTGGCTGTCGTGGTGCCGAGAACGGGTGTCCTCATGCTACAGCACAACTCTGAGATCCGTTAACATAGTTCCTCCTGAGGTCCTAAATGAATGCAAAGCGCCTACATGCTGCTTCCATAAACACTTTACTCACCAGAATGGGGAGCTCATTAGGAGTGCACGGTAATGAGGAGCCATCCTGGTGCTCAGCAGTGGGTTAATTGGGCCAGAGAGAGCAACAGCAGCCGTGTGTGAGAAAAAGAGTAGCCCCTCTAAACATACACACACATGGTTTCTCCCACCCTGAATGGACACAGTCTGAATCGCAGTGACCCGCAGAGGTCAGCTCGTAATCACCATGGCAATGAGAGGAGGGACAGGGGATGGGGGCACACACGCCCTAACTGCACCGGGGAGCCCAATGGCAACCACTTAAGTTTTTGGCAGCATGGCATGCTTTCCCAGCGTGAATAATGTGCAGGCTGGGGCCTCCACACAATCTTATGCCTTTACACAAACGGGGCCTTGTAGGAGGACATTCATCAGCAATAAAAACGCGTCTTTCTTCAAGCAGTCGCAACTATAAAACGAAAGCGGCGGGATGGGAACTCTGTTTAATGTACTGCTTTATGAGGGCATTCTCTTCATCTTAATCTTTGGAGACATTTAGCTGTTTGGGCCTCAGCCTGCGCGCTCTCTCTATCCACGCTTTTATTGACTGTATTGCAGTGTGACTGGGAGCACAACTCCACCGTCTTTAGCCTCTTAGGGCTGATTTGCTTCCGCACAATGCACAAAGCGCTCATGTTTATTCTGGTTTGTTCCAGCTGCAGCATTATTATTGGATGTTTGGGGAGTTTTTTTGTTGTTTTTTTTCCTTTTCCTCTCCAGCATCGAAACACTCAGGATATATTGACCTCATCTCGACTAATCGTGCCATACGCAGCGGTTGACTTAGCCATTTCATATTTATAGGTGGAAGTGTGCATGTGATTTTTGCATGCACGGACTGAGGTAGAGAAGGAGGAATAGGAGGGGTCTGCTTCCCTCTGTAATCCCTCTCGGTCTCTTATCACCTCTTGCAGAGAGCGCAGCAGTTGGGGGAGGGAGGAGAAGATCCCAAGGCTCGTGTATCAGCAGCGCTCATCTTCCTACATTATTAAACATCCATATTTCCATATTTCATTGAGCCCCCGTCGCCTCTGCAAATCGCGGTCTACTTAGCATTCATATGAGAATGGGCTTTGGTTAATGGGTATTAGATTTGTAGATGGTTATCCTGTGGCTATGTCTTTAGTACGCAGAGCCAGTCGATCAGTCAGTTGTCATGCCGCTCTCTCTCCCAGGTACCACTGATGAAGTGGTAGTTGGATCTCTCTCTTTTTTTCCGTTCCCTTCCCTGTGTGTAAGTGTCGTATTGAGTTGAAACTTTCTGCCTTCCTAATTACTTTTTTCCTCTGTTTCATCTTCACAGGTCCAAGAAGGTGGCAGACTTGGCAGCAACGTTGGAAAAAGCAACCCTGCAAAAAACCGACTTGGAGCTGGAAATCGACGAGTTAGAGGACGCTGCGAGGATCGTGGCGGTCGAAGAGGAGCAGCAAGCTTCCAAGAGGGCTCCCGTATCCAGCGACGACAGCAGCAGCTCTTCTGACAGCAGCAGCACTTCCAGTGACAGCAGCAGCGAGTCGTCTAGTGAGAGCGAGGAATCTGAGGCTGAAGAAGACTGCACCGAATCCAAGGAGGGAGGAGGAGAGATGTTCAAGGACAACCCTCCAGAACCCCAACCCTCCGCCTCCGTTTCTCCCACCCCCCAGTCACCCACGAGCTTTTCAGCAGAAAAAAGGAGAGAGGATGCCCTTCCCTCAGCCTCAGAAGGCTCCAGACAGCTGATTCAGGTGCTGGGGGAACGGGTGGCAGAGGAGCTGAGAATCTCTCCAGACTCCAGCCACAAAGGAGCGAGACAGCCGAGCAGCGCTGCGACAGAGACTGAAGGCACGTCTGGGAGGAGCAGCGGCGGGACTTTGTTAGAGCCGAGTCCTCGTAGAAACCCTCTGCTCATTGTCCAAACACAGCAAGATCCCGATGCTCTTGAAGGGGACTCTATCAGCTGATGGAAAGGAATTTGAAAGTTCCAGGATTTCATTTTAAACTCCTTGTCAGATGATTTCAGGAAGTGTTTTTGTTTTTAAGGATTTCTCTTCTGTATTTGAAATTACTGCGTGTTGTTTTTGTCGTGTAATTTTAGGGTCTTAACCCTCTTAAAGGAATATTTTTGTACAGTATTTGTTTTTTGTTAATGATAAAACTGCGAAATCTCAATTCTTCTTTAACGCTGCAAACGTGCAAAATAATCTTGTTTTATTAGGATAGTTGCAGGCAGCCGAACCTACTGTTTATTTTGTTTGTTTTTGGCCTGTTATCTGTCTACTATCCAAGCGGCACACTTGCTATACAAATACATCCGTGCTCTCTGAACATAGTGTGTGATTTTATATGAATAATTTCTGCTTCTTTTTAATTATTCATGTAATTTAACAGCGTCTGCGAGCTCAATCCAGTGCGCTGACATCTGCTAACAGTGGTCTCTATTAACCATGTATATTTACATATTTACACAGTCAATCTGCATATTCCTGTCGGGCTTGAATAAACAAAACACTGCAGGAAACTGACAAACTTTGTGTGTGTGTGTGTGTGTGAGATTTTTGAGATCTTTTCTTTTCCTAACAAATAGCAGGAAAAGCGCTAACCTCCTAAACCCTCGGCATTGATTGAAGTGGAAAAGACTCTGCCTGCACTAAACAGGGCAGCGGAGCACGCCGGAGTGATTGATTCATCTGGTGTGAACGGAAGAGTGCCGTCGACACAGCTCAATATCATCGGCCGCGTCTAACAGGCGAGACAAAACAAACAGGGAAGCACATGTCATGCAGATAGATGAGGTCTGCGAGCGGGGCTGCGGCACAGGAGCTGTTTGTTTGAGAGATAACAGCACCCTGGGGCCAGAGGGAGCTGCAAGATAGAGGGGCAGAGGACCAGCGGAGACTAACTGACGCTCCGGACTCTTAGCCCTGAAGATGTCCGCATGCCGTATCCTCTCTGCTTTAGCGCTCTTTGTGTGGAAATAAATTTCCCTTGAGTGGGACTTGATTCCTTTAATTGAGGGAGAAAAAATGCCAGAATGACCCACGTTAGCAGAATTCCTCGGGCTTTGTGATCCTTTCGGATTATAACTGAGCAGAAAGAGTGACTGATGTGGCACAGCTGCAGCGTTGCCCGAGGCGATTTCATGAGGAATCTCATCCAGTGTGATTGGAGGCAACTCTAGAGCCACCGGTGATGGTGGCTCCTTAGGTTGGAGCTGTCTGTAGTATTATGTTACAGAGACGGATGCTGTTGTTAAGCACCTCCCAAGACGGCATCGCCTCCCTCGCAACCACCCCCTTGGGGACGAGCGCCATCATCACTGCGACTGAGATGAGTTACGGTGTGAAATTGGGCCCATTTTAAACACCCCATATCATTCTGGGGACATGAGTCCTGGGACCGCGTGGCCCCTGCAGGCGGTGGTTTCCTTCTCCCCACTGGCTTTTTCATATTGATTAAGTGACACGGGGCTCTGTTGCCATTTTTCATCTTAAAGTGGCCTCCGTATTCCTCCATTAGTGCCGCCGTTCTGGAGCCTGACTGAGAGATCTGCGGCTGAGCTCGCAACTTCAGTCGGTTCTTTTTGCAATTAATACTCTCGGCCGACAGACATTTTTCAAGAGGCTAGGCCGCCGTTAAGTGAACGGAGCTGATTAATTAAACAAGGCAATAATTAATGTGACACGTGTGCTTTATTTGGACTTGAATTTGATAAATCAGCCACTTACCAGTGTAGTAAGTGTGGCCCTTTGACTTGCAGGGCTCTAAAAAAAACTGCAAGTCTAATTAGGGTGGTCTGTGTAGAGCCAATTAGTAACATCGGATGACTAATAGTGAAGGTAACTCTATTAAAGCTAGTAGTATAAGTTTAAGTAAGAGGATCTTGCACAAGCACCATTTCTCATGCCCTTATCACTCGACTTATCTTTTTAAGTAAAAAAAAAAATCATCTGTTCACAATCCAGACCTGCTAGGCTTTAAATTATTATGCCAACATGAACATGAGCAGTAAATGGGAGTGGGAGCTGATTCTAATGCACAGATGTAGTCTTGAAGGAAGCGGTTGCTATTTCTGTTTATTCACTCTGTTTCTGAGCTTTAGAGGGTCACACTGACTCATCTGTCCAGCGCTTCCCATCCAGTGATTGCGTTCATTGAGCCATCAATGAAAAGATTGAATGTCTTACTCGAGTACACCCTTCCTGTGCACTCATTGGGAATAACTCGTCTTTCACGTAGTCTAAGACGGATGGCAGATAACATCACGTTCCAGATACCTCAGGTGTCGGAACTTGGGAATAACAACACTCTGGTGTTAAATCCATCATCTTCTGGAGCCGGCTGCCTGGATTCACTTAGCTGGAGGTGTCAGGGGTGAGGCCTAAACTAGGAAGTATTTTCTGATTGCAAAACTCATGTAGCAGGGGCAAATATCAATGTCTTCTTGCTGCAGCAGGGGCAGGTACAGATGGAGCTTCCCAAAACCTCCATCTGATCTCCTGTTCCCAAGCTCATGGACTTTTCTTCCCAGTAATCAAGTGCCTGTCTTAACTTTAACTTAAAGACATGCCTGCCTTTTTGACCCACTCATCAGCTTAGCAGTTGTTCTCCCTGCATCTAGTCTTTATGCTTAACCATCTCCTGGCTGTAGCGTTATATTTAGTGGGCAGATACGATGTTGGACTGATCTTTCCAAGAGCAAGAAAGGAAATTTACAGTTCTTCTCCAGAATACTCCTTAAGGATGAAGTCGCAAAGGTAGGTTTGGAGCTTAACTCCGATATATGTGGAACTTAAATGCAGCATCATGTACCTTAGTCCCTGCTGACGTTGACATCATGCCCTGACATTCATGAAAAGTGACGCAAAGGCTAAGAGTAAGTGTGCGAACCCTAGGTGCCCTCTGTAGAGCTAACACGTGAATTAATTTGCAGTTGTTCAGGCTGGATATCTGTGAAGATTAAACTAACCATGTGGCCTTTTCATATAAAGAAGCTGTAGAGCAGCTGTGTCAGTGACCCTGCTTGGCCTTACTGTGAATACAGATATAAAAATAATCTCACTAATGTGGTAGGGATTCCTTCCCCGCTTTTTGTTTTATGTGGGAAAGGCAGCGCCAAGGACGGTGTTGTCACTGGCCCCCCTCTCCCCGTGACACACTGCCTCTGGTTGATTGTAATAGAAAACTCAATCTCCACTCCTGCTCCTGAGAGGCAAAGCGATTCTGGTGCTTGAAAAGATTAATAGCCCTCTAGAAGAAATGAATCAGGTGCTCCTCAGGGTCTGACTCCTCCAGTGGGCGTGCAAATAGAAACCCCTTTTGTGTACCGTCTCCTTTCTGTCTCGCCCGGCCCGCCGCGGCTCTCCCGTTTGTGGCCTTCCGTACTGACTGGTGTCGCTCCGAGGCTTGGCAGGCGACGAGAACGGGAACGGCGGTCGGACACTACCGAAAAAGAAGCATTTCCCCTTTGGCTGAGTCTTCCGGCTTTGTGCTCGGTCCTCTTAAAATGACTGGCGTATGGTAATGAGGGAATGAGTGCATGGGATGTGTCTCTCAGGCTGACAGTGCTGACAGGGAGGGATTATCTAAATGGGCTATTTTCATGCTCTTAATCACAAAAGAAACATTGAAACACCCCCCTTTCCGCAGTGTGTGGGAGCGTACGTGTGTGTGTGGCTGTGTGTTGACAGCGCCGGCATCCACTTGTCGTCAGTAGCGTTGCCTGGCTGATTCACTCTAATTGGTGTGAGCAATGTCCGTTAAATCACTCCCTAACTCTCAGTGGACATGTGCTATCAGGCAGCTTAATGCTGCAAATTGCCTCTACCACGCCAGAGCCGTGTGTGTGTTTGTGTATGTGTGTGTGTGTGTGAGAGAGAGCGAGAAAGCCTCTCATCGTTGTACCACCTTGTTAAGTGCGTTGGGGTTGCAGGGATGTTGTTAAGGTGTTAAGGTAGAGGAGAGTTATCTGGAAGAGTAGCCAGGCACGAGGCTCGACTCCGACCCGCTGATATGTGAACATAAACGCTCGACTCCTCCGCTTATTGCATTACAATGCTCCCCCCAAGGACATGACAGCTGAGAGACAGTACAGCTTGTCATAATTTCACACTTGTAAACAACAGCACATTCCTAATGAGGCTGCTTCCACATTGTGCTGTCTCGAGCCTGCTCCTTCTTTTGTCCACAACAGTTGTTCCTTATCTGAGCCAGTCCACGCTCGTGCATATGTCTCTGCGCTTTCCAAAAAAAACAAGTGTGTTTGTTTTCGGAGCTAAAACAGCTGTCAAACACGATTAATATTTCAGCGAGAGACTGTGCCTGAGGGAAAGTCTAAGTGCTAGGGGAGCTGGAAACAACAAACCAACACTGTTGCTTTCTGGTCTTCTCCCGCTTTGTCTGCTGTATGCGTTCGCCCCCGACCCCCTCCTCGGTTCGGCTTTCATGGAGTTGAGCAGGTCTTTTGTGACTCCCCGGAACGAAGAAGTGATGTGAAATCAGAATAAGCCAGGTGTATCCCTTCATACGTTGTCGATTGAACGATCACAGGTGGAGGGTCTTTGATATTTCCTTCCAGAGATGAGGTAAAAAGAACTTCTGAGCTGAACCCCACCCCCACCGTCGAAACCCCTTCCACAAGACGGTGTTTGCTCTGTTCACAGGACGTGCCCTTTGGCCTCTCTGTGATGTCCGTGTTTCTTCCCCGTCCCGCTTTAGAGCGGAGCGAGCTAACAATGCCTCACGGATATAAGAACGCTGACAAACAGACGAGGAACAAAGATTTCTCACGATTGTACTCCGAGACAAGCTCCCCTGCTATTGCCTGCAACAACATCTTGACACAGATAAAAGCTTCTGCTTACATGTAAACACAGAAACACACTCAAGTACTTTTTTTAAAAAAGAAATTCCCCGCTGGTTCCAGTGCCTCTGCAAGCATGCACCAAGCGAACACATGCATAGACTGTTCCGCCTGAAAATTGCATGATTCACAGTTCAGAATAATCTGTATTTAATATTGATCAAAATCAGATTTTTTTGTCTGCTTGTTCACTCTACAAATAAAATGTGACAGCAAACGCGCGCCCTTAATATAAAGACTTGTTTCGGACTTTATGTTTTCCAATTTTGCTTTAAGTTATAAAGTTATTTTGTTCTTTACATATGGCCTAATAATTATCCTTATTGCTGTTTTAGAGGAGCGGTGCTTTAAAGGATAGTTGCAGATTTCTGTCAGAATCTGCAGATTATACAGTACAAATAAAATGTTCACGTTTCTCCAACGTTGTTTTCCCAACAGTTTCACTAACATCTACAGGGGATGGCCAGGAAGCGTTCACGATGTCTTATCGGGCGCTTCTCTGGCGCTGATAACTGGCGTCTGGCTTGTGTCAGTGACCTAAAAGACGGATTTAATGTGACGTGACCATTTAAACAGCAGTCGCTTTCTAAAACATCAGATATGTATTGGATTCAGTACCACATACGAAAGTGACCCAGATCGGATTTGAAAATATCGGATTTGCGCTGTTCACACTGTCATAGCATGATCGGATATGGGTCGCAGAGGGTCAAAAAAGTCGGATTTGATGCGCTTTCACCTGCAGTGTGAACGTAGCCTTAGTCTTCTATCTGAAGCTGCTTTGACTTCTCTTTAAGTCCCCCCCACTGCGCGGTGGACGGGGCTTAAATTAGGAGTTCTGTCTCTAAGCCCATCCTACTTCGTGGTGGGAGGGGCTTCTGGACTGACAGTTCACATTGTGTAATGACTGCATTAAGGACAGCGTCTCCTATTGACATCACACAGATGCAAGACAAGAAAAAAAACTCCCTAAAGCCAAGTGACATTACCCGCACATGAATTTGACCCAAACTGTGACGTGTGACAAATGATCCATTTGAGCAGGAATAAAATAGCAAACAGGAATGAGCTGACCGACATCCCAGAATCCACACAGCAAGCACGATACACTGTCAGCTTTTGCCATAGGCTCCATGGCAGGTGGGTGTGGACGTCAGCAGAGACTCTCAAGTCAAGTCATCTGACATCTACTTGCTTCACTGCCGAAAGTTACGCAGTGAAATGGACCGTCACAGAAAAAAAGGCCATAGCGAAAGAGAGACTAAGGGTGTTTTCACGCCGGCTATGTTTAGTCCGTTTAAATCAAACTCATTTTCCACTCTGGTACGCATTGCAAGTTCCAGATAAACCCCTTCCTGGTTTAAACACATATGCTTTGTATTCTGGGATGCTGCAGGGTACCGTAGATGTGGAAAGGTCAGTACAGACTAGCAACGAGCCGTGAAATAAGCGTAAATGTTCACCATGTTCTTCAGTTGTCCACAACACAGTGCCTTCTTCCTATTTATACTTTGAGCGGACCGGGCATTCTCACATGGTTTGTAGTGACGCACTTTGGTTTGCTTGGGGTTCACTTGGATTTTTTTCTTTGTGAAAAGCAACCAAACCACAGGATAAAACTCCAGACTTACAAACCCCGAATCAGTAACGGTAGTTAAAACAAGATGCTTATCTCCACTGCAATGATGTAGCATGTGTTCGCTTTAATTAAAATGTTTTTATGAAGTTGGTTTTTCTTTGGACTTCTGCTTCATGCTCAGTCATGCTCATTTAAGCTTTGTGTGTCTTGTAGGCTATGCATGTTAGTCTAATAACTAATAAACAAAGTTTTTTTCCAGGTTCAACTACGGACTGGCGACCTTTCCAGCGTGTACCCTGGATGGATCAATAGCTAAAGCATACCTTGAAAAATCAGCATTTGTATAGGTTTCTTGGTCAGTCAAATTATTGTTTTATAATCAGGATAAGTTTCTTCTTACAAAACATTGCAGAAAAGTATAGGGAGTCTTGCATCAACCTCAAGATTTTTTCTATAACTACACATAACCATTGTTAGAGAATGTGTTAAATCACTAAACATCTGTAATAGCCTTACAAATCCTATATTAGCCATGCTCTATTAACTAGTGAAGATTAGTGATTGATATTTCACAGTGTAATACAGCTGTTTCCTATGGCGACATTAATTGTGTGGTAAAATCAATGCATAGATTTAGTTCTACTGAATTACCAGTCAGACTGGCTTTGCATGGACTGCTTGAATTCCTGTTGCGGGTCCCTTCCCAGAGGGTTAGTATTACCGTTTCCAATTTTTAATTATCATGAACACTGTGTTCAATTATTGCGCTTTTAATAACTTGCGGTAAACACTACCCTAAGAGCTTGTCAGTAATATAAACGGAAGCCTTCATTGTTACCGCCTCATAAAAACAGAACATCTCGGTCTGCTGCTGTATGCCTTAGCTGTCTGCAGGCTCTGCTCCCCCATTACACAACACATTACGTAGTTTAGTCATTCGAACAGTATATTTTGTTCATTAAAAACTGGCGGTCTCAATTCAATTGGTTGCGAAAGTGTTTCACGCAGATAAACACGGCCGACTCCCGGACAAGACCCCTGTTAATATTGATTATATTAAATGTGCAGGGGATTATTTCATGTACTTAAATCCAGCCCATTAGGAGAAACAGAAACAGAAAAGACTTGTAGTATATGTTTGTTTTCCATGATTGTCTCAAAACACTCATCTAATACCACGATTCACTCATAAAAATAGGCCCTTTTGAATTTTCCTCACTATAGCTGAAATGTGATGGATTTCATCTCTGCCTATGGCCTCCTTACTTATCCTCTCCCATCTTAAACTCGCTCTCGTTCCAAATATCTGTAACACTGATGTCAGGCGAAGCATGTGCACTCCCACCCAGTTGTGCAGCACCTCTTCCTTTCACCGCTATCGCAATGACTTGGCCTCCCCCGGGATGTGTCGCATGAAAGCAGATACCCACATGTGCTGCTGTGCCGATCCTGTCAGCATGTCACGGATCGGCAGCCCGCCGCGTTTCTCTGGCACGGAGAAGTGTAGATTACATCGTCATGGTGCCGAGCCGTGCCTCCCAGCTGACACACGGCATCAACGTAGGAAAGAAAGTGGGGGCTTAGGTGGGGGGGAAATCACTGTCGGGGTTGCACGCTTAAAAAAAGAGATTCTTGCCTTCACTTTTCTTGGAGAGAAATTTTGCTGCTTCTCACAAATGATTTGATTTGAGGCTAAAACATTTCAGAAAGCATGTTAACAAAGAGCAGCATCACTAAAGTGTCATTAGGTTTGCAGACTGTGGCGCTTTGGCCCTGACGAGATTTCTACACTAGTGTGAGTGGCAGCTTGCTGGACTGTCCTGCGGTTGAGCTACAGAATATGCGCGTTGTACGTTAATGCTGTGTCAACTCTGGGAACAGCGTGTGATCAGATAAGAAATGATAATGTGGTTAAAATGACCTACAGGCTGAGTGACTCAGCACTTAAAAAAAGATAAAGGCTCCATTTACTTGGATCCATTTACTTGTACAGGAGGCTGTTGACCTTTGCACCCCGGCAGAGTGTCTGCTGTAAATGACCTTTAGCTAGTCCAAATGGCGTGGGATGATTATAGAGTACCTGTGTGTGTGCAGAGTGGGGACTTTGATCTCTCTGAAAGTGTGCTGAAAGATTTGATCTGATAGCAGCTGAGTGTTTTTGCATTGGTTTTGTGGGAGTTTAAAATGAAGAATTATCTCTGTCTTTATTTTAAGAATTTCTAACAAAGAATATAAAAGCTAAGGTGATAGTATAAAACAATCGCAATCATGTTGGAAATCTTTAAGTACATGCTCCAGCTGAAATTGCCCTCATTTCTTTCCAACGTTGGAATTAATGTTGAGATTGTGTGCGCCTGTTGAAGTGAAAAAGTAACCAGTAGTTGAGCTTCTCTGAAAAGCTCATGTGTTTGATTCTTCACATTTTGTCACCTTTCGCCTGCACGCCCGAGGAGCGGCAGCACGAGGAATGGCTGAAAGTGTTCGAATGACTGCTTTGCCTCCATGGACGTATTAAAGTGAAGCAGAAACAAATTATGCTGTAATTTCTAATTCATTCAAAGGGCTTGCTCATTGGCACATACCCTAGAGTTTACAAAGCTTCCTTCACGAGGCGCCCAGATGTTCAACACGCTTTGCAAATTTGGGCCGTAAAGCTCAAGCCCATGCATGACCAAGTCTGGCTGACTTCCCATTGGCTTCTTACACACATGGATGGACTGGTATCAAATATCCATAAACGGTGTCATCACAAGGTTCTGAAAGACTCAAAACCTCCCTGATTTCAACTTGTCCAATGTTGCTCGGTGTTGCCCTTTTAAGATCATCTTCTCTTGCACCTCTAGACTGTTCCCAGTGCTGCTTGAAGACTGTTCTTTACTCTTCATCACTGCAGACCTTAAACCTGTGAAGAAAACCGGTTTTGTGTCACACTGACCTGGTTTCCAGTTTCCAAGTTTCCAGTTGAATGTTCCAGATGTTTGTGGGGGCAGAGTTTACGGTTGTACCTCCGATGGCTCGTCTTCACTTCTCATTAAACTGTGGGGTTTACAGAGCTCAGAGAAATGCTCAGAGAAATGGATTCACCAGCTACACCTTCTTCTTCTTTAAGTAATGAATGCAGATATAGATATAGTAACATGTTTTGGCCCATATGTTAATGCTACCACACAACCCTGCACTTTTTCTAATACCTCTATATACTGTTCATTTTTAATTTTCATCTTTCTGCCTTTTCCACCATTTTTTCTTTTCCTTTTTTATTAGTCAGTCAGTATTTTCAGTTTATTTGCCTTTTACTGTTCAATCAAACTTGTTGCAATCAAGTTATCCAGTCACTTACTCAGTTTGAGTCCTTGTTATTTTCCTAGTTTATACCCTCAGTTTGTTCCTCACTCTCTTCTGACGATAACTTTTCGATGCGTTTTGCTAATCTGGACTTTTGAAGAGTTTCTGGTTTTTGCCTCTTTGGCTGCCACGTTTGCCTCGCCGACTGTTTGATTGTGGCTTTGGCCAATAAAGTTTTTGATTTTGTATTTAATCTCCCTCTGGTGTGTTGTGTTTGGGGTCTCCTCTTTGAACCACTGCACACCTATCTGTGATGTTGAGCTCTTTGCACCGCGTTCAAATGTGGGCATGTGGAGCAGCTACAAAACATGCATGTCTTTGAAGAGACTACATACAAACGTACGCTTTTGAAGCATAATGAATGTCATACAGATGCTCTGCCTCACATGCCAGAATTCTGCTTCAAAAGCAACATCATATTTTGTGTAAACCAAATTCTAACTGAAATTTCCACAGCAGCTGCACAATCTAGTTTACCCCCTTGTTTTTACTCCATTTTTATAATCATGGCAAAAGAGTGAATGAGAAAGCGAATGCAGCGAACATTTGTTTTCAGTAAGAACCAGACGAAAAGTTTCATGTCCCATTTGAAAACAGTATCCAGTCTTCCAGGTTAACAGTGGGGTTCATTGAGATGGTGCAAGTGGCTTTGCGTTACCCAGTCATCCATAACATCTATAGAAACCATGGCATATTAACAGGGCATTGACGACCAGGAAGCGCAAGCTGTTTAGATTCAACATGCGACGGGTGTTAAACACACCACCATTCCTGTTTAGAAAAAAACCTACTTACTCAATGTAGGTCTAGTAAGGAAGAACTCCACGACCTAATTATTCACAACCAACATAAAGCAACATCCATGCAAGTCAGAGTTAGAACTTTTCCCCATATATGATTTTACTGACTGATGCTCATCGGCTTTTCAGTGACCGTTTGCTAAATGAAGGTCATAAAATGAAAGGTCTGAACACTGCTAAGTAAAAGTGTAGTGTCCTAAGTAGCTGTGATAATATCTGTTTTGCACCCAAACAGGATGCGACTTGTTCAGCCAGCTTGCTACTCGTATCCAAATGTTGTCACTTGAGAGTTCAAAAAACTCCATGGCCATGTCAGTAACAATGAAAGTCCAGAAACCAGTGGGTGACATGACAACCAGCACTGGGGTTATTACCCAAAATAAGTATTTATTGCCTATATACTCCATGGGAAAGTAATTTATTACACTACTTGTCATATTACTTTCACATTATTGCCTAATATGACCTGAAATGCACTGTGACATAATTACCAACTGGAAATACAAAACCCTGAGTTTCATAGTTTAAAAATAAGTTTAAATTTTTTATCCTAATGAGGACACACAGATCTTTCTGTAAGTGTTTCAGTTTGAACACAAAGCCAACAACAACAACAACAAAACAAAGTAAAAAACCAGCCCAAGGAAACAATCAACAGCACGATTCTACTGGAGAAACATTCACAGAAGAAATGGAGGCAACAATGTTGCAAACCTGACTGCCTTTGTTACCTGTTGAAGTTCAGGCTCTGGCGGCCGTGCTGCGGTCAGCATACACTCTGCTTTATCTTCACTCAAAGCTTCTTTGTGTTAGCATGCTGTCTGTGCAGATGTTTGCAATTAACCAGTATTGTATTAGCAGTATAATGCTGTTATTTCTTTCCTGGACAAAGTCGACACTTTCCCATCACATTGTTGTCCTTTCATACAAGAAATAAAAATGTTCCTCCTTCCTGAGAATTGAGATCAGCTGATTGTAGTAGACAGGAAGAATAAAAGGCATGTTTAAAGTTTTTTCCCCTTTTTAATTGTCTAATTTCTAATTTCTTTCATAGTTGTAACCATAATGTGGCAACTGAATTGATTATTTGTTTACTTACTTGGATTAGAAAAAATGTAATGTGGTTAAGGGAATGTATTATTTTATGCAGCGTTACATCCAACACATATATACATACAACATATACAGTGGATGAGATCATGTCTATGTTTGTTTAACCTATTTTGTTACATTTACTCTTTGCAAACGCCAGAGAGAACGCATCACGCCCAAAGGATCTCATTTTAAATGAGACACATGAGAATTCAACCCACATTTTCTAACATTAGCATTCACTATTTGATCAAAAGACTTCAAAAGTATATTTTTGGTAATCCATCTACTCGCAGCCTGGTCCAGACCAGCCTCTGATGTCAGTGAACAGAGAGGAAGGGTGATGGGAGTGCAGGATTCAAACTAAAAGTACATGCCTTTTTTTAATGCATCCCAGCCCTCGTGTGTAACGCTAACCTGCACTAATCTTACCAACAGAAAAATCAATGAGGCACCCGCCCACCATTCATCCCCGCCGTCGGCTCAGGAGACTCCAGCCTTCACGTATTGTGGGATGTTAGCGTCACTCGTGGATTTACTAGGGTGCCAACAAACCATGCACTTTCATTCACACACCTCTCCCGAGCCTGGGGGTAATATCAGGACACACTGCATACTCTGCTGTGAATCTTATCAGAAGACAACAGGACCTCCCTCAAGAGCCCACAAATATGAGATAATATGTCACTTCCCCAAGTGGAACTAACGACAAATGCTGATTATTTAGAGCAAACCGCTGCTCTCTCTCATCCATGCAAATGTGTAGTGCGGCAGGGCGACCTTTTCTGCTATTGAGCAGAAGTAAAGGCACCGTGCGCTGCCAACTCCATGGCAGTAAAAACCAGCAAAATCACCACAACATAATGACTTATGCAAATGAAATCATTAAGCTGATGAATGACCTACTGATGAGCAAATATTACCTTGTCAACATACTTATCCTTATTTAATGGGTGGCACTTGAGGAATGGTTTGACACACGCTTGTTTTTATTGCTTGTTCAGCGTTAGAGCAAGGAGCGCTGGAACAGCTAGCCTGGCTTGCTTGCTCCAAAGGTGTTTCTCAGAGGACGATGCCCTTTAAGTGTTACTAAAACCGATATTTCTCCCGTCCACACCATTTTGGATCTTAAGACCTGTGTGATGTTCCTCTCTGTATATGCGGGGGAGTTCGATAAGTGCTCAGCGTTGAACTCTACCAGAAGCGTTCCTTCACTCTGAAGGGTCAAGAGGCTGCGGTGAATAAACACGGGAGTGGATGATTCTCAGTATTTATCTGAGGGAAGGAAGGAGAAAGGTGGAGAACAACATATAGTGGGGAATCTGCTGCTAGCACGACCGTTCTTGGAAATGTACATCTTGACAAATTTATCCAGTATGTTGGAGGTTTCAGGAATGTGACAGAAGGCATCGTGACAGCCTCTAACTGAGAACAGACCATGATTTTGGACAGTTTTGAGTGGAAAAAGAAGAAACATCTTTTTGTCATTCAAACTGTGAGATTTCTATTTAGAGGCTGTTGGAGAAAGTGCGCTGTACTCGTGTCAGCTTGTTAGTGTTTGTTCAGCACGATTATTATCAGAAAGCAGGTAGGCTGCTTGGCTTGTGGGCACTTCTTTATAAGCATATCGTGTGGCCACTGTGTTGGAGGTTCATTTCTCCTGACAGCATCACTTAGCAACAATATCGAGAAAAGCTGTTTCCTTTATGACTTGGCCATTTTAAAATTATGACTCAACCGTGTCAGCAGCGTGCAGTAAAACATAACACTCTCGGAAGCCGTCTGCAGACTTTGAACGGATGGTTTCTTCACCCATCCATCACTTTGATTTTATGTTTAGATGAAGTTGTTTAGCTGAAACTTGGTACATGATTAAAGGCTTTCAGGGCACCAACAGGAGCTTGTCAGAGGCCACCAAGTACAGCAAAGGACATGTTTAAACAAGCCGATAGCCATCTAGAGCGGTTTGTAGGCACTGCGATACACTGAGCATGCCACAGTGTCACAGCAGTGTGTTCACCACCTGTTTATTTGCTAACTTGCACTAAACACAATGCGAAGCTGATCTTACGTGTGGCAAACCAGAACCAGAACAACACATTCTCACTTATCTGTGAGAATGCTTCATAACCCCCCTTTTCATGTTTTATTATACTTATTTCTTTCAGGTTAGTAAACCTTTAGCGTCACTTTTTGAAGATGTCAAATACCAACAGACAGAGATGTCAGTGCAGATAGAACAACAACATGAACTCCCGCTGCTATTTTTACGCGTCCCTTCTGCTTCCATTTTTACTTTTGACTGTTACTGTTACTGTTTAGGCATCAGAAGCCAGTGTTGGGAAGGTTACTTTTAAAATGTATTCCATTACAGAATACATGCCCTAAAATGTATTCTGTAACATATTCCGTTACGTTACTCAATGAGAGTAACGTGTTCTGAATACTTTGGATTACTTAACATATTATCATGCATTTTACAACTACGTGAATGTACTATTGTTGTGTGATTTATTACTGTTACTGAAGGTCCGCGGCTCCGAACCGTAGTAAAGGGACCTCTGACTAATACGGTTCCGTGTCGGGCTCGTAGCCGGAAAAATAGCTTTACTTTGTTGTCTGGGTCAACTCTGCTTGCGAGAGACAGAGAGAGGCATTGAAAGGCTGCTCCAACGGAACTTATTGTTTCGGAGGAAAACACGAACAAAGCGTACAGTCGAGTTTTAATAGCTTACTTACAACTGGGCTCGTCAGGCTCTCTTCTTGGCTGCAGTGGTTATTATTATATTTACATGCTTCCAGCTCCCGTTTTTGCTCGATGACAACTCCTACTTTTCGACTCTCCTTTTTCTCCCACCTGGCGCTCACAGACACATAACGAGTATGGCAGTGCATTCTCCCTGCAGCACGGACTACACTGCCCATGATGCTACATTCTGCATTCTACATTCTGCATTCACAACAACAAGAAGAAGAAGGCGCTCTCTCACCCAGGAAACACGCAGAGCGAGAGCGTCGCCCTGTAACCATGGCAACCGCAACACTGCCGCCTGGAACGACAGAACGTAGCTGTCAAACAAAACCCAAACAGTCCTGACCCGCGACAATATGAAACAGGAAAGTACCGCCGTGTAATCCATTTATTTCAACAAAGTAACTGTATTCTAAATACCACCTTTTTAAACGGTACCTGTAACGGAATACAGTTACTCATATTTTGTATTTTAAATACGTAACGGCGGTACATGTATTCCGTTACTCCCCAACACTGTCAGAAGCAGACTGTTAGGCTCAACAAGTACTTGTTTTAGGCTCGGGCAAAAACAAAAAAGAGCACTACCTCACACCTTTAACCACGTGTTATCAGTTGAACATCTCTCATCTGCGACAAGCATCTTTGCCATTTCCTTGATTGTCAAAATTCTGTGACAGTGACAACACCAGCAGTGCACTTTAGCTTACACTGTTAACATTGTATTATTGTATTACATTGTGAATCCTAACCAGGCATCAGTGTGTGACAGGTTTGTAGTGAGAACAGGCTGACCGTAGCTGAGGTGTGCTGGAGATAAAGTACTTAGGACTTTGTCTGGTATGAATGCACTCAGTAGCTTAAGTGAAAGCTTTGACCCGTTTGTAACACTGGAGTAAAAGTCAAAGGATCAACATGTACATTTTATTTCATCCTCTGCACGGGAAGGATGTCAGAAGCACAGAATCTAAAACCTCATCCCAGTTGCATCATTCAGTTTTAGAAAGTGGGAGCATAGTGTCCGTACATCTCTTTCTGTGCTGTAACGCATGCAGCTCTCCTATTTGACAGAGCCTACAATGGATTTGATGATAAGAAAGTAATCCTGCCAGATCGTAATCTTCACCCTAATGAACTCTAACCTGACATAAAGCCCTACTGGTGGATGCCTTCAGAGTAGTTGCTAGGAGATGTCTGATTTAACTTACATCAGTAAGGCAGTATATATCTGTGCTTTCAAATGATCAAATGATTTTTCCTCATGTCATTGCATATTTTGCTTCCAAATGACGGTTGTGTCGTCTGCGGGACGAGCCACGCTTCGTGTGCTCGGCACAAGCTTTGCAGCGATAACGCAGAGATCTCGTTCCACCGTGAGACTGCGATTACATCTCAGCCACATGAGCCTCCACGCTTTACACTTACTCACAGGGCAGAAAAGTAGAAGCACCGTGGAGGATTTTATGTGTTACAGTCACATGGATGAGTGGAGCACACGCAGCATGCCCTGGGCCTGTTTCCACTGTGCTAACACTCGCTTCAGTGGACAAGGACAAGCTGCAACCTTCTCGTACACAAAAGCAGCGGGCAGCGTAAAAGTCTGATCTGACACAGCTGCTTGACTCTTAATGGTGCATTTCACATCGCGACAGCCTTTCACACAATGTTATGACCACAAATTGTTCGCGTTATGTGAGACCATTAGAGGGATGCACACATACTGTATGTGGAATTACCACAATGACCTCTCTGGTGATAAGCTATATGTTTTGTGCTATGTACAGAAATGTGCAAAAAGCTTATGGATGTCTTTCCCCCTGAAACAAAACTCAAGAATCTATTCTGTGTGGGAATCCTTGGAGTCCAGTCTTTGATCTGGATGATGGAGGTTTTCTAGACTGTGAAGGTCCCATAAGACTGATTCTATCACCTTATCTCTACCATCAATATGAGGCTGGCATTGGTTGTGTTTGATTGTTGAGTAGAAAACCACTGAAATTCATCACTGGCTTTTTGTCCGTAGCCAAATGTTAAGCTACGATTAAGACACAGAAGGTTTAAAAGAAGGTATAAAAAGGGAAAACAGAGGACACCTCTTGTGACTGATGCTAGTCATCAGCAATAAGCATACTCTGAATAACCCTCCTCTCTGACTCTACCAAGGACCTTAATTTACCAAATGTATGTCATGTTTTCTTCATTATGACCTGGAGCAAGCAGAAAAAGCCATAAACTTATTAGGAAAATGTCTACAGAGGTCACAGTACAAGGGCGCCAAGGGCTGTTTTCCCAAAGGCTTCCATATAACCAGAAGTCTTGTTGCACTGTGGTGGTACTGGTTAGCTAGCTTGCTACTCTGAGCCTGTAAATTTAACATTTCTCATTTTCTTCCCCCCAAAATGAACTTCTCTAATAAAAATAAAACAAACAGAAGAAGAACAGAAGAAAAATGAGCTGGGGGGGCTGGGGTGTATATCGGTGTTTTATCTTTTACTTTATTAGGCCAAACCTTAACTCTTTAAAGTTATTTAGGTTTGACGTAAGTCTGTGACAAAGCCAATAACGCAAAGCTTCCTCTCACTGAGTCATTTCTTGTGTGATTTCAGGAATCAAAATGTCAAGAAGCTGCCTCAGAAACTGAGTTACCAGTTTTGGTTTTTGGCCTTACAGTTTAGCTTTTTTAAAGAGTGTTCAGACTGCTCAAGTCTACTGCAAGTTGTCAACACTGGACGTTGACAACATGAAGCAATAACTCGAGAAAGAACGGCAAATCGAAGCTGAGCTGCCCAGGGCTTCGGTGAGGCTTCATCCACTCATAACTTCCTTGGTCACAGGAGGTTTATGCCAACGGGAGACGTGTAGGCATGTGGATCCCACAGAGTAACTGAACAATGAGAACTCAGCTACAGTGCAGCCGGCCTTACTTGTTTAGAACGTGGTGAACACATGCTACATGGACAAATATACTGGTACACACCACACCTTGTTATCTTTTAATTCAGTTTCTCTCAGTCCCATAGCCACAAGCGTAGAAAATCAAGCACCCAGCCATGAAATGTGACTTTATGAACATTTGTGAAAGATTGAATCGATCTTTAGAGCTTTGAATTCGAGCGTGGAAGTGTAATAGGATGAAGTTTGTTGTAAAAAGTCAGTTATTCGACAATCTGCTGGAAGTTGTATTATTACAAAGTAGAGTAAAGTTACAGACTGTAAAAGAAGCCAATGCTCTGCTGACTCAAGAATTGTTCCAAACTGCCTCATTAAAATCAGCACATAAAACTGTGGACCAGAGACTTCACAGCGCGGGTATCCACGGCTGAGAAGATCTTGTAGACGTCAAGTGTAGGTGGCCCAGTATTTCTGTCTTGATCAGTTCTCTGAAACTGATTTAAAGTGCTTCTACTGTTGTTGTCAAAGAGATGGTTGAGCTAAAACTCCTAAAATGTATATTATCTTGTAGTTTTTTTATTAGTATTACCAATCAATACACCGGCAAGCGATTCAGAATAGCTTATAGTAGGCAAACAATTGAGTTGTTGAAGTAGTTGAAGAGGTCTGCTGCACGGCAGTGAACAGGTTTCTCTTAGCCTGAATTTGGTAAAATCGTATCATTTATTTAATGAGTGTGCACACATAAAGAAACGTGTATCCGTTCACATCAAACATTACTGTAAGATAGTTATTAGTTATTTTAATCTACAGCTAATATTAGTCTGACAAGGCAGAGCCAATTCCTAAAGGGTGGATAAGAACACGCAGCCTCCGATGGGGATTGAAGCACTACAATCTTCTCTATATTGATTTGTTTTTGCCACTTGGCTTGTTAATGACGCTAGTTTTATTTACATGCACGATTAACTCAAGCGCAGAGTGTTATCAGCAGCCTTTTAATTGAATCAAATCCACAGTAGCCACGTGGCGCACTCTCGACTACCTCTCCCCCCTGGCAGACAGCAAAGGGCAAACTGTCACCCTGGGCAAGGAAATCAGGTGTATTAACAAGTCAATGAGAAATTCATGTGTGTATAATTTCACAGTGAGCACATCTGACCTTTGTTAATGATGCCACTCAAAGCTGCAGGTGGTGTTTTTCAAATGAAGTCTCGGGGGAGCGGCGTGCACGGCTGCCGCGCTAAAGCGGCTCATTGCTCCTGACTGGTAGGAAGGGATGGAGGAACACGCGCTCAATCAAAGGACAAAAAGTGAAACTATAGGGAGAGCACGGTCCAAATCATTTTACATCAAAACTCAGCGGGTGCTCCCTGTTGATTTTTTTTTGTTTGCGCCATCAAAATGGAGACCATGTCACCGAATTCCTGCGTGGCATGATAACATGTTTTCATTGGAGAGCGCTCATCTGTGCATATACCCCCACCAGCAGCACCACCTCCCACCAGCAGTAAAGACAGCTGAGAGGGGGAGGGGTGTGACTATACTTACCCTTTCATAGGCTGGCTTTCTTCTCCACCAGCTAGTGCGGAAACAGAGAGAGAGAGCGCCGGGCTTTTACACTCACAGTTAAAATCACTCATGTGCTTCCACTGTGATGTATCACTCTTGAGATCCCCCACCCTCCCTATCTGAAAATTACCCTTATATTGTGTCTACTCCACGTGGAGTACTGTTGGTTTTTGAGGTAGCGCTCTTATTCAGGGGGGTTAGAAAGTCCTTGAAAAGCAATTTATCCTCTTCCGTTCACAGCCACCTTCCTACCTGCTCGCTCTCGCAGCTATTTTCAACCATCTCCTCCTCTCATCTCCTGGAGTCCTGTTACTCCATCTTAATTTTCTGCTCCTTTCATCACCTGCTGACTCACCCTCTCCACCTTACAATCCTTACCCTCCCCACCTTCTGTACCTCCTATATTACTCTTTCTCTCTTTCGCTGCATCGCACACTTATCACATCCAGTATCATAAGAATCAAATGTGAAGGCCGGCCACGCTTTTCCTGCTTAAATCTCCCCATAATGGAGCCCAAGGGTATCTGAAATTGAGTGTGAAGACTGCATCAAGGTCATTTACTCCACCCTATAACATAGTGATGGATGTCTTGTCTCATTGCTCGATTTGGCTGCCCTACTTGACGAAGGGGGAGCGTATCCCATTGCGCTCTGGAGAGAGTGTTGCTTTTGCGTGGAAAAGTGGCTGAAAAGTCGTTCCAAAGAGATGAGGAAAGGAAATAAAAGATGAAAAAAGGTGAGAGAGATGGAAGAGGTGTAACAGGAGGATGCAGGTACTGTAAACATCCAATATGAGGCTGATGAGACAGACGTTCAGTGTCCAGATTCTTGAGAAAACAATTGAAGGGATTAAAATAAAACATATTGATTGCTGGATGGATGGCTCACCATCTGTCAATACACTAATCTGCCAAATTGACTTCACCTCCCAGAGCAGTGTGCGCTTCCAAACAGCTGGATTCAGTCATAGAAAACCATAAACACCAGCCATAGTCAGCTGAAACCTTTCCCAGGCGCCTGTGATTTATAATCCCTTGGATCATGCGTATGTGCACACTTGTGGGAATTACCATAGCCCGTGGTTGAACATGTAGGGCTCAACCCATGTGCTTGTATTGTAGGGGTAAAAAGGGTCGTACACTCTGATAAGCTTGGTCAGAGAGTGGACTCAGTCACGTCTCTGCAATTTTTCTTGCTCCATCTACTTTCTCAAAGGCTGCACAGCAAAGCTGGAAGAAATGACCCATGAAGACCTTTTTATCCGATCAGTCATTTGTCAATTGTCGCCATCTTTTTGCATGACAATTATGAAGTCTTTTTCATTTGATTTACTTTTAATAGACTGCTGAATGGCATTTGGCTTTCAATCCTGAGTGTGTGGTGGCACATTTCAGGTTTAAAGTCTGTATTTTTTTTTACGGGCATATAAACAGTTTGTGAGGCAGCGCGGTGGAGCAGTGATTGGCGCCGTCGCCTCACAGCAGGAAACTTCCTGGTTCAAATCTGCCGGCCAGCTTGGTTGTTTCTGTGTAGAGTTTGCATGTTCTCCCAAAGACGTGCATGTGAGGTTAACTGGTAATTCTAAATTGGCCACAGTGAGCTTGCTGTGCTGCAGGCATCAGTGATTGTCTGAATCTCTGTAATAAACTGGTGACCTGCCCAGGGAGTTCCTAGCCTCTTGCCCAAAGCTCAAAAACTTCTTTGACTCTGAATTTGATTGGAATTTGGATGGATGGATGGATGGAGGGATGGATGGATAGATAGATGGACATATGGATGGATGGATGATAGAAGGATGGATGGACAAATGGATGGACGGATGGATGGATGAATGTATGGATAGATGGACAAATGGATGGATGGATGGATAGATAGATGGACATATGGATGGATGGATGGATGGATAGATGGACATATGGATGGATGGATGGATGGATAGATGGACATATGGATGGATGGATGGATGGATAGATGGACATATGGATGGATGGATAATAGAAGGATGGATGGATAATAGAAGGATGGATGGACAAATGGAGGGATGGATGGACAAATGGATGGACGGATGGATGAATGAAAATTTCTCAGATATCTAGCTCCTGCTTCTAGGTACTTCACCAGCTCCTGTGCTGATTCAGGTTTATATACAAAATACAAACAATCAATAAAGCAAGACGTATTATTATTGTTTAAGACTGGATTCACCAGGGGAAAATTACAGAAAGTAATTAAAATTGTCCCCAAAGGCAGCTGCAGCATTAACGCTCATCCTTCCAACATATTTAACATGCAAGGACTGCAGTCCCCGGGGACACTAAGAATTAGCTACTGAAAAAACACACAGCCAATAAAACGATATGCACACAGTAATAATCTGTTATTCAAAATACTTAAAATATCTTTAAAATGACAAAACACAGACTGCGAGTTAACATGTAACCTGTAAAATAAATACATTAGTAAAACAGAATAATAATATTTAATATATGCTTTTATTTTCCTGCAGAAGAGCAATACATTACTAATTTTTAAGTTTATATTCAGTATTTTTTCTTTCAATCTAATTTGAAAAACAAATGTGAGGAGAAGGTTAAAATAGTGTAATCATTTAGAAGCTTTATCCTAAAGGATAATTTCCATGTTGCTTTTACACATTTAGAAAAGCATTTCTTTAACCAAAAAACTAGCACACAGGTGAAATTTCCCCGGTGAGCATTTCAAACTGCTGGAACAAAACAGCCAATCAGAAAGTACCCACTGCAGCTCTGATTGCACACTGTGAGGCAAGCAAGATGAAGTTACAGCAGACATGTCAAGGCAAATGGGCGGGAAGGGGGGCATAATTATTCTTTAATAGATAACTTCTTTATGAAAGATAATGTCTGCAAGTTAAGCACAAATCTTTTTCAGCCTTTAGATATCAGAAGACTGAGACACGAACGCAACGCTGTAAAACTCATAAAAAGCATCAAGAGGATGCAGCGCAGCCACCAAACGCCGTGTCCTCCAGTCTGAGGCGTTGAGCTGTCAGATTTTTAATCAACAGGCAGGTAATTGACAAGTGAGGTGTGACTGTCTTAGTCTTTATTCAGTGTTATGTTTGAGAGTTAACAAAGCGTGAGATTGGGCCGTGCCTCCACGCTGCACATTCTCAGCTTGCAGGCCTTTTGTTCTGCAGCCCTTTGTGGAGCCTGCCCCGGATTCATTGAAACTCTCCACTGCTGAGTGAGCTGAAGGAGCTGCTTTTTTTTGTCACACACTCTCATTCTCTCCTCTACACACACACACACACACACACACACACACACACACACACACACACACACACACACACACACACACACACACACACACACACACACACAAAGGCTGAAGCTCTGCCAGCATTTCGTGGGATAATCTACCTTCCTGAACGTTTGCTAAAGCACCCCTGCTTCCCTCCCTCCTGTGGGATTATGATATTATTTTATGCCATGTTAGACCCCTAATTAAAGATTGTGAATTATTATGTAGTTTCAGTTTGCATTATGCTCCTGAACTAGAAGAAGGTGATAATTATTACATTTGGTAAACTGATTTGCATTACATTAGACTGTTGATTTATTGTGAATGAATGATATTGTTTTATGATGCATTATACTGCTGAGTTATAAGAAATACTGTTCACAGAAAGTCATCGTCTCATTTGTCTGATTAGAAGAGAACAGAGCATACTGCCCCATTTCATCAGGAGCAGATAAACAGGGAGCCAAGGTCGTAGCTTAGGCGCTGTGTGAGAAAGAATGTTTAGGCTCTGATGATTAGGTGGGGGCCACTAGAGGCTATAAGAGTTTGATCAATGCTCCACCATTTTGAGATCTGATGCTGTCTGTTGTATGGTGTCCATCTCCCACGCGTGTGTTCATTAAATCATCGTTTGACTTGACCCGGCCGGACCAGTGTGGTTATTTTGGGTTTTCCTCTTGTATCCATTCCCAATATTTGAATCCGTAACAGTTTTGGGGGCTCGTCCTGTGGTATTGGGATGGAAGTTTTGGAGGCTTGGACGGTCCGAGGTGGTCAGACGGGCAGACATTATCCGGCAATCGAACTGAGTGGACAGGCGCCTTTATAAAAGAGGTAGGCACAGGCCTGTTGATTTTATCCGAAGTGTGCTGAATTGGACGATGAAATTAAATGTCTATTCAGTAAAAGTTGCCGGTGAGTGTCTGTTTTGATTTTGAAGAAAAATCTCATGAGTGTTGAAACTTGAAGTAAGGTTATAAGTAATAATACTGAGTTAGAGGCTCAAGGTAAAGAAAATAATACTGAGTTAGAGGCTCAGGTAGTTTGATAGGGAATTGGTCATTTTTGTGAGTTAGAGGCTCCATTGGTCTAAAGGATTGCATCTGTGTTGGCCATGTTGAGAGTTAGAGGCTCCATTGTCCATAACGTTGCATCTGCGTCAGTCATACTCTTGTTTTAGAGGGTTGACGGCGGTTTAAAAGTATTATAAATTTTGTTAGAACGGTGGTTAGAGGCCACTAGGAGGCGCATAGCCCGGAGGTTACGCTCCCTCCTGGCCGCGGACGCGCGACCTTGACCTGTCGGCGAACAGGGTTAGTTCAGTTGGTCACTGTGGAGCTTGGGGCACTCCAGAATAACTAGGAGTTAGAGGCTCCTTATCTGCGCTTTTTTGGGCACTGTAAATTGACTTAGGGACTTTAGAGATGAGGCCAGATACAGTTAGAGGCTGATACTGGTTAATTGATTACAAAAAAGTTGGACTTTCTTCGGTTGGACCCGTTATCTTAAATTTGTCAAAATTGTGTAGGCGCTAAAACTTTCAGGCCTGAGAGTGATTGTAAATATAAGACGTCTTTGTAAAATAACATAGAGAGTTGAGTGTGAAACGAGGCTGTGTGTGACGACAGTGCGCTGCAGCGCTGCAAGCTATTTTTAGATAGTGTGTGAACATGCAAATGAGGTGGCTGCTGTGAAGCCCATAGAGGACTTCCTGTTTAGCGTGTTATTGAGTTTTATAAGTATAATTTGCAAATAATAATACATGCCTGTAATTAAAACGCTGATTTTGCTGATTACAATATTACAAATAAAGTTTTAAATCACTACGGTGAATGTTTAATGTTTGGCTGAGTTTTGATATATGAGAGACGGCTTCGCAGCTGTTGGGGGTAAGTGACCGGAAACTTGCATGCCCATAAAGGGCAACTGCCTGACTGTGTGAACTATGCACCAAGAGAGAGAGTAAAATCTAGGTGGATGAATTAAATGGATGTTGTAAGAAAAATAGTAAATGAATGTTTTAGTCTCTTAATACAGGTGGATTTCTCTCAACCAGGAGACCTGAGTACAGCAGCAAAAGGATAGATTAATAAAATTGGGACGACACACATGCCAAGCTCTGGCTCAAAATTTTACAGTTTGACCTCTCACTTTGTCCCCACCCGAAAAAGAAGCTTAAAGGACATCTTCTCCTGCAGTTATCGGCTACCATAACTGGAAATTTTCAGGCAAGTTTTTCACTGAATTGTTTTTGGCACCATGTGTCCCTGAATCTCACAAGCAAGCCCTAATTCCTGGTTGAAGACATGGAATGCTGTTATTTAAGGTGGTAAATCAAAATTTGGGAAACAAAATTAAAAACACACAACTAGAGAAATGCCTTGTTTGAGAAAAAAGTTAAAATATCCCACCCACAAACGCACATACACGCAATGAAGAAACAGCTTACACTCATGAACACGTGAAGATTTTCCAGCAAGGTTAAAGCAGCAAAACTTAATATACACCTGATGTTAAATGATAAAGTCTATCCACTACTAACAAATAAACTCTCTGGGTTGCAGGACAACAACTTGACTTCAAAATGACAGACACTGGTAAATCACAAACCAGTGATGAAATAATAAATTTAGTGGTTAAAAGAGTCGAATTGTGACATGTTTTTTTCCTGATTGAATAATACAAGAGATTACTGAATGAAATAAAATTTCTTTTTTGAATTATTAAACATGATCTTAAGAATTTTAACGTGTACCTGTGTTGTCCTGTCAACTTGGTGGGTTATGAGTTGATTATATAGTGAGAAAAAACAAAAAAAAGGGGGGGAGAAGGCTGACACAGGGCCTGGCCCCTCTCTGAATAACATAGCCAAAACAACATTATTTTCAAACAACATCATTTTCCTGTTCGTCTGTTTTTGTTTTGTTTTTGTTTTTTCTCTTTATGCTTAATTACAGGCTGCTTTGTCGGCCCGGAAAGCCGAGGCTGACCTGGACTCCTGCTCTCCCCTCTACTACCTTTGCTCTCCCTTCTACCATCTTTGATGTGACCCTGACCAAATGCTACAGCAGCTGGACTCACAACAACAGCCTGAGAATGTCAACAGTGCTGCAGGAAAGAGATCTCATGCAGCGGAGACGGAGAACGTTAAATCCAAGGCCCGTTTCACTACACGGGGGAGATTTCCAGACAGCTTCAGCTGACAGAGGTGTGACGAGACGCCTATTAAGCCCGGATGAAAAGTGAGGCCGAGCAAAAGAATGCTGACCTTAACAACTCTGCATCAAAACTGGGCAGGACAGTGATGGACCAACACGGATGATCGGGCAGCAAAAAGGGCGTGCCAGAGACACGAGGAGTAACTGAGGTCAGAAGGCACCTCAGATTGGACAAAAGCACCAGAAGAACATAAGCTGAAGGCACAGGTGTCGGGGCTCGGTCAGGAGCTGACCTCTGAGAAGAGCCGAACAGCAGAGCTGCAGAAGGCCGTGGAGCAAAGCAAGGAAAACATCAATAAACTTCAATCTGACGTGTACGGAAAAGACTCTGAGGTTTCTGCCCTCAGTGAGAGCTCAAGACATCAGAGCAGAAACTGAGCATGCCTCAGGAGGAGCTGGCTGCTAATCGAACCCATCAGTCAGGCTTAGAGTCCCAGATACAGGACTTGAAATCAGCCCGGAGCTTGCTGGAGCAGGAGGTTGTCAAACCTGACGAGAAGCTCCAACACCAGGAGCAAACCCTGAAGGACCTACAGAAGCAAAAAGGGTCAAGTTAAGGAGGAGCTGGACAAGGAGAAGATGCAGGACACTGGAGAAAAGGACTGCCTCAATTGGGGTCAGAACCAGTATGGAGAGAACTTTGGGCAGCAGCACCAATGGACCCAAACGGACTGAAAAGGAGGAGAGCAGGACCCCAGAGCGCGCTTCAGGCCATGGTTTACCCAGAACACCAGAACAGGAAAGTGATGAACACAAACACACACACAAACACACACATCTACATACACTGACTCAGAATTAAGAGAAACACACATATGAACACATATGCACTCGTTGATTGACTGAGAAATGACACACACACACGCACACAAATCGAAATGCTGATTCAATTCACTGAGAAGTGATCCACACACACATACACATACACACATACATATACATGTTTGTGCAATGAAGAGTGATACACACACGCTGATGCAATGAAGAATGCTTTACTAACAAATGCTATGCTGATATGCAAAATGTTGCACACAAACCTCCAAATACAGAATTTGTTACAACAACAAGAAGTAATTGATAGTTAATTGGTTAAATGCATTTCATGTCACCCAGAGGGCATTTGTGTAGATTTAGGGGACAGGGTCTAGAGCAGTTTGGTTATGAAAACAATGTCTGTGAGTGATGTCTGTTTATGGCTCAAGGCCTCAACTGAATTGTTTACTGTGCTTCACACAGCCTGATAAGGAGCAGTGGTACAGAGTGAAAATGATGAATTAACGGTGTGAGCCTTATTTCGGAGAGTCACATGTTTGTGATTGAGATTTAATTGAAGGAGGAACACACTAAAAAAAAATAATAATAAAAATAAAAATAATAACAATAATAAAATATAAAATAAAAAGAAGAAAAGGGGGCCAGCCCTTGGAATTACGTAAGCATCCTACATGTATTTAACACAATTGCCTCAGGCTTTAAAGATCTGTACAAAATTCAACAGGAAATCATAGCTTCCCTGTATTTCCTACATTGTTGACATGCTGGTGAGTGCTGTTGCTCCACAGTAAGAAGGTCCTGGGTGCAAGTCCACAGTCTGGTTAATTTGCAGTGGTTTCTCTCTGGGTATTCTGGTTTCCTGCCACAGTGAAAAGTCATGCAGCTGTTAGAGCTAGGTTAATTGATGATTCTAAATTATCCGTGAATGTAAGTGTAAATGGTTGTTTGTTTCTAGGTGATAGACTGGTGACCGGTTCGGGGTGCACCCTGCCTCGTAACCTATCACTTTAGAGTTATTTCCCAGCCCTCGTGCAATTAGGATAAAGATAGGAGGATGGTAGTTGTTGTAGACCCATTCAATTTTTATGGTAATCAGAATTTAGACTTTGTTGAACCGTAGGCAATATGAAGACAACATGTAGTATTTAAGGGACCAAGTAGAATTTGGATAAAAGTTATTGAATAGTGTTGAAATAAAATGACAGAATTGTGAAGGATTAAAATATTCCAGGAGCTTAACTTACTCCATCTGAACATGTCTTAATCGTGTAATATGAACTCAAAATGCACAGGTTTACTGAATATGAAAAGGTTGTGTTGATTTAACTCAGTTGTTTAAGTTTCTACCAAAGCAAAACATTTGTGTGCAACTAGGGTCCACTATTGACTGAAATAAGTCCAACACGTTTTTGTCAGTGCAAAAAGAAGTTACGGTACCTGTATGCTTACACAATATTGTCCCGGGACGGAGAAAAACTTTCTGGTGAAGTTTTGGTTGATTTTGGGTTTTGCTTAACACTAGGTTGATTTTATCAGTGAGGTTTGGATTGTTTTCTTTCTCTAAGAGAGAGAAAGATGGTTTTATGTTTGGACATGTTTCCAACGGGCCCCAGTATTTGTTATTATATGAGTATTTTATTGGTTACGTTTGTCTTTGCTTTTGTTACAGTGCACTGAAATAAGAACATCTGAGAGGAGTGATCCACCGGTGGTGATATTTTGGTATTTTGTGAGTTCCTGATTTAACAAATCAGCTCTTTAATCCAGGCCTGAGAGATTGAACTTTAAAGCGCTATAAAACATGATTACTAGAAACAGTCGCAAAGTATTTTTCTCCATAATTATAATGGGCTCTGGAGAAATTCACTTATATGGGACATTGATCACATGAGAAGTCCTGAACCTAAAAGGATTGCAGCGAGTCAATCCAGTCCAAAAAACAAGGAACTGTTTTTCCTTTAAAATGATGACGTCATCTTGCTGGTGATGGAGCCTCGAATAGGTTGCGTGTGAGACTCCATTATCAGCAATATCTGGTATGAATGTGTGTGAATGTATGCATGTGACTGGACTGTGATGGACTGACGACTAAAAGTTTAAACTGACTTGACACTGAGACAAAAACGATACCGACTTTAGGATTAGTACATGTCTACAAACAATTCACCCAGCTTGTAAAAGAAGGGTGGATGTTTTGTCTCGCTTTGTTTTGTTTTTGCAGGAGTAGGAGGACAGAGACTAGGGGGGGAGGCTGTAGCTTCACATGAGTGTGAACTGCAGACTTAACCCTTTGGTTGCTAATTTTGAGCTACGGATGTTTCCATTAAGAAAATTGTGTTTTATTAGCTGTGTTTCGATTAATGCAGCACATTATATTGTTGGGAATGTTAAATGCTAAAGTGAAGAGAAGCTTTGATTTCACTCATGACTGAACATGTTATTATTAACCATAGCGGGCCACTGTAAAAAGTCAATCAATTTTGATAGAAAAAGCAAGAAAAAACTCTATTGATACCTACACAGCAAATCCAGCATGTCCAAATTAGCACTGTCAGATTTGATTTCAACAATTTTAAAGTGTCTATATGGGTCCACACCAGAGAGTGTTAATTTGACTCTTTTTGGAGGGTTGGTACGTTAACTCTGATTTAGTGTTAAACACCAAATCTCTCTGGAGTTGATAATTTGGCACTTGGTGTTAAGAGTTTATATATTAACTCTCAAAGAGTATTTTAGTTTAACTACGTAAGAGTTATCTTCTAATTAATTCTAAAAAGCGGGAATTTTACTGTTCTGAACTTCTAGAAATTTCTTTTGGAAATAAACATTTACTAAAAAGACGCAATGGTTTTTGAAAAACATTTATTCTGAACTGTGCACCACAATTTCAAAACATTTTCTGAAAGATGTAACAGTGTACATGTTCTCACTTTCATTAGAATTTTGTTTATCAAAAGGTCTGACATAGGTGAGCTGGTAAATGCAAATAACAGCATTCTCATCACTTATTTCAATAAATACAAAATACAATATGCACGTCCTTCATTCATCACTTTGTGGAACTTCAACGCACTTCTGCTCTCCCCCATATTCCATCTTCACAAGCATATCCTATGTGGAGATTGAATAAAAATTAGTTGACACTAATTAATGGCACAAATCAATTGCAGCACAGTAAAAAAAAAAAAGAAAAGAAAAAGGAATCCTTTTTGAGCCATTACTTGTGTAAAGTATTTTCCCAAAAGACAAGGACACAGACAACAGGTAATACTGAACTAAATGTAAAACCTCAACCTTTTTCATTTTCACCTAAAACCGTGTGCACAAAACTCTGGAGGGATCTAAGTGCTAACGTAGAACTCAGTCGGGACTTGGGACATCTGCTACTGCTGTTTGCTCGTTTTTTATGGGAGATCGTTTTCAGGCTTCAAGTAGCACCATTATATCAACATTTCACATTCTAGACATTGTTTTAAGTGTATTTGACCAAGAAATTTGACTGAAAATTCACATGCAAGCTTTTTTCAAGGCTGTGGTATTTGCCCGCAAACAATACCTTTCAGCTAGCTAAAACAGAATATTATGCTATCAGCGAGCAACATGGCTAATGCCTTTCACACAGCTTTGTCTCAACTCCAAAGAGCCACAGAAGTAAAAGCTAATAACAATAATTGAAACAATCTTTGAAAACATGACTTACCAAGCATGGCAAACAACTCAAATATGTAGAGCAAAATGTTTTGAAACGCTTCACTTCAGCTTCGATCGGAGCCGTGCTGGGGGCGGAGTCTGTGAATTTACTCTATTGGTGTCATAGCCCCTGTAGGAGTTCAGAATTAAGAGGTCAAGAGTTAATGTTTCCATTGTAACACCTCCAGATTTGAAATAGAAACACTCATTTTTAACACTCGATTTTAACTACTATCATTTTACACCTCAGAGTTACATTAAAAGAATGTGACTCTACTTAGAGTAAAATTAACACTAACACCAAAACATTTAACACTTTTGAATTTGCTGTGTATAAATAACAGGGGAATGATAAACTTGTCACATTCAAAATAGAGATATGTAATGACAAACCTTGGTCAAAGTCATTTAGGTTCTCCATTGAAATAGTCAATAATTTAGAAAAGTAAGATAGAACCGACAGGGGCATGTGCTGAGATGTGGTGCTGCACAAGAACAAGAGCAAAATAAAGAAAAATTATTGTGTTTAGCTTTGATAAATTAAAATTAAAATGTACCATTACACTCAGAGGATCAATATGAAATTGAATATATGCTAATTTTGTATGAAGTACATGACTGATAATTGTTCTGTCCTGAGCTTTTGTTTTTACAGCACCCACTTGACCACACCAACAGTTTCTCGCCACCAAAAGCGGGTACTTGCAAAGAATAGGGAGGAATATCATCAGAAGTGGGAAAGGTAAGCCCCGATGGGGGTGATAATGTAACACACCCAAAGAAAGATTTTAGGTCTGACCAACCGTCTCAGTCGTGGGCAAAACGATGACAGTCAATAAAATTCTAAAAGATAATTTAGTGACAAAAAATATCAAAAGATAAAAGATAAAACAGTCCAGTGTCCCATTCATGAATCAAATAAAAACACACAGTCCCAAGGCCAGAGCCAGCTATGCCACATGGCCAGTTGCACTCCACATGTTGCCTTTAACAGGGGTAGAAGTTGTCCTTGGAGACCCACCACCCTGCAAGCATATAGCCAGTGATCACTCCAACCTCTGCAACTCTGCTGCCCTTAGGCTGTGGCATATAATAGGCCCTGGCCTGCACAGAGAGACAAAATGACACCTTCAGTATAAAATTCATAGTGCAAAACCCATCCATCCCAAACATATCAGATTATCACATTACATACATGCACAGAGAGACAAAATGACACAGCAGTGTTTGTAGTGTGGGCTATAAGTAGACCAGTGTATCAGTGCAATCAAGTACACCTGCCTCTAATTAGTCCAACCCGATTCCAGCCATTGGCTCACCAAAAATGTGACACACACACCAAAAAACCACTCCCAACCCAGTGCAACTTCACACAATAATATGGAGCTGAATTAACACAGGCACACTAGTCTACCATGTTACAATAACACCATTAATTTCACGTATGGTCAAATTCTTAAAACTTGACCCCAAACATGAAAAATTCTTCAAACATTTAGAGACAGAGTGGAGTTCTAGATAAACATAATGTAGCAAACCACATAAGGATGGAGCGTTGGAATTAATAAGATGGTGAAAAAACACGCAGGAAAAATGTTGATCATGTTGATTATGTTTATTCCAGTGTGCAGAGATTGGCTAATCTGACCAGGAAATGTTATAAAATGGATTGTCGGAACAATCAGCGTTAAAGTCACCTTTGACAGTCCAGACTAAGATGGCGTTGGACATCTTCAGGGCGGAAAAGGGTTGGTGTGACCAAAGTGTGGTTTGGCTTGTTGTATGTATATTTGATAATGATATAGCTCTGGATGGACCAGTTACCAGGGCATGGAAGGAGGACAGACTCATTAAATGAGGAGAAGGAATTTTCTGGGATTGGAGATCCTCTGGGTGAGTGGTTGACTAAAAGCCTGCATAAAATAAAAGCTGTCGTTTGTTATTGATTGTCAATAGATTGATAATTGGCCACATTTACAGCTGTATTGACTTGTAGTGGACGTAGTCTACTTCATGTTTAAGTACTCTAATTAACAGATTGAAAATAGTGACATTAAAGGAAGAACATGCAGCGCCACGCTGTCAAATGCCAGTGCCGGTGGGGCTTAGTGATGAATCAGGTGAGCTTCATGGCTGAATTAAAACATAGATGCCCCTGCTGTGGTCAGTAAGGGATAAAAAGGGTGTGTTTTACTGTTATTTTAGCATCAGCATTATTGTTACATTAGAATCATATAACAAGCATTGCATTGAACATTTATTGAAGCTATTGACATATTAACATTTGTATTACAGTGATTGTTATAACCCCATGTTAATCTTCTATTTACAGGTGTCAAAAGTAGTCAACAAGTTCATGTTGAAGTGAAGTTCATATTAATACAGGTTTTGTTTGTAGACAATTGTGAAGACGCAGGCTCTGGGCGGAGCCAGGTGTTGAACAGATCTAACATGACAATTAAATTGATTTCATTCCCTAACACAGGATAACAAAATTGGAGCAACGACACTGGATAGGAGAAAGTCTGATACTTTCTAAGATATGAGCTCACTAACCTTTTCTTTTAATTTTTTAGCTTCATTGAATGGACACATGTTAGAATTAGAAATGGCTAATTTGTTTTTTATGTCTTTTATTAGAATGAGTGGTTTTAATCATTTTATATATATCTTGCAAATGTGCTTATAATGAGTTGGCACTCGGTCTTTTGAAGGTCATAAGCTTCGTTCGGCGATAGTCCGGACTGATAAAGTGTAAGAAATGCCTTGAGTGCAGCGGGCTAAATGCAAACACGCTTACACACACATACACTAAATTAGGATAAGTCCTTGGGACATTCTGAATATTCTAAACAAATTCTGAACCACCAAAAGATCAGTGGACAGCAACATTAGATTGTTAGAGCTAGGAAGAGAGGTGTTTTGGTTTTCTGTCTCTTACAGAGAAAAGAACAGACACCAGACGAGGTCACAGATATACGAGGATCCTTTGCAGCAGAGACAGACACGGTGACTGCTGAATCATCAACTGGGTTCAAGTGTCATGGCATTTTGGGCTCCAGTTAGTCACCTAAAAAGGATGGATCAAATAAACACAGCAATAACCACGAAGGGGTTGACGGAAATCCAGGAACACCACACCAACGACGTTCGAGAAGCTGTTGGTCATAAGGAGAACACCTTTCTGTTCCTTTTCCTGGGGAACACAGCTGTGATCCCAGAATACACAGATCATTGTTTGAAATCGGGGCAGAATAATCCCCTGATCTGTGCAACGACTGAAGGGTTGTCTAACCCCTGAGGTTGAAGGAAACAAGAGCAGAGGATCACCCGACTGGAAGACACTGGTGCCTACAGCAATAAAATAAAGGTTAAAAGCTCCTCGGACAGAGGTTCTAGTCCGAGTACGTTTGGAGGGTATAAGGTAGCACCGAAATAAAGCTGTGGGAGAACTGGGGAGTGATGGGAGTATCATCTGTACCTACTGTTGTTGTTGTAATAAAAGTTTTCTTGCATCTGAACTGCGTAAACACAGAGGTCATCTCACATATGGTTCACCCAACAGGGGGACAAAAGGCCTCAGGAGTAAGGAGAAATGAACCCGGCAACACTGGATTGCAGGGTGTAAGTGAGCTCTTTATGTCTAAAGAGCTCATCAGGGGGAATTGTGGGATTATGATATTATTTTATGCCATGTTAGACCCCTAATTAAAGATTGTGAATTATTATGTAGTTTCAGTTTGCATTATGCTCCTGAACTAGAAGAAGGTGATAATTATTACATTTGGTAAACTGATTTGCATTACATTAGACTGTTGATTTATTGTGAATGAATGATATTGTTTTATGATGCATTATACTGCTGAGTTATAAGAAATACTGTTCACAGAAAGTCATCGTCTCATTTGTCTGATTAGAAGAGAACAGAGCATACTGCCCCATTTCATCAGGAGCAGATAAACAGGGAGCCAAGGTCGTAGCTTAGGCGCTGTGTGAGAAAGAATGTTTAGGCTCTGATGATTAGGTGGGGGCCACTAGAGGCTATAAGAGTTTGATCAATGCTCCACCATTTTGAGATCTGATGCTGTCTGTTGTATGGTGTCCATCTCCCACGCGTGTGTTCATTAAATCATCGTTTGACTTGACCCGGCCGGACCAGTGTGGTTATTTTGGGTTTTCCTCTTGTATCCATTCCCAATATTTGAATCCGTAACACTCCCTTCCCATCACAACCCCACTTCTTCTCTTCCTCCCCTCTTCTCTCCTTCTCCTCCTCCTCCTTATCGGCCCCAGTGTAAGCAGCATGTGGTTTCCTGCCAACTTCTGGGAGCTGTGAGCAGCCTCTCCAAACAGGAACACGTATGAAGACATTCCACCACTGAAGGAAACAGTGTCCTCAACCGCAGCTCCCCTCTCACTCCCCTTTTTTCCCAGCCCCTCCCAACCAAGAGTCTTCCACACAACCCACACAGCCCCGCCGGGGCTTGACCATCGGACAATCAGCACACATAAACACACACAAACAAGCACAAAAACCACAAGAGCGGGCACAGACTACAACCATTCAGCACAGGCATGGAGATGGAAATGAAGAGGGCTGTAAGTCTGGGTGTGTGCATGCATCTGTGTGTGTGTATGTGTGTGTGAGAGAGAGATAAACAGAAATTGTGGGAGACAGAGTATGTGCATAACTATGCATGAGAGGGGTGGGAGAGAGTATGTGCATGGGAATGTATGAGAAAGAGAGAGCATTAACCAGAAGGATTGAAGATTAATGTTGTAAAGAAATCTATGATAAGCTTATTCCACATGATTTATCACCATGTGCTCACACATCAATTTTTTGGCTTGAGAGCAGGAGTCTCAACTTTTCTCTAGTGTGCTCATTCACCCCACTTGCGTGTAAGATGTTGGAGAGGTTCTTCTACTGTATGTGTTTTTCAAAATTTATTTATTTTTTATTAGTAATCCATGAAAGCGCTCGCAGAAAAGCAAGCATTACACTGAAGAGCGCTGAGAGAGCTGTTGGAGGGCTGTTATGCGCCTGTTACAAGAGTAAATTTGTTTAACATCGCACGAGCGCTCTTTAAAACCAGACGGCAGATCTGGGTAAAAGCAGTAATAACAACGGCCGTGCTGCCAGTAATTTTGATAAATGGGGCGAGTTAAAGAGAGAACAATACAGAAGCAGAAACAAGACTCACCTGGGAACTGCCTGCAGGTGAGAGGTCAACTACATGCAATCGTGGTAACATAGTGGAAATGGAACAGACACAACAGGAGTCCAAAAGCTGTTATGGCAAAGTGGGAAGATGACTTGTGGTGATATCCATTAAGGAATCTGCACTAAAGGGAGGTGGGGAGCAGAAAGAAGGCTTTAAATCACTTAAATGATTATGTACTAGTGCAGAGCCTGTTTGGAGAGTTTACGTCTGCTTAATTTAGTATAGCCACAATTTACAGGTGCGCCCTAAACGCATCACGTGCAAAAAACGTGAAGTTAGTTTTTTGAAAAGAATACCGCCAGAAGCATACACTCACTGCATGTATGTTTGTACTTTTTCTAAGTGCGATCGTGCAGGAGATTGTGAACTGCAGGTTTCTCAAGAGCCTCTCGTCCAAACTTCATGACTGAACTAGAAAGTTGATTCTGGTCATCTGGATGTTCAGAAGGAGCAAAGTTTCGTCACTCAGCTAAGTGGTTTCTTCAGTGTCGGACTGAGACTGGACTTTTTTCTTCTTCCGTTGCTTTGAAACGCTACGTCCAGATTACCAGAATCAATTTCCTGGGATTTCCTTCTCTTGAGCATGCATCAAGACTTTTAGCAGAGGAAACCAAGGATAAAAACAATTAAGCACAATCTAATAAAAAGCTATATGTATTTTCTAAACCTATATTTTCACACCTCTTCAAAGACCCGTTTAAATGCTAAAACTGGCCACTTACTCTTTGCACCCTTGGCTCAATTTCCTCTTTTAAAAGGCTTAACGTGGCTTAAAAGTCATCCCGATCAGACGGGTATAATTTTTCATGTTTTGTGTCATTTGGCTCAGTTTGTGTGGTTCCACTCTGCTTTTTGGCATTGGCTGGTATTTGTTGTTACACACTTTGTGACTTCTCTTCCCCTTCAGAAGTGCTATGTAAAGAACCTCATTACTAAAGCTAAAGTAAAGTAAAGACAAAAGGCTTGAACTTCATTTAAGTGAACATCCTGCGAAAGATAGCTGAACACGTATGTGTGTATGTGGGCCCCTCCCCCACACAGAGAGTGGCTCAGGCAGCAGTCACTGGTAACAGAGGACAACTTTTAGATCAAATTTGAGAACCTATTATCCAAATGACCTCAAAGTAAGCACTGAACTTACTTAGGTCACTATAGCAAAGCACGTGCCAAGTTTAAATGGATCAGATAAACCTTACTGAAGATAGCCAATGAACAGCCACAGTGATGAGCATACAATTTCTTGAATTATGAGTAAAATAAAGTTCTCCTCAGGGATGCAAGGTGTGGATGACTGAAGGAATGTTAGTAGGGAATTCTGCGATAGATGATCATTAGTCACTTCTCTCCTCCATGTGAATGGAACAGTGCCAAAGCGAGAAAGAGAAGAGGTGTCCTTAATCTGCAGTCCCATGGCCTTTTTTTTTTATCAGCCATTTCTCCCACTTTCTTCCAATCTTCAATCTTATCTTTTCTCCCACTTTCAAAATGTTCTCAAGGAATGAGTAAACAGAGTGAAATGGCCCATACAGAGATTTTCAGAAACTGATTTCTGGTGTGTTTTCCTGTGTGGCTGTGCTCACCGGGCGTGCACGTCTTTCTGTGTGCCCACACATCAACGGTTCAGTGGCATATTGAAATTGCACAGTGGGCTCCTGTGGTGAAAATGCAGAGGAGTTTCTGATCCTCGATGCAAACCGAAGTGCTTGAGACAAAAGAAGGTTTATTTTTCACTAAGTGCAATTGCAGTTGTTGTGCGATGGTGTTTTACTGCTATAGCTTTGGGCAGGTTTCCTGGAGACATCTGATTTATTTTTGACCTGTTAATAAATGTGTAATGCAGGTTAATCTTTCAGCTTAAATACACCGTGACACAAGCATGCAGGATAGTCTAAGGATTCACTGAACAGGACTTCATTTCCAATATTTTTTTTACAAGTGAGAACTTGTTCTGTTTTTCTCTTGTGCACTGATATCTTGTCCAGCCTTGAATTGACATGCAGTGCTCCAACCATTACATCATAGTACACATTCACCTTCACCCTAACGGTACCACTAACACACTTTTTTTAAAAAATTCTCTCTATATGCAGTATCTGGCCACAGCAGCTACTATTTGGTGTCCCATAGGCTTTCCTCTTGTGTTTGTTGGATAGCGGAACATCTGAGATCCCTGACCCCCATTTTGGTGTTTGGACTGAAACATTTTTCACTTTTCACATATCCAAATGGGCAGAATATTGTGAATGCCTATGAGGAGAAAAACCTTCCAACAGTTTATGCTTTTGTCCCTGTTTAAATGCATATCATGTCTCACCACTTGCTCTGACAGCAGGGCTTTCACCCTGTTTTTGACTGTGAGCCATTTGGAACAGCTATAAACATCTTTTTCTTAAGATGCGGTCGGATGACACACTGTACAAAGTAGTTCACTTCAAACATGGAGAAACCTTTAGGGTTAAAGGAAAACTGTTGCACGATGATTAGATTAGAGCTAGGCAATCACAACACCTGGTTAAGGTCCGACTGTGGCGAGGGGAGAAAAAAAGGACAAACGAGAACAGCAGGTTTGTGCAAACTAGAGTTTTCTGGATGAGTGTGTTTGGCAGTATGCTTCACGTGAGTGATGGCTGGTTGGACGAATAGCTTCTAAACCACACTCAAATCCACATTTTCAACAAGTTGGTTGGCTGCTATCTGGTAGGTGAGAAAAGAGCCAGGATTCAGAGCTTTTTCCTTTTTTTGGGTCATAATTGACACAACCGTTTCTTTCTTTTTCCATTTGTACAACCTCTTACACTGCTGTGAACAGCACAAGAGACGTGTACTAAACAGAAGGTTGGTGGTTTGCTCCCTGGCTGCTCCAGTCTGCATGCCAAAGCATCCTTGAAGATACTGAACCCCAAGTTGCTCTCCGATGCTTTTGCTGGAGTGTGAATGCATGTGAATGCTAGAAAGAAAGCACTTAGGTGTAGAAAAAAGTGCTTGGGTGAATGAGGTGAATGAGTGAGTTGTATAAAATACTCTTGAGTGCTCAGGTGGAAAAGTGCTATATACGAACCAGTCCATTTGCCCTTTGGATGGTCCAAAAATGTGCCCATTATCCATCCATCCGTTTTCTTAACCATTTATCCAGTTTAGGATCCTAGCAGGGCTCAAGCCTATCCGAGCTGTCATGGTGTAAAAGAGCGGGTACACCATGGACAGGTCACTGCACTGTTAACCCTCTATCCCATGTCCTCATCTTTCTATCGTGGCTATTCAGTCCACTTTAAGGATGAGTATTTGCACCAAAAAAGTAGAACATCAAATCTTAGAAGTGACTTTTTCATAACCTATCATTCCACCTTTTTACATAGAGAATACATTGATTTCAGCCATGGCAAGAACTCTTAGTGTTAGAGGTAAACAAAGGTGTGGAATTCTTCAATATGGACATCGTTCTTTGGGGGTTTGGGCTGCGTATATGTGTCTGTGTGTGTTGTGTCACAGAGCAATGATTTTTGATGAGCATGTTGGCTGCTGCAGAGACTGAACCCGTGATTCCTCCAAACACCAGACATTACTCAGATTTTACACATTCATGCCTAGAAGCAGTACAACCCCAATCTTTTACTCTCAGACGCTCTGCAGCTCTCTGGAGTTATTGGAATTCAAGGCTGCTTCACGCTTCAAACAAAGTGCTTGTTTGAGATGAGGGATGCAGTCAGATCGAGTCTCAACAGTTCTGAGTTGGAGGTAAACCAACAATCTGACAGCGATTCGCACTTTCTTCGAGCCTGGTGGAATTAGATTTCTTGCAGTTTTGCACCGGTGTGATTGGCATGACTGTCATCCTCCTCGGCATCATAAAATGCCTTCAAAGTTCTTTCTGCGTAGCTCACCCCTGATTTGTTTCACCACCTTAATGCCATGCTGTTCAAACTCGGCTCCTCACCTCTCATAAATAATGGATGTGGGCTAACTGTTTGTTTTGTGAAATCGTCTGCGAGTAATGCAAGCGCCTTGCTTAAGGTTGCAGTTGATGAGGGAGGGAAGAATCTGCATCATAAGAGCACTTCTCTCACCTTCAGGCCAGATGTTCTGTTCTTAAACACCTCCTTTAATATGCTCTTCATCCATGTTGTATCAATAAATTAGCTGGGCCTGCACAAATGTTGTGGTCTTCCCCCCCCCCAAAAAAGAAAAAGAAAAACATTGCTCCAAGGAATCATACAGTGAATACAAATGAACTCGACTCACTACACTCTGTGCAAGTGAGCGGTGTATAACTTGCAAGTTAAAACAAAACAAAAAAAAAAACATAGTTTTTTTTCCAGGAACTCATTACAGAACCAGCGAGGCAATGCGTAATGTTGTTTTGACTGAATTGTAGTTATCAGTAGGCCACCGTGATGAAGCTCAATTAGAGCAGCATGCTATGAGCTAAGCAGAGGTAATCACTGAGCGGAGGGCAAACTAACGTGGAGGCATGGATATTCACTCCAAACAGAAAAGGCGAGGGATTCACAATAGGACCTGGAGTCGTGGAGAGCAGCTAATGAGCCTACATGATTCACGCTTGGCCTCCCCCACAGAGAGCCTTGTCCTGGGCAGAGTGGAGGCGCGCAAGAGGTGCACTGCTTGCTCCAGCACATTCCAGGATGCAGCCTGTTAGAGCCGGGAGGGAACAGCGAATAAAAGTTTCTCTTGTATAAGGATTCTGTGTCTTTGTATAGTTTAGAATCAGTCAGGAGACCCGGAGAGTTACTTGTGCCTGCATGAGTAAACAGTAACTTTCCCACTTAGGCATTTTCTGATGTGGAGTAATACGGTCCATGAGACTGAATGATCAAATGTGGCTCTTCACAGTGGATGTATTTTAAATGCAAGAGCATTGCTTTTTGTGACAAACAGTGCACATTTAAGTGGACATAATGTATGTGAAAACACTTTTTATAGAGTTTAAGTGTAGGGCTTAATTACGTGATGATGTTTGCGTGCTCATGGAGATTCACCTGCACGTACCTGGGCTTCTTCATTCAGATAACAGCAAGCAGTCCTGGTGAAGGTGTAAGCAAAACTGATTGAAATGGAGCAAATATCAAATTGTTGACATGATTAAAAAAAGAAAGAAAGAAAAAACACACATTTGTCTATTTGGCAAACCTATGTCGTATATATATGTTTTTTTCTGTGAATAGCTTCGGTGTAACGTTTCTTTCCGTTTCTTTATTGTTTCTCTGTATTGTTTCTTTCCTCATTTAACTTCTGAAGCGCTTTTAATGCGCTTTACAAGTTCTGTGTATGTTTGTTTAATTACAAGAGTTGCAAGCTGTATCAGCGCTGCAACACTGCAATCTGTAGATATGTATGTGTGTGGGTAAAGGAGCGGTCTGTCAAATATCTGTAGTAGTTATTAAAATAGCTACTAAATATCCAAGCCAGACTTTTAAACCCATGGAAGATGCGATTGGCTGTTTGCTGGTCACGTGCTGAAGTGCAGTCAGTCGCTGTGCCGTGCCTCGAGCCAGCACTGAGTGGAGCCTGTCTGCCAACAGCTTCAACAGCGGCTCTACCAGGACCATACTACACTCACTGACAATTAAAGGAGGCCCTTTTTCTTCTTATTTTCGAGGACTGTTCTTCACCATGGGTGACAAAAAGAGCCCTACCAGGTAATGCGACCGCTCGCTGTCGATTTCGACTTGTTTTGCGCGTTTCGAGCTCGATATTTGGATGCGTTTCTCTCACACGGGGATCGTTTCTCCCTTTTTCAGTTGGTATGCCACAGCTAGCTAGAATAGTGCAGTCACTATGGCGGCTACTCGCTGCTTTACAGCCCAGTCAGTTAACAGACAAAGGGAATTTTTTCCGAGGATACGCCTGGCATTCCCTGAAACGCTCTTGAGTCTCGACGAAGCCTTTTGCAGGGTCAATGTCGAAATGGGCATTATTTGATATTGGTTTTGTTAGCCGACATGCTAAGCTTCGATGCCGAAATTTTTAGCAATGCTTGCCTGCCCGCTAGCCTAGCTGGCGATTCAATCGGACGTTGTGGATAGTCGCTCGCTCCGCCGCTGTGGAGATTTATGAACCAAGGAGCTCTAACTGCCGGGACTCGAACCCAATATTAATGACAACACCACCATGCCCCGGGCTTTGCTGAGGAGCTCGTTTATTACACAACGCGCTCTGTTTGTCACAATCCCCTTTCTTGTTTATTCGTGAATTATATCTGTGGTATTTCAGAAACTAACTTGACCTTAACATTTCTGTCGTTTGTAAGGCCAAAAAGACAAGCCAAACAAACCGCTGATGACGGCTACTGGGACTGTAGCGTCTGTACCTTCAGGAACACCGCCGAGGCTTTCAAATGCAGCATCTGCGATGTGAGGAAGGGCACATCCACAAGGTAACGTAGCTCTCGTTCTCCCTCGCTCTCCCACTCGTCTGAGCGTCTCGTCTCCCCCTCCTCCTCCTCTTGCCTTGCCTTGCCTGGCTGCAGCAGCATTGCATCGCAATTTATGGGAATGACAACTTTGATCGACAGCCTATTTGTCCGTGAGTGAATGGGGACTTGTTGATGGACAGTCTTTGCAAACACATCCCGCCGCTGTCTGGATTATCTGTAGTTTCTCGTCTTATGCGTGCTAAACATTGTATTTCGCGTTTTTTTTTTAATGCATCCGTCTAGGTAGGCTGCGTGCTTCACTAGCCAAAGGGGGTGGGGTGGGGAAGAGGGACCGTCCTTGATGATAGCTGTACAGCTACGATGCATCCACAACATCGAAGGAGCTGTTTTTTGTTTTTTTCCCTTGTTAACCCCCCATGGAGTCAAACAAGGTGAATTGCGTATGTGTCTGCGCGCCTTTCACCTACCTGTAGGATTGCAGATTGTCATTTAACACTCACACAGTCGGATTTATTGAGCCTGAGACTGATGGGAAGTTTATTTTTGTGGTTATGATTGGCGTTTGAGTGCAAACTAAACATGAATTTTTGGCATTTCAAAAGTCTTAACAGACTTTTTTACTGCCTGTGCCAAGTAGTTTAAGGCACCCTGATTTCAAAGCATGGCCTTGTGTCTCGAAAATCATATTTATCAGTCTAAAACATGTAAATTATTAACCAGAAGTCAAACTTGTTTTATTTCTCCTTAATCTGCTCTCAGATATTGCTCTAGATGAATGTCAGCATTTATAGTAACGGGGTTTGTGTCAGTGTTCCAGACATTTCCCCTAAGTTTAACTCAGAATAAAATCTGTGATGTCAGCAGAAGGCATTGTTTTATGGGAAACTGAGATGAAATCATTGTGTAACTTGAATTTCTTGACGGGATTCCCTTTCGTTTTTGTGTATACTCACGCCTACTCTTTCTGTTCTGGGGAATGTTTTTGATGATAAGTTGCGTGTGCCGTGACCTGTGTTTGTGTGCTAATGTCACCAGTCGCATAGTGGTAATGGAGAGACAGATGAGTCATTTGTGGGTTGGTTGACAAGTTCCCTCGCATTCTAACCTTTACAGCTGTGGTTTACCATAAGCAGCTTGTCTGACACTCCTGGCACATATGGGGAGAAAACACTAGACTGGTTTGCTGAGAATCCAAACGATTGAGCCCGATCTTAATTGTAAGTCTCCCCTCCCCCCTGATCTTTTTTTCCCCCAGCAGCGTGTAGTTTAAGACCACAGCTGATGATGTAGGCTGAGCACGCTGTATGAAAGCAGGAAGCGGAGACGAGTGTGTCATAGCCTTCCTGTTCCATCCCCATTTACCAAGCTTTGGCAACAGTCCAGTTTTCTCTATTTGGTAAAGCGCATGACATCATCGGTGTGGTTGTCACACATTCCTGTTTGATCTGAATAGTTAACCTTTGATTAATGCAGCTGTGTAGTTGTGGGGCTGCCTCTTATTCTAATGAGTACTAATTAGCCATCTTTTTCTTCACTGTTTGATGTATTCCGGCAAAGCTCGGGACGAAGCAAAATGCTCTCAGCTAAATGATTTACACTTAAGGCTGTGTGTGGATGTTTGTCTTGCTGCTTTTATCTGGGGCTCTACTTTGGATGTGTGTTTATGCATGAGGACACACGTGTTTGCTAATTAGAGCTCCTCGCTGCTGAAGTTTGATTTGGATCGCCAGTTTGTGTTTGCTACAAGATGAGCGAAGCTGGGTATTGATTTATTCAGTCAGTGTGACATGATTGTGTTTTAAAGCAAGTTTGAAAAAGCTTGTTTTGCGCAGGGTGATTGTGCATAAGCTGGTTCTTTTCACTCCTTCCACGATATAGAGTTCCTTTTCTGTGTCCTGGCCATCAACATCTGGTTAGTCACAAAACTCTGTTACTGAATATGTTTGGGTACAACAGGTAGTAACCAGCTAACAAAGTATCTATTTCCTAGTTACGTTTTGAGTCTGGGGGGTCTGGGAATCCAGTATCAGAATAATTCATTCTGTTGAATTTGATGCATCCTATCCTCACAGTGTGCACGAAGCCAGACACCAGAGGGCTGTACTACAAAGCAGTATCGATGTTGGGAGTTTTCAGTGTCATGCACGTGTTTCTCCTTTTGCCTGCTTAGATCACCATAGCAACTTATGCTGAGCATGCAACCTGGTCCAATGCAGGTTACATTCAGAGTTTCAGTGTAAAATTCAGAGATAATATATGTGTTTACGTAGATTTTTAATTTGCTGCCAAGTCCATTTTACACTGCAGGAATTACAGCTCATAAAACACAGATTAGAAATTAATCCGTTTGTTTGTAGTCTTATTTATCAGCAGGATTTATAAATCACTAGAAATTATTTAGCTACGATCTGGCAAACCCCTTAGTGATTTCTCCATCTCTTAACATTCAGCTATAAGACCGTGTTAGAGCTGAATGCACTGATGTTTAAATGTGTCAGTTTGAAAGTGTCAGAGCTCTAATGTGCAGCTGTCAAATCACAAATTAAAATCCAGCACTGACAGTGCACTGAGTGGAGATATAAATATATTTACGTATGAATATTTTTTTGTGCTCTGTTGCCTTCTTTCCTTACTTGCAGTACCAGTGTTGGCTTGGCTTTTGCCATTTTTTTTTTGGGGGGGGGGGGGGGGTAGGCTATTCATTATAAATCTATTAAATAGCATAGTTGATCCATATAGTGTTACTTCTGTGGACGAGTAAATGACGCCCCATTAATGTGAGCACCCACAGACAGTGAAGAAGAGTGCCTGGGTTAACAAAGTTATTAGTCACTGTTGTGATACATGTTATTGCACATGTGGTTTTACGGTTTCGTTGAACCAGCTAGTACAAAAAATCCTGGCCGTGTCAATCATGTTTCGTTATACACCCGTCTGGTGTTGATGGGAGACACACAAGTGACATGGGTCTTGCGGATTTGGAGATGGTGACCTGAATCACACTTTGTCCCCTGACAGCGAAAGGAAACGTAGTTAGCTGTGAGATATTCACCTGTGATTCATGCTAATGGAGACAAATGTGCATTAACAAGAGCAAGACTGTGGCATCAGCATGCAGGGAGAGGCCCCGTCTTCCCCAGTCGAGTACAGCCTAACGAACCTGTTGACCCAGTTCAGCTCAGTGTTGAAACATGATACCCAAGTAGGCTAAATGTACCCTCTGCCACTCTTGACTCTTAAACAAAAAGCACCCCTGCTTTTGCACCTGACCTCCTGCTAATCTACAAGTCCAAACAGCCCGGGTGTTCAGCCTCGGCATTCAGTGCCCGCTCCTTTGGTAATTGGAGTAGGTCTTGCATTAGCATCCCTTGTGGTGGCCGCTATCATATTTAAATGTTTCTGGCATCTGAACCTGATCACTGTGTGAATGTGACACTGTGTTGCTGTGCATCAGTTTGCTTTGTGGTTGTGTTTGGTATGTACCTCTGGCAGCCCCGGGGCCTAGAGAGAAACCATTAGGAGCCCTCTAAAGTTGATTGATGGTGGAGATCACAGGAAGTCTTGAGGTACCTCAGTCTCTGACTGCTGCGCTGTTATCTCCACTCTGTAGTCAACCATTTCAAGCAGCTTTCATCTCTGCTTTGTATAAAACAGGATAAATGGGTGTCTCTGACACGTAAGCAAAATGCAGTACTGCGTTTTGGTTTAAAGAAGCTTAAATGCAAATGTGCAGCTTATTTGATGCGTAGACTCAAGCAAGGCGGCAGAACCTGAACCTTTAAAAATAGTTTTCAAAGGTCTTACAAGTTAATTCTCAAACTCTAATGAATCATTTTAAAAGAAAATATTCAACTTGGGTTAAGTCTAGTTAAAACGCAGCGACTGCAGATGGACAAGTTAAAGCATGAAAGTAAAGAAAGTATAGAACTGTAATTAAAAATTTCATCCTTTGTGATGCAATCCAAGTAAAAAAATATCTTTGAGTCTAGTAGCCAGATATTTAGCCTAAAATATAAACTCTTTTGAACACTCTTAATGTTTTCTTTTAATTTGATTTAGCTAAAAATATGACTTTTCCCCCCACATTTGCAAGTGAGTCTCTAAGTGAAAACAAGCCAATTCTCTCCAGTCAGCTGCATTTCATGTTACCTCGTCTTGTGTCTTATGACTGTTGCAAACATGCTGCATTTAAGTCAAACGTTCTCAGTTATTGTCCTTAAGGAGATTCAGAGTGGCTGGAATATAAATGATATCTACCTCTAAATCTTTAGTATAGGGTTAAAAAAACGAGCAAAGTCCATCGGTGTTTGTATATGTATATGTTATACACATATATTATAATTATGTCAGTGCGTTTGCATGTGTTTCTGTGTGTGTTTTGTCTGTCTTATGCTATGACGAAATGGTTATTATAAAGCGTGGATTTTCGCACTGTCACATTAAGGCAGATTGTCTGGAATAATGGAATTACATAAGAGAGCGCTCAATTTATATCCGCACTCCCTCACACAAGCCCCCACTGCAGCCCCCACTCAGAGGAAACTGCTTTTGCTTATCCAGCATTATCAGCATCTGCACCAAAGCCCTGAGCATGAGCGGGTAGCCCTAATCTTTACATGTTAATTGCCGGATTTAAAAGTTCTTAATTACTTCATGGGATTTGGCAGTGTGAGTGATTAAATACAATAGCCAATTTGGCAATCTGACAAAACGGAGAAATGTTGAGAGAGCTGTTGAATCCAGGGGCTCCTCCCATTCGGGAAAAAGACGACGCACGCAAATGACTGTGACAGTGAGGGAACGAGGAGTCCTCTGAAAATACAGGAATGAAAGCATGTGAGGACAAAGAGAGGGGGGAGTTGTTAAGTGTAAGTAAGGAGAAGGAGAGGACAGGAGAGAAACGGACCAGTAAAGGGACAGAAGGAGAGCGTCGTGTCTGGACATTTATGTGTGTGTATTAAGAGAGAGGGGGTTTGGCTGTAAGGGGGATGTGCTCACTGAGCCAAGAGTCTCCGGGGGATAAAGTAGAGTGAAGCGCATCATTACCCAGGGAGGGAAAGACTGGACAGTCTATTCCATTTCCACTAGCACCACTATTCATCCATGGGAAGAGAACAGCAAAATTTTATGATGAGTTTGAGAGCGAATTAGGAATCGACTACCTTACTAGTGGTTTGATCTTGTTGATTGTTTGGTCTTGCCAAGCCACAGGTTATAGTGCATAATAAATCCTGCAGAAAGAATCCTGGCTGCCGTGCTTGGCACAACCTTTGCCCTCTTGATGTCGGGTTTCCCTCACATCTTGTTTTTGTTTGCTTGATAACTGTTGTTCCCTTTGTAGAACACAAGGAGAACACAAGCCTGCTGTGAAGGTGTTGTGTCCCCTTTGGCAGCGCAGTGATTTTTTTTTTCTCAGGAAATTCCAAACCAGGCTGTGTTTTCTCTAAAGTGAATGGGTAAGAATATGATAGGACAGCAGTAATGATACAGTGATCCAGTTGACGGGTAACTTGTTCACAGTCGTGGCAAAGCAACAGAAGAGAGGTGAAGTGAGGTGAGGAAGAGACGTAGTTAAAGGTTGCAGGATTTATAGAGGATGGGAGGGGGATGATGGACGAGGAGAAAGTGACGAGCAAGTGGGGAAAAGAGCAAAGAGAGAATGATTGAGAGGTGGTGGAGAGGAGAAAAACAGTGCTGTGTGACAGTGCTGCTGATGGAGGAAGCTCATATGTGCTCAGTGGTTTTGCAATGTCTTGCTGTCAGTCTGCTTGATGCCTCGCTGTTCATAGCCTGAAAGGTCAGTCATGGAAAGGCTAGTTAAAGTGAAGATAAAGCATTATTTGCACATATTAGACTTCTGTGCTTTAAATCTGTCCATTATACTATCTTTTAAAACACACATAAAGGTATACAGATAGACTCTCTTTGGGCTGTTGGGAGAAGCAGAAATGCATGCCCACAGCAGTCAGCATGGTGCAAAACACTTCGAGTTGTTGGAGAAAAGTTGAGACATCTTGGAGTGATTTCAGTGAATTCTTCTCAGAATGTCCTTTCTTGTTGTTCTATTGTTGTATGAGGATGAAGGTATCAGTGCTTTCAAGGAACCCGATGTCTATATAGAACACCTAATAAAATTTGATAGGAACACAGTGGGAAATCCACAGAGGACCATGAGTAGATTATTTTTTTAATTCATAGAAACTAGGGGGGTAATGTCTGTGGTTCTGAAACTGAGACCAGACCCACAATAAAAGCATTCTTTGTTTCACTGTGTGTACACATATATGCGTGTGTGTATACACAGAAAACAGCAAATCTTCGGGTATTTATAGCAAAAGAAAATACAGGACACTTTTAAAGTTTTCAGTAAGGTGATAAATCTGATTTTAATTTAAGCTATAGATTAAAGTTAAAATGTAAAAGAAACAAGAAAAAAAAACGCTGATCTGTTACTCTGATTTTCTGACTAACAGATTTTCTTCTTCTGCAAAGCTCTTTTGTTTTTTTCCTTGTTATAAATCAAGTGCATGCCTTTCCTTCACAGAGGTGTACTTTGGCCCCCTACTTAAAAGCCTAAACGTACTCTATTTACAGCTTGAGTCAGGCTGACTGAAAGAGATCCTTCAGTTAACAAGATGAGTCTAGAGGAAGTAAAACTCTCAGGGTTTCGTAGCTGAACCCGAGGAAGGATTTGTAGCTGCCTGCAGCTGCCTTTGTGTCTGGATCGCTCAGGGTCTCTCATGCAGTCCAGTTTAAGCGGTGCGCGGCAGTTGGCTGCCGGCTCATCTCTTTCTCTTGCCCCATGGCTACAGTGCAGGTCTCCTGAGGAACACAAGCCTTTTGTAGCCTGGGATTCTCGTCATTCCTGTCTTTACCCTCAAGACTCCCCATAACAGAAGCAGATTGGGTGGGATAGGCAGTTGCCCTTAGGAGATGCTCTTTACTGTCAAAAAGACCTGCTAATCCAGGCCTAAAGCTCTCTGCAACCATAATCCGTTCATTTACTTTTCATTTGAATTATATTTAGAGAATCGTTTAAACATCAGTAACTGCATAAATTTTAATTTATTTATAATTGTGCTATATCATAGCATTTATGTTTTTTTTGCCAAAAACAGGCAGCCTTATTCTTAATGCATGTCTAATTGGACTTGTGTGCTAATTTATCTCCTAGTTGTGAATCAGAGACTTTTAAAATTTAGATTAATGGGTTGTGTAGAATTTGTTTGCAAAGTCTGTATGTTCCAGCTTAGCTATCAATAATTAACATTTCATATCTACTGCTCTTCATGTAATTTCAGATTGTAGCTGTAAAATATCATTACGCTAGCTAAATAATGTTGGGCAGTTGTCTGTGTGTTCATGTTATTAACAGTTATCACAGTGTTCTCCAGGAACGTTTTATTCCTCCCTTTTTATTGTCTTCTGTGTTTATTTTTCTAATATAATCAAACAAAACTAGTTATGCTTTATGTGCTAACACAAAGTGTGAAATTTAAAAGTAGTTGAACTGAAAAGTAGTTTTAAGTAAGCTGAATAAAAACAGGTATTCACTGTATTCAGTCATGTTCAAATCTGAACACTTGCTTGTACACACACACACACACACACACACACACACACACACACACACACACACACACACACACACACACACACACACACACACACACACACACACACAAATACTATTCCTGGCTGCTTGCTTTTTCTTAAGATGTTTGTGGTGGAGACAAGAAGTGAAGAAGTGATTCGAACATTAAGCCCTCAAAATCCTGAGTGGAAGGAGCAGATGAAGGGCTGAATGCTTAATGCTTCTGGTGGGCAGTGAGAATGATTTGAGAAGTGCTATAGCCCCAGGCTCTTCTTGAGGTGCTTCGGCCTCTGCAGCACACTCACTTACACACATTACTTTACCCATGGATGGCTGGAGGTGACAGCACTGCTCCAGTCTCTTCAGGTGCAAAATTTCATCACTGGGAGCCTAAGCTCTGCACTTCAGTGGAATTTGTATATGTAATTTCTCAATTTAAATTCACACTAAATAAGGTACATACTGGATTTGGGTCAGTTAAGGCCAGTGTTTCTCACACATTCTTTACCATGGTGGGCTATGCAGCTATATTTAAAGGCATCAAATTATATTCAATGACCCACTTTCACATATTTATGCAAGAGTGTCGTGAGCTGAAGGCATTATTTTTCAGGTTGCTGATCATTCTTGTCAATGCAATATCTCAGAAACGCCTTGAGAGAGGTGTTCTTGGCACCAAGGTTCACTTGTACTCGCAGGCAGGGAGGCGCCGCCCACTTTCATCCAGTTTCTGCTGATAAATGATACTAATGTCATGTTTTTGATAAATCTGTAAGGTCAAAAGTCACGTTCTTTGTGAAACTTAACTGGAATAGCCTTCCAGGGATGTGTGATCCAACAGTTGGCGCAACTAAGGAAAACTACATATTTTGCAATTGGTGACAGATCTTGTGATTATTTAGACTGAAAATGCCATTTTTAGTGATTGCATAGATTTTCTCATCAGTGTTTAGTCAGCTGCCTCTTCAGTCGGTCTCCGTCTGGTTACTGAAAACTTCACTGCTTCAGAACCTCTGAAAGATTTGCTGTGAGTTGCAGTTCCCGTCTTAACCTGTAGCAGGTTGGGTTCTGGTTCATGTGGTACCATGCAGTGCTCAATGGGGGCAGCTGTGCGGAACAAGAACGCTATAAAGCATGAGGTGACTTTAATAAGTGCTAAGCATTGAACGTCTTTGGGCTTTGTTCTGAAATCTGAAGCTGTCGCCTTGGACTTTTACTTATTTATTACACATTTTTGTAAATATTTTTTTTCTTTTTTGCCTGAAGGAATTATTTGCTAGTTAAAGTAAATTCTTTCCAGCCAAACAAAGTGACAGTTCATTAAAATAAAAAAATCTTGCTGATAGATTTTATGTTTGAATTTGCTTTGACTTTCCTTAAATATAATGGTAGGATGTGCTATAGATGAATAACATGCATTCCACAGAAATTATGACTTTTTTTCACCTTATCACCTTAGACATGAAGATACCACTTTATGCATCATTTCAGAGAAAATCTTATTAGCAGTTAGACCAAACAGTTTAGTAGGCAGGTCCCATGAACTGCTTGTCATAGAAAGTCTACAGAGACTGACGAGCATTAAACAACAGACTGAGAAACTGTGCAGACAAATCACCACCTTATAGTAACCACATTCATGGCAGCACTGTCACCTCTTGGCCTGTGCTGACTCTAGTCAGGGGTGGCAAACACTGAGTCTACAGAAAGATCCAAGCATAAAGGAACTGCTGGGAAATATGTGTGCATGTAGAGCATCAGTAGGGCTATAATTTCCAGGTCTTGGGGTTGATTACTTGGCAGTATGCTGTCATAAGCTGTTATTAGTCAGACAGTTGTCCTTCTCATTTTCACAAGAAGAAAACGGATGGAGCCTCGCAGGATGAATGTTTTACTTTTCATTTTGGGAGGAGCACAAGATTTTTATTTCTTGTCAGTGTGGCTGCGTTTTGTTAAAAGGGGTTGCCCAAAAAAAAAAATAAACTAATGAATAAAACTTTGCAAGCAATTTGCATACTACAGTCATATCATCAGAAACCTAACTCATCTACTTTGAGTGTAAACATCCTGTAATTTGCATATTTGAATATGCTTTGGCTGCAGCAGCTATCCTCATACCATACTAGTTTGAAGCCTCCTCTCCCATCAAAACGTGAAGGTGATGTCACAGATTATTGGAATTTGTTGCTCGGGACATGAAGCCTGTTGGTTATTACTCTGTGGTTATAGTGCTGGGATAACCAGTTGATGTAGTTTTTATTTTTATAAAAGCACATAAAGATGTGCATTCGACATCTGGTTGGTTCTGGGTCTATTATCATTTATGTATAAAATAACTAGAATAATATGATTTACCGTGTAGCAAATATCGGCCTCTTAATTGTGTTTGTGAATCATTTAGAATAACGAGGTTAACAGAGTGGGACAATCGATTACTTAAAAATAAGGTGTGATTTCCGTTGATCGAGATGTTAAAAGCCCGTGACATTCTCAGATGCAGGATCTGAAACATGTGCTCCAGGCTGAGGCTCTCTAGTCTTTCAGCCGTGAGTGGAGAAAGTTAGGTTGGCCATGAATGTGTGCAGGATTCAAGTTGCAGAACAACTTTGTAGATCACTGAAGAAAAGGAAGCCCCCATTGTTGCTGCGCTGATATCTGAATGAGGGAGTGGGTGACGTTTAATAGTCTGCGCTTTTTAGCGGGCTGGCCTTGGCCAAAGAACTCTGTTGTCTCTTAGTTGTCTCTCTCTCTCCTCTTCGCTCAGCTGTCTGCCGCTGCTTTCACTCAGTTTGGCAGGAAATAATTGCTTGTCCTCCACAGCACTTCAAATAAAAGAGCTGTGTTAATGAGGGCTTTCCTCCTTCTCTCTCTCACTCTCTGTGTCTGTCTGTATATCGCACTCTCCATCGCTCATTCCCTCTCTTCATTAGTCTCTCTCAGTGAAGTGCTCAGGCTCATTGTTTTTAGTTTCTGTAGAAAGAGTTGCCTCTGAAATAGCAGCCTCAGCTTTTGCTCCTGGCTGGCAAGTATCGGCTGCTCCTGACCAGTGAGAGCACCAGCTGAGCAGAGGTGTGTCTGCCGCTGTGACAGTTCAGGCTGAGTGGAGCAGTCTAACTATGGGTGTCAGTCTGACTGAATTAGGAGCTTTTAAGCATGATGATAGTTATTTCAGGGCATCCCGTAGAGGGAGGCTCCCCATTCCTCCCTCCCCCTCGGTCTGTGGAATTTGGAGGCAAGCATGGGAGGAGCTGTCAATCACAGCCTATTGTTGTGTGAAGGGGAGGTAATATGCTGTAAGCCCTCACAGTGGGAAATGATTCAACAGCAGGCTTTACACACTTGACACCTACGCACACACACACACACTTTACCAGGAATATATTGGCAGCAGTGGGAGGTTGGAGCAATTTCTGCAATTGGACCCTGGGGTTTACTTTTGGTCCTACTCCCAGTATCCATTTTCCTTTGTGCTATATAGATGCTTCTTATTTGATTTGGATATTCACTTGTAAAAGTAATTTTAGCGGTGTTGTAGTTTAATTAGTACACTCCCATGTTCAACAATGTGGAATAATTCAGTAATGAACCGTAATGGTTTTTAAGCAGGAGACTTTTTCAGGGCCTCTATTATTTCATGAAATCCAGTAGCACACACCGTAGTGTCATGCAGAACGCCGTGTTAATGAGCCACAGAGCAGCAGTGTGCAAAGTCACGATGTATGGTTAGTGAATAAATAATGGGGTAAAGAGAGCAGTGGCTCTGTCATGCCAGCAACAGCTCATGGCTGACTTACAGCTGGCACTGAATCACCGGCTAACCAGCAGGACAGCTTCTGCTGCCACCAGTGCTGTCGACACAAATCTCAAGCTCTGACCAGGGCATCAATTCTGCAATGGGCTTATCAGTCACTCACTCATTCACCACCTCCTTGACTCACAGCACTGGCTGCCACAAAGAATGATATCTGGTCCTGTTGGATCCTGTCTGTTTACTCGTGGCGGTGGGTTAAAGAAGTAGATTTATTATTTGTTTTCTTTTTTATGTGGTTGAGTGAAAACCTTGAATACGTTCTCATATTTTGTTAGCTGTGCACATTTCCAGCACGATGATGATACTGAATGAGGCACTCCAGAGATCTGTTGAATTCCCATAGAGAGAACCACGTTATTTCATCGGGACAGGACAAGGAAAATCCTATGTCAGGAATTCATGTTAATGTCATCAAACATTACGCTTTATCTCCCTGGAGATGTGACACACAACATCTAGTGTCAGGGTACAAGTCCATTACTGTAGTTACTAAATTCATCACTTTGTATTTAAAAGCTTTGCTGAGTTCAGTTTGGCTTTTCCAATTAGGACCTCTCATACTCAGCACAGGAAGTAATTACTCCAAATTAAAGTGGAATTGGGATCTCTTTGATGGGAATAGGATAGGGTTGGCAATTATAAAGATGAGATTTCTCCCAGCTTTAATTTTCACCCACAGAACACTCCCAAAACGAGGCCACACACAGGGGCAGCAGGTAGGAGGGGAAAGAAAACGGGCTCCAGAGAACCACAGCAGCTAATGGATCCTGGATCAACAGCTCAGGGCTCATCAGCATTCAGCACAGCTGCCGTATTGATTGGAATGTAGTGCAAGCATTACAACATGATGCTCTATTATACCCCAATTGATTGTCTTCTGATCAGCTGCGGGTCCCCACCCTCTCCTTCTCACTCTGTAATAGTTCACAGCAGGAGGAGAATAAACGAGCTTGATGGAGCAGTTGAGGATTGGGAGCGAATCAGCAGAAAAAAACAGAAAAGATGGACACAGCTCTGAGTTTATAAGCAGCGGGCCACTAAAAGGTTGGGAGACTTTGAGAGCGGAGATTCAATTGTGAAAGATGTGCGAGGATTTAAGTGCAGAAACAAGAGTAACAGGAGTGGCAATATGATGTTGCTAAATTGAAACACTGAGGCCTGCCACTTAAGCTGCTGTCTGAAAACCACTCTCTACAGCAAGCCACTTAAAACAGTCTGACACGCTACAGCTTCATTTTCCAGCACTAACCCTTGTTTGTCTGGACTGATACTTGGACCAGCAGAGTTTCTACAACTTGCAAGCCTCACTCCTTGGCCACAGGTTTACTAAAGCAGTCAGAGGTCAAGGGATGAGGGCTGCCTTCTGCTCTGCTGGAGTATTGTTGCAAAAAAAAAAAAAAAAGAAAGAAAGAAACTTCCTGCCAAGATTAGAAATGGTTTTTGGAAAGGTTGGGTATACACATCTAGTAGAACTTGTTCCTGTTGAAAGGGCCCCTGAGCAGCCATTAAGCTGTGCCCGGCTGTTTGTTTGCACGCTAAGCTTTTCGAGTGCATGTTTGTGTGTGTGATCGTACTTGTGGTTTACTCCTCACCACGCGTGCCCAGTGCTGGCTTGTGATTATCCATGTTGCTGGCTGCGGTTTGGTCTCTGCTGAGTCTCTGGAAGACTACAGCCATCTTTCCCTCTCCCCCGAGTGCTCCCCCCCCCCTCCCCCAGATGCTGTTAGCTGATGTTCATCATGCAGCAGGTGTGTGTTTTGGCTCAGTCCCTCCGACTTTGGGTTACTCACAACTTCCCTATTCAGCAGTTCTGTGGCGAGAGACCACAGAAAAGATGTTTTCAGAAACAAATTGTTTTATGTGAACCTCCCACTCTGGGTAATTAGAAGTTGCTTGTGACATTTATCTTCCTTGTGTTTATTGTCTCTGCTGAATAAGAATGCTCAGTCAGATTGCGGTTTGTGATTATTTGTGTTTTCAAATGAGTATTAAAAAAAGGGCTCTGTGGTTGCTGGTGAGCTCACTGAGAGGGAGCAGCAATACCACGTCCAGCTGAATCTCAATCTGTGACAAATTGGGCCAACCCTACAGTAATCAGATTAGAGGACCTAAGTGACGTGCTGCAAATGTCCCACCTTGTGATCCTGTGCATTCATTTTATTACGACCGTGAGCTAATGAGATTAGTCTAAAATAGAGCTGCTCCGCCAGGGAGCGGCTGCACAAACCTGCCTGTGCAGCAGCTGGGAGCAGCAAGCCCCCCCCCCTCCCGCTGACCTCCACGTTCAGTCGCTTCTTTTCGTCAGCTGTAGCATGACCACGTTGGTCTGTGGCCAAAGTCAGTTCACAGCTCTACTACAAGGCTAATCCATGTTTGTGCCTTGGATCTCCTCCACAGGAAACCCCGGATCAACTCCCAGCTGGTTGCCCAGCAGGTGGCTCAGCAATACCCAATGCCTCCCCCACCCAAGAAGGAGCGGAGAGAGAGGAGCGAGCGCATAGACAAGGAGCGCCCGGAGGGTGAAGGAGAGCGAGCCAACGGAGAAGGACGCCCACAGGTCGAACGTCCAGAGAGAGTGAGGCCAGAGGGAGACACTCCTGAGAAGGAAAAAAGCGACAAGGAGCAGCCAATCAAAGACAAACCCGACAGAGAGAAGGACATCAGCCCAGCTCTGACGAAGAAGCCCAGCAGCAAAAAGACCAGGTCAGCGTACGAATCACAGCGCATGTTTCTGCATGCCTGCAGTGGTGCTGATATCAATCCTCACTTGTGTGCGTTTGTTTTCCTCCAGACCCAAATCTGACAGCCATCAGAGTTCACCCAGTGACAAACACAGCATACAGTCTGGCAAATCAGCAACCAAGACCAACAAGAACTCTCACATTTCCAGGTGCGTAGCCCACTCTCCTGCTCTGCATGTGTTTCACAGAGCACGTGGTTTAACTCGTATGACTATGCAGTAATTCTGGTCAGAGAAACTCATCTAGCACAAGGTTAGTGGGAAAGCTCAGCTGATTCACAAATGATCTTTTACACTAAACGCCCACTCTTACTTTTGATGCACTTGTTCTGACTGTGCATGTGTCACCCGATGAATTGAGCAATTTAGTGTAACCACCCCCACAGTGCTGGAAGCCTCCCATTGTTGTTGCTGAGATGCACATGTTGTAGTTGGCAATCGTGACTACTAATATTTAGTTTTTCTCCTTCTCTTCTCCTCAGGCCCAAACTGAAGAACATTGACCGGAGTACTGCCCAGCAGTTGGCTATCACCGTAGGGAACGTCACGGTGATCATAACAGACTTTAAGGAGAAGACCCGCTCCTCCTCCACATCTTCATCCACCGTCACATCCAGCGCGGGCTCCGAACAGCAGCACCAGAGCTCCGGCTCCGAGAGCATGGACAAGGGCTCGTCACGCGCCTCCACCCCAAAAGGGGATCTCTCTGTGGGGCATGACGAATCGTTCTGAGGTCCCGCTGCCATCCTCCACCACCTATGACCCACCCTTGCACCGCTCCCCCCTTTTCCCATGTTTCTGGACACTATGGATCCCACAGGGGGAGGGATTTCACCTTTTCCCATCGCCGACCCGCCTTCATTCCACGATTTCCCCTGGATGCTAAGAGGAACAGTGAGGTGCCATCTTTTACGGAAAACAAGCGCCCCCGCTTGGCGAATATCCCTCGTGGTTACACCTGTGGCACAGGCGAGGAGAGGTGGCCTACACGGAATAACAGCCTCATTCCTTCCCCTCAACCCCCTCCCCAGTAGCATCCAGACACTTGTATGTATTGTTTTATATTTGTACGTGGATGTGAGGCCAACTCAACTTTTTTGTTTGTTTGTTTTGTTTTTGTAAAGAAGAATTCTCCGCTGGGCACAATAACCACCACTTTTTTTAATAACTTTAAAACTATTATTACCTTTATTTATTACCTGTTGCACCTGTATACTTTGATATTCTCCTTTTTATGTTGAAGCTTTGCTGTGTAGCTCTGCAGATCGATCGTTCCTTCAGTGTTTTTACTACAGTCTGAAAACAATAGGACAACACACGCACACACGTCAGATACAACACATATACACTCACACACATACACACACTGGTGCTAGATACACTGTGAAGCGGTTTTGCAGATCTGGGATTGCCCATTCGCTCAATGTGACAAAGTGCTGATGAATCAAATTCTCATTCACTTTTCTCAACAACACTGTCTCGCTGAACACTGTCGGGACCTCCAGGTCCATCTACCTTTTCTGTACAGGTCATTGTGCATCAGAAGAAGGTCACCTAAAGTTCAGACACCTGACTTTTTCAACTAGATTGTCTATGATTTAGTATGCTATAGCAGATCTCTTATACAGTATCTTATGTCTTTAACTGTACAGTGTAGGCTGTTGTGTAAAACACTAAAAGCTGTCAATATTTTTCTGCATTTGGTACTTAAATATTGAGTTTTCTGGCTGAAGGCAGAGCTGTCCTCTCAGCTGGTGAGGAGCCAGAGCATTTTCTGTTGTGACTGAATGATGGTTAAAAGCAGTTCCACTTGGTAAAACCATATCGAACTGTAAAAATAGACCTGTTGTGTCAAGCTGTTGTGAGTCGATTTTCTTTTCTTTTTCCTCCTCCACCTTCTTTCTTTTCTTTTTATGTGGTCCTGAAGTCCACCCAGAAAACAGAGTGCAGAGACGAGAACAATTTACAAAGATTGACAATTCAATTGACTTGTTTTTATTTGTATTAATTTAAGACTCCTGTCATTGAAGGCAAAACAATATTGCAGTAGTTAAATAGAAGACAATTGTTCTTTCAATTTTAATGCAGCAAGGCTTATTTAAGGGTTTTAATTCACGTTCACCTTAGCTGATACTAGACCAACATAATTTCCTTTTAACTGTATGAAATTGTATAAAGAATAAATGTGTATATGATATCTTAGTTTTATTTATTGAAGGACCAAAGGAATTTCATAATGACATGATACATAGACAGATGAATAACAATTTGAAATGCAATTATCTAATGTGTGAGATGAATAACAGTTTAAATAAAGACTAATATAATCCATGTAAATGGTGTTCTTATTGTCCACTCATCTTTGTGCGTGGCTAAATTGGGGCAGAGGTCATCATGCTGTGAGCGGAGTCGAGGGAAAACCACAGCTCCACACGCAGTGGTGGATGTTGCCTCGTCGTGCACACAGTGAGAAGCAGTGTGGGCGTGGGAAGAGCTCTGGGTCTTAAGACTTTGGCCTTAGCGAGCCCCTCTTCGCTCTGCTGGACTACCATTGTACATGCAGCTCCCCTAACGGAGGCCCCAGCTCACAAACTGAGCCGCTCCCAGAGCAACTAAAAGCCAGGTTACGAGAGGTAACCGTCCCCTCCTTTACCCCCCCTCCACCCCAAAACTAAAAAAAACCCTCCTAGGAAGTGAGGGGCAGGATTTGATCTGTGTACACTCAAACGCTTTCCAGAGTCACACGTAGGGATGATAATCATGTGTGTTGTCAGTCCAGGAGATGTGTTTATTTTTTTCTGCTTCTGAGCGATGGTTAATATGTAATTATGTACTTTATTGCATACAAATATGGAATCAGTGTTCAAAGTGAGGAAAAGCAATGTGAATAGAACTTTAAAAAAAAAAGTGGGACTGCTGGTCAGAGGGGAAATGCTTTGTCCAATTTTTACAGAGAATGAAACCCTGCTTTGTAATGCAATCGGTTAGAAATGGGCCTAAAAAGCCATCTTTTCACCTGCCTTATCTGCAACCACATTCACTTTGACTGAGTACTCCCAACAGAAAGGATTCATGGTTAAATTATTGACAAATGGGCCATTTGCTGAGTATATGAATTATTGCTTGTATATAGAATTTTAAAAAGGTGCAAAAGCAAACACTATGAATACTGGCATTGGAGCTGAAGTCTTTTTTTTTTTTGTTTCCTGTTTCCTTCCCGCGCAAGCAGTTCTGTTCTTGTGTGCGACCAGTAACCTTAATTTACTGTGTAAAGATGGTTACATTTTTTAGCTTTGTTTGTCAGACCCAAATATAGAATGCTTGTTTACTGACTGTATAACCTTAACCGTGAATTCCAATTACGTGTATTATACAAACTCATTTCTTCCTATAACGATGTCTTGTACAATGCTTTTAAAGTTATTGCTCTGTTTAAAAGAAAAATTAAAAAAAAAAAGTAGGGAGAGAACAATAATCCATTCTTTGTTTAATCCAGTTTTAGTTTTATCTAAATTCTTTTCTTTTCTTTCTTTTCTTTCTTTTTTTTTAAACTTATAGCTGATGTGTCATTGTTTTCCCTTGTGAAATGGTCACATTATGTTCCTGGTGTGGAAATGTACTCAGCATTTTCAGCAGATCACAGCTCCTTGTCTAGCTTATAATGTTGAACTAATACATGTTTCTGGCATGTGCACGACTTTGCGCTTATAGGCTAACCCGATCATTTTCCTCTGCTTCAAATAGAAATGTCTATTTATGAATTTTGCTTGTAGTTTTTCACAAATAAAATTGTTAAAGTTATCTATTTTCTGGCTGTTCTGTGTCCTTTTTACGATACTGTTCGCATTCAGTGTTCGGGGTTACAACGTTGCAGTGCTTATGTTACAGCAAATGCACGACATTGCTTTTCCTTAAGTCAGTAATCAGATTTCATTACATTACTTACTGATCTAGTGATTATTCAGTTTTTTACTTACTGGCCATTAAAAAAAAGCCTTTCATGCAAGTTTGAGCAAATGTCAGCAGATCTTAGTTTGTTCACGTGACGGGAACAAAGCACTCTACAAACTCTGAAGACTGGCAATATCGAGTTGATTGGAATTTCTTGAGAAAAGACAAAAACATATGTTGGCTCTTTGAACACATTTTTAAATGTGAGAAATGCCTAAAAGTCATTAACCATACCAAACTTAAATATTGGCCAGTCTGCCATTAAAGATCATCGTTTTCAGTGCCGATGCTATCTTTAGATGTGCCTGTGGAAAGCCAGCGTCTTCCTTGTTAACTTGTTCCTCTGCACTGTGTCGCCACCGTTGCCTCAGAATCCTCCAGCTTCATTTTATCTTCAAGAAGCAGACAAAGTTGCAGGGAGGCAAATCTGGCAAGTCCAGCAGGAGGAGAGCGAACGTAGCAGTGGTGTGGCCAAGAAACTCCAATGCACTCACACACTGCCTAAGATGACGCGCACCCCAGTGCAATTTGTTGTTTAATGTTCTTCCTTAAATGCTTCAGGACATTACAGCAGAAATCCGCTTGATAGTCTTGGCCTGAGGGATGATTTCATACAACACACACACGCAAATATTCTCCTGGTCTCCATCCTCACGTGATGGTGCTGCCTTCAGGCTTGGAAACTGAAAACTGCGTAACTGGAGACCAGCGCTTCCATGAACTGCACATGAAATTCAAGTCGGTTTTAAGCACACACCTTATATTCCCTCTCTGTACAAGTTTGGAGTTTGTGGTGGTAAAACGGTTCTTCCAGGAAAAGACCTAAAAATAGCAGCGGTGCTGGAATTCGTCTGGACGTGCCCATGAAGGTGACCCTGACTGTGAGACCGGGCCGATATATTTCAGTCTAGGTTCTTGATTTTTATGAAGATGATCCTAAAACGTTTTGATCGCACCTACTGCTTTGTCAAAAACATCAATAGATGTGATCTATGAAAAATAAAACACACCCTTGGCTTCAGAAGCTCCCAACTCTGCCCCAGTTCACAGCAGTAACTTGTAGGTGCCTCCCTACCAGTTGTGATATGTCTGACGATTTTCTTGCATGCACCGCTGTTTTCACCCCCGAAAACTTCAAATCTGTTTTTTTTCTCAGTTTCTTTTCTGTGTTTTCTTTTTTTCAAGCGCACCTCTCATGTGGTTCAACTCTGTAAAAATATCTTTGTGATTGTAGATGAATCACCACCAAGATCAGCTGTAGGAGTTATCTGCAGATGCTCTAATGAGATTCTGGGGTTGTTGCAGACTTCTTTTTATAGTCTGCGATTGGGCTAAATTTGTCCAACCAGTCCTGAAAACGGTCACGCTTGTGAAATCTAGACCTCTAGTAGTTCCTTAAAGTTGTTTATTTCAAAATATTCTGAGATCTTATAAAATCTCATGGGCATTCGCAGCCTTTTCTGAGGGCCTTAGAGAGCTCTTTGGATCTTGGCATGATCAGTATCTGCAGTGGATGTGAGAAGAATCCCGCTGAGTGTGAATATGAGCAAACCTGCTGGGCATGAAAACATCTCTGGCTGTGTACTAAAAACATGTGCCGATCAGCTAGCTGATGCTATTGCCGGCATCTCACCTGCTTCCAGGCAGTCTGCATTATCCCTATACCTGGAAAGTCTGCAGTGTCTTGTCTAAATGAATACTGCACTGTGGCAATCACCTCAATTCAGATGAGTTGTTTTGACCGGCATCCCAGCCAGTCTGGACCCTCGTCGCTTTGCATTTAGAAACAATCGATCCACAGAGGATCCAACTCCCGCTGCCCTCAAATCTATAGTCCCACGCTTTGAAAATAACACCTATTTCTGAATACGGTGATTTGAGCCCAACATTCAATAGAATCTCCCCGAAGAAACTAATTGGCAAACTGAGTGCCGCACTTCCTGGTGTGACAGTTGGCAGTCACACCTCCCCCACTGTGGTGCTCAAAACTGGAGCTCCCCAGTGTTGTGTGCTCAGTCCCCTCCTGTTCATGGTGCACACCAATCACTGCATCCACAGACATAGCGAGAACATCACAGTGATTTTTGCAACTGGATTGCAAACAGCGGTGAGAGCTCCCGGGAAAGAACAGTCTTGCTGAGGAAAACGTGCTGCTAAACGTGGAGAAAAGATAAGGAGCTGGTGGCTGATTTTGAGCAGGTGTACAACAAATTCCAAGCAGTCAGTATGACACAGAACATCTCATGGTTGTCACACTTCTTCGTAATGGCACAGCCACATGGCATTTCCACCTGATTGATCTAAACAGCCAAAAAGTCGTACAAAAACAGCGTAGACATTTGTGCAGCTGTCTCGGGATCTCCTGGGAGCGTTACTATCAGTTATAGCCTACAGAACAATTTCAGGATCTGGCAACAGGGGACTATGGGCATCCAGCCTGGTCATCATCTCTAAGCACCGTTTTTTCAGGCCTATATTTGTTGACCCCCCCAGCATGACCTGTGGGCCTGCCCCAGGACAGTTATTATCCAGTGCTGAGGTTCGACCAGACAAATGCATTTAAACTGAAACGAGGAGGAGTTTTAGTTATTTTACTTTACCAGGACAGCTTAGTTTAGACCGAGTTGAAGAGGAACTATCTTTCATGCCTTTATCTCTCGTGGAGGCCATGATTGACACGTGCTGGTCTGTGAATTATCTTTGACCCTCTACTCGAAACCAATATCAGTTGATGAACTGGATTGCGGAGGGTCTTCCTGACAGTCTAAGCCTACACTCTGTTATTTTTGGAAACTACAGCTCAATTATGATGCTGCCAAATGTGGGTTTTATGGCAAACGCTACATAGGCCTGATATCACCCTAAATGCCATAACACCCCTGACATCTGGCCTACATTATGTAGATCTGTGGCAGAGTTGAGGCATCCAGACTCTGAGCCAGTGCTGACAGTCATGGCCAGATGTGACCCGTAGATAACTGCAGATGTCAGCCTCGTTCGCTGCCAATGTTGCTATCTGGTCTGATTCTAATTTCAGAGGTTTGGAGATGTTATTCGGGGGTATTGCTGCTTCTTTTTACGTGACGTACATCAGCTCTGTTTTATGTATTCAGAATTTGACTACTCTGTATTGTTTGTTTGACTATATCAATATTTATATGTAGACACTGTTCAGAGATGTCAAACAGTTTCTATGGGATGTACTTACCTGTTCACATCACTGCATTGTTTCATTGTTTGGACAGGGATTTCTGCTGACGTGTTGGTACCTGCATGTCGCAAATGCAGGGCAGAGTGTGCTAACAGAATACTGCATAAAGTAATACACACCTTTTTTTTTTTTTTTTTTTTACACAAGAGCAATGCGTAATAGATTACTTGTTTTTAAAAAAAACTGCCCTGTGTTTACAGGTGCTTCTTAGTCCACGTCTTTAGTTGCTCTCTCTGCCAGATAATGGGACGTGTACATGGATCAGAGTTGGCTACCATTGATTGAGATGTGTGTTTGTAGGAGAGGAAGCAGCTCCCACTGTGTAGCGACACATGACTTGAGGGAGCCCTCATACTGACAACAGCTTTCAATCTCCATCTCCCTCCAGGGGCAGGTTAGCAGGCGTCTAATGTAGCATTTAAAAGCTCCAGCCCACGACTGCTTTGCTCTGTCACTGCTGGTAATCTGTACAGATAAGAAAGTCGGCTGAAGTGAATAGCTCACGTTTGTTTTAAGGGTAGATTCACTTTGGTGATGAGATTACCCATGAAGGCAACATGGCTCATTCCCTCTGGGTAATGCAGAGCAATGTTTGTCCAAAGTCTCTTTTTATTTTGTTATTAAATTTTTTTGGTTCCTTAATATTTCTTTCTTTAAAAAAAAAAAGTTACATTCAAAAACTTAATTTTCTCTTCATGAAATTACATTTTTTATTACAATAGTTTGTTTTCATATAATACAAAAAATCTCTAGTGTTTCTACTGCTGTCCTGGGGTCCAATTGAATGTTCTGTTTGAGGACCTACTGATCTGCATTATGCTGCAGTCACACTGGTGAAAACAATGGTTGGAGACTGCAATATGGAAAAAACGATTGCAACTGTTTCCCGTGAACTTACGATCTCATTGCCTTTGAAATGGTTGCTTCAAAGACGGGGCCCAGGTCTGAAACCATGCAGTCAGTTATCGTCTCCGAACAGTCTTTGGTGTGTGAAGACAGCAGTTAGCCAGAGCCAATCAGCTATCAGTGTGCTATCAGCTTGCGATTAAATGGGATCAAGTTGGCATCTCACATGTAGTGATGCAGTTGCTGAAAAACTGTGATTTTTTTCCCCCAAAGATTTATTTATTGCTTTTCCAACAACATTTTAACCAACAGGAAGAGAGAGTTCAAATAAAATATAGGAGGAAATTAATAAAAAATTTGAGTGTATAATAGTAATGTATGTACATCGTATATGAACAGTGTTAGGGAAACACATAGATATAGTTATACATACTCTCCCATGTAGATCCTTCAGATATTATTACAGGAAAAAAAAAAATATATATATATATATAGATAATTAAAACAAAGCAAAACAAACCCCCCCCCCCCCCCCCCCCGAAAAAAAAAAAAAAAAAACCCAAAACCCCCCCAAAAAACAAACAAACAAGGGTTAACAGATAGTGCTCCAGAAAAAAACAGGTATAACACAGTGAGACATTAGGTTTAAGTGCATTATTCTAGGGCTTCGGGCTGAAGTTTAGTCCAAGGGTGTCAAGTTAGTTAGAGAGGCATCCGAACTAGCGGTTGCAACGATGAGCTGTGTCCTCTTCAGTTCCAGTCCATTTAATTTCACAAAACTGTGATTAACCTGCCACATGACATAAATGCTCTGAAATCGTGATGTTTATGGGAATATAACTAGAACACAACCAGCTGAGCAAAGTGAAGCGTTGCAGATGAGTTGCCCTCGTTAGTGTTGCCTGGCTCAGTTTGAGTGCAACATGGTGGCAATCTGTCTGCACTTATAATTCACATGGCAGTTTTTTACAGACCTCCCTCAGTCTGTGGTTGAAAGTGGTGGTTCAAAGGCTGACGGTTTTGCATGCTCAACCTCGGAGCGATCAGTTGGTTGCTACTGCTATTTGCAACAGTTTTGCCTAAAGTGAAAAAATGCAATACAGTCACCAGGCAACCACTGATTTCTTCTGCTCGCTGTCCTGCTATTACTCCAGTGTTATTAGGCAATGTTTAAAATGATTATATAATAAAGTGTTATCTAAGAAATCATTAAGAACAACATAATGATACTAACACCCTCTCTTTCTTTTTTTACATTTACATTTTTTACTTTCTTTGTTTTTTAATAATTGGACACCTCATTATAATAGACATGTTTCAGCTCCAGGCAGTTCAAATGAACAATGAAATTAGCAGCTGGTAACTGTGGCACCCACAGACAAACAGAGCCAGTTACTGCATGCAGCAGCAAATACCATAAATCATCGAGAGGCATCGCAGAGTAACATGACATTAGCAGATTTGAGAATCACAGTTTTCATGTACTCCTGTCCCTTTAATCGAGAGCACTTAAATTCTGAATATTATAACCTTTGTATGTAAAATCATCCTCGAGCCCCAGTGCCTAAAGAGAGCTATTTCTTCCTCACCAGTTTCTATGTTTCCAGTTTATATGGAAATACTCCATTAGAAAGATTTTTTTTTTTTTTTTTAACAGAAAACTTCATTTTTGAAATATGCAGTCTGGACTAACAAGAGTGTTTCTTCTTTTAGGGTTTTTTGGACCTTTTTCCACAGAGCCACAAAAACAACTTCTCTCTTTGATCTTCCCATGAGCTATCATTCATTCTGAGCTGTTTCCTCCACCTGTATCTCAGGCATTGTTTATCAGAAATTTGTTTATGCAGTAGTGGCATTTATTACTACTCAGAGCGGAGAAGAGCTCAGTTAATGATGGAAGGTCTCCTGGGAGACCATGGCAACATAAATAAGGTGCGTGGTTCCGGATAACCTTATCCAACCGTAACTATAACCCAAAATGTAAAAGTACAGAGGGTGTTTAAGGCCAGACTGGAAGCTGGATGCACCAGGAGAAGTAGCTAGATTGCTTTTTATGACCTGATATTTTTTTTAGTACCTCCTTCATGACCTGCTTTTTTCAGCCTTTTCATGACAGTAAATTTCATGACATAAAATATGATTACAGTGTAAGTTCTTCAGCCAAGGCAGGATAGATTTTTGGCATTCTTGCCAACACCAAAAAGCTATATATACGAGCTACATGTGCTCATCTATCCTTGAGCCTTCAGTCTTAACCTACCTGCTCCAGCGATGCTTAGGAAACAAGACTCCCTTGAGGGATAAATGGAGTATATAATAAAAACATTGCTCTGAGGTCACTTCCCAAGCAGCAAGGGCAAAAAGTGAACATGGGATGTGCTTTATTTTGATGTTACTTCAGAAGATTTTTCCCTCACATATTGCAAAATGTATCCAAACAGAGCAGACAGGATATTAATAATCCATTTGTGTATTCTCTGGAAAGCAAAAGAAGAAATATGAGGTGGAGAAATCTAGGTCTTAATTTTTTGGCTCTTATCTATCTCCCTCTGTCTTTCTTTCTTTCTTTCTTTGCTTCAGATCAAAGACCTTCTTTCAAACTTTTTCCATTCAGGTCAAGGTCCAAGCAGACTTAAACCGGCTGCCAGCTCAAACTGCCATACTGTGACTAGATCCATGTGTTGAGGAAGGGTTAAACATCTGCAGATAAGCAAACCACTTTTATGTGAAAAGGAAATCAAGACGCCTGGTGCAGAACACTGGCAATGTGTGAACCAGAAGGTGAAGCGAGCCATGTTTCCTCTCACACCACAGATTCTGAGATGTTTACAGTGGTTTCTGCGCTCACGCGCCGGAAATACTCAGGAAAACAGACGATGTAAATAACTGTGCAACATCATCAACGACTTCAGTGCACTGCTGTTTATTCTTATTGAGCCGCAGTCTGGAAGAGGAAAATTCGAATGACTCATTCAACCCACTTCTTACTCACTACGCTACTCTAGCTGTACACCGCTGAACTGATATTGAAAAATTTCAAGAATCAGGTGTGGTACGGTTCTAGGTGTGCATTACACGGGAAAATTCAAACTACAATATTTCCAGGAAGATGGTAACCAGCACCAACAGCTGTCAAAGCTTGTGCTGGTGCATTTTTATCAGGCAACACTAAGAAAGTGAAAAACGCGCAGTTCTGATCTTTGCTGCACTCATCTTTCAACCAAGCTGAACGAACAAATCAATATTTCCTGTGTTGAACTGTCAAAATCATCTGAGGAACAGCTGACAAAGCACCCATAAACTGTATATAAAAGATGGACATAATCACTCTGACATAAGCTACTAGATTCAGGACTCCACAATTTAAAGCATCGACAGTGACATGTTGGCATTTCTTAAACCAGAAGTCACACTAGATGTACGGTTATCACATTTAGACCAACAAGATTAGTAAACGTGCTGCATATATAAACTGTATGGATGCCTGTTTTTAGTAAAAATTTACAAGCTAATACAGTACTTGAATTTCACTCACCGAAACTGGAGCAGAGACTTGGATGGTCTGTACTGCACAGAAACTTGTGTTATTTTTCAAGTAATAACACTGTGGCCTAGCAGACAGCGATCAGCTACAGCTGCCTGTGGATGCACGTCCAAAATGTCCTCGCTACATGTGTTACAAGTGGATAATTAGCTACAAAGACCCTAAAGATAAACCAGACTCTTAATGCGTTATTTTCATAGCTGAAGTGGAAGTGGGGATTTACGGCATTGTACAGCAGCTGTTTTGTTTACTCTCAATTTTGACGGCCCTATTAAAGATTAATATCCATTTGTAAATGCTCTAGATAGCTCCAAATAAACTCGGCGCGCTTCCTTAACATTTTGCCGCGACTTTTTAAAGAGCCAGAAAGTTAATAAACGGCAGATGGAAATGACGCAGGTCGAATGGTCTTGCGTTTCATGCATGCGCAGTACAGGAACGTAGAGTTTTCAGCGTGGAGGAAAACGATTGAAAACGATAGTGTGGGCGCAGAGCATTTTTAGACATTTTCAGATGTATCCGGATTAGTGTAGACGTGGCTTGTGTGTTAGCGAAAATCCCTCCAGTTCCTATAAAATGTGCCGCACTGCCTTGATCTTAGTCTGTGTTCTTTTTCTTCCACTGTATTCTGCATTCACCTGTCTCTGTCATCATATTTGGTGTTAGTCTACTCGTGTCTGTTATTTCTTGCTGATTTAAATCGAACATTAGTGTTTTTCTATGTATTGTTTTGGTTTTACTCCTAGACTTTCTATCCCGCCTTCACTCTTTCACCTGTGGTTCATTGTTTCCAGCTGAACCGACTGTTTTGAACACTTCAAGGACTTCTCATTTGTGACACTTTGAAAGTCGAGCTTTACTACTGGTTTTAATCTCAGCTCCACTTGTTCACTTCTTCCAGTGCTTTAGAAAACGTTAAACAGTCCTCGCACAGGTCCAGTCTGGGTTTGCTGGCAGATTGACCAGATGTGACATTTATTGACGGAGGCTTAGGAAACCTTGGCAACAAGTGGTGGTAAAAATGATGGTCGCTCTGTGGGCAGAGCCCTGTTCATGCAAATTTGCATGCACGTGGATAACCAGTCAGCGTGTGCGTTTTCAACACTGCAGGGTGTACCCTTGTGAAAGGGCAGCACTGACCCCTTTTTGTCAAAGCAAAACTAAACCAAAAAAGAAATAAATAAAAATGATAAAGCAGCTCACCTTGTTGTTTTTAGGCTTTTTTCTGATGCTGAAAGGAAAGGTTCCCTATCATTTACGCCGTCCGCGCCTTCCTTATCAGCGAGGTCCAGCTGTCCAGAAGTGCCACAGCGGATCCACCACTTACAGTCAAACAAAAGAGATCTATGTTAGTGGTGAAGAAACTAATGATTCACTGCTGCCACAGTGGGGTCTTCAAAAGTTTCAAATCTCCTGGTGAAATTTGTGTAAAGATATCGTGAAGTGGACACCGCTGCCCTGCCTCTGAGGGCGACGCTAACTTCTGATTGGATGCTTTGGGTGTTGCCACAGCGTGTTTGTCAAGTAACCGCTGTTGTGCCTGACACTGAAGCATCTTAGGCTTGTTAGAGTATGTCGGAGCTGTATGCTTGCTCACAGTTATGAAATACAAACACCCCAGGAATACTGTTAGGTAACAAAAACATTTGCAGACTTCTGTTGTTGAAATTGATTTTTCTTTCCTTTTTTGGGGGGATATTTCATCAGGTAGCACCAGCCAGCCTGGCACTTCTCTCCTCTTTAAGTACAATAAGTGTAGTAGTTTCTAAATAAAGCAGGGATAGGAAATAAACTAGTATTTTAAAAAGCCACATTAGTAAGTTGGATTTTTGTTCCATTTCACATAAACTAAACTTAAAGTTTAAGGACTTTGAATGTGCCATGGTTTTTGGTGCCAGTCAGGTTGGTCTGAGTATTTCAGAAACTACTGATCTACTGAGATTTTCCCCATACAATCATCTCTACAGTATCCGGAGGACGGTTCAAAGAAGTGAAAATTTCCTGTGAGCAGCAGTTCTCTGAGTGAAAGTGCCTTGCTGATGTCAGAGATCAACAGGATAATAGCCATACTGCTTCAAGCTTACAGGAAGGCAACAGTAACTCAAATAACCGCTTTTTACAAGCAGAGTATGCAGAAGAGCATCTCTGAGCACACAACAAACAGAACATTGAAGCAGATGTGCTGCAGCAGCAGAAGACCTCACCTGGTGCCAGTGCTGTCAGCTAAGACAAGGAAACTGAAGCTACAGTTCACACAGACTAACTAGAATTAGATGATAAAAGACTGAAAAGGCAGAAGTGGACAAAACAACACATCCAGCCTTGTATCAACAGTCCAGGCTGCTGCTGCTGCTGGTGCAATGGTATGGGGGATTTAATTGTTACAAACTATCTGAATGTTGTTACATCTCCATCCCTTTATGCCCACCATGCACCATCTTATGGTGGCTGTAGGATAACCTGCTCTGTCACAAAGCTCAAATCATCTGTTAATAGTTTTTTTTTGCCTTCACTCCTCAGTGGATGTGGTAGATTCACAATCTGGATGAAGCTAACAAATCTGCCGCACTGTCTGATGCTGTCGTGTTAATATAGACCAAATTCTCGGGGGAATGTTTACAGCTCCATGTTGAATTTGTGCAATGAAGAGGACCCAAATGCTGTGGAAGTACTAGCTGGTGAATGTATTCATGTGTTGGGAATCTTTTGCAATTAACGTGAGCATAGATGATGATTCAAATAGGCACCCAAAGGCACTAAAGGGTTGCTTACTTGCAGATTGTCTCTGATGCAGGTAAAGAGCAAAAAAGGATGACACTTGGAGATCACATCCATAATCACAGGCTATATATAATGGCTATATAAAATGGCTTTTCAAAAAGTACCTAAATTCATAACAATGATGGTTGGAAAGCGTTGATATCAGCTGGCTACTCCAGAAGCACCAATATCAGCCATTGTGCCCAGAGGAAGCATCAGCAGACTTGCAGATGGGTTCCCAGATTAGTTATTCATAAACCCATTACTGAGTTTGTTCATACTACAGCAGATCTTTATTAAACAGGATTTACTTATTAGCAGCTGGGATGTGACCATATTTTCCTCTACCCTCGCAGCATCTGGCAGGTGTAAGTATATACTGAAAGCGAGGAACTCACTTGTGACGGGAAACCCATTTTTATTTAATAACGTGCACTCATTTAGCAGACACTCGGGTACCAGACTAGGTCTAAACCTATGAAAAACTCAACACTTTGTACACATTAAAGCCTGCCCACAGCCAACCCAGCCACCTCCATAACAGGGCCAGACCAAAACAAGCTAAAACATGTACTACTTTCCCCTCTCCCGCTGCTGATCTTTTAATGTTTTATGATAAAAATAATAATAATAAAAGGTGGAGGAGCAGTGGATTCTTCACATGAGATGGCTATTGTGACCAGCAGCTTGTTAGACACGCTTTATATGGTACTTGAAGGTCACATCGGTGTGTTTAAACCATTGAAATTAGCCCTTCTTTCTGTCACTGAGGATCAATGTTGTGATAAGCAGATTCCCAATAAAGATAAGCTGTAAAGATCACACATATAATCACTGCCATTGCTACCAGGCTCACACGAACCAGCTGATATAAAAAAGTGCATTGTGAGGCATAAGCCTCAGCTGTCCCTGTTTAACCTTTACAGCTGTAAACAATAGAGGGAAACACTTATTTGGCGTTCATCAATCAACGTGACATCGACCTTCATTCTGAGGGAACGGGTCTCTCATTGCAAACAGCGCTGTGCAATTGTGGCTGAGCAGTGATGATAGCTCATCCCCGAGATGTCTATTTATGGGCAGACGTCTGACTAAAGAGCTCCGTGGTGTAATTCTATTGACGTTGTTATGACAAAGCCCGTGAACACGTCTCAATCAGTGACACACCGCGCCGCGCGCCGGACTCCAGGCGTTAAGTCGTGCGCTCACGGGGGTCCACAGGGAAGCTCCAGCTTCAGCCGTGATTGCTCACCGCATGAGTGAGCATCGCTCAGCCGTGAGTGTTAATCACACCGACACGATCCGAGTGGGCTGCCATGTACGATCGTGCGCCAGTGCGCGCGCGAACGACGCAGTAGCAGAACAAAGAGAACAAAGTCAGACTTTTTTTTTTGTCTGCTGAGATCAAATCTCACAATAAAATGCGGACGATAAAGGATTTATTGAGCGGCAGCCCGATGCTCATAAAGTGGGACAGTAAATCTCCGCTGAAGAACTTTCCCTCTTGTGTTTTCCCCTTCAGCCCCCCCCCCCCTTTTTTTTTTTTTACAGCTGCTACATATTTTCTTGCGGTTTAATGCCAAGAGCTAAACAGAAATGCTCATTGCAGGCAACTGTGCACATGAGGGAGTATTCAATATACCACCACCACACACACGCACAGGGACACACACCCCGCAAGCTTCACTGTGAACGCTCACAAGAGCGATCGGCCTGTTTGTTATTATCTGCGGTTTGTCAAGATGATACAAGATAATGAGGATCATTTTATAACCTCAGACCGATATTTATATGTGCGTATCCATAAGCGTCTGCGCGCACATTTTTAAAGTGTGTGTGTGTGTATGTGTGTGTGTGTGCGAGAGAGAGAGAGAGAGAGAGAGAGAGAGAGAGAGCACATAATGAGCACGCTTAAGGATAGTGTTAACATGACCGGCGGTGCAGTAAATTATTGATGAACCCCGGAGCTTTGGGAGGCTGGTAGAGACGCTTCACCTGGAGGTCAGAAATTCAGCTTCTGATATGTCACAGCTCGCCCTCGGGGCCTGCTCGCTGCTCTCTGACACCGTTTAGACATGATACTGAGGCGGGAAATACATTAAACATGACCGCTGTGAGTTTTATTTGGATTTGACTGTAGGGTTTGTTTTTCCTTCCTAAGATCACATGGCAAACCATGTATGCATCTGAGTGGAGATTTAAGCAAATAAACCCTTACGCTGCACGGGATGTTGTGTGTTCCTGTGCTTTCCCCCCCCTTCTCCTGGATGCTGGATCTTGTCTCCCTTAATGGGGCTATATTACTTTATCATTTAGGCTAATTACTGCTGAACAAATGGTTTCTCGCTGCCTGTCAGCCTGCAGTGTGTAATCATTCTTGACCTACTCACTGAACTCTGTGTTTTAAGTATGCGAACTGTATAATATTCGCCCTGCTTAATTATTAATAGGATCAAACAGCGTGGGATGCGCCATCCATTTAATCTGTGCTCCTAATAACTGCAGTTGCACAGCCCAGTGAATTCATGGGAGAGAGAGAGGGGGGTGAATTGGAGCCAGGATGAGGGAGAGCTGATCCAAGCAGGCTTCTATAATGAAATATGATAGACAGAAACACAGGGCCAATGCAAAACAGTGTGGAAAAAGAAACTCATTTCTGGTGGAGCATCTAGGTTTTCCACAAATAAAGGGACATTTTTATTCCTACCTGCAGTAAAAGGTCACACACGGACAGGTTTCCAAACACCAGAGTGCTCCAGGAGAGCTTATAGGGAGTTCACCCCCACAAGTTTGTTGCCATATGCACGAAGAGTGGGGACGGCCATGTGGAAAATGTTCCGTATCACAAAAATGAAAACTCCATGTTAGCTTAAGAGTGCAGAATTTATCTGCAGGAAATTAGGAATGTGGCCAGAAGGAGTTGCTTTACTGGGAACATTATCTGAATCAAATGTATGCTAAAAGTGATGCTTAATTGAGGTCTGATCAGAAAGTTCTGGGAGCACATCTCGAAAAACACGGTTTCAAATTTCTCATCTCCAATTCAAGGTAATCTTCTCAGGCATATCCAGGCAAAGTCCAGCATGCTCACTGTTTCTGCGTCACAAGTGTGTTTCTGTTTCAAGCTGGAGAGCTGGGCCTCCAGTCGTTTTAAAGAAGCCACTGTTTCCGAGAAAAGGCAGCACATCAGCTAAGGAGCAGCCGGTGTCTGATTTTTCCAGGCTTCATTTAGCTGTTCACATAGATTTATTCCCCCCGGGGTGAAACTGATTGCGTGGACTTCTGGGGAGTCCCGAGGAGTCTGGAGAGAACATTGAGCAGAAACAGGGTGAACTGTGGTGCGCAGCAAAGTGCTTTTGAAACTTTTTGCTCACCACCTGGACCACATGCCTGATTTACGTCCCTGCCACTTCTTCCACTTCTTGAAAATGAAATTCAAGTTGAAGGATCAGTGTGTTGCCTCATACGGCAGAGGCACGAGTCCGAAGGGACATAAATGGAATGATACAGAGGGATCTAAAAATAGCAGTGATGCTGAAAACACACCAGAGGCGAACAAGAATATGACCTTGAACTTGAGATCAGCCAAACTCATACCAGCTATGATGTTTGTTGGAAACAATTCCAACATTCAAATAAAAAAATAATATATAAACATCAAAATATTGATGAGTATTCCCCTGTAGATCTCATAAATGTGGAACAGCTGCCTGGGCCCTGGACTTACGCTTTCATAGGAATTCTGAACATTTTGTGGGATAAACTTTTTTTTTCCTCTGGGATTTTTCATGATCTTGCAAACAAAACTGTATGTTCTATTTTTTGGATTTTTATGTGTTTTGAATATAGTAAAAGGGACTCACAGAAACAGCACGTTGCTGTGGATGTGCCATTTTGATTTCACGCATTAAATGAGCAGTTGTTGAGAGTTTGTAGCAGCAGCACCCTGGGAGCCACAGCCAGCTGCTGCTTATGCACACGCACGTTTCCACTGTGATTTAAATAGTAGCACTTTACATTGTTAGCTTCTATTAGGTTTTAACATATATAGTTGCTGCAATCAAATTGAGCACAATGAAGTTCATGTCAGAAATCCTTAACGGAACAATCTTTCTCAACAGACTCTGTAAGAAAAACAAGTTATTTAATATTGACAAGACTCACTGATGCACATGGGGAGTGAAGGCTGGCCTGTGTGGTCTGACCAATGCCAAAAAGGTTCACGCTGGTTCTGATAGAAAGGTGTCAGTGCATCACAGTTTGTTGTGTATGGGACTGCATTGCTGCAGACCAGCCGGGGCGCCCATGACTGGTGTCCTCCAATGGGCACATCATCCAAATTTGCAGATTTCTTTGCATCATGTACTCTGTGTGTGTGTCTGTCACTTACCTTGGGATCACCTGGCTTTAGGATGCACTATGGGGAGAAGGCAACTCAGTGGGGGACAGTGGAATGCTTTGGGTAAAGTTCTGCTGTGAACCCTTAGATCCTGTCATCCATGTGGATCTTACTTTGACGTATAGCACCTACCTAAGCACTGTTGCAGACCACGAGACTCTTTCATGGAAACAGTATTCCCTGATGGCTTTTGGCCTCTTTGAGCAGGATAATGCTCCCTGCCGCAAAGCAAAAAGGGTTCAGGAATAGTTTGCCTCCAAATTTCCCAGATCTCAATCCAATTGAGCATCTGTCGGATGTGCTGGACTTCTGCCAGATTCCTGTACAAGATTAATTACCAGTTTATACAACTGCTTTTTATCTGGATGGGTCATAATCTGTAGACACATATAAGCATGCCCATAGAAATAACAAAGGTTTGTCCTTGTTAAACTTTAGCATCGCCATCCAAAAGTGTTTGTAGTTTACAGACTAATGAGACAACACTTTCATGATTCAAGGCAATGTTATGAACCCATTGTTGTCAAGAACCGTAGTTCTAACAGGCAAGCTGGACCCAGAAGCAAAACACAATACGCAGGAATGCACGCAAAATAAACTTTATTTTTTAACTAAAGGTGACCTGGAATAACCAAAGAAAACACACTGTTTTAGTGTTAGAAGAAGAGACCGGGAGATAAACGATTCGGGGACGCCGTGATCAGGACCGTGGGAGGCTGCAGCAGAAAAGGGTGAGAATTACCGGGGAGCAGGGAGATAACAGCATACAACAGGGGTAGAGCTATTCTGAGAAACCATCCTACTCTGACAAAACGTCCTACCCGTATTATAATTTGACGGTGACTTGCGACTAAACCCAACCCTACCCCTAACCATAACCCTAACCATAACCATAAGTAGTATTCCGGATGGGTGAGAGAAAAAGTAATTTGGCGTTGGTGTTGTGCGCATGCGCCGCGTCTGCGCAGAAACATTGGTTAGGATGTTTTTCCAGGTAAGATGGATTCCCAGAACACTGGACCGTGGGAGGGGGTGAGTGTCCACGGGAGAGGATTCTAGGGAGACGGAGAGGATGATGACGGTGAACTCCAGGCGGTAGTGATGTGTCGGTCGCGAACAAAACGGATCTTAGAGCCGGGTCTTTGACGTGAAGGACGCGAGCCGGCTCCTCATCGCGAGCCGTGGGTTTGTTTTGTTTTCTTTCTCTCACCCTCTCTCTCTCTCGCACTTTTTTCCCGCTTCACTCCGCATGCGAGCCTTGTGCTTTAAGCTGGGAAGAGGGGGGAGGGGCGGTAGTTACACTCAGTAGCACAGGAACAGAGCAGGAGGGAGAGAGAGAAAGAGCCAGGGACAACAACGTCACATTAGAAAGGTTTAGTAATCATCCACAACTATTTTCAGTATTTTCAATAGTCCTCCTGATGATTGCCTGGAATGGGATGCAGGTGTGAAGACGACAGCCACACCGAAGGCGTGGGAATCCCAACCGCTCCTCAGACACCGAGCCGCAGACCATGACAGCCGTGATGGTTTTGCTTCCCTTTTTTTGTTCTCCACACAGTTTTTCTTCTGCACTAGGCCAGAGCCTGCTACAAGTGGACTAAAAACAGGAATATGAAAGTTTCTGGTGCCCAAAGACTGGTTCCTTGCCCAAACTTATCTGCAGCTTTATTTACACAGATCTGTTTTCATTGGTTACCCACTCGCTGTGCCTCAAAACCATTAGAATTCACTCCAATTTTCTTTTTAAAGGGAAAAATATATCTTCAATTGGTTCCCACAGAAAGATGTGTTAATATCAGGAAATCACCTTTTGACACATCACTGCACACTGAGGTTTCACTTGTGTTTGGTGGTTTGTTTTCATATGTGAGGTAAGACTGTGCTTCCTTTCTGCATAGTGATGCACACGAGCGAAGATTTGTGTCTGTAAATGTCCGGATTGCATGATTGGATGATAAGATACATGTTCGGTTTTTGCAAATTAACCCAGACACAAGTATCACCACATTTAACTGGTATGCTCAGCACACCCAAAGCATGCATAACTAGAAAACAAAGAAGCTATTACACATCTCTGAAAACCTTCTGGAGCTCACACCAGTTGCCTCAATATTTGCTGCTTTGTGCAACTCCTTATTTTCTGGATTGGAGAAGCTCAGAGCAAAGTTAGCATGATCCATAGAACCAATGTTCCCTCTAATTTTTCATGTGTCTGAGCAAACACACAAACTCCCTGAGCGGTCCCCTGGACCACTGTGAGCGACAGCAGACGTGTGCACTGTGGTCACTCCAGCATCAAATCCATCCAAGTTACATAGTTTATTAAAATAATCAAATTACAGCATTTATGTCGGACTACTTTTAATTAACCACTTTAGCCCACTTCCAATGAAAATTTAAAAAAACTCTTGTTCATGACCTGTTTAGTATGTTAACACTATTGGAAGGAAAAAAAACTTGAACTCCAATTGTGAAAACACAACTTTATTTATTTATTTATTGCTCTGACTTGTATTTTGAGTATGAGACTGTGGTCTGGGAGAGAGTCTGTAACTCTCTGTCTGCAAAATACAGAATATAATGACCATTGTCTGGCAATTAATTATATAGTTACTTCTTCAAAAAAGTTACTGAGTTTTGCAAACAACAAAGTTTTTTGCAGCTGTTTACCTAAAAGTGCAGCCAAGGTGTTTTTTTAAATAAACATTTCAAACTATTTACAGAACAATCAGCTGTTCTGCATCAAATTTGATGTCACCAAAAATAATTTCTGTCCACTAGGAGATAAAGGAGAACAACAGCCTGATACCTGCAGGCCTGACAACAGGAGATGTATCACTGCTGTAACACCTGTAACATTCAGCAGTCGCCTCATTGTTCTGACACACACAACAAAACTATTGACTACACTACACACTAACTACACAATATTTGCGCTAAACGTCTCAAATCTCTCACATCTCAAAACACCGCTGCAACTCCTAAAACTTCCTCCCGTTTCTTAACAACTAGATGCCACGTTGCCATATCATTTTTTGATTGCTCCACATAGTACATCAGCCACTTTGCTAGCTAAAACACCGGTGTCGGCACATAAGGACGCTGTCATAACCTGTCAACGACGTCGATTAGCTGCGTATATACGAATGTGAATCGCATCATTGGCTGGACTATGGGATAAAGTGGCATCGTTCTAATCCCATACGGGAGCAGCCAGCCACTTACTGACTAACACTGCAAAACAGTGTAGGGGAGACCGGGGATAGTTGTAACGTGGGTCAGTTGTAACACTTCCAATTTCTCCAATCAGGGCTAAGTTTCAAATGATGTGACTCATCCTGTACATGCCCAATTCAGTTCTGCTATCACATGTGAAAAATCAGCACATTTTGTCAAACACAGACAATTTAACATGAAAAAAAGTAATTTGTATGCCAAAAAGTAAGTTTTTCTACTTTATTTCAATTTCTAATAGCATTATCTGCTTTGCAGTTAAACTCATCAAACTTAAATTATGTTATTTGTATGTCTATGAGGATATATTCTGTGTAGGTCTTTAGTGCTAATGTTTTAGCCGTTGGCTGTAATGTTAGCTAGTTCATGGCTATAGGAGTCTGGGTCAGTTGTAACAGCAACAGTCTGGGTTAGTTGTAACAATAATGCAGATGTTAAACTTACCAAACTATTACTTTAACTTATATTAAACAAGTTGGGGCAACGACATCAGCAGAGAGAGGTTCACTGGTCGCTTTTGTATATGCGGTTAATGCCATAGGCAACACAATTCCTCCACTGTTTGTGTGCCCACACATACATTATGCAGACCACTGTGTCAGAGATGGACCAGTAGGAAGTACTGGTAATGGAAATAAATCAGGATGGGTGCAAGAAACAGATTTCCTCATCTTTCTGAAGCACTTTGCAAACCACACCAAGGTAAGCCATGATAAAAAGTAATGGAATTGCGATGCTGGTGCACAACTACATTTTTTCAGCTTCATTGTTATGTTCAAAATTGGTGCAAGAGTTGTAGGTTATAATGCCCACTGAGCCAATGTTGGAAGACCAACCAAAATGAATGAAATATTCAGTTGCAGAAAATTCCATAATTTGTCTTTTTTGGGGGGTTGGAATATGTTCAAAAGCTAGATTTCTGCATTCTGTCACACACACACATAGTTACATAAATGGCTCTAAGTGCATTCATGTGTTGAATAAACAAAGATTACATGTTAATGTTTTGTTAGTACCCTTATTTCATTGTGTTACATTTCACCCCAGGATATGTTACAACTAACCCAGACTATGGGGTTAATTGTAACATTTCACTCTTTATGTTTGAGACCATACCATGCAATGGGTAATTGTGCTGCAGAGAAAATAGCTGCACTATTTAATAGCAGAGACATGTAAATACTTTGCATTACATTTTGAATCCACTACCTTAAAAGAGCTCTAATTTACAGACAGAAATGTCAAAAATGTTACAACTATCCCCAGTCTCCCCTAATGTATTTAACGTATTTATTTTAATTTCAATTCAGGTTAGATTTTTTTTTTGTGCGCAACACAGATTTTCTGTGCGCAGAGACCGTGCCAGCAGTGCACAATTGTGCATGCGCACAGCTTAGCATAGAACCACAATAACCGCATGAAATAAACCAGAATTGTCCTTTTAAATCTGCCGCAGTTCAGTTTCAACTGCCTGGCTGAACCACACCTGCATCATCTATTATGCACCTGTCAGGAGAATGCTTTAAGTGTGAGGCAGGCATTTAACAAAAATATCTGCAAACCCACTTATGTTCTCCTATTGTGCGTTTGTGACACATTTGAATGAGTGTTTGTGTGCGATCGGGCTGCTCTGAGTGATTAGTGCTTTCCTCATTTGAACACAAACTTTGTTCCACAGACAGCCCCCTCAGGGCCGCTCTACCCAAGCAGCCGACCATCATTCACGCTGCTGCTCATGCACCGGGCTGACAGTTTGGCATGACTCCAAACTTGTGTTTCCATTTGGGAGCCATCCAAACAAAACCTTGAGTGCCCAGCCAAGCTCCTAATGAGCGATCCAGGGAACTAGAGTTAGGCTAACATGAACTCATTCACTCGGGGCGTCCCTGGGCTTTGGTAGGTCTTTTTGCTTTTTTTTCCTGCTGGAATTCAAACATCACAGCAGAGGAAAAGAAATTCACTCTGAGGTCAAACTAGTTCCCCCAAAATGCATTCACATCACAGGATTGCTTAGCCCCGAAGAACACAGTTTGACAGCTTTGCCATTTGTGTTTGAGGTAGAGATGGAATAATGAAGCGCTCAACTCTCAAATCCTCCTCCAACTGGGGGAACCCTTTGCTGACAGTCTACATTTGCAACTACGTCTTTGCTGCTACTGCTCGTACACCTGTCAAATTAAATGCTTACAAACACCTAAAGTCTTCCTCCTTTACACTAGTATCCCAGATTTCCCCAGTCACGATAAGAACAAGCTAACAGTGCAGAAGATTGTACGCTTAATGTGCGGAAAGCTGAGATTGTTTAGAGGAGTAGCTATCACAGACTGACACATGAAGAGACCACTTCAAAAAAAAAAAAGAAAAAACACCACCTGATGTGCTGAAAAGAAGAGCACCCTTATCACCTCACAGATAACGTAATCTGCTGCTTTGGCTGGTGGGGTTTACAGGGATTTCACCTGTCAGCGCCTGCAAAGTTGCTTGCGAAACTCTGATGTTTATCTGAGTTCTAGGTAGTGATTTCGGAGGCTTGTGATCTTCTGATCTTCGCGACGGCGAACGCAGCAGAGGTGGCAGCAGCAAGCGCCACAGCTGCTGCCTGCGCTGCTGCAGCTGCGCCGACTGATAATGAAGAAGATGCAGGAGAAGGAGAGGAATGAGAAGAGTTGGAGGAGGGGGATTAGAAATCTCGGGGGGCAAAATAAAGGGGCTTCTGCTGAGACATTTAATTCACAAGTGAGAGGTTGTCGTGTTCCGGGGTGATTGAAAAGTGCCTTAGCTGCCGCCTGATTATTTTCCGAGGCTTATGTGTAGCTGTGAAAAGCCCTCTTCTCTGCAGCAGAGAGCATAATGAGATGTTGAGAGGAGATAGAGCACAATATGTATGAGCCCCAGTCTTATTTCAGGCTCCGGTGAGGATGTCGTCTGGATTCAGGAACGGGGGTGGAAGAATGAAGGGGGGGGGGGGGGGGGGGCATATGGGATGTTACAATCCTGTTGAAGATGTCAGTACCTACAAGGGCTGCGAGCGGTGCCAGCCGACGGCTCCCCGTTGCCAACTGGCACGACCAGCGCTGCATATTGAGCGTCTCTCCTGCAGCGCCCACAGAGCATCGTGGGCCCCTCGGAGTCAGCGAGCCAGTGAATCATTTATGTTCTCGCTTCAACTTGCCAACGCTTGTATGACACGCTTTTTTGGGGGGGAGGGGGGGGAGGATGTACTGTAAAGGGAATTTAGGTGTAAAACAAATATAACAGGAGAGAGGAAAAGCTGTGGCTCAGCTTTGTTTGCAGCAGTCATGAATCGCGGTGGTTGTTTACACCCGTCTCGCTGTTCCCTCGCAGCCTCAGTCAGGCTGATGTTTTCACAGTCTGATTGAGATGCAGGGGGACTTACAGGCAGGAGAAAAAAAAGAAGGAAAAATCAACCCACTCTCTCCACATCACCTCGCTAAACCTCACCACACCACCCCAACCAGCCAAGGCAGAATGAAGTGAAGGAGGTGTCTGTTGGCTTTAAGATAGAAATTGCCTCTGCTCCTCTCATATATTTCATCAGCATTGGAACTCACCTCCATTCTTAGGAATTAATGGCGAGGATTTCTATGAATGTGAAAGCAGGCTGCTGTGCCGTTATGCACCTCTGCTGCTTCGTGTGCTGCCGTGGAAACAGGGAGGTAGCCAGCCAGCCACAGCAAATAGACCTTAACCAAAAATCATTAATGCGCTCCGTATTGTCTTAGTGAATCCAGAGTCACTCAATAATGCTTTATGTTGTTTACATTTACGGGTGCTCTTATACAATGAGCGTTCAATAGAGGCGTGAAGTCTGTGTAGTGAGTTTTTTCCTCATCTCCATGCTCCACCGACGCTGTTTATCAAAGCCCATGGCTCTTTGTGTTAGACACTGGCTAGATGTTTACTTATCAACAGGTACCAGCATCATTTTCTTATCAGGAGAAAGTGGGACGCCTTCTCCTGGGTGAACTCCAGCCGCTCAAGGTTAGATGTAGTTGAGACTCAACCTGATGACGGCTGCTCTAGAGCTGTGACATTGTGTGTTACAGCTGAGCGGCAGCAGATTTTGATTTAACGTAAGGTTTTGATGAATCCTCTCTCTGCGTAGGAAATAATTACCAGTTAACATTAAAGAAGAAGAGAAGTTAATGCTCTGGTTTTTCCAGTTGTCATAGTGATCATGCTGCTGTTGTGCTACAGATTCAGTAACTCTGATGAAGGACCACAAACCGCTGAAGGCAACAAACCAGGATTCATTGATTATTGGTGAGTTAATAACCACTGACAGACAAGTGTAGCTGCACATGTTATGATAGCAGGCAGCATGAAAGATCTGAATCACAGATACTGCCTCAATGCATTAATTCAAACAACCATGTTTATCTGCAGAAACGTGCAGAAAGCACTTGATGATCACAGGCAATCTATGACGATCCAGTGCTTTCTGCAGTATTATACTTTCACTTCATTGTAAAGTCGTTAATCATCGATCATTGCAATGACTGCTAGTCATGAAGACATAACTGCATTAAAACTGCATGCACAGAATTACAATCAAAGCAGCATCTTTTTGAGGTCCTCCTGCACCTGCACCTGCCGCCACACACTTTAAAGTGTTTTGAGCCTCAAGTGTGCTTTTGCATCAGAGCAACAAGACAATGACACTGATATGCTTCCAGGTTTAGACATTATGAGAGATTCATTTTTAGTAAAAGGAAGGGGAAGGATGTCAGTGTCACACAGCTGCTTTATTTCTGTGTTGGGATTTTCCCATAGATTTATACTCAGGAGGGGTCGATATAATAGTGCTAATGATGATGTAGTGATGTCATTACTTATTATACTTATTATATTTATATGTTACTATTATCTCAATAGCCGTACCTAAATTCTCATATGCGTTCTTCAGCTTTTCCACACTTTCCACAATGTGTCTTTTGTCGTGTTTCCCTGCCCTCAGCCTCCCCTCAACAGGTGGCGGCAGATGGACGCTGGAGGTTTCTTCCTGTTAAAAGGGAGTTTTTCCTTCCCACTGTTGCTAAGCGCTTGCTCATCTGATTGTTGGAGTTTTCTCTGTGTTAATTGTAGGGTCTTTACCTTATAATAAAGCACTTTGAGGTGACTGTGATTTGGTGCCATATGAATAAAACTGAATTGAATTGAACTAAATCCTATAGTAAGTGCTAGGATTAAGTTTAAAGAGGCAACCTGGTCATAACCCAGCTGGGAGAGTCAACGTTTCTATTGGGATTGTCCTCTCCTGGCAGGTCTTGAAGCAATAACTTCAATGGGTGACCTCTGAGGTGCCAGAACTCAGCAGCCAGTATAGCTATCCAGTGACCAGTCCACATAAGCGCCCACATAGGTCTAATGTTATGGCTCTGAATGTGACACCAGCAACCAATCACTGTTTTGTCAATACCAAAAGCTTGTGAACATTCAGCATGTCAAGGCAAAAACTAGGTCAAAGGTACCCTACAGTATCAATTATTAATGCCTAACGAGCCATTTTACAGTAACTATCCCCCAATCTCTTACCTAACCTGCACAGTCCCAACTTGTCATACTGTAACTTATATAAAAATTATATAATAGTAAATATAATTGGTTTGATCCCAGAAAGCACAACAACACAACACAACAGAAATGAGTCGATTTCATGGTTCCTTATATCATCAAAAATTATTTACTTTCCTCTAACTTTCAGATAAAGTGTGAAGCTTGGATATTCTCTACCAGCACTTTGTAATGTTTTTCAAGGAGGCTTGAAGGGGTACAAAAGTTTATTAAATTAAGGCAAAGAAATGTTCTGGAAATGTTCGTCCTGATTTTTGTGTGTAATAATCTTTTAGCATAAGTAGAAAAAAAGCTTCAATTATGCTTGTATTTATATCAGGCTTAAATATAAACTGGGAAAACTGGTTTCAGTTCAGTGTTTCACTGGTGCCTGTAAGCGCCTTTGTGTCTGTGATTTGGCCATTATTAAAGAGATGAACGTCTGCACGCCCAAATACAATACCTGGCAGATGGTTTTCCTTGAACGCGACTTCATTGGCAGGTCTCTTCCCATCAAGCTTCTAAGGAGGAAGCGAGGATGCGAAGAAAGGGCTCAGTCGATTAGATACCTTGTGTCTGTTCCACTGCCAGCTAGTGGAAACCCAGGCTCTTTCTGCACTGCTCAGCAGGAGATCTGGAAACACACACTTAGGCTTAGTCTGCAATCAGAGCCAGACTGTCTAAGCATCAGTAAACAGCACATTTGGATATATTAACAAAATGATTGCAGGTATTGTTTTTTCTAAGCTCTGAGACTGAGCTGATGCATGGATCTGACCTGTACCGCTGATTGCAGTGTAGATCTGCTGATCCTGTAAACATCTACGGGTTTTAAAGTGTCATCTCTTCACTCTGCAGAGCTTGATGTATGAACAACTTTATGGTCTGAGACAAAACAAAGGTTACGAAACACCTCTGAAGAAAAGAGTGAGCAGCCTGGTATTTTTTTAGTAGTCCGACTGTGCCATCTTGTGGTTGACATTGGGTTTTTTCCTTTAAAAAACTCCCCAAAACAAACCAAAAGAAAAAAGAGTTCTGGGGCTTTAAACCATTTCTGACTCTAAGAATAAATCAGCGGCCGACTATTCCCTGAGCGCTGGAACCTGTTGTGACAGCAGCCCTGGTCCCAGTCAATTAGGCCATTGATTGAGTTGTCAGGGGCGGAGGGGGAGCGATGATATGATGTGATCAGCGGTGACACCATGTGGTAATGTGTCGCTCCTGGTGCTTGATGCTCCATCCAGCTCATTTGGCCCCTGCGTCTCCCTCCACTTAATCAGATATGACAAGCTCCCCGGGTCTCCACTTACGCAACGATCACAGGCTACCCTTCTCACCCGAGACCGTCCTCTCGTTCAACGCTGGCCGTTAAGGAGGGGGTGATGCGCGCCTCTCCTCTCCTCTTCATCGTAAACACATTATTCTCAAGACAGCCTTGGAAACACAGCAGATGTCTAATTGGTGTGTTAATTATCATCATGCGCCACTTATGAGTCTGTCGACAGAACTCTGGCTTTAAACCGGAGCTGCCGTCAGATGGCATGTGAGCTTTTCCAGCACCAATTTCTGAGGCTGCCTAAACTCACTGATTAGATCCATAACTCATCATCAAAATATCATTTCAAACAGGGGGTGAATATTCAAGAGTCTTCAGAGGGGAACTAGGGGTCTGTCTGGCTGTCATGGAGCAGCGCGTTAGGAGTCATGTCTCTGCTTTGGCACCAGCTGACCTGAATATGCGCTCCACTCTGAAGGGCAGGAGTGCAGAGCAGGCGTGTTGGTGGCAGGCTCTTCAGGCTCCTGTCTTTCCTTTCTTTCACCAGCAGAGGAAGTGTCATTTCACCTTCTCGCTCTTTGGGGCTTCTGTTAAATGGGCTTTGCAGCAAACAAGCATAGCAGGACCCTCCCTGCTTTAGAAAAGTTCCCAGTCTCAATCTTTCCACCCTGCCTTCGTTTACATATGCAGAGCTTCTCATTTTGCAGCGTGGAGCTTTGTTCGCCCACATGATATTCCCTTATTTAATCACTTGATGATGGTGGAGGAGAGGACAATCTAACACCTCACTTGAATCTCACATCCTCTAAGTGTTCGGCTACTGATGTGAGCGTGAAGGCCGTTTAAAACGCCTCACATCATTTTCACACCTCTTTCCGGCGCATTCGCTCCGCAGTGCCGTTATCACCAGTGAACATTAGCACAGTTCAAACTCTGTCCACTTTATTTTGAAGTTCCTGAGTTTGTGATATCAAGGAGGATTTCTTAAAACTGACAAAATGGCAAAGCTTTTATTTTAATAGGACCAAAGCAGCCTGTGTTTGAAACTGATCTCGTGCCTCACAATATCAACGAGTTCCTTTGCTTTTTATGTGCGTTCATCAAATGTGACGTCTTTCACATGTCACTGCTGCCATCTTTCAGTTGTCTTGTTTATTGTCTGCTGCTTGCTTTTGTCTTTCATTATGTGTCGTAATATTTTTGGCACCTTTTGATCTGTTTTGTGTGACATTCGTGTTCTGCTCTGTGTTTAGTCCACCCCCCTAAGTAATCTGCTTTTGTCTGTCTTACAAATCATATTGTAAACTTGTTGTTAATAGTGCTATAAATCCATCCATTCATCCATCTTCTTATCCTATTCAGGTTTGCAGCTGGGATAAATTAAGTTTAATAATAACTTCCATCCATCCGTCTTTCACTTATCCAATTCACGGTCACTCTCAAAAGATGAGAGGCAGGGTATATCCTGGACCAACTCCCAAAGCGTAACATTTTACGCTAGGTGACAAATCGTCAACATATTACGTTTTCGGCTACCCACCACGTTCCTAAATGACAACCTCGGAAAAATGAGGAAATATGAGAACCGTCTGGACTCAATCTACACATGTGCGCTCTTTTTCTTCAAATCGCTTAGAAACAGCTATTTAACATCATTAAAGTCCTGGTTAAGGTCACGAATAAGGTTAGGTTTAGGGCTGGAATACAGGGCTGGAACGTCTATTACCGCGGGAGCGTCCTTGCACTGGATTTCAGCCATAACCCGCCGCGTACCATAAGAACGCCGAAGGTCTCCTTTTGCGTTCCACAGGAACACAGCGGGACGTGACAAAACATCGGCATGTTACGCCTCGGGAGTGAGAACGGGCTGCCTGGACAGGTCGTCAATATGTTGCAGGACTAATAGATGCCATAAAAATGAGTTTTTTTAAAAATGAATAATTTTAAAAAGTCCTTTCATTGTTCTTCTTGAGGTCTGTAGAGTATTGCCTCCGTAACTGGCTGCAGGCATGACATTTAGTACACACATGGTCCCTTCAGCATGGATTGTGTCGGCATGCTAACACGCTGAGCTAATTAGCATGGTAAACGAATTAGCTGCTTAACTTCTTGAAGTTAGACGCATCAGACTGAGCGTGCCAACATGTCATCGTTAGCTTTGGGCTAACATTCGCTGGTGTACTTATAGAGTGGTGTAAAAGTTGCCTGCTTTTTGTAGCTCTGTAACGCTTTTCATTGCAGCGGTCTTCTTTTAAAATTCACTGAATGAATACACTATGGCCTTTCTAAAAATAACAGAGGAAAGCCTCTACTGTTTTAGCCTTAGATTTCTGAACTTAAATGCATGAATTTTAAATGCAGGCTCTCAAAAAAACATTAGGTCTTGCAACAGATTAAAGACTGTAATTTCTTTCCTCCAACATGAAACAGTGGGTCTCTTCGGTCCGTGCGGCGCTCTTAAGACCCTCTGATGGGTATCTCCCCCTTTTAACAGACTGATATTTATAGGATAGCCATCTGAATAATTCATCTTGAGTTTGAAGGAGCAGGCCTCCGAAACTGCGTCACGAGGACACAGAAAAAAAAGCCCAATAGCGGCTCCGGATGGAGTTAGTGAAGCAGAAGTTTCTGACAAAGACGGACGAGGGAGAGCTGCACCGCTCCACTCTTTGCTCTTGAGCTGACATCTATTTGGAGCTGGTGGTTGGCGCCTTTCACTCTTCATTCTGCTCCTCTGTGTTTGCTAAAGGAAGCCGCTCGCTGTTCTGGAGCCTAATTTCATTTAACTGCATTATAACAAATGTTTTGAACTCTGCCACATCAGTATAAATTTGCATACATTTGCACATATTAAACTGACGCAGGGGGAATTCACACTGTAGAAAATGCAAACGTGCAACTGTAGAGCGGGTACAGTATGCTATGTGCGACGATACAAAAGCGAATCGTCTTCTTGTTTTATGGTAACAGAGTCTCTGGTGTTTGATTACTGCACACCACTGTTACAGCAACTTAACACTAGAGGTGGGCTAAATATCAATAATATCGATACCAATGCTGGTATTGGTATTGAATTCATACTAGAGCAATAGGATCGATACTTTGTCCTCTGAGTTCAGTATGTATTCCACTGATTGTGTTAAATTAATTCTTTAGATTTTGGGGAAAAAAACAACATTTAACGTCTAATACTTTTGAAGTGGAAGGACGCAGCCCCGCCCACAGTTTCGCATTGGGTTAAGGATGTATTATTTCATCTTAAATTGGAGAAAATTAGGTTCGTTTTGAGAGGCTCTGTAAATAAATTTAACAAAGTCTGGAAACCCTTCTTGATATTTTTTGGCCAACCATCTACACAGGTTCAGGAATGACCTTTATTTATTTATCTATTTGTAATTATATTTGTTTGCTTATTTTTTCTTTCTTCTTATTCTGTATACCTTGGCTGGTGTTATTTTGCACTGATTGTAAGTTTTTCCTTTTAAACTTTTGATTACTTGACAGCGAACAGGGGGGTTGTTTGTTAGGGTAGGTTTTTATTATTTTATTTATTTATTTATTTTTTCCCCTCTTTTACTTTTATTTGATGCTTTGTATTTTTGTATTTCATTGTGAAAAATAATAAATATATTAAACACTAAAAAACAACATTTATAGCCTGTATTACATTTAAACAACAGACGCTGACCCGACGTGCTTTAGAGGCAGACACGTTTATACTTCAGGTCTCTAAAAAACATGAAAAGGTGTGTTTTGGTCTGTTAACTGATTATTGTGGAAAGTAAAAATCGCCGTGATTTAGTGGTCGTTAAATGCGTTCAGAATTTGGAAACTGGTGATAATTCATCTCATAAATCATGAAACGCTGCCTTTAGGATTTGAAAGCACTGGTATCGGTAATATTTTTTGGTATTGGCTTGATACCAAAATTTGAACAGCGCTACACAAGACTGGTGGCAACTTTCAGTGTGTGTGCTAATAAGACTCCCCACCCCTTCATTTTTAATGAACATAAGCACCAAGGTTGTGTAATTGGTACACAACAGAGCACTATCATCATATGCAGCAAGAAATTGAAAAATCATAAAAATGTCACATGAATATTCAGACGGCTCCACGCTGCCTGAGACGGACAACAACAGCTGTGCCCTTACATCTTTATCTTCATCCTTCCACATCATCCTAATTATGGGGATATGCTAATTGGGCATCTGTTGCCTAGAGTCAAACTCCTTTTTTTTTCACTCTCACTGCCTTCCTCCCTACCTCCCTCCTTCTGCTCGTCCCTGTTCTCTGCCTCCCTGACTGGCTGAGCTGCCTCCGAGGTGAAATCAGCTCCTTACCCACCACTACCAGCATTTTAAACGGACACTCATATACACGCACACGTGCATGCATAGAAACTATAAGCAGCAGCCGCACATATATACTCATCTCATGCATGTTAACTCTTGCAGTTGCCAAGATGCCCAAACTCAGCATATGGAGGCAATGGCAATCTGGAGCTGTGAGGCAAGCTGTGAAACCAAATCAATTAAGGAAACATAAAATTTTTTAGGAAGTAAATATGCAATACACCGGTTGCTCTTATAAGGTTGCGTGCTGCCATTCGGCAGGTGATTTAAACAAAGTGCCTTGCAGTTTTGTGAGAGTTTCAAGTTCTTTTTTTCTTTTTTCTGCGTGGCAACGAATCAAATGTTTAATCTGCGGTGGCAGTGCTGGCGCCAGGCGGGGGAACTACGCTCTCTAGTAAAGGCCAGTGCAACAGAGGTTGCTTAAGGATCAGTTAGAGAGTAATGTCAGATGAAATTTCACAAAGAGGCTGAGTGCTGGCGTGTCACTTTGTCATAAATGTTTAAAAGGCTCTTCAGTTTTCTGTCCTCCCATCATGTCTCGGGGTGGACGTATGGGATGCAGGTGTGTGCGGCAGGCTGAAGAGAGACTTCTCCCGCTCGTCCCCAGGAATGCCACGGTGACATCATGAAAGCAAGCAAAAATAAACCTGAGGAATCAGCTAAAAGTAGCGATCACACACTGAAAACACAGAAAATTAGACTTTTTACTCCCCAAATCCCAAAAGCAATGGTATTGATTAACAAGTTAGCGATCCGAGCAGTGGTAGAATGAATGAGATGCAATTGCAATGAACTAACCAACCAAAATAGGTTTCCTCAATAGGGTGGAGGGGCTCAGCCATTGAGAAAAGAGTTAGGAAGTCAGACACTGGGCAGATGTTCAAAGTAGAGCTGATGCATGGATCAATCTGGGCTATCTCAAAATCACATTTCATTTTAATAAAATGCTTTTAAAATCAATAAAAGTGTTGCTAATGTCAGTGTGAGGCCATTTTTAACATAAAAATATATATGTAGATCAATGCTGACTTTACCTCAGTCACTTTGCCACAAATAATGCCTTAGAAAGAGGAGAACACACAAGGGTTTTAAATTCAAGTATTCATGTCAACTTGAAGGATCAAATTGGAAGAAAAATACAGTTTCATTCAGAAACAGTGACATCACCTAAGTTTGAACACAACTTTCAAGGCCATGAACAATTTTCAAACACACCTCTCTTTCGAGCTTTTCGCTGCCCGCTCTTCTGTTAGTCTCTATAGCACATGTAGTATAATAAGTCTACTGTTGTCTAACAGCTGCTGTGGCCTTTTGCTCACCACACTCCGAACTTGACTTTATTTGGCTCCCTGTGACTTTTTTGTAAAAATTCCAGTAGAAAAAAATGCACCAAAGATCTATGGGGTGTTTTCTGAATCAGGACAGCCTCCTAGGAAGCTCATACTTGCACAAAATAAACACTAAAGACAAATATATGTGTTTTTATTGCAGCTAGTGCAAGGCCAGCTAAGCTCATCTGCTTGATTCACATTTTCTCTTCAGAGAACCACCTTAGAAACCAATTCTTTTAAAGCATTTTTTCCTATAGTTGAACTACTCAAACCTCTAAATTTCCTTTTCCTCTGTTGCCCCTGGAGGCTGGACAGAGTCCATTTATGGGCAGCATTAGCGCTCTCTAACGATACATCGCTGGCTCAATTAGCCGTGCTGACGCCAACGCCTCTCTGAAGATATCTTGGAGGCAGGAAAGATGAAGCGGCACAGGATCCTGGGAAGCCAGAGAACTATTTCGAGTGACTCACAGCTGTAGTCCATTGCCCACGCAGAGGTGTGCTCGAGGTGCAAGATGGAGTATGAGGAAAGAGTGATGCCCACTTATTTGACAGCTCTGCCAGATAATAGGAGTCCTTGAGAAATCTCAACACACTGTTCACTGTGCTAGCTAACAACACAAAGGCTTTGCAAACATGTCCCTTTGTTCAGAGTCAGCTGGGTTAGAGAGTATTTCAAAGGTATTCTATTGAATATGTATTCAGATCCACTTACTGACCAATTTATTAGATAGATGTGTTCATCTGCTCAGTAGACATGGCAGCATTTTCAGAAAATGCTGATTTACTGGGATTTTGCATAATCATCTCTGGGATTCACAGAGAAAATATCAACTGTGCGGTAGTTGATGTTCTACCATGGTACAAAAAGAGCAATTGTGTGTTGCACACACACATGCAACACCTTGAAGGGCTACAGCAGCAGAAGACTCGGTGTCAGTGCTGTCAGATACACACAGGAAACTGGCTGCAGTTTGCACAGACTCATCAAAATTGGACAACAGAAGATTGGAGAAACCTCGCCTGGTCTGATGTCTTGAGTTTCTTAGTTTGGAAGGTATGGGTGATCAAAATGTGGTATAAATAAGATGAAAACATGGCTCCATCCTGCTTTGTGTCAGTGGTTCAGGCTGATTGAAGAGCAATGGTGAGGAGGAAACACCCGAGTGTTCTTGGTGACCATCCCTTTATGAACCCCAGTGCACCCATCTTCTGACAGCTGCGTCCAGCAGAATAGTGTGTCACAAAACTCAGATCCTTTTAAACATGACAACGAGTTCCCTCCAAAAAAAAGCACTTTTGTGATGAGATTCCCATCATGGATGTGCAGCCGACACATCTGCACCAACTGTGTGATGCTGTCATGACAGTGTAGACCAAAACCTCAAAGGAATATTTCCAATTAAGTCAGAGCTGAGGGAAACAGGCGGTTGATCCCAGTACCCACAAAACAAAAACAAAAAAGATTGAAAGACAATTCCTTAAAAGCATTTTAAGGGTTTAAATGTACATTATTGAGCAGCGCTGTCAGTTCTTTGTTTTTTCTCTGTCAGTGCGATAAATCTGTATAAAAGGAAGATGGCAATACTGGAGACAGCTTATATTTAAGCATTGGGAATAGTAGTCCAGATACATTTGTCTGTTAGCAGCAACTATGCTACATAAACAGACATTCTCTGCAGTAAAAAAAAGAGGAAAAAAAACTTGGAAAATCATTTCTTCTGATAAAGTCTTCAGCACGGAAAGGCTGACTGCTGATGCACATCAGGTCTCACAGCGAGCTTTTCCTTTATCTTATGCTGTACTCACCACACACACACACACTCAAGCCTCCAGAGGATGCAGGGAATCTCTGCTCCACATCACCCCCACCACCACTCCTACCCCCTCATCTCTCTCGCAGTGAAATGTCTGGCCTTGATGTTGGATATCACAGTGCGCCGGTTTCTGGCACGGCACCAAACTGTGCGAGGGATCTTAGTTACGCCTTCTGGTCATTTCTCTCAGTATCAACACCACTTTGCTTTCCAGGAGGTGGGAATCAGCCAAGAACAATATTATGGCATGCTAAAGCAGGGGCAGCGGGGTGAGCCAAAGCAAAGAAAATCATGCAGGAATATCCAAAGAAAAACACAACATTTGACATTAATGTGGAAGCTGTTAAATTAATGCTAATCTCTTTCACTAGAAAAAAAACTCCACCTGTTTTGTAATATCCTTATATGTCCACTTCTTTCACGTTTGAGTGATTCAGGGAGGACAGGACGGGAGCCACGCCGGGCGGATTAAATCAGAACTGAATTCCACGACAGCAAAGTTTGCTGTCAGCACCTTTTATTAATGACTTTTTCAGTATTACACAGGTATTGCAGTTAACAATCTAAACAGAAATAACTACATCTGCTGTGCTGTGTCACAATGTTGCATCACATCCAAGAGACGTTTTTGTTTATCTGCCCTTTTGTCTTCACGCGCTGATTCTTCTGAGACGGTGGTCTTTTTTTTACAAGTGAGCTCCGTCTATGAATAAATCACTAAAAATGAGTACAGAGACAAAAAAAGGAACACATCTCCCAACAACAAAGCGAGAACAAACAGGCTGTGAAAAACACTAACAAAGCCCCACTGCAGACACAGTGAATAGCAGAGAAGCTGCAGTGGGGCTGGAAATGAACAGGAGGAAGGGTGGTACACGCGGTGGCATACCTTCAAAATTTTGAAGAGCCAAAAACCGCAAAACTGGAATCAGAAGCGACATGATACTCGTCTGAAAGGCTTAAATATTCCATCCAATTCAATTTGCAATTCAAGTCACTTTAAGGCAGCTTATTTTGTAAAGACCTACAATAATGCACAAACTACACAAAGATCAAAGACTATATGGCACATTACAGAGGGAAGCACTGTGCTTCTGGGCAGCGTGATTACCTGGTTTGGAACAGGTTTAGTAAAACATTAGAAGGAAACTACACAAACACGAGAAGCCATACAAACATGACAAATAACCAAAGATTTAAAAGTGACAGAAATTGAATTGAATTGAATTGAACTTTATTGTCATTGCACATGCACAGGTACAGGGCAACTAAATAAAACACAAAACTATAAAACAGACAGTTCACTTCACTTTAATTAGGTTTTATTTATATAGTGCCAAGACACAATAACAGTCACCACAAGGCGCTTTGTACTGCAAGGAAAATATCCTACAATAACATGGAGAAACAAACTCCAACAATAAAACAACCCTGTACGGGCAAGGACTTGGCGAAAGTGGGAAGGAAAACTCTCTTTTAACAGGACGAAACCTCCAGCAGAACCAGCGAAGGGCACAAAGGACAAGGAAGAGAGCAAAGTCCACTGGTAAATGTGTCTCTTGTAGATAAAAACTATTTTAAATAAAAACTTTTGTTGGGCTTTTGTGTCATCAGGTCTGAGTGTATTTCTCTACTGTGGAAAAATGAGCTCTTTTGTACACAAAACCCATTTTTCATAAAGTACAACAGCTAAAGTTTAAATAGTGGAGTCTGTGAGTCTGTGCTGTCCTGTCTCCCGAGGGATGATTCAAGCTTTGAGTTGACTGATGCATCCTCAGTGGGCTGGTCCACTGTCATTTTCTCTCTCGCTTAATGCAGTCCTGGGAACACTGCTGCCACTTACCTTTTTTTCCATTAGTGCTTCCCTAGTCTACGTGTTTGTTTATAGGACACATCCCATCATAGGATAGTCTGTTTCTTCGATAGCACCCCCACTCCCCCCACCGCGACTCCTTTCAGAAATAAACAGTGATTATTAAATTAGTTGCAGTGTGGAGCCTGGCTCCGCTGTTGAAGTCGTCATTAAGCATTCCTTTGATTCCCATTGAGTCAGAGAGAGAAAACGATCTCTCTAGCACTGCGCCGTCTCCTGGCTTTGTAAAATCTCATTTTTGGCAGGAAATTGAAAACTTAAACTACGCTACACCTGCAACATCCCCCCCCCAGGCAACTCGGTGGGATGCCTCTATCCTTTTAATACCGGCATGTGAAAGGTAAGAGGGGATTTTTAGAACAGTTTTTCCTTTCACCCCACATTTTGCAAATTTGTTTCTCTGTTTAGCTCACTGTTTACATCATCCCTCTTCTAGAGCTTTAGAAGAATCTGTGCTTTCAGTGAAAGCCCGTATTTTTATTTATTTATTATTATTTTTTATTTTTCCTGCCATGTGACACATCCCCCAGAGCTCTCGGTTGTGTGCCCTATTTTTAGCGGAGCACTCTGGCAATTTAGCTGAACAATGTGCTGGAGTCGCTTCTTTGCTTCCACGTGATCTGGTGGGATGTTGACTACGTGCATCGCATATTTGCATTGTATGTGAATCTATCGTATTTCTTTTATAGACCTAAAAGGCTTCCTTGGATATTATTACATAATATATAGAAAAAATGTAGAAAATGTCATTAATAATTCTGAAATGCTGCACAGTGGTTGAAAAAGTCATTTCTTAAAAAGTAGCTGTGATGATTTTAAGAGTTACTCTGCTGCCATGAGTAGATGCATAAATGGATCTAGCTGCATATGAGGCAACAGCGAGTGTCCTATCTGTCTGTGTTACTATATTAACAGTGCAGCTGGGTTAATTAAATGGAAGCCTTGTCATGTCCTATAATTCAATAGAACAAAGCTCAATTAACCACCAAATTAGAAGCAGAGCTTGCATGAAATATGTGAATTCACCTTGGGCCCAATCCAATTTATTGATTGATGCCCTCTGAAAGAGTCGCACTAAAATCCAATAAATTAACAGAGACACAAAGACGAGGTTATATACGTGGATCTGAAGGACTAATATTGTGATTGCTTGGTTGAGACAAGTATGTTTGCCTTTGCCTCACATGCTCTTCTTTTTTTTTTTTGCTGGAACTTGTATCTTGTGGTCAATGTGCTCAGTTGTCCTGGAGTCCTGTTAGCAAGAGATGAATTCAGGACTGAGATGTCATCATCAGTGCATCACTTACCCCCGAAGTAATACTTGAAGTGCACCTTCCTGCAGTGAAACGTGAATAAAACTCAGTGGGCTCTTTCTAAAGGAGATGCCAGATATGAGGGTATGCAGGGAGAAACCGTTGGCAGATGGTGTACTCAGAGGAGTAGTACATGGGACGAAGGCAGCCTGACGAATGGGACGAGAGCCATTAAAGTGACATTGACAAAAAGGCAGGATGTCAGATTCTCATCCAGAGGGAAGGAAGTGTATTAAAGGTGATAGCCTTGCCCTGCAGTAGGTGAAATGCAGAGTCTGGGAGGAGTAAACGGCAGGTTGGGTTTTTAATCATTCAACTACCTGCCTATGTGATCTGCTAGTTCAGAACAGGTGGGAGTCAGGAACACCTCCTGTCTAATACTGGACTGTAAACACAACAATAAAACACAGTCCACTCCCAGACATAATAACACTTATGATTAAGTCTTTTTCTTGGTATCAACAAAAAGAAAATGGTTTTACTAAGGACTTTTATGCACATTTGAGTTTGGCTGCAGTTGTAGTCAATTCATTTTTCATCACTGGCATAAACTATAACCATAACCATTCATGCTTGAAGCATGCTTTGCTGCAGTCGACTCCTAAAGGACGAGTACGGTTGCTCGTACAAGTTGAGAAGCTGAAACAACACCAAAGCGTGCCACCAAGTGCCAGGACAAAGCTTAGCATCAGCTGCTCATTGCAGTGCTCCTTTGTTTAAGTCTGTCATTCACATTTTTTAATATGGGCAGTTTTCTTTATTTTTTTAATCCTGGTTACATTGTCTACCAGGACTACCCACTGGTGCAAAAACTCAGCAAATGCATTGCCTCCGATGGTAAAAAAAAAAAAAAAAAGGCTGACAACTAATTACGGTTTGGCTGATCTCCCTCTCAAAGTAGCCTCCTCGGGCTGTAGCGCTTTCAGAGTGGCTGTTTTCACACACATGTGAGAACATTCAAGTGGACTGGACAATCACAAGGATATCACAATCACAAGTGCCTTCTGGCCTTTTGTGCTGAAAACCTGGAAATCTGGATCTCATTAGCAGTCGCAAGGAGTTTTTTCCATTTCCATCCAGAATTTTACAATCTGAGGTGTGGACACACACGTGCTTATAACAGCACTTTCACTGGTCATACAGGACATGGTCCAGAGGTGCACAGAGAGGTGACCCTGAAGGGGACATTTTCAAAAATAAATCAGAATAATGGACCATGTTTTGGAACTTTATCTTACTTAAAAAATGAGCCTTTTTAAAATAATTAGTAATGGTGATATATTTACAAACTAACAAATTATACTTTTAATAAATCTTCTTCTTCTTTTTGTTGTTTCATTTTTATTTTCGACGAATTGGTGCTCCGGCTGCAGTGATCTGACGCTGTACCGGTCTATCCTGGTGAAGAGAGAGAAGAAAGTGTAAAAGCGAAGCAATCCTGATGACTCACAATTTACTAGTCGATTTACGCCCCTACCCTCACCTATGGTCACGAGCTGTGGGTAGTGACCAAAAGAACAAGGTCACAGATACAAGCAGCAGAAATGAGCTTCCCCCGAAGGGTGGCTGGCCTCTCCCTTAGAGATAGGGTGAGAGGTTCAGCCATCTAAGAGGGGTCAGAGTAGAGCTGCTGCTCCTCCACATCGAAAGGAGCCAGTTGAGGTGGTTTCGGGCATCTGACAAAGATGCTTCCTGGGCGTCTCCTGGGTGAGGTGTTCCCAGCACATCCTGTCAGGAAGAGGCCCTGGGGCAAGCTGGAGAGATTATATCTCGCGGCTGGCCTGGGAATGCCTTGGTGTTCCCCTGGACAAACTGGAGGAGGTGGCTTCTCTACTTAGGCTGCTGCCCCTGCGATCCGGTGTTGTGCCAAAAACTGATTTCCAATGTTTCCGTGTATTTTTTATGTGTAATATCTTTACGCATGTTGGTAAATAGACTTCGGTGAACAGCGTTTACAAAGGGGTTATATATAGAATTAAAAGATTATCTGTTTTTTCAAGTGTCTTTATAAATCTGTGTTATTGTACTCACATTATAACCAATCCGGTCCTTTATCCCCACTTAAAATATTTTTACAGAACTATTGTAATATTTGCTGCCATTTATGCTGTCCTCCTGGCCAACTTACTCTTACAAAAGACATTTTTAATGTTAATGAGATTTTTTTAACTGCATAAATAAAGGTTCTATAAAAGTCGCTGCCAAAAACTAATTGCGGCTTCTACCTTGTTACACGAATGTTGTTTGTGGCTCAATATGACTTTGTGTCATCCATTAGGGATGCATTTGACATATGTTTCACATATTATAGGCCAACAAGTTACTTATAGCAGTTTAAATACGAGCAATCAGCTTTTGGCAAATACCGGAAATCAGTTTTTGGCAGACAATCAGTTTTTGGCACAACACCGGCCCCGGATAAGCAGAAGAAGATGGATGGATGGATTTTTATTTTCCCAGTCTTTTGTTTGACTTGCATATTCACAGACATAGTTGTTTGAAGTGAGTGGGTAGTCTCTGTGGATTTTCACTTCTTTCTCTGAAAATATCTACATGAATCTATAACGCTGCCTTCACCTGCGGGATACTGGGGTTAAAATTCTCTGTGGCTTCATAGATGACTCCATACAAATATATAAATGAATCTATTAAACATACAGCACGCTTTCTCTGATCACGTTTTAGCTTCTTTCTATTGAACTGCGACCATGCAGAGAACGTCGCCGCTTCCAATGAATGACACTGACATCAACATTACAGGTGCAGCTGCTTATATTTAGCTTTGTCAAACAACTTTTGCTTTCTGAGCACATTTTCCACGCAATAAGCAGAGTGACAGATTGAAGGCTTTGGTTTGATATGTTTACAAGTGTCACATCACCTTAGCAGCAGACAGAAGTGCGTGTGTGTGCACGTTTGTGTTCGTGTGGGATTGTGATATGCTGCCATGTCAGATCCCGGGACATCTGTCATAAAAGATATAGCGCCGTTCCACTTCGTTCCATTTTAAACCAAAAAATCGTAAAGTGCAATTGTACCTTTAAGCGCAGACACAAAAATATAGAGAACTGTCACAACTCCCTCTTTGTAAAACTTCAGCTGTCTATATTCATACCCTGCCTGCCCGACTGGCACATCTGCCACGGAGGCTGCAGCTTCCGTCGGAGAATCAGGACAAAGTCAGTCAGCTGTTCCCCTGTAGACATGTACACATTTAGCCGTCTTTGACTTTTTCTGTCACAGCTGTGTGAGAAACAAGGACGTGCGATCCTTGGCCGATAGCCAGTGTCAATCCTGATGACTCACAACTCACACTGATCTCACAGCTCCTCAGTGGTACTTGGCCAGGTACAGTATGAGCCCAGTCATATATACAACGAGAGAGAGAGAGAGAGCTCATCTGCCTTGATTCAGTAGGAAATATTCTGGGAATATAATAAAACATTTGGTAGCACATTTGGATGTAATTCCTCTGTAATTAAATGGAATTTTAACGTGTTTGACACCAATGACAGGATATTTAGCGACAAATTTTACTAGGGAAGATGAATCCACTCTATAATACGGCCTGTGCTCTCAAGAGTATACAGCGCATGTACGAAGTAAGTAAATATCGTTTGTTTTCTCACAAAATTACCAAGAAATTACACAGGACCTAAAATTGCTCAGGCAATATTTAAAACTACTTACAGTATCATCTCTATCGCCTTTCCTGTAAAACACACAGAAGCTAGGCACTACTTACAATTATTTCTGCCCTGTTTAATTATTTCTTCTTTCTTGTAAAACATATTAAGTTGTGCAATATGTACAAATTATTACAAATTATTCAGTTTAAGTAATTTGAAGTACTGTGTGCCTTCATTCCTGTAAAATACTTGAAGTTATGCAATACTTAAAATGACTTAAGTTACAGATTAAATTTACTTATAGTACAATTATTCCTTTGTTTTTCTGTAAAAAAAAACAAAAACAACTTATTCCAGTGTTCACAGCTTTAAGCATTTGTAGGTAAATATAATTGCATCATAATTTCAAAGAAAATGCATTATAGAATTTCATATAAATACAGTGGAATTTAGTTGCAGGCTGTATTTTATATTCTTACTCAAATATATTTCTTTCTTTCTCTGTATCCACAATCTATCCACTGTGTGAGTGGATAGATTGTGAGGTCCTCTGAGGGTCCTAACCCATTTGCCAGCTCTGCTGCATTACCGACTGACACATCTGCTCCTCATCGTCTAATCGCTCACCTGCTGTTTTTCAGGACCGGCTCATCCACCCACTCACCAGCAGAACATTACAGCAGTAATAGTGGTAGCACTTTCAGAGGGTTTCATGCTCTGGCTCTCCCTTGTGTTCTGAATCTCTCGTGTGTGTCGGTCAGACCTGTCTCTCCAAGCCAACTCACCTGGAAATAAGGCTCTGTTTACCCTGGAATCTGCTCCTCGGTTAACTCTAAACGCCTGCTCACGATTTTCACTTCAGGCCACTTGATTTCAAATTCTCCGACTCTGTCCCTTCGAGCTGGTCTTTGCTGTCTGCATCCTGTCTTTTTAAGTCCACGCTTTTCTGTGCTTTTCTGTGTTTACTGTTGGCGACAGCTGTTAAGTTCAAATTACAAACATGACTTTTTTAGGGCATTTTTGTGGCATTGTTATGTCATTAGTGCGCAAGAAAATTTGATATTTTCAAATATCTGATATCTCAAAAGCACTTTAGAGGTATTGACATAATTCCTACAGATAGCAGTTTTGTAATGATAAACATTAATTGTGTGTGAGTGGGTGTTAAATGCAATTCCACAAAAACAGAAAATGTCCACTAAAGAACGTCCAGGATCAATGCCGTTATGCATTTCATTTTCAAGTCTCTCTTTACACCAGAAAGGGTGTGAGATTTTGTGTGCAGAAATACAAATTCATTTATAGTCTGAAGTGTCAGCAGCTGGCAGGTTTAAATGATGTGAGAACTCTCAAAGACTTGACACTTCTTGTGGTGCGACTAGAGTGTGAAAGCTGCTCTGGTAATCTTTCAGTGTTAGATTCCAAGATTGAATTACATCATCACCTTGGCCACCTTAAACAAAACTGCATCTCTGTCTGAAACTCTAATTGAGATACAATCAGTCAGAACAGATGAACAACAACGGTTTGTTTGTTTGTTTTTTCGCACAAAACATTTTCATCAGTGTACACGATAATAAGTCTGACTTCCTGGAAAAGAACAAGGTGAATAATCAAATTGGGTTGCAAAGATAAAAGATGAAAGGCAATGTACTATTCTGCGGCATCTTGCATAATATATGTGATGCCCTTCTACAGGGCGGAAATTGTCTTTCTAAAAATATTAACGGAATAAAGGGAAATTTGTTTGAATGGGCAACTGAAAATGATTGCATGTCCCTAATAACCGCAATGCTTTTTTAAAATTATAGATTAAATAAAATTGTATATTATATTTATAACTGAACTGTTGTATAACAAACTATTTTAGAACTAACTTTTATAAGTGAGGTTTGAGAAAATAGAACATAGTGTCTTGGGTTTGGTACATTTTATGATTCAAGGTTTATTCTCATGTATAATACAGTGTTTTTGTATTGTTCTAAATACCTTTTTTTTTTTACTCATACATGTACTTGTATGTATGACCACAGTTTATCATTGGAAGATTGGTCATCAAGAAAGGGAGATGGTCAGCAACAATATCCCCCACACCATCACACCACCACCAACAGCGTGAACTCTCTACAAGGCAGGCTGGATCCACGCTTTTATGTTGTCTACACCAAATTCTGACCCTACTATCCAACTTTATATCTGCTATTGTCAAATCTTGGTGAGCCTTTTATGAACTGTAGCCTTACGAGTGGCACCAGGTGCGGTCTTCTGCTGTTGTAACCCATCTGTTTCAAATGGCTGAAAAAGCCAGCAAGTGATTATTTAAGTATTACTTTCCTGTTAACTCAAAGCAGTCTGGTCATTGTTCTCTGACATCTGGCATCAAGATCTTCACACAGAGAACTGCAGCATAGTGGATATTTCTTTTCCAGATTTTCCGTAAGCCCTTGAGATAGTTCCCAGAAAGTTGGTTCCGTTCATCTGGACGTAGCGTTCTCAGTGGGAGAAACGTTTTGTCACTGGTCCATGTGACGTCTTCAGTCTCAGCTGACTGCAGGTTTCACCAACCTTATAAACAGTACCTTTGCTTCATGGCTGAAACGTACCCACGGAATGAACAATGGGCTGTGAGGTCAGGTCCTTGATCATTAATATGCAAATTGTCATGACCATTGATCAGGGGTTGTTGATCAATGCTCATGAGTACCATTCACTGAAAGTTGGGGAATGGCTGTAATCACAGTATTGTAAGATGGTGAAAGACGTACCCTTAGGCCCCCTCCTCGATTCAGAGATGGTCTTTTCGTTTTCACGTAAATGGCCTCCTTGACTCCCCGCTCAAACCAGCGTTCCTCTCTGCCCAGGATGTGTACATCCTCATCATTGAAAGAGTATCCGCTGGCCTGTAGGTGTGAACAGAATGAGGAGTCCTGAGAAAATCCCTGTAGATCAGCGATTTTATTAAATATGCAGATCAGCCATGCTATGTTCAAAATAAACTTAAATCTCCTCTCTGAGATGAGAGGATGCTAGTTGTGGACCTCAGAAGGTCGTCTTGATGTTGTATACATGCTTAAATGTACTGAATTGCAGTTTTGTGATCGACTAATTAGATACTGGTGTTATTGTGCAGCTTAACAAGTGTAGCTAATGAAGTAGCTTGTAAGTATTTTTACTTAGTGCTAACTAAACACGTGGTCATTCATCTTACCTGTAAAATATTAAAAACACAACGGTGGCTGAGAGGTCCAGTTCAGTGACTTAAATCAGCAAAAGTGAAGCCTAGCAGACAGCTAAAGGCTGCAACAACCTGTGTCTGCACCCGTCTGTGGCTTAAACATGGGGACTTCAAGCTTTTATAGAACATAAATGGGTGCATTCGAAGGAAATCATTACTCAATAAAGTTGAAACATAGGGGGGAAAATAAGTCTGGTTACCAGAACCTGTTTGGTTCCTCTAAACATATTTATTACTCTAAAGTTGGGCATGTGAGAGTCTGTGGGGATTTACTCATTTTCACAGTAAGCCTATTATGGCAATTACAGTTTCTATAATTGTGTGTTGCCTTTTTTTTACCAGTCCCAGAGCTGTTTTCAAACTGTTTCATTCTCAGCGAAGTTAAACAAATAAATAAAACTCAGGTGCAATATTGTGCTACAGAATTAACTGTGAGATTAAAACAGTCTCCTTGCTGTGAATTCCCACTCTTTCATTGTGTGATTCATTCAAAGGCACAAAGCCGAGTAAGCTGGTGTTGTGTAGATTTATCTTTCACAGATACAGTTTCATGACACACTATTATTTGGAAGAACAGAGAAAGGATGTTTACCTTACATAGACTTGACCTCATACTGGCATGCTAAATGTAATGCAAAATAAGAACGGAAATAGCTAAAGGGCTAAATCGAGGACACAGCAGAGTAACTGGATGATTTAAACCAGCTGGGCCATCGGCCTGGCAATTTCCCTGTGTCAACTCATTCAGAAACCTGAAAATATTAAAACTGTGTTAATGGACTCATGGCTACTGGAGGGCAGAAAATGTTATTACCCAAAATCATCCTTGTTAAAGTTAGCTAAAATTAGCCACCGAGCTACAGATGCTAGCAGCCTACAGCATATCAGATGGATAAGGCATCTTCTCTGGTTTAAAAGGTTTTCTTTTGATTTGTGAATGCATTCTTCTTCACTGTTGCTGTTTTAAATGTAGTTCAGATGATGTTTCAAACTCTTGGCTATTTATTCAGTGTTTTTGCTTCGGTAATAACAATAATAATGGCGGCTACACTGGTTATTGTTAACCTATCAAAAGGAAAGAGAGACTACATTTACAAGGTGTCTCTTGTGAGTTTCTGTGCTGCAGAAACAAATGAATAAATGAACTTCCAGATCCATTTTCCAGCATTTCCTGCTGTTTTTAGAATAATTCATCGTCTGCTGCAACACATGCTGCATTTTCCATGTTACAGTGTTACACTGATCGCTTCACAAACGACTTCAGTGATGTTTGCGTTTTCTTTGTAATAAAAAAGCCAGACCTGGCTGCTGTAATTCTGTGCATGAATCATGTTGCTCATTAACACCCAGCGGTGCTATCTATGGACAAGTCTGCATATTTATGCACAGTAACTGCTGCTCCAATTCTCCCCACAGATGCGGTGTGTTTACTCACAGAGGATGTTTGACATGCAGCACGACCCTTCAGGATAGAGCTGTGCTTCATGTTTTTATCCCTCCACAAATAAATGTGTTTGAGAAGGGATGAAAACATGTTGTATTAGGGGTCCGATCCCATTACCAGATATAACAGCAAGATAAAAAAAAAAAAGTGGCTTCTAGATACCAGAGGAAGAAACACCGAATCACTGAATTATCACCCAGTCACAGCTTTAATGCTCTTTATCAGAGAGGCTGACCCTGTGGATGATAGAGGAGGAGGAGAGGGCCCTTTCTTGACATACGAGGGGAGGAGAGAGTTTCCCAGAGGAGCACCTTGTTATCCTGGATTCATGCTGTTCATCTCTTACCCTGGAGCACATGTCTGAGGATGGAAGTGGTGGGGGAATCGGTGGGAAACGGAAAGCTTACAAAGGAAAAACATACACTAAGATTTGTGTGATTACTAAAAGCCCTGAAAATTAAAATTATACACAAACAAGGTAAATATCATGTCCCCTCTAATACAGGGGGAAAGTGTTCTGCTTTTTATTTAATTTAATAAATATGAAAACAAATTAAGCTTTGGCGATTTATATGATACAAATACACATGAAAAACATTTTTAAAATACTTTTAAAAAACTGTGAAATATGGCTGACAGTTAAATAGCAGAGTGCTTAGTAACTGTAGCTGATTTCCATCTGCTGTTGTCCAGAACCGAGATATTTGTCTTAAATTAAATAATTAAAATGAATCACACCTTATTAAAGCAACCAACCAAAAATAGAAACATTTTTTAATAATAACGGTACATCTTATACACATATGATCCATTTTCTTTCACTCAGCACTTCTTCTTTTTTTTTATTTTTTATGATTTATGTTTCTCATAGATGTACTAAAATGTACTAAACCAGTGCTGTACTTTTCTCTTTATTTTCCATGCAGAACTTTATTTTTAATCTGTAGTATTTAGGATGGCAGCGGCACAGTGGTGCAGTAGTAGCACTGTAACCACAAACAGCAGATGGGTTTTGAGTGTGAATCCACCAGGCAGCTGGTGTCCTCCCTGTGTCTGTGTGGGTCCTCTCTAGCTTCCCCCCACAGTCCAAAGACAGGCGTGTTTGGTTAATTGTTATTCCAAATTGGCTGTAGGCATGTGACAGACTAGCGACCTGTCCAGGGTGTACCCCACCTCTTGCCCTCTGTGACCCTAAACAGGCGGAGCAGTTTAAAAAATCGATGCCTTTAGCAACATAGTCCATTAAAAGAAAATCTTGGTCTACTGAATTTTTTCCATCTCTTTAACCAGGCAGCTGACACACAGACACCAGTGATCTGCTCACCCTCAAACAGGTTTGAATATAGAGCTGTCTTCACTATGATTACATTGATTAAATCGGAGTTGGAGGTTACTGGAGTCTATACCAGCAGTCATGGGGTGAGATGAGGGGTACGCCCTGGACGGGTCGACAAACAGGCAACCATTCACACTCACATTCACACATAGGCTAATATAGAATTACCAGTTAATCTTAGAGGAGCATGGACTGTAGGAAGACTCAGAGAGAGCCCGTGCAAACACAGATGCAAACGCCACACACCTGGATTCAAATACAAATAACCAATACGGTCAACATCTCCCACTGGGATGTTGTTTTTTGTTTTCATGTGAGAGAAAACTTCACATTCAGCCCAGCCTGGGTCTGACTGCTGCTACTGACAAACACTGGAGTCATGAAAAGGTTTGCTGGATGTGGATAATTATAAAATCATTAAGAAACCAAACATATTGGCAGTGTGGTGAGTGTGGGTACAGCAGCTTAGACCTCATGAAAGTCAGAGCAGCAGTTTCCTTACCATTGAGGATTCTGTGCGTTGAGAGCATATTAGCGAATATTTAAACAGTCAAACCTGAGACAAAAGTCACAGTATTTATACTTTTACTAAAGTAAAGGATCTTAATGCTTGAACCTGTGTGGTCTCCTTACATCGTAAATGAAATTTACTTAGTAGCTTTGTAGTTGTATAATGAAACTTGGGGCTGTGGGGTTTACTGAAGAGTGCAGTACAGCTGAGCATCAAGTAGCCAACAACCCAGGTATCAAACATGCATTTACTTTAACGAAGTAAACATCAAAGTAAAACTCCAAAGAGGAATTGAAACAGTTAAAAGGATGAAAGATAAATCAGGAGCTGGACCCCAATGTTCCCGGACATTGACAGGCATTTAAGACCCTGATTGCCTTCTCTCAAATAAGTGAGTGACCCATATCTGCACTCTCGTTCTGCGTTTCACTGCTGGAGACACGCTGCGTGTGGTCTGCATCCTCAAATACTCTCCGTACTCTCTTTCTGCAGGCAAACTCAACCTCTTGTGATGAGACATTCTGTTTTTGTGTTAGTTTTGCCTCACAGTCTGTACTGAAATATATTTGAGGGTTTTTTGAAAGGATAAAACTTGTTTTTAAATGTTTTTAAATATGCAGGAAATGGAAAGTAATTTCTCTATGGCTTAAATGATGAAAGGAAAAGGATGGTGTTGGTATCAGTTATTCCTGAGTTTGCAGAGATCCTGCAAATCACAGATGTATCTGTGCTGCTACAGTGTACACCACATCTATATCTTGGCTAGTCACTGAATAAGGTCATGAAGCCCCGGGCCATAATTAGTCTTCATTATAAATGCACAGTTCAGCTGTGACATCACTTAAAGCTTCCTTGGGCATTTGAACTCATGCACTTGTGTGTTAAGGGTTATTTCTAGAATGTGCACTGAGCCTAAACATGAGATATTTTTAAGTAAAGTGGAGCATACTAGTGATAAGTAATAGTCTCAACAACAAGTGTGTTTCCCTGAGGCTAAAAAATGTTTTCAATCAGTCACCAGAGAGCCACACTCTGTGAAACCTGGAATATAGTTAGGACTGATCCACTATCACCACCCACTTACGTGGGCACTCAAATATCGTATCTCATGCAGTGAAGCGTCATCCCCAGAGGCCATTTGAGCTTATGTTAGCATCATAGTGCAGCAACAGAAATGTGTGTTTTTCGAAGAAGCTCCAGTGTGTGCCATGTCTTCACTGGTGTTCACTGGCATGCTTTGAATGAGATTTATGGGATGTAGTGCCATAAACTGGTTGTAGTGGGTTACTTTAAAAGGATGTGTTATATTTTTTCTTATTTTCTGTTAAGATGACAGATGCTCGTATTAAGGTCAGTGTATATCCAAGTACTGAGCCAATAGCTCCGGCTTCAGATTGCTGTAAACGCTTGATTTCGCACACACAGTTACTTCTGCTCTTGGATTTGTATGATGTCAGTGAGAGCAGATATCCGTGTTTTTAGGAAGGGAGGAAACAGCTGAATGATGGGCTGCACCAGGGCTCGGTGTAATATCAAACAGCAGTATTTTGAACTGTAAAACATGCAAAGCTAAAAAATGTGTTGTAGTAGAAATCTGTTCGGTCCTGTGAAAACCCAAGAACACTGCATGATTCAGTAGCTTGTAGAACCACCTTTAGCAGCAATAACGTAAAGTAATTTTCTTTATGACTTCCTCAGACTCTCAAATCATTGTGAAGGAATTCTGGCCCACTCTTCTTTACAATGTTGCTTCAGTTCGCTGAGATTTGTGGAAAATGATTTATGCACAGCTCTCTTGAGGTGTCAGCATTTAGGTTGAGTTAAAGTCATGGGCTTGTGATTAACAGTTGGTATGAGGTGTTTGAGTTAACATGCTGTGATTGGATTTCTCCAAACGTGGTGCTGCACATTATGGCCAAACATCTCCACTTTAGTCTCATATGTTCAAAGGATATTGTTCCCTTCAGTGTTTATTTAAATTCCAATAGAAGCAGTAAGGAATGGTTTATGATGATGCATTAGGGTCCCTTTGACTGGAGCTAAGGGGCTGAGCCCAACTCCAGGAAAAAAAACACACCAAAATTTACACTTGGCAGTCAAGTAATGTTCTCCTGGCAGCCGCCAAACCCAGACAGCGTGATTCATCACTCCAGAGAACGCATCTCCGCTGCTCTAGAGTGTGATGGTGCCGTGATTTACACCACTGCATATGATGCTTGTAGTGGTGATGTATGGTAATTGAAACCATTCCATGAACGCTCTACACATTGTTCTTGAGCCAATCTGAAGGTCACATGAAGTTTGGAGATCTGTAACTATCGACCCTGCAGAAAGTTGACGACCTCTACACACTATGACCCCCAGAATCTGCTGATCCTGCTCTGTGAGTTTACATGGCATACCACTTCATGGCTGAGTTGCTTTTGTTCTCATTCGCTTCCACTTTGTTATAACACCAATAGCAGCTGACGTGGAATATTCAGTAGAAAGGCAATTTCACGACTGGACTTGATGCAAAGTTGCATCCTATCATGGCACCACGCTGGAATTCACTGAACACCTGAGACACCTTATTCTTTCACAAATGTTTGTAAATGGCCTGTATTTGTGTAGCGCTTTACTTAGTCCCCATGGACCCCAAAGCGCTTTACACTACATTTAGTCATCCACCCATTCACACACTGGTGATGGCAAGCTACAATGTAGCCACAGCCACCCTGGGGCGCACTGACAGAGGCGAGGCTGCCAGACACTGGCGCCACCAGGCCCTCTGACCACCACCAGTAGGCAACGGGTGAAGTGTCTTGCCCAAGGACACAACGACCGAGACTGTCGGAGCCGGGGCTCAAACCGGCAACCTTCCGATTACAAGACGAACTGCCAACTCTCGAGCCACGATCGCAGAAGCAGTCTGCATGCCTAGCTGCTTGGCTGTATACACCTGTGGTCCTGGAGGTCATTGGAGCACCTGAATTCAATTATTTGGATGGATGAGTTAATACTTTCAGCAATATGGTGTATGGCTCTAGTAAGAAGTGAGAACAATAGATCTCTTTAAGAATTAGAACTCTTACCTTCAGCATTTCTGAATCGCTTGACAATCCTTTGTCTCACCATTGCAGCAGAGATGTTGTTCTCCACTGCTGGCGTTGCAGCATTAACACCAGCTGAACTAATGACATGAACTGGCATTACTTCATAATCTCCCACAGCTTTCTCTGTGTGTGAATTAGCAAGACAAGGACCCCCATTAGAGTCAGTTAGGTTATCTGCCAGTTAAAGAGGACATAGGGTGAGCAGTGGGGCACACACTCATCTGGAGAATTTGTTTTGATCAAAACATTTTGAATTCAGAAGTGATTCAGATTTGAGTCATGACACTGAGCATTACAATCAATTAGAAATGATAATATGCCAAAGAGGCTTTTTTGTTGTTTAGTTTTACTGTTTATGAGTGGATCATTTTTTTAGCTGTAAAGTAAGAGCAATGGCTCTAATTAGGTACTCGTTTAAAGCATGTCACAGTAACAGCAAATCAAGATATTTTATTTTTCCTTTTGCATTTTTTGACACTTTTGGATGCTTTGAGACTTTGACCCGACGGTCCCCGTGCACGAGATGCGACGAAGCTCGGCACCAACATCACCCCAGAGTGTCCGCTGGCATCATTTTGAAAACATGTCAAGAAATTGTTATGATAATGAGCATATATACTCTCTCTGTTTTGTTTTGTTTTTTTTTAACTTAATGAGACACCTTGGGCTTGTTTACTGAGGATGACAAACACTAACGATCCTTTCATTACTTGTGAACGGCATTAAAAACAACCTTTTATGTCCACAAGTTATGAGTCTACAGGGGAAGCGTTAGCATCCACCACAATGGTTGCACTGATCAAGCTCCTTAAGGTATATGCATGTGTGTATATTTAGCAAATGTGCTACCAAAGAGAGTTCATACAAAGAGCATGACGGTTGGTATTTCCCCCGTGGATAGAGGTGTGTTTAATTTGGCATTATTCCTCGTTTGCTGTAGAGCCAAATCAACTGGTTCACCCAGGCTGCTAAAGTCTCGCTGGAACGTGGCGGCACCATTCACTCCATTTTCCTGCTGCAAAAATACATTAATCAGACAGACAGAGAAGATAATTGCATTCCCAGCAGCTCAAAGTGAATTTTGAATAGCAGCTCCTTTGGTGCAGATGATTCATGCACACTGAAAAGCTGCAAGTCCTTTGTACTGCTTCCCTCTGTTCTATTATATGTAGACATGCAGACATGTAAATAGACTAGTAATATACACACTTTCTCATTTAATGTTTTTTTCTTTATTTTTACAACTTTCTACATTGTAGCTAGATACTGCTACGATGCTACTGGCTCACATGAGGACTGCCCCAGGAAAGGAGGACTAAGATCACCTCTGCTGCTGAGGATAAATTCATCCGAGTCATCAGCCTCAGAAATCACAAGTCTCAGATTAGAGCCCAGATAAATGCCACACAGAGTTCCAGTAGCAGACACATCACTACATCAACTGTTCTGTGGACACTGCACGATTCAGGCCTTTATGGTTAAATAGCTGCTAAGAAGCCATGACTAAGAAAAAGCAGCAAGCAGAAGAGATTTGTTTGGGTCAAGAAACACAAGGAGTGGACATTAGACCAGTGAAAATCTGTGCTTTGGTCTGATGAGTCCAAATCTGAGATCTTTGGTTCCACCTGCCGTGTTTTTTTGTGACACAGAAAAGGTGAAAGGATGGTCTCTACATGCATGGTTCCCACTGTGAAGCATGGAGGAGGTGTGATGGTGTGGGGATGCGACATGCATCTCATCCAGTTTGCATTTAGTAGGACCATCGTTTATTTTTCAACAGCACAATGACCCCAAACACACCTCCAGGCTGTTTAAGGGCTATTTGTCTAAGAAGGATAGTGATGGATCGTCACATGACTTGGCCTCAACAGTCACCTGACCTAAACCCAACCGAGATGGTCTGGGATGAGACGGATCGCAGAGTGAAGGCAAAAGGCCCAACAAGTGCTCAGCATTTCTGGGAACTCCTTCAAGGCTGTTGGAAAACCATTTCAGGTGACGACCTCATGAAGCTCATCGAGAGAATGCCGAGAGTGTGCAAAGCAGTAATCAAAGCAAAGGGTGGTTATTTTAAAGAATCTAAAATATAAAATATGTTTAGAGTTATTTCACACTTTTTTGTTTACTACATAATTTCATATGTGTTCATTCATAGTTTTGATGCCTTCAGTGAGAATCTACAATGTAAATAGTCATAAAAATAAAAATAAAGAAAAACCATTTAATGGGAAGGTGTGTCCAAACTTTTTACTGGTAGTGTTCATCCATGTAAATCATTTCAGAATTTCATTCTCCTAAAACATTACATCTATATTCTGTGGTAAAGGACTTTCCATATATAGGCTGCATATTGTGAACATTTTTTTCCTATTTAATAATATTATATATTTCTCTCACCTTTAAATACATTTATACATTCTGGATGCAAATGAAGCCACATACCAAGACATGTTTTTAGTCACACTGTTGTAGAATATTATATTCTGCCAGCACCTCTTTCCACACTCTGAAAAACGTCTGAACAATACAAATTGAATTCACAAAACAGCAAAACACACATATTTGAGTGAAAACGAACATTCAAGAGAAATTTTGCCATTTTATTCAAAAATTGGATTCACAATATATTCATATCTCTCCAAGTCAAGGAGCATTGATTTTGAATTGAACCATGCAAGTACTTTCTTATCCTTTTAAAAAAAATCTTAAGAGTGAAAGCCTGTCATTCACATTACTTTAGCTGTTTCCTGCTGCAGGAATTAGAAGCCAGCTTCAGGGCAGCATGGACTTTTCTGTGTGGTCTGAGTCCAAGAACCATCTCAACAGTATCTGCTTGAAGATTGTTGCTGGGGACGATTAAAAAAAAAAGGGAAAAAAAGACACAAAACAAAGCTGTCTTTAGGGTTGCAACCATTGGCTGGAGTTCATTACTAAATGCTTACATGCAGAACAAAACTGCAAGAGAAGCAAATACAAAATCTTCTTCAAATGGCAATTTTTCATAAAACACAGCAGACAGCAGCACACAACAGAACATTTTTTATCATCCAGTAGCCATTGTGGTTGTGTACAAAAGGATTTTGTTATCTTTTAAGTGAGGTGGATCGCTCTTGCAATGAATAACATTTCTGAGAGGGGCGGTTACACGTCACACACGTATGTTCATGTAGTGGAAAAAGTAGCTGATGCTGTACCTGCGCATTTAAAAAAATTAGAATTGGATTTCTCTCTTGATTTGATTACAAAAGATAAAGTTTTATTTATTCTATATTCAGAGCATGTAAAGCAAAATATTTCAAGCCCAAGTCAGGAAAAACAAAGAGCCAGTATCAAAAGAATTTGAGTAAATTAGTATTCAATTAATAGAAATATTGTGCATCTAATGCTCTAGTTCAAACACTGAAAAATAATCTCATTGGCTGGAAGGGAAGTGTGGTGGAGATAGAGATTATCGAGAAAAGTCAATTTAGGTGCTCTTGAGAGATTCATAAGGAGTGGACGGGTCCTGGTGTCAGTGTATTAAGAGCCACTACACACAGATGTCCTCAGGGAAGAGGCTACAACTGTTGCATTCTTGATATCAAGCCACTCCTGAACTGGAAACAGTGTCAGAAGCGTGTCAGTGGGACCTCTGCTCATTGGTCCAAAGTTCTCTTTTCAGATGAGTCCTGAAAACTAGAGGAAGAGTGGAGAGATATAGAGTCCAATGTCTCTGAAGACCAGTATGAAGTTTCCACAGTCTCTGATAATTTGGGGTGACACATCCTCTGCTGATGTTGGGCCACTGTGCTTTATAAAGTCCACAGTCAGCACAGCCATCTACCAGGAGATTTTAGAGCACATCATGCTTCCATCTGCTGTTTTTTTTAAAAAAAACTGTTTTACTGGTTATTACTGTGCTTCATTGGACACCCAACTCACCTGAGCTGAACCTCACAGGAAATCTATGAAGTACTGCCAAGAGAAGAAAGAAGAAAAAAAAACACCAGACCAAAAAAATACAGATCAGCTGAATGTCACACGCTGAAGATGTGAAAGTAAACCCAAATACAGCTTAAAGCCTAAGTCGCATGAACAAAAACTAACATTTATTTGGCAAAGGTGTAATCCAGCAACAGACAAAAACAAAGTCCATACAGAAAGTGTGAAAAAACTCACAGGCAGAACAGCAGGGAAAAAATAGTACAACACACAAAAAACCCAAGTGAAGACTTACAGGGCTGGGAACACAGCTGGGAAAAAGCAAAGCTGAACAGAATCAGACTAACGAGACGGGTGAGTAAAACCAAATACAAGGCACAAAGCAAAATGACTTTCAAAATAACACAGGAGGTAATGTAGCAAGGAACACCTACCACAGACAGGAAGGCTTCACAAAGAACACAATGAAATTGGAAATTATAGCCAAAGCTCTGAAGTCTATATAACCCTGGACAGCTCTTATAACGATAATGCAAAACTCAAAGCACCATACAAATGCAAAACCAGGAACCGAGAACTCAAAATACTTCGGAGGTAAGATAAAAAGGAAACAATAGCTACAAGCACGTGTAAAGCCACCAGCACAGAGAAATACAAAGAAAACACAACGGGGAAAAACGCTGGGTTCAGTACCCAGGACCACGACACTGATGGCCATCAAGCAACCTGAGATTAACTAATATTACAAGCAGTGTTGGTCAAGTTACTTGAAAAAAGTAATCAGTAACTAATTACTGATTACTTCCCCCAAAAAGTAATTCCGTTACTTTACTGATTACTTATTTTCAAAAGTAATTAATTACTTAGTTACTTTTTAAAAACACAATTTACAACCTGAATAGGTGATAAAGCGATAGATCTTTCTGCCCAATTCTACTTTTTCTGCATAATCCATCATACAAAATGTAATCAAATGGAAAAGTCTCTTTTTAAAACTTTTTTTATTAGTTTTAATCTTTTAACTTTATGCATCAAAAATGTAATTATATGCAACATTCTCTGACTGGAAGAAATTAATTTAACATTTAAACCTATTTTCTGCACATTCCAGCACATAAAATAAAATATTTTTTGTGTTTACACTCACCCTTTCAAATAGATGCAAGTTAAACACAGCAGAAAATAAATAAAATCAAAGACTAGCGGTCCTGTTGCTCTATTTTCACCTGTAAAGCAGGAGTGGGGTAGGCGGAGGTTTGCCCTGGTGCAGGTGTGCCGAATTACGTGGTAGCGCACTGGGTGCTTGCTTGGAAGTTCAGGGGTTTTTTTCGCTGCAAAAAGAAGTTTTCTTCCCACGCACAGCGGACACTAATGTTTTTGTCACTTTTTATGGAATCAAACTCAAAGTAAGGTCAGTACTTCCACGCTTTAAACGCTGCACGCTCATACTCTCTCCCGCACTCGATATATTATCCATTGTTGATCTGCACACAGCTGTTGTCACGAACGTCGCATTCGCTTACGTCACTGTCATGAGACATTCTCGCAAAAAAACGCAGCGTTTATGCCCGTAGCGTTCCTACGGGCAAGTAACGGTAATCTAATTACCGTTTTTGCAATAGTAATCCCTTACTTTACTCGTTACTTGAAAAAAGTAATCAGATTACAGCCCATCTCTGATTACAAGAGTCACACACCATGTATGCTTCCATGCCACACTGTGGTAATCTAGTACTGGGGGTATAATAAATGTGCTTTTCAGAAGCTCGACATTTCTGACTGTAAATCCAATTTTCGACTTTCATTGGAAACTGTCAACATGAAGTCATTTCTTTGCAACTTCTAAATAAACCTGTGTCATAGCTAACAGAAGAAAAAGAAAAATGTTAGCTTTCTAGTACATGAGTTGGAGAGTTGGAGAGAAGTATATTAACACCTACTGAACTGTTACACTGTGCTGCCTTATCTCCTGCTACGTGTTGCATTCTCCCAAAACTGCTTGAACTTCTATCATATTAGACTGTCACAGAGGTTTGAGGTGTGAGCCGGGTACCTTTTAGTGGGAGGAAAACGTGAAAACCACATCCCTGAGAATAGATTTATTTTAACCTTGAGCGACAATGGAAGGCAACAGTGTCTTATTTATTTATCCTTTTATTTATTTTTTCATGAGAAATGAACATGTTTTTGAATATGTTCTGGACGCCATGTGTCTAAGAGGAATGGACCAGTTAATCAAAAGCAAGAAATGAAATCCAACAGAAGGCCTTTGTCTTTTATATGGTGACATTCTTGGCTCACATCTATTTTAATTAGAGAAGGTCAGAAGCAAATGAAGAGGTTCCAAAATGTTTTTCCATCATTTAGTTTAGAAGCGAACAAAGTATAAACTTGAACTTCACTACCTTGATAGAGTGATTCAGAGCAATTTTCCACAACACACTATCTGCAGCTGCGCGCATGCCCTTCAGTTTTTGTATGCTCAATTCTTTGCTGTTATTTTGATGGCCAAGGATAAATTCTACGCTCTGCCAGTTTACTACTGCATGAAAGAATGTGTGGGATCAAGGTGAGCTGCTGAGCTGCTTTGCCCGATTGTGAAATGATGATGACGATAAAAGTGTTAATTTGGTTTAAATATATATATATAGTAGTTGACCTGCTTATTAACACTAATATCGAATCAGCTTTTAGGCACTTAGACATGGTAAATGGTAAATGGCCGGCATTTGTATAGCGCTTTACTAGTCCCTAAGGACCCCAAAGTGCTTTACACATCCAGTCATCCACACATTCACACACTGGTGATGGCAGCTACATTGTAGCCACAGCCAGCCTGGGGCGCACTGACGGAGGCGAGGCTGCCGAACACTGGTGCCACCGGGCCCTCTGACCACCACCAGTAGGCAACGAGTCAAGTGTCTTGCCCAAGGACACAACGACCGAGACTGTCCAAGCCAGGGCTCGAACCAGTAACCTTCCGATTACAACCTTCCGATTACAAGACGAACTGCCAACTCTTGAGCCACGATCGCCCCATAATGGACATGGTCAAGATTCTGAGCATCAGAATAGGCAAAAGAGGAGATCTGAATGACTTTGAATGTGGCATACCAGTTCATGCCTGACAGGCTGGGCTGAATATTTCAGAATCTGCTGATCTGCTGGGGTTATACCTCAAAACCATCTCTACAGTTTGCAGAGAATGATCCGAAAAAGAGAAACTATCCTGTAAGCGGCAGTTCTTTGAGCAGAAAATATCTGTTTGATGCCAGAAGTCAGAGGAGAATGACCTGATCATGCTTTATTAATAGGAAAGCAACAGTAACTCAGATAAATTCTCGTTACTACCAAGGCATCCAGAAGAGGATCTATGAATGCACAGCACATCAAATTGGGTGCCAGAATAAACGCTGCCTGGTCTGATGAGTCTCAATTTCTGCTGTGGCATTTTTCTCTGTAAGTCTGGGGGTGAGTTTGATCGCATTATACTCTGCAGTAAATGCTAGTATATTAAAAAATATATATATTATATATTATATATTTAAAAAGTGAAAAGCCCACATGCTTATACTCCTGCCTAATCTGTTCAGTGGGACTGTCCCACTCACATTCGGCCAACATGAATCCCCGAACAAAAGGATCGTTGTAATCTGGTGAAAAAATCCCCATCCGATTATGTGTGAATGAGGGATTCTGTCACGTGCGTGTGGTAAAATAAGAGGAGAGGCGTGCTGCGAGCATGGAGAAATAACAGCAGTAACATTATGTCATCCAAAGTACTGATCCTCTGATAGCATGCTCTGGCAGAAGGACTCGGGTGTTCGCATAAACCCCATAATCTTATGGCATGTGTCCTTTCTGCATGTCTATGTATGTAGGGAGATTGGAGATAACAAACAGAGTTAGAGGGTGACAGAAATCAGCAGCAACAACAACAATTCTAGCTGTTCTGCAGCACGCAACATCCAACATGTCTGTGCATTTCCACTTGAGAACGTCACGGTTTTCATGGTTTATCCCACAGCTCTCTGCTGTGGGATAGCTGCCAAGGCAACTGTTTTTTATCAAGGATGTAAGCGCTCCGTCATGGCTCTCCTTCTTCATTAGATCATAACCATTAGTGTAAAAACAGACGCCGCACTAAGGAGTGGGGGTTTGGCCCCAACAGTCAATAATCTCTGCTGACACGATGAGGAGCTGAAGATGTCGAGCCCGCCTGTCAGGCTGCCAAATGCTCTTGTCTTGCTACCCTTTTAACCAAAGATACAAGCACTGATTTCATCCAGGACGCCCTCTTTGCATGACGTACTTAGAATGCCTCAGTGGTGTGAGTTTGCAAAGATATGCAGGAAGAATGTGGTAGCAAGGCAACCTTTATGATTATGGTTATGTTAGCTGCCACTTAAATTGGTGCCATTTTAGGGGGTCATACTTGAATTACTTGGAATGATCAGAAGCATATGAGACCAAGCAGATTAACAATGAATGAATAAATAAATAAAATTAAAAGGTAGTAAAATCAAATCATTCCATAATATCGAGACCAGATAAATGGATTTTATACCTCTTTTGCCCTTGGTTCCTCTTGTGTATTCAACTTTTCTGCAGCTACGAGAGCATAAATAGTTGTGACCTTTAACTGCTCTGTTCTTCATGTTCGCACTTTCTAGTATTTTATTTCCTTTTTGAGGAGCAAAAGCCTCCAGCCAGGCATTTATCTATGGAAGCGATCGGAGCAAATAAGGTGTATTTTCAAGGTTTTAAAATATGCATGTCAACTAATGGGTGCATTAAATTGTCATTCGAACTTGAATGTTTAACTAAGAATAACGAACTGTGGAGTTTTGATTTCTCTGAAGAATAAGACTCTAAACTTGTGGCTTTCTGTGTAAGTCTGGGAAAAAACCCAAAAATGCAGATGAATGACAATCCCAGTGCTGTCAGAGATAACAGAAAGCTGTCCTCCTAACTTTGCTGTAACACACTTCACTGAGACTTGGTAGTTTTGGGTATAAAAGACTTTTTAGTCTCCAGTATTTCTTCATATTTATTAATTTTATCCATTTGGGGCCACAGCCTGTCAGCGTGGCTGCATATACCTGTGTTGGTTCTGTCCAACTACTTCTGGTTTCTCCAACAATCTAAAGACTGTATAAAGATTGATTGGTGATGCTAAGTTTGCTGTCCGGATGTGTGTATGTATGAATGGCTGGACAGATGGATGGATGGGAACTGTTGTTTTTTATGCTATAAAACTAATCTGACTTAATGGGATTTGAATTGTTCATTGCAATGATTGTAACAGGAACAATAGATTTCTGGCACTTCGTTGCATGTCTACCAGTGTGAGTCAGTCATCAGTGTCAGTCTGCAGAGCTGTGATGAAGACAGATTTAGCTCGCCGAGCGTTGATTGGCCACGTCAGTCAGCTACATGTCGGGTTCCTGTGCTCCGGTGACTTCAGGCGATTGCACAAAGTCACCTCCACAGGGTGCCTGCCCGGTCTATCTGCACTTGTTTGAAATGGTGCTCCACATCAGCCTTCACAATTTACTTTAGCCAATAATCAGCTTTTTCAAATGTCTTAACAATACAAACTGATTAAATAATTGTGAGGTGAATATAGCTGCCAAAAGATTAAATGCTATTATGGAGCACTTCAGTCAAAGCGTATTTCAGTTATTTATTAACCGTCTGAGTGGCTGTTGTGTTGCAGTCTACAAGATCATAAAGTCAGAAGTTAACAGATTTTCAGAACACAAGGTGTTGTTTTGTCGCCATGTGTCTTAATTTGTCCCGAAAACAACACAAAGAATTAAAACTTTTTCAGTTATAGACGCAGAAGACTTTTCTCATCTCATTTTTTTACATTTCACATTATTTAAACCACACAGACGTTGTGGGGTTGGTCAGGTTGATATTTGCATCAAGCTGAACTACTGGAATACAAGTACTTAATACATTTTAATGACACCTGTTATCCTTGTATTACTTCTGTAATAGAAATCGCAGTTTAAAATAATCTGCAAACTGTACCACTCAAGAGATTTTTTATTTCAGTATCTCAAAACTTCTCGTCCATGAACGTGGCTTTTATTGTGAACTCCGTTGCGAGTTGGTTGAAAAGGACATTTCATAACTGTGGCCTTGTAATCTGAAAAGGAGGAAAATTGTGAAAACGTGACACAAAACTACAACAATGCTACTATGATTTTGTATTGATTTCTGCCCAGCTTTAGCATGTACGAAGCCAACATAAGCTTCACTTTTGCTATGAGAATGTAGAATAATGCAGGCACAGAACACGGTCAGAACAAATAAAGGAAGGGACATTCTTGGACAATTTATTTTTCTTTCTTTCTTTCTTTTTTAAAAAAAAAAAGTCCTCCAAGGCAGTGCTGTGTGAGTGAGTCACGGAGTTTCTGAATGGCGGGCTGGGTTTATAAACCAATGCCAGCCCTCAACACACGAGTTTGGAGGCCACTTGGCTTTGCAGTCCGTGACGGATGCACATGCAGGAAGCTCCATCAGCCTCAGCATCCTTACTTGTAACCCTGGCGGGCGCAGGAACACAAAGACATCGCTTCATCATGAGGTCTTTCTTCTTACTGCTCCTCTCGCTGTTGTTGGTGTCCCACGGATCTTCAGCCGTAATCACAGGGGTAAGTGCAGCCAAACAGGTGCATACTTCATGGGTAAATAAAACGATTATGCAGATGCTTTGTTTTTCTTTGATAGTTTTTCATGGACACTGCTACAAATAGCCTTGTAATAATGGGCAATGAAGGGTTATCTATACATATCAAACTTCAAACACTTCAAATATCTTTATCTATATCTGTCTATCTACACACACATACACACACACACAGATAGATATAAAATACATAGTTCTTCATTGTGACATTTATCATTCACTTGTATTTTTTTTCATCTGACAATTTATCCCCATAGATAGATAGATAAGAAAAGTCTGTTAATAGAATATGTAAATGTATGTTATATATACATTAATTTGCATTTTTAATACTGTAATAGAAAAAAATCAAAGACAAAATATTCCTTGTATCTGACCACCCAGCAAAGCAAAGCATCCATATATAACAACAACACCTAAATGACCAATTACACAAACTGCGTGTCATTTCAGATTCTGAAGCATGGCGGTTGATGACCAGTTTTTCCATTAATAAACTCATTTCATTTCTAAACTCCAACGCCTCTGCATCCTTTTTGATCATTTCGCTATCCGAGTCAAATCTTACATCCACACCCTTCCAATAAAACAGCCCTGTCTGTCACCACAGCCCTCTCGCTCTGTGTCGCTCATCGTGAATTGAGAGAGGAGCGCGCAGCCATGAAACAGAAAGTGATTTCCATCCGCGTCTGTCACATGAAATCACTTCTGTTCCTCTTCATTGTGTTCCCTTCATCTCATCTAAAGCGAGAGCTGTCACTCACCTTCTCAGCTCTACACTCCAAGCAATAAAATCACCAGCAGTTCTAAAGCTTTCCTTTTTTTTTTGCCGAGGTATGACTGCAAGTGTAATCACACGCTCAAAATACAGCACAATACACTGCAGTGTGTAATCGCGCCTCAGCTGCTATCACATTTTCTCGCCAGCCTTTTCCTGTTAACGCTACCATAATTCTGCTCGGCTGCATTTTTTATGTGTGCATGCTATAATTACATAAAGTCAGTAGATCTTTCCTTTGATTAGACTGGAGAAAACACTGATGGGCGTTTGCAGAATTTTTTTCATACGTAGTACACGTGTGTGTGTGTGTGTGTGTGTGTGTGTGTGTGCAGGCCTGTGAAAGGGACTCCCAGTGTGGAGGAGGGATGTGCTGTGCAGTGAGTTTGTGGATTCGCAGCCTGCGTATGTGTACGCCCATGGGACAGGAAGGAGAGGACTGTCATCCTCTGAGCCACAAGGTGAGAGTTTCTATAACAGCCTGACTGCTGGTGTCAGTGATCATGCAGGAGGGCATGAGAAAGAGGCGGCAGAAATTCACACAGGAGGCCGTAAAAGCAACGCCTCTGCCTCTGTTTTCCAACCATCCATTATGGCTGACGAACCTGTAACCAGCACCTCATAATTCTCTCCCTCTAGATTCCCTTCTTTGGCAAAAGGCTTCATCATACCTGCCCCTGTTTGCCGAACCTGTCATGTATTACCATCATGGAAGGCAAATCCAAATGTCTCTCACCCTACAAGTATCCTGACTTCTACCTCTGAGGACCTGCATTTGCACTGTAAATATTTTATCTGCCTTTAAAAGCCTTTTTTATTTGGAATAAAGAGATATATTTAACAACGCGTCACCCTATTGGCTCAAATTAAACCATCCATTTAAAGGAAAACCCTCTTGTCCTTTTGGATCTTACATATAAATACATTTTGACATTTCACTTTGTGATAAACCAAAAATAATACAAGTATAAATTCAGGGATTCATTTCTTTGATTAGTTTATTTTTATTTAACATTATTGTCTATGAATAAAATGCCCAAAGGGACACGCCAGCAATGTTAAGACTCATACTTAAACATCGTTTAAGTTCTTGGTGAGCTTGCAGCTGCCCTGCAAGCATGAGAAGAAACACGTGTTATTGCAGCAGTAATGAAATGACATGCCTGCTGAGTGATGCTCACTGTGTGTTACAGTTTCATTATCCAGTCATAACTGAAACATAGAAATGACTTTGTTTTTTTCATGCTTAATCACTTTTCCAACCACAAAATACCAAAACAAGAACCGTGGAGAACATTTTAATTGCTGCTAAAATACAAAGGTGCTTTTTTAAAATTCACACTCACCACAACAGCAGGGGTTACACCACCAGGAAACACAGAGACTGCTACGAAATTAATCACTGTCAGGCTGTGATTGTGTGTTTCTTCAAGGCTTAAGGCTAAAATTAGATTCGCCCAGTGTGTAAAGCAGTGACTCATATCTCCCATTTTTATAACAGATATTGGTCTTCTGTGGCTGTGGAGATCATTCAACCAGCTTGAAGTGCTCTCTTAGCTGCGCAACAACTTCAAAATATGACTTGACTGTCTAAAGCTTAAAAAAAATTAAAATCAGGGCTTCCAGGAAGTTTACATGTCAAACATTACCAGGTTCTTGCCTCTTAAATGTGTTGGCTGCATTTCTGTGACTTGCAGTATATCAAAATTAACATCTACAGTTCTGAGGCAGCTGAGCTAACCAAGTCCAGTGATGATGACCAATGATGGAGTGAAAAAGTAAGTATGGAAGTAAGAAAAAACAATAATCACTAGAAGACTTAAAGGGAACTACACCAATTTTACACATAAAAGTGAAAAAAGGTAGCAAGTGAAATCATGGTGTTACCTGAGCCAGCCCTAGGTGAAGCTGAAGTTGAAACTCTGAAATTGAAATTGAAAGATGTTCAAAGGTGGTGACCATACTCAGCCCTCCCTGTTAGCAGTAGCATCTGAATTGTGGGTAATGTAGTCACCAGGTGTTTAACAAGAAGGAGAAACAAGCTAAATCAATGAGGTGCTACAAGAATACTGATCGAATACTTGAATACTCAGTTGAGCGTACCATTTTGAAACAGCTATACCTCCATCTGTCCAAATAGTGTTTTTGTAAAACCCATTAAGGATGACAGAGGTCACTGTGGTTTGCTTAGGGGTTGGCTAGAATGAGAAGGTCACTAGCAAAGCCAGTAGGAAAATCCAGGTAGCAGGAATCATAATTCCCCAGCTTCACAATGCAGCCTGCGTGCCCCGAAGACAACATCGTGTACCTAAAAATACCCACCCTGTATCTGCATCGCATGAGAGCACGTGCAGGTGAGGATCTTCCTGCAGCTGTGCAGCCACAGAAACGATGCTGTGAGACCTCTGCACGCTGTCAGCAGAGCAGAGCCAGCTGTCCTGAACAGTCATGCATGATGTGATGTTAATGGTTGTAGATGCACTGAAGGCAGACAGTGTGTCGTGGAACCTGGTATACTGCTTTTGATAGAACGAAAAGGACTTAGGTTCAGAAAAACCTTCATAAATCAAAGAGTGTGTCTTTATTATTATTATTATTATTATTCATCAAGGCCAATGCCAATTAGCACAACAGCTATTACTGAATCAATCAGGGGCTTGATTGAGTTTGATTAAAACACGGTTGGAAACTGTTTAACTGTTTAATGAGCAGTTAGTTGACACCGAGTCTGTCAAGACTTTTTTTAAAGGTTTAAATCAAACCTCTGGCCTTTAAACGAAACAGCTACGAGCAGTTTGTCATGTATACATGGTAACAATTTGCTGACACACTGACATTGTGACGTGAAACTGACGTGAGGTATTCCCACCGGCTGTAATTAGCTCGACGGGAGATTTCTTCAATGATAGGCAAATTGGTGGTAAATGTCAGGGTCGGTGTCAGACTGTCAGAATCAAAGAGCAAAGGTGTCTCTTTATATTCTCCATTTAAACCTGATGTTCACCCGTGCAGAGAGAAGGGAGGTGGGGGGTGTGGTTGTTATGCTGTCGTCTGCAGATGTGTGTGGAAGGAGGCATGCATGCCCTCAGATCTGAGTTATAAAACTCAGTGTAATGTCTGTTGTGAAGATTTTACCTCAAGTCACAAGCAAAGGCTACAAATTCAGATCAATTTACAGCTTAGAAAGCTAACTAACAGTTTCAACTCATAATTAAAGCACATTAACATTTATTTCTCACATATGCTAATCTTTATACATCCACAGATTTATTTATTTCTCGTTTCTTGTTGTTTCTTGTACGCATTCAAAAATGCACACAGGGACAGAGTTACAATTTTGCAACTCTCCACACACATTTACAGACATTCCTGGGGATTTGAAGGGATCAAAAGACACAAGTTTATGTCTTCTCAACACCCCACTAGCCTTATTTTTTTTAGTTTAATACTAGATAACATTAAAGAGATTTCATCAGAGATTCCAGTTGTAAACAGCTGTTTCACAGGCAACAAATTCAATTCAAATAGAGAGAAGCATTAAAGAGCGTTTTAAAATGGTAAAAGAATAAAGTATGAAGTGAGTCTTACTGGCACCCTCCTTCATGGTGTTAAAGCAGTTATATCCAATTGTTATACATAAGTCCAGTGTTGAATTTGGGTTGAGACAGAATAAAGCAAATGTGGTCTTAAATAAGTGGACATTTGGACAGTGGAGGGATTGTCTAATAGCACTTTCACTCTGAAAATGTGTCCTACAAAACATCTCACTCTCTGTTGCTTGTAAGAACTCTCTCCGCATGAAGGTGCAATACCAAGTTGCTCACATGCCCCTTTATGAAACCTTAAAGATCAGAAAGAATTCACAGGGTCATGCATTCACTCAATTAGCAACCAGTTTGCCAAAATATACTACAAATAGTTTTATTCAGCTGGGATATTCTTCCTTTTAAAATCTGTAGCTGATTGCAGCAAGTTCACACCCATCATCGGGGCTGTCAGCAGCTATAAATGTATAAACACCAATATGAACACTCAAATTAGCATGCCAATAAAAGTAGTTTACATAAACTTAATTGGAACAAACATGTACTGTTATACTAAACAGTGGGTCTGGTATGTGAGGGCTGATTTCTCTCTTAGGGAACGGCTTACCTTCAAGCCATTCAAGAATGGAGTGATACCGTTAAATGCAGATGACTGAGTCAAACAACTTATCATCCATTTCTTATTTATTTGCTAAGAAATACAAAGAATGAAACTGTCCTTTTCAAAGCACCAAATTGTTCACATTTCTTCTCAGTGTTCCATCCATAGAAAACGAATGCTGCTTGTAATGTACTGTATGTTCTTTGGGGGAATGTAAATCGACCTGCTCAACACAGGAGATGATGGAGAAGAAGAATTTGCGAAATGCTTATAAAGTGAGTTCAAACACCTCGTTCAACACAAAGAGTTCTGAGAGATTATGAACTATACAAGGATATATGGGTGTAAAAAAAAACTCGAGGAAGGGGTTAGCAGGGCTTTACAGTATTTACAAATGTGATATTGCCTTCATTAAAAACATACTGCGATCTGTATCTTAGCTTTAGCATTTAAATGACTGATAAGTAAAGATGATACAGATGTTGGATGGGGGGTGGGGGTCTGATCAAGTGTAGTTCTGCGTTGCTTTTTGTAGTTTTCCAGTGGGCCACAACATCAAATTGATTTGTTGGGATAATATTTCAATTTTTTTTAATATCCAAAGAAAATAGGCAAAATGACATTCGTGTAAAATATGGAGATATGGAAAAAGGTCATTCATCAAAGGTAGGATTTAACAGGGCACATGTAAGTTGCATGTGCTACATCTTACCTCTGGAATGAATAACACCTAAATACATGCAGAGGCAAAAATGAAGAGTGGTTTCCCCATGATACCCAGCTAGAGAGGCAAAAAAACCCTCCAATACACTGCAGCCTATTTCTTTTTAATTAAATCATTACATATTATGCTTCATGTGAGTTAAATCAGTCCAGAAAGCAAAATATAGCAGGAATTTACACCATCAGTAAAGTTCTGTCAGATTAAAATAGTGTGTAAACCCTTTGCCACTGATAGAAATGTGGGTAAACTATTCCATATACATTCTGAAATCCTACACAAACGTGTCTTTGGCAGTATTTGAGGGTCCCGCTGCGGTTCAGATGACACAGTACGGCTCCATGGGTGTCTGCGTTCCCAGGCAACAGGGGAAACACGCTCGGAGCCTCATCCGGAGCTCCTTGTTGAACAGAAAGCTGATGATGGGGTTCGCTCCCGCCTGGGCGAAGCTCATCCACACAGCAGCCGTCAGGTAAAGCTGCGGGACCGGGGCCCCTCGCACAAATATCCTCAGGTAACAGGCGCTTATGTAAGGCGCCCACAAAATGAGGAAGGTCAGCGTAATCATGTAGTACATCTTCCCGATGCGCTTCTCCATCTTAAACTCATCCAGCACCAGCAGTCTCCTGTTGCCGGGGTGCGAAGCCTGTCTGATCCCCACCAGCGTCGGGGGGGTCGGTCCGCGGCCGAAGCCGGCGATCCAGTTGGCGGCGGCTTGCCCGGTGGCCCCGGGGCCGTGAAAAGTCCAGTTCTGGCTGATAGCTGGCACCAGCTGAGCCGGCTTCATCTTGCGGTGGTCGTAAACGAAGCACAACATCTTTATGTAAACCACATGAGTCGTCCCCACGATGACGGCCAGCATCAGCATGAAGCCCAGGGTGTCGTTCGCCTTCACGTAGCGGTGCTCGAAGATGCACTGCTCCTCCTCACGGATAAACTTGTAGGTGCCCACGTCGAAAACCGGAGGAAAAGCCATCGCCACGGAGAGAGTCCACACCATGCAGATCACCGCCACACACGTACACAGATTCATCCGCTTCGAGTAGAACCTGTGGTGGGCGATCGCCATGTACCGGGTGACACTGACGCAGAAGAGCAGGAAGGCGACGTGGAAGCAGAAAAGCACCGACATGAAGGCGACGATCTTGCAGCTCAGGGGGCTGTACGGCCAGGCGGAGCCGCCGCCGATCGATGCCATCACGAAGGGGAAGCAGACGGCAGAGCGCACCACGTCCGCCAGGCACAGATCCAGCAGGAAATAGTAGGGCGCCTTATGCAGCGAGCTGTCCTTCAGCAGCAGCAGCGACAGCGACGCGTTGCCCAGCAGGCTGATGCCCATGATCAGACCCAGCGAGGCCAGCTTGACCGCAGAGGCCGTGGACGCATAGTTCTGTAAGGACGGGCTGCTCTCTCCTAACTCGCTTGTGTTTGCCATCTATGCAGCCCAGGTAGCGCGTATTCCCACATCAATTCACCGACGAGCAGCAGCGGTATCCTTTCCCCCCCTCTCTCTTCCAGGTCTGAATTTAGAACAAAATCAACACGATCCGCCGCCCCCTTCAGCTGAAAACTACTCAGGAATAAATCCCATCTGGATGCGCATTAATCCCCATCATAAACAAAACAGAAGCAAACAAAACAAACAAAAAGAAAAATCATTTCACGTCTCTTTTTTTCTTCTTATCCTTCATCTCAAAGCGCGTCAGAAGCAGCCCTCTCCATGCTTCTGATCTCTGCTGGACAGAGGCGACCAGGGTTAGCTTCAGACACCATTTCGGAGAGCATCCGTTCAGACGAGCGGCTCAGAGAACACATCTCAATTTTCACCGATGGCGGAGGTCTCCCGTTCCCGTCTTGAGGAATTAAAAAAAGCAGCTGTGCGGCAGCATGGCGCAACACTTACGTATCCACAGCCTCGTCAAAAGGACGCCGAATTATAGCTGTCACACGGAGACTGCAAATAGCACACAGCTGAGCTGAGGTCGAAGCTCACCGAGGTGGAAGCGTCAGTAGGCTACGGGTCTGTGTCGGTGTGTGCAGCGTCTAGTCTATGCGACGCACGTCCGCCTGCATGTAGTGAGCAGGCCTGGGATCAGTCAGGAGTCTCAGCTCCTGCCAGCTATAGGTAGCATGTGTCTGCGCGCTCACGAGATGCAAATGCTTAGAGACAGATCGCCTTTATGACATTATGCAATGTTTTATATTTAGGATGTGAAGAAAAAAAAAACTTTGATCCTACATCTGCACTTGGAGATAAAAAAAAAAAAAAGAAGATTATGTTTTACTGCGTGTTATATAATGATTATTATTGAGATCAAGAAATTGCACAGGGGTCAAGAGGTCCACAAGCACACTTGAATGGTCTGTAAAGTCAGTATGTAGGCTACTCATGCACAGGCCATAATGTAACGTTTCTTTGTGGCCATCTCTCTCACGTAAAACCATTTTTAAAATGTATGAAACACAGTAGCCTACACAGTCTATATTGTAACTTTTATTCAACTTTTTGCACTAAAAAGTTCATTAAGTTCATTTAAATGATCATTTCTGCTGTGCTAATCAATCCTGTTTTCATAGCATGGATGTAAACATGTACAATGGATGTTTATTTCAGCCATGCAAATGCAAAGAATGTCTGTAATTTATATCAGTGCATTTAACCATTTATCCTGGTTTTGATGTTCAGGGAAGTATATTATCTGTACCATTTGCTGCTGTTACCATAAGTTACTATTTGCACATATATTCAGGAGTATGGTTGTAAAACGTTTTTCATTTTATATTTTGTTACATGAATGTTTTAAAGTATGAAACACTTTTGCTTATACTTTCTTTTGTACCCACCTGACTGGAGCGTGGAAATATTACACTGCAACGCACCAACTAAGTGTCCTTTAGTCAAATTATAGATTGACAGGAATGATTATTGCTCTGTGGAGCGTGGAGCTGTCTGTTTAAGTGCCTGCAACCAACTAAAATCAGTTACGTTACTGTTTTACTTTAAAGCTTCAGTTATTAATGCTGTGACTATTATTTCTATCGTGCTGTGTTTCGATTTTTATTCTAGTGGATGTCTAATGTGGGTGCCAGTGTGCCTGTGTCCCCAGACATGGTAAAGCATTATAAGGTTGAGACTCTTATAGTAACTAATGGCTTCCTGTCATTGCCTGTGTTCAGGGTTATCATTAAAACCAGTGAAACCAGTGCTCCTGTAATTGTGCAATGTATGGGGCACAAAAATTTAGCAAAAACTGATAATATATTCATATATAATATAATGATTTGTATAATATTAACTTGGTGTTCCATTCATTAGGACATTTTGTGATTTATTTACTTTATGTTACTTGCCAGACATTTGCTTTTAAATTAAAGCTCTTTTACCTTGCTATGCTAAATTAACCGTTCAACCTAATCTGCACATTTAAAACAAGTTAGTTTAACGAGCCAAGTATCACATTAAATAAGATTTCTATTTTTGTATTTTTTGCATCCTTCAAACAAATGTCATTTATTGCTTTTATAAATGACATTGACTTTAAATTGGTTGTATAGTAATGTTTTTAAAGAAATGAAAATGACTGTTTTAAATTCTGATGCGGGTTTCCCCGAAGTTGACACACATGCCACAAGTTAGAATGGCAAGTTCACTTACACTCAGTCTGATGAAGTTGGTGCATTTTAAAGCATTTCTAAAGGATGTGGTGGGGGGCGTTTTATCCTGGAAAATCCTGTTGTTGCAACAGCACCATCTGGTGACCCTTCATGAAAAAGAAAGGCCAGCACAGGCCTACCGAATGGAACATTTAGGAGGGCCATACTAAAATACGGGATAGTCAAATCCATCTCAGCAGGGGTTGTGTATTTTTAATTAAAGCTAACATGTGACTAGACTGCACCTGCTGCTCATGCTGCAGTGATTTTCCAGCATGCCTTGCAACCAAGGCAAACCTTGGCGAAGGCGGTCGCACTTTTCTCCTCTCCTCCTTTCCCTTATCTTCCCTGCTTAGCCTCTTGTGTCCTTGTCCTGTCTCCTGTGTATTACTTTCACTGGAACAGTCTCTCACTTTCGTTCTCCCAGATAACGACTGCGTGTTGACTATTCTTCCCATTCCATGCAAGGCCACCTGAGTTGGCCGGCAGACTGTTTACTTAGCCTGATAGGGCGGAGGACACTGTCTCAGCTGAACTCTGGACACGCACACACATACACATACACTGATACGCACTCACTCATCCCCCTCCCTTTCCAAACGCCTTAGATGCTTGTTTCCTGTGGGGGAAGACGGCGGGTCTATGTGCCGCGCTGGAATGGTAGCACTGTGCAGGATGACTGCTGTGTTTCCTTCGGATTACTCCTCACCCCGTACCCAACCTTGTGGCTTGTCACGTGCTCCAATGTTGTACCGTGGACATTTATGTGTTCTCTGTGCAGAGGAGTTTTTTTGTTTCCTGTTCTCATGCTGTCCTCTCATAGGTGCCCAGCATGAGTAGAGGTCTCCTTTTCCTCTTCTACTTTCCCATTGTTGTGTACTTTTTCAGCGTTTTTCTGTAACGCTGCCAATCTCCGACCTGTATTCCCATGTGATGTCTATGTTGTGTAAGTCAGGGGCGGGGGGGGGGGGTTCTATTCCACTGCGGGGCAACCTGCATGTGGCCAATAAAGCCTTTCATTCATTCAACCAACCGGCTTGCATGCTGAGTTCAATGAGCATAAGAGCTCCAGCTTTTAAGCCCTCAAAGCTATTGTAAAGACAAATATTTGGTTTGTTAGGGGATTCATGCATTCAAGTCCAAAGGAATAATTAAAGAGGGATGTTCAGGCAAGCAATACAAATATTATAAATCCCATAAAAACCCCTGGAACACCCACATGGTTCCATCTCAATCGAATAAAGATACAATAAAGGTGGTACATTTTTGAATTTTGATTAGATGTTATACGATCATACAGATTGTAAAACAGTGAGAAAGTGCTAAGTTCATATTTGTAGAAGTAATTTTGTCCCTAAAACTGTTATATTTGGTTGTTAGATTTGAGCTGTCCAGGTTTAGCACTGGTTTGCTATGGTGGAAAGTTTAAACTTAGTGATCTAGTGGCTGCTCAGCCGAGATCTGCTGAGTAAATGCCCAAAGTGGAAATAATATAAAACCTTGGCAAAACAAAACAGCCTGTAATTATATATACATCTGTCTTGACCTCATTTAAGTCTTTCCGCTGACATTTCTGAACTTGAATATTTCCCTAACCAAAGTGTCCTAAAAACAGGCAACAAGAGGTTTTGGACCAAAGATAGTGAAATAAAAAGATGCCTTACTTACTAAAAATATAGAACAGATTTCGTGGAATTATTGTTTCCTGTTCTAGTAGACACCCTTCATCAGTACTTGGTGCAACAATCCAATGTTTGTTATAAATAGATCCACTGCTCTGCACAGTAAGCCTTTTAGACAGATTTCTTTTCCTACTCTTGGCTCTGTATGATACCAATGAGTAGTGAAGTCCTTAATATATCTCAAGCACACAGTTTTGACTGTGAGCACTGAAGCCAGATTCAAATGTTCTGTTTGTGAGGGGCAGCCAATCAGAAAAAGAGTTGGCTCAAGGAGAGGGCTGGGTTATAAATGAGTGGAAAGGTTTGTTTTTGATGAAGTGAGAAGCTGTATTTTGGAATGTGAATCATGCAAAGCTATTGTAGAAAAATCCAACAACAAAAATATGGAACTGGAAATGAGCATTAGTTGTGTGCAAATTTTGGTATTGAGCCGACACCAAGTACATACAGCGCCAGTATTGTTGATACCAATACTGATACTTTTAACCTATGAATGCAGCTTATGTAGGGAAGAGCAGATTATGATTTATGAGACAAATCATCATCAATTTGCACATTCTTAACATATTTTAATAACCACTAAATCTTGTGTTTTTGTCTTTCTACAATAATTAGCTAATATATAAAAATAAATATAGGTTTTGTTTTTAAACTGTTTTTTGGAGACCTAGAATGTAAATGTGCCTGTCTCTGAAGCACTTCTGTTGCTTAAATAAAATCGACGTGACAGTCAACACAGGTTCAGAAATTTTTCATAGTAGGCACATGCCACATGATGTGACATTGCAAGGCTAGCATAAAAACACCGTCAGAGAATAGAAACAAAGTATCAATTCCATCGATCCGATACCAATCTGATACTAATACCAGAAAATCTTACATGGTGGAGGAGGAGAGGGGCAAGAGAACCAATCAGTTTTTACAAGTATTCTAAGAACATTCAAATTGGGGGGGGGGGACTCCGGGCCTCAAAGGCCAGTGTCCTGCAGGTTTTAGATGTGTCCTTGGTCTAACACAGCTGATTTAAATGGCCAAATTACCTCCTCAACATGTCTTGAAGTTCTCCAGGGGCCTGGTAATGAACTAATCATCCGGTGTGTTGACACAGGGTGACACACACACACACACACACCCGCACATGGTTGCAATGAGTAAGAGACTCTTTATCTCATTGTACATCTGTATAGTAACAATAAAGGTATTCTACTCTATTCTATTCTATATCTAAAACCGGCAGGATACCGGCCCCTGAGGCCTGGAGTTCCCCAGTCCTGCACTACAGCAAGGAGGCAGTAGCCCCCCCCCCCCTCCCCCCCTGTAGATCCGCCCCTGAATGCCAGCGTTGGTATCTATACTATCGGTATTTGATTGATCAACCCACTTCAAATGACCATAACAGGTAGGTTTAATACATGTACTGAGCATAGCCATGTCCCCTGTAGACACAAATTGAAATTGTCCCTGTTCTACAATTATCGCAAAAATATATTTTTGCCCCCTGTGATGCAAACTAATATTAAATTATTGATATGTCCCTTGTACTTCCGTGACCGCTATTTAGATATTTGGGCCACCCGAAAATGATGCCGAGTGAGCTCTCATCCTTTTTCCCTCATCTCCTGGGTGGACCAACGGCGACGTTTCTGCCCAGTGACGCAGAGACGTCAGCAGTCGGTGGGCGGAAAAGCGGTAGTGTGTTTCTGTAAGTGCAGATAAAGGCGAACCGGGTGTTTTTATCAAGTCCTTTCATACAGGGATAACGTACGACTTTAGTTCCGAGCCCGGTGAAATGGCGGTTCCTGCGGGTCAGACGGACGTCCAGATGGACCGCGGCGCCCTGAGCGGCCAGACGGTTTCCTCCGAAAACAACATAGACATCGACGAGAAAGAGTTGGAAAACATCACAAAGAAACACCGAGAAGAAGACACGGCGACGCTGCCTCTGCACTCGCCTTGGACGTTTTGGCTGGACAGGTAGTGATATTACTGCGTCTTCTTCCGCGTTGTCTTTGAGCTTTGAGCCCGGCACGAGCACAAAGAAAGAAAGAAAAGAGAAAAAAGATGAAGAGGGGTGGTGGGGAGAGGGGTATCATTGTAAGGCCACAGCTTTCCCGGAGGCCTCCCGCAGCAAAATATAGCGGGAGAAGTGTTCGCATCTAACGCGACCTTGTTGTGTTCCCGGGTCCTGACAGTCACCCACAGTCCACAGGACAAGTTCGCCTTGACAGCTTTTAGCCATTCAGACGTGCAGCAGAAGTTACTTTGATTAGCTTCTCTCAGCAGGGGGGAGCGCAGAAGGGAGGGTTTGGGGTGAAACTGATAGTTGTTGCACTTTTCTTTAAAACCTCGACGCCTTTAAAGAGCCCAGGCTCATCTCTCGTTGTTTTCACAAACGGCTAAGTGCAGCTAATCTTTTATTGCAAGGCTTTGCTACATAGGAACCCTTGCTCGGTGCAGTTTCGTCCTAAGCCGTCAATAAATGCAGCCCTAAACATCGCATGGCTTCTTTTTTATGAGGTCATGGGAATATCCCATGTTTATCATGGATACTCTGCTGGTTATTGTTGATTTATTTATTTATTTTAATAATAACACTTTTAACGTATGTATTTGCTGGCAGAAGTTTTATATAAAAGAATGAGGTCTGAAAAACACCCAGATTATCGAAACAATACACACATACAATAGTTACCTGCTAAAATATACGTTTGTATGTTATCAACGTATATATTGGACTTTATGCGCATATTAATAGGGTCTCTTTTATAGTGTTTTGGTTTTTCATTTATCCTTTTTTATGTTCTTTTTCTAACAAAGCTCTGTAACATGTTACTCAGTCTTTGTTTGTCTATAAAGTCAAGCAAGTGAAACTTATTCAGCAGTACTTTATAATAACAGCGGCTGCATCAAGCATATCTGGTGTCAGCTTTTTAAATATTACCATTATTTCCCTGTTAAACGTATTGTATTGACATTAAGTCGTTTCATGTGTTCCTGCAGGTCACTGCCCGGCACCACAGCAGCAGAATGTGAGTCCAACTTGAAGAAGATCTACACAGTGCAAACTGTTCAGGTGAGATCTGGCGCCAGCTTAAAGAGTTTTTTCATCTTAGGAGCAAAGAGATCAAGTGCGTGACTTGGCTAAGAGTCAGAGCCATTTGAGAAGAGTTTCTGTGATGTAAGGGAGCGAGCAGGTTAGAGCCACGGTGGGTGCAAAACATTAGAAGTGCAGTGCAAAGTTAACTGACAGCTTTTATGAAGTGCATTTCAGCCATCTGTGTTATACTAAAGTTTTTTTTTTCTTTTTACTTGTATGTGCAAACCTATCGTTTATTAATATCACTAATGTGACTGACGGTAGCTACTGCTCATGTTCGTGTTGGTTACAGTGCTTTGATATGATGCTCTGAAGGCTTCTTTTGTAAATGAAGAGAAGACGCTGTGTTATTTTTATCAGGAATATCAGCGTGCAACGTGCTGTTAAACTTATTGTATGAGGCTTATTGATGATTTACACTTTAGTAAAGAATCTATGCCTTAAGTCATAACTGCAAACCCATCTGAAACCCTACAGCATAACCTGACATGTACCTCCTTATAGAAGATACACATCAACGCAGCCCACAAGCCACTGTTGGCCTGATCAAGGCTGTGGGTTGCCTTTTTAAATTTCTGGCAACTTTTTTGCTGTTTTGTTTTGTTTTTCAGTAAGAGAAGTAACAGTCATTGTCTTAGTATAAAGAATAATAATCATAGTGTCAATATAAGCACTCATAAATGTCTGCAAATTTCCGGAGGGAGGCTGCTGAGACCATCGGAATGGGGCAACTTGTGTAGATGACATCGAAGGCTCTACAAAGATTCCCCGCAGAAGTCTAAATCAGGCTTTACGATTGTATAGTTCAATGGAGTTTGAATCAAGCAGCTGGGAAAAGCAACAAAGTGTGAACTCATTCTGGAGTTTTGTGTATGGAAATTCAAGCAGCGTGCAGAATGCGTTGCCATTAATTACAGCTGCAGTGGTGTGAAGCTTTGTTCAGGCGAATCAGATTTGTTTCTTAAATTAGATTTTTAGGACGGACTGTTTGTTTTTATTATTTGAAATGGAAGAGACGCTCGCGATACACAGAAGCATTACGTTGCTCATGTTAACGATGATATCACAGAACAGCACTTCTGCAACGCAGTGCAAGGCAATCTGTGACACAACGAGATCTCTGTGTAACTGAAGATGGAAAAATTGACACATTAAAAAAAAAATTAAACTGAGAACAAGGATTCTATTTTTACCTTATTCGTGTTATCAGTGTCTGCCAGTATTAACATAATTATTATGATTATTGCTCCATTTTAATAATGTGAACTCTGTTTATTTGCTCTCCCCTGTTGTCTCATTTTTCCTATTGAGTTTTGTCTTCACTGTAAGTTTGTTAGCGTGTGCTTGTCCCTCTGTCGTTCACCACGAGGAGTCATGATGTCGCAACTCAAGTTAGTTTGTTTGGCTTTGTGTCACATGAATCAGTTGTTCACCAGTTACAAGCTGTGGCTGGTAACCCTGCAGCTCACTGGATCTCCAGAGCTAAAAAGCCGGTCTTACCGCAGCAACAACCTGGTCAGTAAGCCTCCAAATACATGGCGGATATTAGAATGCCTGGGCAGCCCACCCATTTAAAGAGGAAGGATTATATGAATTGCAATCAGTGTGCCTTTTCCATATTTGCAAGTGATCAGATCAAAATGTAAAGCCAGACGTCACAAACCTGTCTGCATAATTTGCCGTTCCAGTGTTGGCATCGGTGTCCATGTAGCTATGCTGGTGAAACAGCCTGATAAATTGTCTTGTTCCGGTTGGTTCCTCCAGCTTTGCCTCTTTAGAAGCCACTTCCAAAAGTGGCAGCAGATACATTTATTTCAGTTTCTGTCTGCAGACTGTTGTCCTCTATGTTGTCTTCCACAGGGCTCTGTTGGTAGCAACGTGGATTCTGCTAAATATGTCTGTCACTCTGGATCTGCCGCTGTGCTTTGCATAGTGAGGGACTTGAAAGGCACTTTGAAACCCAATTTGGGCAGGCAGAGCAGGTGGACTGAAACATGTCTGTAGAAATCCAATTGGAATTGCTTGTCAAACTAAGACCTAATTTATTCCTCAAATTTCCCCCACAAGCTGTGGAAAATGCAAATAAAAGGAGATTGCCATAAACTGTAAATCTCATAAACCCCCATTTTATTCACAAGACACCATAGAAAACATGTGAAATGTTTAAACTGAGAAAATTTACCATTTCATGTGTTGTTGTTTTTTTTTTTTTTTTTTTTTTAAAAGGTATCTAGGTTTAAGTTGAATGGCTGCCACGTGTCTCAGAATAAGGTGCGACAGTGTCATGTTTATCACTGTGTAGCATCCACTTTTCCTTTAGCAAGTGTTGGGAGAGGGTTTTGTCCCATTTTACATTTTTCATTTTATTTATCAAAAATTTTGAGTTGGTGAAAGGACTGGATTAGGACTGCAGCTATTGGTTATTTTAGTAATCAAGTTTTCTATCAATTATTCCATCTGTTAGGCGTAATCAAAAAAATGTATGTCTTTGTCTTATTAATGAACAATAACAAATATCCACAAGGGAAACAAACAGGTCTTTTAAAACGATTTCATTGGTTTCCATTGTAGAAATCGCAACGTTCTTAATAGTTTAACTGTGTACATCTGTCAAAAATAAACTGTTTCATTGTATCTTCATGTCATATTAAAATCATATTTCTTTTGAAATACCAAAATAAAGTATCACAAATACAGTAATGTAAATAAAATAAGATGGCTTGCACTCTGGCTTCTCCTGGATGAGGCAGATTTGGTGCATTCATGTGTTTGTGTATATTATATCAAATATTAATTAAAGCTGAAAAATAGTGTCACTAAGGAATGCACTAATGCAGCTCCATGTATAATGGCTAAAATGATAAACTGTAAATTACAGTGAAGTCATTAAAAAAAAAAGAGAGAGAGAGAGAGAGAAATTGTTTTTGTAGCATTGCAGAAAGGTATTTTTTAGGGTTGTTTTTTTTTTTTTATAAATAAATGGGGATGTCTCTATACCAGAAATGTAGTAGTTGATACCAATATGTTTGTTTCTTGAACACAATTTAATACAACACTAAAGAAAAATGGAGAAAAATGGGGAAAAAGTAATGTATGAATGATGATGATGATGATAACAACAATAACAACTGTAATAATGATGGTAGTATTATATTTTATTGACATGACACTAATATGAGGTTTAACTGTTAATGTCATTCCATTAGCTTAAGCATTTATATAACATTCGACATTGCTAGCATTTAACCTTTGGTCACAATAACAGTGTGTGCTGTTTGAAACAAAATGGTAAAGAGTATTTTGGGATGACACGAGAAGGATGACAATAACACTCTGTATGTTGTTAATATGAATTGAAAGCTTGGATTCTTTGAACAGATCTGGATGACCATGTTTTAGGCTCTTTTCCAAAATAGGAAGCGTTCCCAACGTGACTTTTACAAATCAGTTGTCACCCCTTTTTGAACCTTGTCAAGCACAAAGTACCAGCTTACCTGACTCTTATTGTATTTCTTATCAGTGACATGCCTATAAAGAAATCAGCTCACCATATTTAAGCATTTACACTTTTCATTTTAATCAAAGGTAACTAAATGTAAGTTTCCACCACCAGGGGCCAGGGTTTTCTTAGAAACCTTTAGTTTATAAAATGCAGCCTTTGTTACGATTTTTAGGTGGTGCAGTCCTTTTTTTAATTAATAAAAAGCTACAGCCTTTTTCTGATTGAAGTCGGTCTTATCGGAAAAATAAAAAAGAGAACAAACGGACAATGAAAGCAAACGTAGTTACTTAAAACAGATTTGCTGTTCAGCTGATAACTGTCCATTTATGTTCACTCATTTATTACTGCCTGCTAAATCATTTATCACTGTATGTGAGCACACTTCACTGTGACTCAGCTTTGTGGCTTTTACGCTGAGGTACTTTGTGCTGGGGTCCCCACAGCAGATGGATGTTTGATTTGACACCAGATGTATGTATCCAGGCTTCAGAACAGTTCTAGGAGTACACCAACTTGTGAGCCTCTGAGGCCGTGTTCGTGTCTCCTCTGATTCTTGAACCAGGGATGTTTCAATCGATGTAGAGCCGGTGCCAGGTGCTGACACTGGTGCTAGCATTTATACCCATGTGTGGTGTGTCTTGGTTGCTCTGCAGCTTTCCCTCCAAAACATTAGTCGTGAGTTGATAATTTGCTTCTAGTTAATCATAAAAATTGTAAAGTAGCTAGAAATGCAAGAGAGAAGTCAGCTGCACCAATTGCAGGCATTGCGCGCTACATTGATGTAGCATGCAGTTACATTTCTATGGAGGTGCATATTAGGCTACACCTAAGTTGTGGTATATGGTTTCAGGAGGGTTTGCAGTTACAACAACCCTACAGCACAGATTTAATATGGAAGTATAGTCCTGCTGTAAGCCGCATGTATTAACCACTTTACTTGATGCTGAAAGTGGGATCTTTCTTTTTGTTTGCAAAGATGTATCAAGCAGCTACCTACAACTACGCACATATTCTGTATTTGTACCACACCATTAGCTTAACAGCAAGTGCATAGCCTTACATTAATAAAGCGTAACTTGACAGCATCACCTTTTATTGTTTTACTCTCCAAGCGCTGTCTCCAGCAGTGGGAGTCTGCTACAACCTTTTTGTTTAGTTTTTTTTCTTTCCCCTCTGGGAGTTTGTACTTGTCATGATATGGGTTGCCTTCCAGGTGCAGACATTGTTTGGTGTCCCACTGACATTTTACCTGTTTCTCGTGTTTCACGTTGGCCTGCGTATGCACTGAAAGCCACACTGGCTCACTACACCATCTTATGAGAGAAGTTACTATTGCAATTCACGTCTGTTTCTGAATCCAGCTAATATCTATATAATACAACACATAGATGCACCATCCATCCAATTCCTTCCACTTATCAAATTCAAAGTTGCACGGGGGAGGAGCCCATTCCAGCTGTTACAGAATGAGCACAGCCTGGACAGGCCACAGACGGACTGAGAAGGATGACAATTCATGCTCACATTAAGTCTAAGGCCAAATTCAAATCACCAACAATATGCATGTGCAGAAACTGTGGGGCTACCCGCACTAGCATAGAGCGAACAGGGAGACTCCACAGATCCCAGCGTGCTGGTGGATTTAAACCCAGGATCTTGTTGCTCTGATGCGACACTGCTGACCACCACACAACTGTGCCATCCAGTCATTGGCATGTAGGCACGTGGCTCTCCAAGGCCCTACCTTCACTTAGAGGGTTGCCTCCGCTTTCCTCCCAGATCTACACTGGAACCTACTGGACTCACTGGTTTCCCTTTCTGTAACCAGTCCTCTTTTTAGATGCACGAAAATGTAAAATGCTACTAATGCTTTAAATCGACAGAGATGTTTTGGACATTAGGTCATAACAGTTGTTTCTTCATTCTGCTGATAGCTCTAGTGAATAATTTAGTATTAGATACTTTGTTTAAAGCCAGTTTAAATACGACTTAGCTTTTCTAGCAGAGAACACGGACGTTAAAAGGTCCTTCCATGTATATCATGATCAAATGTCCATTTCTGTGCCAGCCACAAAACTCCAATACAAGAGCAGCCATTATTGAGCTGCTTCTGACATGGCGATCGTGGCTCAAGAGTTGTGTGTTCGTCTTGTAATCGGAAGGTTGCCGGTTCGAGCCCTGGCTCGGGCAGTCTCGGTCGTTGTGTCCTTGGGCAAGACACTTCACCCACCGCCTACTGGTGATGGCCAGAGGGGCCGATGGCGCGATATGGCAGCCTCGCCTCTGTCAGTCTGCCCCAGGGCAGCTGTGGCTACATTGTAGCTGCCTCCACCAGTGTATGAATGTGAGAGTGAATGAATAGTGGCATTGTAAAGCGCTTTGAGGGGTCCCGAAAAGTGCTATATAAATGCAATCCATTATTATTATTATTATTATTATTATTATTATTATTCTCTCTGTTTGCAGATGTTCTGGAGTGTATACAACAACATCCCTCCAGTCACAGCCCTGCCTTTGAGATGTAGCTATCACTTAATGCGCGGAGAGCGGAGGCCGCTGTGGTGAGTCTGTAACTGTCAATATTCCAGTATTCATGGGTGTGTAGAGATGATCAGGTAGTATTATACAGCAGCTGCTGTATAATACTACCTGATCATGATTTTAAAAAGCCCATGAATGTAAAATTATATTTAAGTGTTCAGTCATAACAGTTTTCCACATTGTTATTTAATAGGCTGCACAGTAACGTGTTTTAATCTTTTACACAACAGGGAAGAAGAGAGTAATGCAAAGGGAGGCGTATGGAAGATGAAAATACCAAAAGAAAGCACTGTATGTGCCGCCCTCTGATTATCTGCTGCCGTCATGTAAACAAATCTGAATTATTCATGAGCTTTTCTGCCTTTTTCCTGTTTCAGTCTGCAGTTTGGAAAGAATTGTTACTCGCTACTATTGGAGAGCAGTTTGCAGATTACTGCGCCTCAGGTTTGTTTAGTTCTTAAAATAAATAAATCACATAAGTGGATTTACTGTTAACATCGCTTCTCTTTTTGACAGATGATGAGGTGGTTGGCGTCAGCGTTAGCGTCCGGGATCGGGAAGATGTTGTACAGGTGTGGAATAGCGATGCATCTCTCGCTAATGAAGCAAATATCTTGGGGAAAGTTTATGAGCTGCTCCCGTACATATCTTTTAAAGCTGTTTTTTATAAGTGTAAGTATGCCTGTTTATTGTTTCACTTGTACTTTTGAATTCACGCTAAAGGTTTAAAGTTGGAAGCAGGTACTCTTTTTATGGTATGAGGTAGATGAGAGAATAAGAGTAAACTGTGCATACTTGAAGGACCAAACCAGAACATGTAAGCATGTCACAGAATGATTTAAGAAGGGTGCATGGCTGTAGGCTGATCAGGCAGCAAATTTCCCCCCATATGCCTTCTTACTTGCTTCACATAACACATTGAGATGGGCTCTTTTTGTCTCTGCCTGTTACATATTTGAAGCCAAAAATGTAATGAGCTACACTATTTAAGTGACAGTGTTTAAGTTGTAGCTGAGTTCTGTTTCCTGCGTGTGTAGTGATCTAAATTTGTGTGTCTTTCAGCTCACATGGAGCATCATGCCTTTGAGGGAGGACGCTCAAGACATTAGATTCTACTGCTGCCCCCCCCCCCCTTTTTTTTTTCTAACCCGAACTCTGTTCCTGCCTTGGCGTGAAGGCGCTGTCCACAACCTAATCGAGGATATTATTTTGCTCTCAACAAGGAAATGTTATCAATCTATTTTTATAACTTTTAAGGACTGATGCCTTGTTTCATTTAAATGTGGGTCCTAACAGCTCGAAACTCTCGAGAGAATGTTTATCCAGCGTAAATCTCACCCCGAGTTCGTTACTTCACGTCGTTTTTTTGCCTTTCCTGCTACACTGAACTGCACTGCCACCATGGTCCCGTCATGTGCACAGACTGTGGACCTCGCAATTTTATTCCTGGTAGAGGTAGCAGCTACTTAACCTAGCTAGATTCAGCTGTTGTGTATGTTAGACGTATGCATTCATGTCGTGTTTTAATCAAGTCTGCTTTTTCGGTGCCAAAGCACTTTCCTGCCATTTAAGGAGCTTGTATCTTAATGGTGAAGGTGTCGTTTGTATTCAGCTGGACATTTGCCACTTGGATGGAGGTGAATGTCCCAATTGGTTTCTTGAATCTTCATCAAGTGTACATCAAACTGAAATCAGGGTAACATTTCAAAGATATTGCACATAGCTGCCAGTTCCCATTATGATGTTATCTAGTTATAAAGCTGTCATATAGCACAGATAGGACATTCAGAGCCTGCATATTTGGCTTGTGATTTTATCTTTTTTTTTTTTTTTTTTTAACAGCGTTATCCTGTAAGGTGCCTCTAACAATGCTCCTCTCCACACCCTGTTGGACATTTCTTTCAATATACGTGTTGAAAGACCCCACCCCCGCCCCGCTCTCTTAAACGGAGTCATAGATTGTTTGGGGGAGATACATGGCACATTTTTGTGCTCGGCTCTTTGGTGTTTGCCTCTACTTGTTTCTCCTACCAATAAATCTAGTAGTTTGCTTACTTGGACTGTGTCCATTAAAACACACACACACACAGAGGGAAAGGGGCTGGATTATTGGCTTAGAAGAATGTTACTGAAGGTCCTGCTTTTCCCAGATTTAGCAATGTTTGTAAAAGGAAAAAATATGAATAAGCAAAAAAACAGCAGATATGACAAGTTTCAGTTGTCACGACATCGATGAAAAAAATTACACTTATACTGTAGGTCATAATTCTGTCCCAGTCATACATTTTTATTCGTATTTTTAATTTTTTGAGGACAAACCTTTTTTCTGCGCCTCAATCGGTTTCCTTCACTAACCCTGTTCCCGTGCCATGGTTTTATTGCAGTGTAGGGCTTCAGTTACTGAAACGCTTCTGGTATGTCAGCACCACTTTTATAGTTCAACTTTGGACGGGTTGATGGTTACGAGAGGAGAATTTGTCCTTTGTAAACATATTGTGCAGCGATACGGGCAAAGTAAATAAAATGGAGCCGAAAATGAAGTGCTTATCACCGGCGTTTCATTTTGCACAATACAAACATCAATAACAGGCCCGTTAAAGGAAATTAATGTTATTTCATGGGGAATGTCTCGGTGTATTAAAAGCTTTTGCATATCCTCAGCCACTTTGTGCTAATTCATTCTGGCAGCGCATTGATTTTAGTCCTCACACACCCTGTAATCGTAAGACCTGATTTTAAATACTGACTGGTGGTGATTATATGACTGATAACCTCAGCTTTTCAGTCATGAATTTTGTGACCTTCCATGAAGCAAGTTTGCTGCTGTTAACATTAATACTGGCGTTAGAAGAGAACAACTTGCTGTTGCTGTTTGGAAATAAGATGCAGGCCTCAAAATCACAAGAGGCTAAAGGATGCAATGGATATTCTCATTATCACATATAATCTGTATAATGTACCTCGTGTAGCTTTCAGTAAACTTTCTCAGAGACCAGAAAGGCTCAACCCATCTAAAATGACCTCATTCACAACACAAGTAGTTGCTGCAAAGTTCCTTGTAAGTTCACTGACCCCCTCAGTCTAAATACTTGTATGAAATGTTTTGGCAATAAACACTGCAACATTTCTCCTGTCTTTAGTGAGCACTGTACAACAAGCTGGAGCGAGCGACTGTGAAATTAGGACTTTGGGGCTCTGAACATGTCTAATACCCAAGATATGATGTAAATATCCCCTGTGCAGCTCCTGGCCGTGCACAGATCCATTCCTAGATTTAGTTAAGTTACATGCTGTCTGTTTTCCTACTGATCGTGCCTGTTATGAGCAGCCAGTTTAAATGGTTTATACAGTTGTTAGTAGCTGACCATGGGCCCAGTGTGGACATAAAGGGATGGACATGGTCAGCAACAATGCTCAGTTGGTACTAAGGTGCCCAAAGTGTGCCAAGAAGATATCCCCCTCACCGTTGCACCACCACCACAAACCTGAATTAGTTATACAAGGCAGGATGGATCCATGCTCTCACGCCGTTTACATCAAATTGTAAACATGCACATGTCACAGCAGAAATTTAGACTCATCAGATCATGCAATATTTTTCCAATCTGCTATTGTTCAATTTTGGTAAGCATGTGTAAACTGTAGGTTTCCTGACAGGACTCACCCGGTCTGGTCTTCGGCTGCTGCAGCCCATCTGTTTTAGGGTACTGTGCTCTTCTGCACACCTTGGTCTATAACAGATTATTTTGCCCTACTGTTGTCTTCCTATCAAAATACCGACAAACTGGAAAACGCCAGTCAATTAGTAATTCTTGGATCAGCCCGTCTGGCACCAACAACCATGCTTTGTTCAAAATCACTCAACTCACCTTTCTTCCCTGTTTTGGATCTTGACCGTGCCGACCTGGTTAAATGTACTGAGTTGACGCCATGTGATTGGCTGATTAGACATTTGCATGAAACAGTTAAACTAGTGTACCTAAGAAAGTGACTGGAGAGTGTATAATAAGTGTTGTTATTTTCCTGCTAAAATGTGAATTACTGACAAGAAGACTGCTTGTTAGCACTTCCTCTGGTAACAGTCACACCAAATGTCTCTGTTGTCACACTGGCATTAAAAGAGCTGAAAGGAAGCTTTTGTGGGTTCATGATTGCATGTGTTTGGCAAAGACGTGTGATATGTTTCCAATTAATATGGACTGTAAATGAACAACAGTCCATGCAGCGCCTCTCGCCCTATGACAGCTGGGATAGGCTCCAGCACCCCCCGTGACCCTGAAAGAGGATGGATGTATATTCCAAATGCAACATTGTTTAGGTTAGCTTTAACAGTTTAAATAGAATTTAAATAGAATTCAAGTACAACATGGTAAGATGTGTCAAGATGATACGTAACTATGAATGGTTAAAACTGAAGCCTGCGCAGTGCCTTAAATCTGCATTCTTTTAAATGACCAGCAGGCGGTGACTTACACTTGCAAAAAGAGGAAGCATTTTAAAGGGAAGTCGGGGGGGAAACAGCACTGGTCTCTCAATGTTTCAGTAAACAGTTTCCTGATGTGTTTTAGTTTTCAGTCACTTAGTCTTACTTAATGCATCATCATCTTCACTTTGTAAAATATGGTGCCCGGTAAAGTAAAGAAAACTATGCATTGTTAATACAGCACCATAAAAAAATACAAAGTGCTTTGACAGACAGGCAGAAAATGAATACTCAAAGGTCAGATTTAAACAGAACGCAATATGGCTAAACAGCTTGAAGGGAAAAAGGCATCACATGTAATGGAATCAAAGAAATACATGCCTAGAAAAATGTGTTTTAACATGTGATTTTCAAGCTGGTTGCTGGTTGGTAACTTTATCTCCTCAGAAGGTCAACCCAAAGTGAAGAGGGCCATGTGACACATCAAACTTCTTGGTAATGTCACAAGAAAAACAATGGTGTGCTTGGTTGCAACGTAACTTTATTCTTTCATGAGTTATTTACAAGTTACTGACCACTTATAAAATGTGTTCAATGTGCTGCCCATTGTGTTGGATTGCAATGCAACCCTCTTCACACACTGATAGCAACACGGCAGGAGAAATGCCAGCACAGGCATCCAGTATCCGTAGTTTCAGGTGCTGCACATCTTGTATCTTCACACCATAGACAGTTGCCTTCAGATGACCCCAAAGATAAATGTCTAAGGGGGTCAGATTGGGAGACCTTGGGGGCCATTCAACTGGCCCACGACCACCAATCCACTTTCCAGGAAACTGTTCATCTAGGAATGCTCGGACTTGGCACCCATAATGTGGTGGTGCACCATCTTGCTGGAAAAACTCAGGGAACGTGCCAGCTTCAGTGCATAAAGAGGGAAACACATCATCATGTAGCAATTTCAAATATCCAATGGCCTTGAGGTTCCCATTGATGAAGAATGGACCCACTATTGTTGTACCCCATATACCACACCAAACCATCACTTTTGTTGTTCCAACAGTCTTGGAGGGATCCATCCAATGTGGGTTAGTGTCAGACCAATAGTGGTGGTTTTGTTTGTTAACTTCACCATTCACATAAAAGTTTGCCTCATCACTGAACAAAATCTTCTGCGTGAACTGAGAGTCCTGTTCCAATCTTTGTTTTGCCCATTCTGCAAATTCCGATCTGGGTCATCCTCGTTGAGATGCTGCAGTAGCTGGAGTTTGTAAGGGCGCCATTTGTGAGTAGCTAATATCCGCCGAAGGGATGTTCGACTAATGCCACTCTCCAGTGACATGCGGCGAGTGCTACGCTGTGGGCTCTTGCTGAATGAAGCTAGGACAGCCACTGATGTTTCTTCATTAGTGACAGTTTTCTTGCGTCCACATTTTGGCAAATCCAACACTGAACCAGTTTCACGAAACTTAGTGAGCAGTTAGCTGACTGTAGCCTGGGAGATGGGTGGTCTCGTAGGGTGTCTTGCATTGAAATCTGCTGCAACAACCCGGTTACTGCGTTCACCAGATATCAACACAATTTCGATCTGCTCCTCACGTGTTAACCTCTTCGACATGTCAATGGCTGTGAACAAAGAGAAACTTGTAAATAACTCATGAAAGAATAAAGTTACGTTGAAACCAAGCACACCATTGTTTTTCTTGTGACATTACCAATAAGTTTGATATGTCACATGGCCCTCTTCCTATTGAAAAAACAACAGTTGTATCCAAGATGGCTGACTTCTAAATGGCCACCATGGTCACCACCCATCTTGAGGAGTTTGCCCCCTCACATATACTAATGTGCCACAAACAGGACTTTAATATCACCAACCATTCCCATGTTATTACGGTGTATCCATATAAATGGCCCACCCTGTATATAGTAATGTCATGTGTGTGTGTATATATGCCATTTTAACAGAGCATTATCTTACTAACTAACTTTCTGGCTCACAAAATTTGGAAACATATAAGGCCTGTGCAGTCTTGCCATTCATATTTTCAGAGGCAGTCTTTGGTAACCTAACCCCTGCTTCTTCTTCTTCCTTTTATTCATTTAACAGTTCTTTATAGGTCATTATCTGTACACTTCCTCCTCAAGTCCTCTTCCTTTCATCACACTTTCAATGCTACAGCCCACGGCAGCAAGGGGAAAAACACCGTCTGAAAGCCATCTGCCCCTCCCGTTTGAAATCAAGAGGAGCTCCTATTCATTTGCTTAATTACCTAATTAACAGAAAGCTAATTACTTTGTTGTGTGCACGCGTATGTGTAGAGAGGCTGTTACGTAACTGATAGTGATCCTCAATTAATTTGTAACTACACTCCATCAAGTCGGGGCCTTAATCCGCACGACACATCGCCAGCATGACACCAACAAAACAGGATAATAAATTCCGACACAGGCACATGGCTGCTGGGCTCTGCTGAGCTCATAGATCCAGTATTGACATGCAGATCAAGCCCATGAAGGAATAGAAAGCTGGGATTGTGTGTTAGATTAACGCCATAAGACTTTATAGACATTTGGATTTTTATCTTTAATTACACCAGACAATCATGTTTACAACCTTATGTTAATCAAATGAAAAGCTGTAGAAAATACAACTCAGAGTAAAGTGCAACTCCTATAGGAATTTTGTGGTGATCATGTAGTTGCATCACAACGAGAGTGCAGACACATTCAAAAGCCAGATGTGCGTGTTTTGGGTGTCAAAGTTTGAGTCTGACAGTTTAGTATTTGAACTGAAATGCAGTGAAGGCTCACAGGAGGCTCTTTATTTTAGGGCCCACAGTGACTGATCTGTCTGTGAATGCTTATAGGCTACAACAGGTAGCGCACCACAGAGACGTATACTCGCTTGTGTGAAATCTTATCTTTGGTTTTGGCCATTTGCCTGCATTTAATTGTTTTTATTTCTTCAGTTGTGAACACGTTGGTTTTAGAGGAAGGTCCCGACATTATAGTTAAACACATAAATCCTGCTAGTTTGGATTCAGGAGACGCCCTCTCTGCTTTTAAGATTAGGCTTAAAGCTTTCCTTTTTGATAAATCATGTAGTTAGTCCTGCTTTCTTCCCCTCATCCCCAACCGTCATGGCAGATGGTTGCCCTTCCCTGAGCCTAGTTCTGCTGTTGTTTTTTTCCTGTTTAAAAGAGATTCTTCCAATTGCTTGCTCATAGAGGGTCATCTGATTGCTGGGGCTTTCTCTCTATCATTGTAGTGTCTCTGCCTCCGTGATTTGGTTCTATACAAATGAAATTGAATTAAAATGAATTGAAATAAATGGCTCAAAGGACAGCTGTCTTGTGCTCTGGCCTTGAAGGGCTGTAAATTTGCACAACACCCACGAGCTACGTGCTATAATACATACACTGTAAACAAAGCATTTTTGGAACATCATCTTTTTTTCTATAACCTGCACTTGTACACTTTACTGATACAGTTTATTTAATAAAAACTGAACACAAAACACAAACAAAATTGGGATCTTATTTTACTCTCTTTAACTCTTTTATTTTAAAAATGAAACCTCTTTGTTTTTCTTTTTAAATGTTTAAAGCCTTTACAGACCTAGTTTATGTGAAGCATTTCGAGAGACAACAGGAAGTAGTTGGTAATGCTGTATTTTCCTGTTTGTTACAGTCACTATGACGTAACAGGGACAATGTCAGCTCACTGTGACTTTTGGTGCACTGCTGATGGTGTCAGAGGTAACTGCAGTAGGGCAGAAGGTCGCCTGACAGTCTCTCAGTAACATAAGAAATAAGAAATCTGACATTTAGGTGCAGAACTGTAGACAGCAGCCTCCTGCAGGCAACACAGAAATATTATTAGGATCATGACGCAGTGTTTTTATTTGTGTTAAGTGGAATAATCAGTGTTTGGTGCCAAGTCAGTGAGCAGTATATGTATTACGCTCAGTGACAGACACCAGACTCCAGTTGGTGAATCACAGGAAAACTTACCAGGCAAAAAACATATATAAAAATCTTTATCATCATTAGTAATGGTATATTAAAGGTTTAAATGCTATATTATTTTAAATACCAGTGCAATGGGATGCTTCAAACTTTATGCCAAGACTTAAATAACAAAACAAAAAAGCATATATTGATGGATTATAAATATCAGAGAAGCTTGTGGATATGAAATTGTGCATGTTTTGTTAGGGGGATTGATTATATGAAGTCAAATATCAATAACCTCAAAATGCGAGTGTTTGTTCAGTGGAAATATTAGAGTAATTCGTCTCATGACAGTGTGCTACCAGAGGGTGGCGCTCTCTACTAAGAAACAGTCTCTCATCAGAGGTCCATCAGCAGCGCTCTGCTCTGATGCAGCCATGATAAATGCAGTGTCCTTTACAGTGAAGTGAGCTGTGCTTCTCCAATATTGATCAAGGCCAAAAAAGAGGAATGAATCAAAGAAATTCAGAGTATTTTCTGAGGGCACATTAATGCTGCCTTACACTCAGCGTTAACTGGACACTTAAACCTTCCCAGTCTCTTCTCCAGGGCATTTGAGTTGTGGTTGCATTTGTATAATTGCTTTTGTGTAAGAGTGAGCAAAACTTTTAAACCAGAACAGTTACTCCAAACAGTGAAACAACTTTGTTGATGTGTAGGTGTGCTGACATTCCCTTTAAAACATCCAGAGGAGCTGGCTTACATGTTAGAAAATGATATGCAGCCCATACTGAAAAGAACCTGGACTTTGATTATCTATACTGTCATTTTCAAAACTATAACCCCCACCACCACCACCACCACCACCACCAATGCTTAAAATTCCTCAAAGCTGGAGATTAAAACATCTATGATGAGTATGTCAAAGCATTTATCTCTTTTTTTATTGAGTGAGGCTTTGGAAGAGTTATGATGAACCATAGATCAGAAAAAATAATAGTAAAATAATAATAATAAAAAAAAGACAGGAGAGTTTTTCTGAAATAACAGAAGTTCATTCAGCCTCAGTTATAATTAGTGAGCTTAGAGATTTTAGCTTTTCTGACAGCCCCCTCTCTCCTGTCACATTTTCAGCTAAAACTAATGCATATCATTACATTTCCCCATAGAAAGGACCTACTAAGTGCTACTAAGTGCTACTGAAATGTACTTGTGACTATGATGTTAGGATCTGCAATGCAATGAACGTTGTTTACCTCAGGTGGATATGACGTCACGGATTTGGAAGATCAAAACAACAACATCCAAATCAGCGATTCTTCCTTTTTTTTCCTCCTTCTTTTCACAGCGTGTTAAAATCTAATAAGAACATTAAGCAAGGAGCTCGTGCCTTTTCCTGCGAGAAAGACTGGCAGGCAGCGAGTGTGAAACTCCACATTTCGCTTTATTTCGACGCCCTCGGTAAGATTATCTTTTAAGTTACTTAGTTAGTTCCCCCCCTCCACCTCCCGGGCGGAGTAATATTCACTGTTTACTGTGTGATTTGTTGTTGCACGCATTCTCGGTACACAAGCTCGCGTGCACGGCTTCGTTATCTCATACTAGCGAATCGGTACCCTCCGCGTGCGCCCTGTTAGCTGCTGTAAAGCGTTTTTTTCCGTTCTGGTAAGTTTCACTACTATTCTAATGTTAACGTTAGCTTTGCTGTTTCGTGTCTAGATACCTGATGCGGCTGCTGCAGCTGCACTCGGATCCTCGCACCGAGTTTGTCTCGGTTTTGTCTTGCTGTTTGCCGAATTGTTACAAATAGCGAAATAAATATACACCTGTATTATTATAACGTAGGGCGATAGGTAGCGCCGTTTTAATGCAGCTGTACCGAGCGGCTTTTACAAGAATAGCTTTACGACTCTATATTTACCCTCTGCTTTTTTGTTCTTTTTCTTTTTTGGGAAAAGTTGGGTTTCTAACTTAGTTGAGGCTACTCGTGAGACCCCGGGGGAAATGCACCTCTCGTCCAAAAAGTATTTTCAAAATGAATGCTACATGTTTATAACGTGCTGCTTAGCAATGGCCGCTAACAGACCGTAATTACCACGCTACATATTAAGGATGTGCTGTAAAAGTTGTTTTTTTGTTAAACTTTACACGGTGAAGGGGAAGTTTTGAGTGCCGTGATTTCTTTGGAGTGAAACCAGGGATGGAGCTTTTCCCCCACGTGTTAGCTGTGCTCCAAACTCAGAAAGACCGGAGGAAGTCAGAAGTGTAGCAAGCCCTCAACTTTGAAAGTTATCATTACTTTTATTTAGCTGTCCATCAGTTGCGTTATTCAAGCGTGTTCTTTCGGTGTGGCTTCCCTGCTCAGCGGTAAGGCTGTGTACCCAACACAAGTAAAAGCGGATATTCATTTCGTAACGTTTCATTAACACAAAGGAATTGCGGAGTTAATTCCTAATTATGGCTGTGGTAACGTAAAATAGCGCTTTGAAAGTGTTAAACGTTATATATTTCAACTTTTATAGTGGTTTGCACAGGATGTGAGACAATGGTTGTGTTGAATAAGATGTGCTGTGGGTTACAGTTGAACATTTTCATAAATGTAAATTGGCTGGAGCTGCGATCACTGTACGGAAAATGGAGATTGTTTTGTTTGTTAATTTAATATTTGCAGATCAAGTTGTTTCAATAGTGTAGTTAAACTTTTTTTTTTTTAACTAATAGACAGTAACATTATTATTTGTGCAAAGGAATGTTGTACAGCACTGTAGCATTTAAGCTCACCTATTGCAAAGACGTTAAAACATATTTTTAAATTATTTTAACGTGCATTTTTTAACAGGGGTCTTACAGGCAAATAAGCACTATTTACAAATACAGTGGATAACTAATAAACAAATTATCTGATACACTCAGTCTGTATTAATTTTTAATATTAGGTAGAATTAAAATAGTGCCAAAAATTATTATATATATTTTTTAATAACTAAAGTAAATAAATATAAATAAATAAAGTCTTTCCCTAATGTTTCATACAGTAAGATTGCAGATGGCAACTAAAACTATCTGAAATTTTACAAAAGGGAAACTGCAGCTTTAACAACTATTGCTGGCAGTGCTCCCTCCTTCTTGGTCTTTGGATTAGTCATTGTCTGAGGGGAAAAAAACACTTTTTTGTAGGAGAAGTAAAGTAAACAGCCTCCAACAAGCGAACCTTGACAACCCAGATTAAGGAAAACATTGGAGATCAAACAGTGCTGCTGCTGGGCTGTTGTCATGAGCTGCCTGAGAGAGAGCTGCAGACTATTTGAACAGGCACTGGGGTTTGTGTGCTCACTTATGCAGAAATGGACCTTCGCAAATGCTGACCCAGGTTTCCAAAAAAAAAAAAAAAAAGGAAAAACTCAGGATGAACTTTCTTTGCAACTTTTCCAGGGCCTGCTGTTTGACACGGCTATTACATACAGACGTTCAACCTTCTGCTGTTTCTGATGGGAACGACCTAAGTGTGTCCCCCACGCCTCCGTCTACAAATGAGAAAGACTGTACTTTCCTGCTCCGTACTGAAACTGAATAAATTGAGTTGGCGAGGGGGGTTTTAAAAAAAAAAATAGCTTGAAATTTGAGGAAGAGCAGCTGTATGCATTGTAATGACGCAAGATGCTTAACACACCAATCTGTGATTTTGTATAATTTAGAAAGCCCTTGTTACTAGTTTGGCCTCTTCAGGCTTGGGTAAGGCTCTTCTTTGTAGAGAGCCGAGGTTCAACTGGTAAGAAAGTAATCAGTCACTCATGCATTCAGTGCGAGGACTCCCATCCCTGAGTGGAGCGGCCCTCTCTTTCATCTGACGGCTCAGTATTTGTGAACACACATTGAAATACCCTGTGCTGGGTACAGAAGGGCTGTAAACTGACTGTGCACCCGAGCTCGCAGCTGAATGATAAGGAGAGTTATTTTCGGGTCCAGTGTGGGAATAAGGTTCTGCTTTCACTATATTGTTTCCTTCAGATTTATTTGCCTGCTTCACCCCTCATTTGATTGCAGATTACAAGACGCCCTCAAAACCAGTTGCTCGAAACCTTTTTTTTTTCCACAAACCAAGACAAGTGACAGATGAATAAAAGGGAATTTTCTGGTAAATGAATTTGTCGTGTGATTTTTGCATGTTTGATTCACACGACACAAAAGGGGGAGAAGAGTACCGGCAATATGAATATGAGTGTAGCATGCTCATTAATGCTGTGTTACACGAATGGATAACAAAGGAAAGCAGAACAATATTTCCAGGGTAAAGGTTAGTGTGTCCCGGCCCCTGTGGCGCGGCCCGTGGCAGACTGTTCTCTGTGACAGCAAAGGCGATTGGTCAGAGAGTGGACAGCTTCAGGTGAGCTCTGCGCAGCTCCTCGGTCTCTATGGAGACTGCCAAAACGCTCAGGATGGCTATTAACTTGGGCAGCCATTAATTACTGTCTTCTACTGTCATCTGTCCTTAATAAAGGCAGGGATGCTGACAAAAAAATGTCATCCGCCTGCATGGGAGGAGAGAGAGCATGCAATTACAATCAATTAACTTGAGTTACAAAATGAATTTACTACTGGTGTTGTGTTTTAGGAATACAGTGCAACACTGGAGCACAGCCTGTTTATTGCTGGGAAATAAATTATACTTGAGCTGTTTAAATATATAAGAATATTTACTTTATCCTCTATGGTGTTTTTACATTGGATTTCAAAATAAAATGTATTTATTTTAATCACATAAGAGAAAGCAAACAGGAACAAACAATTTAAGAGAAGGGACACTTGTGTTTTTAGGAGTGCAGCAGAACCCATCCACATCACATGTTTTTAGTAAATAATCAAAATATTCCAAATTTAGCTAGTTATAAATAAGTGAATAGACAGTGTTATGAATTGTTGCTGGTAGACTTATACGAATATCCAAACAGTTTAATATGATAATTGTGCTCTTATTCCTATGAGTCCATGTTTTTCTCTCGAGCTACAATGCAGTAGCTTAAAAATCAGAATTTCCTCTGTAATACAACACCACAGAAGGTTTGGGGAAGGATGCAGGTAAGCTACAAACATTTTGGTCCAGACATGAGGGGCTCAGACATATGCTGCAAGCTGTGCTCAGCTGCCAGGCTGAACCTCAGCACCTGTTTCTATCAGCTGTCCAGTCTGTGTGTGTGTTTATGATGTTGCACGGTTGGGCTGATAATATCATTTTTTAGGGATTTTTCTCCAAAATGTATTGATAATCATTCACACAGATTAACTCACATTTTCGGCTGAATTTAATCAGGCTTTTTTTTGTGTCAGTGAACCGTATTTCTGCAACATCCTGGTTTGTTTTGCTCACAAATTCACTCTCACATTACTCAGTAGCTGTGACCTGAACATCAGTGTAACATTATGATAGAAATATGTTTATTATTAATATTTGCCAGTGTAATAACACCCTAATAGCGTATTTGTTTTATACACTACCTAAAGATGTACCACATATGTGTGTGTTTTGAGTGTATATAGGTTGTTTACTGACCCCCTAGATAATAACGTGCTGTTCTGTTTGTCATTCCAGGACAACATGGACAGGAAGTGAAGCCAGCTCTGAGAATAATCTAAAGCCACTTGTGACAGTTTGTGACATCAGAACTGTAAGTGGTTCTCAACTCTGTTAAAACTTCCATAGTTTATGTAGACACTGACTTATGATTTGAAGCCTCTCTGTGTGTGATTTGTCTCACAGATTTTTCCTTACAGTGTGAAGTGATGTAGACCCTAACGTTTGTTGCTTTGCTTGTCACTGCAGAAAAAAAGATAAAACCGTAATCACAGATGAACTAATTTAATGTTTGGATAGAATATCAGGAAAATCCTGACGTCAAAACCTGATTCAACCATCAGTGACAGCAATATGATCTAAGTTACTATGCTATATATCAGCAGCAGTGAATCAGGTGGAAGCAGAGAGCTAAAGTAGCATCGAAAAAGCTAACAGGAAAATCTCAGCAGTTTGGGGGGGTTTCACGCTAGTTATGTCAATAGATTTCATTGCTATGTTTGCCAAAATTTGAAGATAACCTGCAAACTGTGGTCAACTGAGTTGGTGCAACTGAAAAACTGCAGTGATGCTTTCTTTCTCTTTGTCAGTCTCATTGTTTTTATGTTTTGTGTTTACTGCACTTGTGGTAACATTAAGTGTTGTTACCAGCTCTTTTAATATTTTTCACTTCATTCGTATCCTCTCTCCACTCCATGTAAACATGTGTGTGTATGTGTGAGGAACAGTAAAATAAAGTGCACTCAGACTGAGTGGAGGAAAGGTGAAACTACACTACTATACATGACCGTAAATAACAGCTGCCTACACTGAAGTGAGATTAAACTAGTGCAAATGAATTAGATGATTAAGATGAACACGATTTCTAAACTTCGTATTTGTTTTTTTCTCATTATTATTTACTATTTTATGCAAAAAAATACAAAGTCAATAAAATTGATGTATTTATTTGTTACATTTTATTTTACCAGGTTTGGAAAGCAGTGTCTGAGTCAAGACCAATGTTGTCTTATACAGTCCCACTTTGTTTCTCACAGTGAGGAATGCATCTTATTTACACCTAACCACCAACGGTGTTAAATTAGGACATGGTATAATGGAAAAAAAGGTGACTGGGTGCATCCCTAATGGTTACTGTTGAGATAAAAGGGTCAGCTGCGTTGTAATTCCAGAGCTCATATGATGCAGGGTGTTAAAAAGTCAGCCAGTTTTACTGGTGTAGGAATTGTGATATTTATCTAACATAGACGTGACTCAATACAATGTGAAAAATCATAATCCAAAAATTGTAATAAAAAAAGGCAAAAAAAATTTTTTTCAATACATCAGTGGCAACTTGTGTGGTTTAGTATCTTTAAGCTGACTTCACTAGAATCTGTTTTCTAGTTAAGCCATGTGGTTAGATCTGCGATGTAGTTTGTCTGTTTGTGAAGAGTTTGATTCTTCTGTTGCCACGCTGTAATTTTCACTTTTTATCTTTGGTGGCTTTTCATGCTATGGCACAGATTTCTCTGTTCATGCAGAAGAAAAGGAGACTTTACTTGAATCACACTGTGTAAATCTTAAAACCTATCCAAAGCTGGATCTCTAGCACTTCAAAATAAAAGCTTTCCGGGCTTGCTTGTAGATTAGATCAATACTATGGTTTGTGGGAATAAGAGTAGCAAAACTGACATTTATTGATAGGAAAATGTCACAGACTACTATTTAAGCCTCTGTAAGTGTAGTAGGGATATGAAAAAATAAAAATAATAAAAATATAAAATGAGGTTGCAGGAGAAATTTTTTTTTAGGGCCTCATCTTTGACTTCTTCGCTGTGTTTTCACTTGCCAGTCCAAGCGTAATAAGAAACATAACATGGCAGAGCCTGCTCTTCCATCATCATTGCTGGGTGGAAAGTTGGTGTGCTTTGATCATGTCTTTTGGGCGCATCACTCCGGCTTAGCCTGCTGCTCGCTATGTGATAAGCCATCAGAGTACTCAGATCTGAGCCGGCAGCTCCGTGGGCTTGAGGAGAGACAGGAGAGAGTAATGGAGATGAGGAAAGAGCAGCAATGCAAATTTTGTTGACAGACTGTTGCTGCAGCTGTTCTCCTTGCCTTTGAATTCGACAATGTTACTGTCCCACTTCACTCATCTGTGAAGAAAAGGCCACATTTCATTTTTAAGTCCATTCTCAGTCAACAGCACCATCACAAGCTGTATTTTTTCCACCCTGTTTGTAATTAAAATACCTTTAATTAGAGTCTCATACTAGTTGTAAACACGTGTGATTTAATTATTTCACAAACTGCTATGCTCAGATGTACTGTAAGTGCAGTTAACAGATACAAGTTCACTTTGATGTTGAATGCTACCCCTTTCTCTCTGCTTTCCTCTGTTTCTGCATAAAACATCATTTTGTACCCCCATTATGAAACGGCACTCCTAATTGACGGGTTGTTGCTTGTTTATTTGATATATATTTACCAGCTGGGAGGTAATTGGGAAGCAGTAATTACCCAAGATGCAGTGCAGCGCTTAAGCAAAGGTGCTACCATGCTGATGAGTCTGGAGCACAGATGAAAGTATGCAGGTTACTATTATCATCCTAGCAAGCTGTTTAAACACTTGACAGCTGAGAGCAGAGATGGCTAATTGGGCCTGTGTCCCTTATACAGCCTCATTGTTTACTATGATGATGTACAGTGTGAGATCAAACACACGATACTTTCATCTTTTTTTGTACAATTGTTAATGGCATACCTTAGGAGATAATAGCGACAATAAAAGGCCAGTGGACGTAAGGGCCTTATGGATCCGTGGTCCATCGGGATGATGTAGCTCTCTCACTGATAATGGCCTTGTTAACTGAGATTCATTACTTCTTCATTCAGAGTCCCCTGGATATTGAGGAAGAGTGTTCTCAAACTATTGTTTTTGCTTCGGTGAAGTCATTCTGATGTGGTTTTGTGAGCTATTCATGGAAAGCGGTGACGGTATCTTCCCTGACTCCTGATGATTCAGTTGACCTGAGACTGGGGCGGCGCGGGTGGTATTTGACTTTTCTTTTGCTACTCAATTCCACTTTCACACCGAGTCTCGCTTTCTCTCTCTCTCAAACACACAGACTTTCTTTCAGTCTCCAGTTCACTCCCTCTGACAGTTCGAAACTCTCACCTTGTTTGTGTGCAGGCTGCTGTTGTTTGGTAGCCCGCTCTCCCAGTAGATCCTCAGATGTTGTTGTTGTTTGCCTGTATTGGTTGGAGTGTGTGACTTGCATTTGCCTGGCCTCCTTGGAGGGAGTTTGTTTTTGTTCTCAGCGTTGTAAACAGGGTGGGGCTCCATTCCCAAACCACTCAGTTGGAGATGGTTATTTTCACAGGAGTTATTTCTTTAATCATTTTGGTCAATAGATTAGCCAGGGCTGGAATTATGTGTTGAAGCAGATAATGTGGATAGCCATTTGCTGCATGTGCTGACTAGATAAACGCTGTTGTTTTTGTGATTAAAGTAGTTTTGTTGATATCGCTAACTTTGGTAGTACTGGATGATATTTTTTATGCATCATTCCTTTTTTTCTTTTTTGTAAACAAAGCAAAGTTACACAAAGTTACATTTTACCACAGTATAGTGTCTTCAGATGATTCTGTCACAAATGAATTTAGACAAATTGAATGAAATCTACACCCAGTTTTTTAAAATAACGTTAAATGTAATAAAATAATTTACTTTTAAATTACTAAGATATGAATAGCAAGATAATAATGAAAAATTTAAAAGGAGATTGTGGGAAAACAGTGTATAATTTCCTATTTAATATTTCCATTGTGTGCGACAGTATTTGCTAGTTTCAAGTAGTTACTCGTTTTTTTTAATGTTTTTTTTTAAACCAGAAAAAAGATTGACGTTTTTTTCAGTTTTCAATTTTTTCAATTTTCATTGGGGTTTTTTCAATAATATTTTAAATACCAAAAAGCCACAATGAACTCAAGTCCCAGCCACGTCCACAAAGCAATTATTATTAATTTCATTGTAACCAATTGGCGAAACATGTCTGAGTTTGGCGTTTCTTCAAAACGCAAGTTTGCAATTTACACAAAGTTGCTGAATTGCGGTGGGAAACAAAAAACCAGACGTTGACACTCCTACAGCTACAGTTGTTTTGAAATAATTTTAGTCTCATATTTGACTTGTTCTAGACTCCCAGTCTGTATAATATTTCCGGGTTTGTGTTTATCAGGTGTAAAGTTGAGATCCACAGAGATCCTTGTCAGATACATTTGTGGCTTTCACAGAGCGGCTCAGCATCAGAGGTTGCAAACATGTGTAAAGTCCCTTTTCGATGGGAGGCGGCAACCGCAGTGGCTGTCGGTTATCCTGCAAAAAGTAATCAAATGGCAGCAAACAAAGCAGTGCACTAACAACGTGTAATAGCGTTACACACGGCAAGTGGCACAGTAAAATGGAATGGAGGTAAACTTGGTCAAATCTGTACCCTGAAATCTGAATGCAGTGCTTTGTCACCCTGCAGTGTCAATACTGCACAGTTACTATCAGAGTTGTTAATCCTGAGACGAATGCTACAGTACTGTTGTATCATCATGTAAGTCTAAACATTTCGTTGATTTGTTTAGTACGTGGGGGTGACACTAATAGCGTTTCATGAAATTGGTGTCATGAAATTAGCTGTTGATCTATTCATATGCTGGTTTTATTTCTCCTGTAGCAGTTTGTTCAGGTATATAATTTATGGAATAGAGCTCTCTTAATAAAATTAAACAAAATATAGTAATGTAGTTTAAATAAGGTACTTTTATTGTATCTTCAGTGCTGTCCTAATCGTGTAGAAGGTGCTGTAGCAGCATTTCAATGGCAGTATTTCTCTGTTTCCTAAGACCAGTCGGCTTTCTCTCTTGACAGTAAGCGTGCACGTGCACATTGTGCTCAGGTGACATAACAGCACGCTAGAACAACAGGCACATAGCTCATTTGTAAAACGTGACCTCTGAACAAAATGAGTGTTTACGGTGGCAAGAAAAAGACAGCAGCAAAAAGTAGTTGTAAAAAAGGACAGACCTTAGCGATCAGCTTCTTTACAAGATTTACATAAGCTCTTAAATATCTCTCATAAATGTGCAATTGCAGTTGATGTGAATGGGGACTTGGCTTATGCAGCTGGTCTAAAAAAAGATGGAGACAGAACAAGAGAATGAGTGGGTGAGTCACAGAGAGAAACTAAACTAGAACTGAAACCTATTTGTTGCTTATTTTGTTCCAGGTAGTAGAGTTAAAAGCATGAGAAAAAGTCTAATTGTGTACTTAAGGAGTGATGTGAACAGCACGTCACTTTCAGGTCTCTGCAAAAAGTGACGCTGGGAACGCCAAAGGCTGACTTTGTGTTTATAATGACTTATGTACCGGTCAAGCTTACAACACATTGAAACAGTGTGCATAAAAAAGCAACCAAATTCTTTTTCCATGCCAGGTTTCCTACCAGACAAACAAACAAAAACAGAACACACACACACGTATGTATTATTCATTTCACTGTATATACCTTTAATACTTTTGATAGAATCACTGAACGTATTTGGATAATTTCCTTAACTTTGGACTCGAGGCTGTAAATGACTAAATTTTGGAATTCAGAAATCAAAAGTCGAGGCCTCTCGAAACTAATGTCTCGTCATAACTCAAGAAGTCATATGCTGAGAATTTCACACAGAGTTTTTAACGTGAATTGATGTCCTTTCAACTTCCCGTTCTGCAGAAACACTTTCTGGCAACTTTTTTTTCAACAGGAATAGAAGGGGGAATTGTAACCATAATTCACATGTGTTGTGTTACTAAAACCACCTACACAAGGTGGGCTTGTGATTGGTTTTGTTTCTCTATTTATTTGTTTTTCTATTTTTAGCATGATTACTCAAAAGGCTATGGATGGATGTGAGCTTAACCTGATTTTAGCAGTGATTCTGTTTTGCATCCGTATCTGTACTCTTGATCATTTCATTTGATACTTTTTGAAACACTCGTCAAATCGAAATTAGAAAAGTAGGTGAAAATCATCTAGATGTACTCTAGAAAAAATTATAAAGGAATTCTAGATATTCTTTTGGGTCCAGGGTCTCACACAAGTCGTGCTTTTCTGCAGTGTGTGAAAACTGACTACAAGTCCAGACATTGTGAAATGTAAGACTAATAAGAGCGATACTGGCAAAAGACATCAAAGTACATTCAGCGTCATGCTCCACGGTTGCTTTCCCTCTAGCTCACGGCTGGTACAATTTACATTTTATAGTTTACAGCCTTTTGTCTAAAAAATTCTGCACCTGTTGTAAATGCTGTAAATGTAACTTAAGCAATTAGCTGTTTTGAGTTATTGGATATTTTTCTGAAAGCCTTTTCATGTTGTTCATAAGGGGTGCATGATGTACAAGGTTTTAATGTGTTGACCGATCAATTTCTCACACTGAAAACAACTCATAGTGAGAAATGAGTAAATCAATCTTTTCATATCCTGCTACACAGAGGAGCCGGGCCAGGCTTTTGAGTGCATTTCTGTGTACTTTATATGCAATTGTATGCCGAGATTGAAGGGCTAATTCAAAGAATTTTAATCACTCTGACAAACCCTCTTGCAGTGTCATCTTTTTTGCAAATGCCCTATAAAATGAATAGATGAGCAGTCTCTTTTTAGAGCATAATGGCTGCATTAGAATATGAGATGGATAGTAGATGAAAATTCTGAATCCTACATCTACGCTTTCTCTTTCACTCAGTCACTCTGATCTCTTTTATCAATAGTGATCCTGTTTAAAAGAACTTCCAGGGCACAGTGAAGTGTTTAGTTCAACCTCACATAGACAGAGCAATGGAAAAAGCAGAGGTGAGAACAATTTGAGCAATAAATTTTAGAATCACTGGTGCAGGATTGACTGTTTCAGTACAGGATTAGCTAATGTATGATTTCATGCTCTAGAAGCAATAATAGATTTGTTTTGTTTTTGCCTTCAAATCCCTCCACCTTCATTGATTGCAACGCCACACCCTCCTACCAGTGACCATCATAGTGACAGATTTTTTTCCACCAAGTGAGATCATGCCATTGGAGACTGTGAGTTGTTCTCACCAGGGTCAACCACATAATGCCAGTCAATATGTAAACAATGGTGGAGACAGTTTCTCATAGTCTAACTGACATTTTCTTGGCTGATGATTCATCTGAAGATGTCATCTCACAAAGTGTTTTCAGGGTGCTCTGTACTTAGAGAATGAATATTTCACTCAGTGATCTCTGTTCACCGCATTCACTGCCATATGCAGCATATGTTAGTATCACAGGCTGTTCACGGCAATTGACTTCTTGTCTGGACTCTGGTCCACTGTATTCCTGACATCAGAACAGAAGTTCTTGTCTAAACAAACTATTATTGCTGACAGAATGGACCTATTTATTTTCATTTTTCATTTTTACTGTAAACTTTCCAGTCCCTAAAACACAAGAAAAACCCCTGAAGAAATGGAGTGAACATCAGAAGTGGCTCTGATCATGTCCAAACAAACCTTGAATCTCTAAAGATAACAGATAAAATGTTGTTTAATTTGTTCTCCACTGCTTTTTAAATACGATATTTCCTTCTCTAATTGGTGATATGCACAAATTTGAGCATTTAATTGCAATAGATGCACTATTTTCCTGTGACAGCCTACAGTAAAAAGAGTGAAAACACCCGTAAAATGAGTTTCAAAGCACTCCTGCAGCATCATCTAAAATGTTTATTCATACTGAATAGATATCAGCATGTGTCGTTGAATGTGTCAGCTGACAAATGATGAGAAACTTTAGTGTAGAGCTGCCAGAAATAAATATATTTCTATTTGATTTTTTAAACACACAAATAAAACCACGAGGGTAAATGAGTATTCACCTCAAATTATTCAGTACAGGATGTTTTGGTTTGTGATGACACTTCCATTCGGTTTGCCCCGTGATTGATGTCAGAAGTCTTTCAAAACAATAATGTAGAATGCACCACCAGAATCCACCTGAACATTTTTGCAGTTAGCAAGTTGTTTTTGATCAGATGACATGTGGATGATTTTTATCAGATGGTGGCTACGTGCTACTATTGAGAGAACGATTAACAGGCGTTGTATTATTTACTACAACATTGTCGTTATCAGTATTGGGAAATGAGAAAACATATGCAGTGATAATTCACTTACAGCCACAGAGTTGTTGTTGCTTCACCGGTAAACGTTTTAATATGCTAATGATGTTGTGTTGAGGACACCTCCACATAAGGAGTAAACATAGGCGCCTTGTATTTTATCCTCCTTTTGTTTGTTTTTTTGCTTCTTTAGATGGTGGTTTGATCAGTGTCAGCTAAAGGCATGTTTCTGATATAAAGAGCTCTGTTACTGAAGTTACAGGAGGCAAAGGAGTTTCCTTGCTTTCATGTTGTGAGAGTGAAACCACAGATATTTTTCTGCTTTCTCCACTCGTGCTAATGTAAATGATTTGCATGGAGTTTGTCCCTGCTGATTAAGGCTGTTTGGACTGTTCTTCTTTGGAACCATGCCAATTGAATTTTCTGCCTTCTAACACGCTTGGAGAGTGGGGAATATGGTTCTCATTGGGGCCTGAGGCTTGATCTCCTTCTAGCCTCCCCCAGTCCTCTCACATCACTCTGACAATTAGTAAGCTCGACCATTCCCAAATGACACACGTAATTAAAGAGTTGGCATTATAATTACAATATGCTTATTGTCTGTTTATGGGTTCTGTGAAGTGCATAATGCACTTGGAGATTTCTTTGGTGTAAATGGATTTAGGGCTCTTAATATACTTGGTGGCAAATGTGATTTCATGTGGTTAACATCTTGAAAAACCTCCTTTATCAGCCCGCTGACAGTTGCTCGGTTTGTCACGCATAAAACACAATTTTGGCTGAAAGAAAAAGGTGGTACCAGAAAAAAAATTATTTAGTCATGGGCTTTTAACAGGTACAACAGTAAATGTATGTTAAGTAAATGATGCAATTTATTTCCTTTTTCTCATTGCCAGATTGGCTGCCACGGGACCTCTGCCAGCTTTAAATAAGTGGTACACAGATGGTATTCACATGGTGCCCACTTGGTTACAAAACGGTCCCAGGGAATAAAGCCCTGCTACAACAACCATTAGGTCAGCTGGTGAGCCTGTTGCTTTTGCACTTGTGTGTACAAATGGGTTAATGTTGTGTCATTGGGCCGAATTCTTTGGTTAGCACGGCTCGTTCTCCGGGCTCCAAAGTGAAATGGAAGATGCACTGGTGAAGGCTGGGATAGAGAAATAGGAGAGAGATCCTCTCCTCTCCTCTCCTCTCCTCTCCTCTCCTCTCCTCTCCTCTCCTCTCCTCTCACTCTGCAGCTGTGCAGGTCTCCAGGCTTGCTGGCTTTTTGGAGAAGTGGTGAACTGTGTCATCTCTAGTCACTAACAACTAACAGCTGCAGCGCCAGCCGTTGCTGCAGATCGAGGGACAATGTGGAACCGATTTTCTAACATAGAGAAATAAATAAACAAAGCCTGTGGAAAAAAAGAAACAATACCACAAACAACACACAGCTTATGCAAATGCGGGGAAATGTGTTCGGGAATCGATAAGCCCTATTTGTGTGCAAAGAGACTATAGGACAAGAGTGACCATTTTACCAGAGATCCACATAACCTGTGTGTGCTATTTTATTTGCAAGTGATACCTCAGAATATGTGTTTTTTTCTCCGTTACAGTATACGTCAAAGCTGCACATTATTATTTGCTAGTGCGTGTACTCGTAACATACCAGATGTTTGAACTAAAGTTGAAGCAAAGTTTTAGTCACTGTGGTGAGAAAGGAGTCAAACTTTTAGTGGGCTAAAGGTTGAATATCATAACAAACTGCACACTCACATAGTTAATTAGAGATATTTTTCAGGAAATAGTAAATCTATGTCAGCATCTTAAGCCCTTTTACTTTTGGTCTCATTTGCTGCTCTTATAAATTTGGGCATTCTGAGTGTGGCAAGAAAAATGAAAACTTAACATTGTTTAGCTTTTAATCCCAGTCACCTTGTAATTGTTTCTTTGTCATAAGCAGCTATTACTATTGCTAGAAAATGGTAATGCTTTGAGAGACTCATCTCTTCCAGAGAATGGCTCTCTATCACACTCTCACATTCTTTTAAAAGGGAAAAGGAAGATGAATTTTGTCCATAAAGGCTGTATCACAAGGGCTTTTTATCCTAAATGGCTCTGGGGATTGTTATCTGTGGGAAGTGTGTCCTGCCTCCGTCGTGTTCAATCAAGTGTCCACTTAGCTGTGACTGGGAGTAATTGTTCCCAAGTGGGCCACACACTGACCTGTTAATGTCTGTGTTGACCCTGTAACCTTGTCAGCACGTCTTAGGGAGGAGTTTAAATCATGTGGATCTCCTCGGTGTCTTTACGCTACCGGGTCAAGTGGGCGTTGGTCCTGAAACACCACTCTCTTGTAATGGTCCCTGGTAGCATGGGTCAGCTAGGGGTGTTCCCAAAGATCGCCTCTTATTAAATGAGGTGCTGGGAGTGCTGTGACTTAATGGGTCAGGCCATTGATCCGATTCACCGCCAGTGTCCCAGTCTCTGCTCTGCGGCCCAGTCGGTGACTTGACTCTAGCTGATTTTAAGTTACACTAAACCAGAGAGCCATCTCACTTTGAATGTATCTTACTGAACCCTTCCCTTGAATTTCAGACTTTACACAGTACACATTCAAGGCAGCAGTGATGTTCACACATGGGCCTCTGCCCAGTCGGAAGATTTAAATAGTCCTGGGTGGCAGAGCAAGCTTGAGTGTACGCCTAGAGGAGGATGAAATATAACTTTTAGTTGTTTACTCATAAAGTTGCTTACTCATAATGTATAGTTACATTCATAGAAAGCTATTTCTGATATTTTTGTATGATGTATGGATGCACTGATATATAGTCTGATTATGAATTTAGGTCAATTTTGGCACTGCTGACTAGTATTAGCATATAGATAAATAATGGTAAATAGTGGTAAATGGTCTGTATTTGTATAGCGCTTTACTTGGTCCTAAGGACCCCAAAGTGCTTTACACTATACACAATCATCCACCCATTCACACACACATTCACACACTGGTGATGGCAGCTACAGTGTAGCCACAGCCACCCTGGGGCGCACTGACAGAGGCGAGGCTGCCAGACACTGGCGCCACCGGGCCCTCTGACCACCACCAGTAGGCAACGGGTGAAGTGTCTTGCCCAAGGACACAACGACCGAGACTGTCCAAGCCGGGGCTCGAACCGGCAACCTTCCGATTTCAAGACGAACGCCCAACTCTTGAGCTACGATCGCCCCCATTGTGGTTGAGTAGTATGTTATTTCTCGAAACGGAGATGTCTTTGTTTACCAGGAACAAAGAGATAACTAAATAGATACAAAATAAAAAGACTGGATATATCATTATTAGCTATTGGCCAAATAGTTTTTTAAACATCAAATCATAAGAGCACTGAGAGCTCATGAAATCCCAGTCTATTTGTGATACAGCGCGTAAATCCCATCATATTTGGATCTTCTCATGAAGTCTGAGTGCTGTACATTTGATGTGGCAAACTTGGCAGCAATCCTTGGCCGAAGTCACAGACCGCCCTCTGTCGTCAAACTTGAAGTTAGGGGACCGTCTGAAAGGAAGTGCTTCAATTGAAGGGCATGGGGACACAATAGAGGAGCCATCAATCCATGAGGGGGGCTGTCTGTTGGGATCAACATTTTTTGTGAGTAATGACAGGCATGCAACAGAGTAATCAGAAGGGTCTTATCTTGGGCCAATGGTAGGCCCAGGAATGTGGACGGCCTGTGGAAACAGCAGTCGCACTAATGGGGTTAGTTGAATTCCATACTGGTGAATTATGAGGAGCTGGGACGTTTGGGCTGTGGTTTGTTGTGTCTGGTTGGAAAGCTACACCGCTCCACACACAGAGTTATAGATTTGGTTTTTAACACGCTTTCTCATAGAGCAGGCCAATTAACTGGGAGCTGCACTGCTTTGCTGTGTTGCTAGAGACACAGCCACATTAAACAGCAAACATGTACACACATATATCACGGGCCAACAAGCCACACATGCAGCCGTGACTCCTGTGACAGGGACAAAACCAGATGTAATCTGTTATGCAGCCTCATTTGCATGATCTGAATTGTATATGGAAGTCATTAGCCTCTTTCCACTTGTTTATCTGGCTACAGATGAATGCTTTTGAGCTAAACAGGTTTTTAAATAAACTACATGCATGTCGTGTTGCAAGCTATTTTGGAATGTACAAGTGCTGTGACATTTATGTCAAAGACTATACAGTAATATAAAATATGTTACTCATGTTTCTGTTTTACACTCATCAAACCACTCGGAGTTGTGGCATTTTTCTTGTCATATCGCGACGGTGATTAACGCCTATTACACAACCTTAATTATCCTTTTGTGTCACCTTGCTTATTTTGTTGTGCGATTTGGTACTGTTCTTTGCTGCTTTTCTTTTTTACATTTACATATTATAAAGTACACGCTGTATAAAATCAATTCAGCATATTGTTATGTTGATATTGCAACTACTCAAAGGGAATATTGTAACATCTTTACTGGTTTAGGGTCAGACATAAACCACAGATACAAACACTTTTGATATTTTTCATTGTGTATCTGTCATAGTTTCTTATGTGCATGTTCTGATATGAAAGGAAGATAACTTGGTATGCATATAGGCCAAGAGATGCCAACAGGAATCAGTGTGTCATAACTTAACAAATACCTGTGGCTGAAGACCATCACGTTTACTTTTGACATTCCTTATGTCATTTCTGTACGCGTGGGCTTCGCGGACCGGGGTAGGGGCTTTCCCCACCTTTCACTTCCTGTTTGTAATCTTTGTATCTTTCCCCTTCCTTTTCTCTCTCTCTCTCTCTCTGTTTGTGTCCTCTGTGTGAAACCCCCGTGGTCCTGCCCTCAAGACCGTAAGCTGAAGTCTGATTGGAGGAATGGCGTGCCAATCGACCCTGCACCAGTGATCAGGGTATGTGTCAGTCCTCCCACTATAACTCTTCTCTTACTGCATACAGTAATGTGCCTGCTGTTTGTCTGTGAAGTGTCTTCAAAGCACTGTAAGATGTGACTTTTTGGCTTCTGTGTTTCAAGCCATAATTTGTTTGAAACACATCCCAACAAAATATCGTCAGTTTTTTAGCAGTTTCACTGTTAGGCTTCACTGGCTACTAAGCACAGATGTGAATAATAGAGACACAAATAGTCCCGGAGAGAGTTTACTGTTTTGGGGAAAATATCTAATTTTAGTGACCATTATTGCAATTATTTTAAATAAATAAACTTCAGCTCTGCATCTGGGAGGACTGGTCCCAGGCTTCTAAACTGCTGGCCCGCTTGTCCAGTTTTTGCCAGCAGTTTAAAAAAGGCTGCTCCTGTAAGTGGCTGTTTTCCCAGATGGAGAATCAGGACAGTCAATCAGGGGTACTTCACTACCCCCTATTCCTGGAGGTCCCAATTCAGACCTTTTAAATGGAAACTCTTAAAACAATGATATGATATTGTTCGATTCAAGTATGAAGGATAATAATACAAAAGTTTAACCATGATTTGGGTAACATTTTGAGGGTGAAGTTGTAATTCTAGCTGTTCTGACCATTACAACCATTTAAAATGTCCTTATATTATCTTCTTGAAACAGTGAGGTGATTAACTGAATAATAATAGTTGGCACCTGATTTTTGGATGAATTCAGAAAGAGTATAAAAGCATAAAAATTCACAGCTTCCTAAATATTTGCTGGTTTTCAGAGTCTTCTGTGAAAGTAGCTTAAATCTTTGTATCTTTGGGTTTTGGATTGCTGGTCAGACAAAACATGACATGTCCTTGAGCATCAGAACTTGATAATGGGAATTGTTTGCATTTTGTTAGAGATAATAAAATTAGCTGTTGCTCTGCTAGTCTGAAAGAATAACACAAATGACTGCTTTAATATATAAAAAAAGCCTTTTCTTCTTCCAGAAAAATCCATACTTTTTGTTTTCGTGACTGTTATGTCCAGAAGTTTTTAGTGCCCCATTATAACAACAGTCTAAAATCAATAAATTGTTTAATATCTGTTAATGCAGCACGTCACGCGCTGTTTAAACGTTGCACCATCTGCTGCTTTCTGTTTGTGACTCTCCTTTGTTTTTTAATATCTTTGGTGTGAAGTAGTCTTTCCATCCCTCTTCTCACCTCTGTCTGCCCCGGGAGCCCTGATTGGCTGAACACTTTCCGCACTATAGTCTGGCTGCTTGCCAGCCATACTGCCAGTGGCTGCCGTGCCCCCTGATCAGAAGAGAATGTGACATTTGTGCAGAGGTAATGGAATCTGCGTGCAATTAAATCTCTGACTGTGAAGAGGAGTCTATCTCCTCCTGCTCCCCCCATCTCCTGCCATTCCCAGCAGCAGGGGGGGTCAGGCACGATGATGAAACCATCCCAGCAGGCCCCTTCACTGCACTCTGTTTCCCAATCTCCATGTCAGGTTGTATTTTTTAACTTTGCCGCACTAGACCTGCCTCTATCTGGCAATTAATTGCAGAAAACATCCGTTAGGAATCTCTCCAAATATTGTATAAAAATTAATATTCAATTAGAAAGATTACGTTACACGGCGGTAACATTACCAGCGTTGTGGTGAATACTGCTGCAGGTGACAGTTGTTATTTAGTCGTGAGCGTTGTTGGGTAGTTAAGCATGGTCGAATGTGTTCTTTTCTTAGACGACTGGCACAGAGCGAGAAAGACAGAGAGGCAGAGGGCAGATTCATGCATGGATGAGAAAAGGGTCATATCTCTCTGCTCCTCTTTCTCTACTGGCCTGCCACTACACTTAACGCCTCATTTGTGGGCTTTGTGGCCAATGGCTTGAGTCTGCTATCCGTTGCCATAAAAGGCAGTTTTTTCCTCTCTGCTGATGGGGCACTTGCTTGTGGGTTAATACCAGACCCCCACTACAGGCAGACTCATATCTAATGGATAATGGATATGCGTATCCCCATCAGGACTGCTCATAAACATAAAATTCGCTGCTGCCATTGTATTGGTGGAGCTAGCTGAGAAGAACAGAGCAGCACCATGTGAGCATTTCCCTTGAACTTGTGTAGGAGTAGTTCATATCTGTGTTCCTTGTCCTCACAGGGTGGACCGAGATGCAGGATATCCAGGTCAAGGTTTGGCTAAATCCTCCCTTGTTGTTCACACCCTGTGTAGGTCTGTCCTAAAGGCACAATCTAAGGCTATACCTCCCTGCAGATCGGCCACTCGATCAACTACATAATGTGATTATTGAAATGGGAATTCATCTTCCTGTTCCTTCGAACAATGAAAGATTACCGTTTATTTTTTCACGTTCTGCTGCTGAGTGTCAGAGCCCAGCTTTAATGTGACTGGTTTCCTGTCACAGTTGACTCTTCTTTTCACGTTCAGCTTTCTCTGGTAATGTATTTTGTCATGATGAATTATTAATATCAGCGCTGGTTGAAGGGAGTGTTGTCTCAGAAAATATGAGAGTCACTCTGTTTCTTTGTATTCCTGCAACCAAGGGTTAATTTACACCAACAATCAAATGAACCTTCCCGTTTCCTTGCTGCCGTATGGATCGTGCTGAAAAGCTGCTGGTCTTAACTTTATTCGCTAACATCCTGCTAAACAACAGAGAGAGCCATTCCTGTTTTCCTCTGTTACAGATGGCTTTGGTGTGTTTTGCGATAAAGAGAAAAATGCTTTGCTCGGAGAAGGAGAGAGAAGAGGCTTACGCCATTAGTGTCATTCGAATGGTGAATTAGATCAGACTGACAGATAGATGCGGAAAATTGTTTTAATTGTATAATTATCTCTGGTTAGCCACTTGTGCGGAAAAGTGCTGTGATGTGGGTGAAGGCCGGGGAAGAGCACATTTTGGCCTTTATGTGCTTATTTTGTCTTTGCACAGCAAATGAACAACAATTGGGGGTCCTAAGGATAAAACATAAACACACCCAAACGCACAGACACTCACACTCCCCCTGGGCAGGTTGAGACGTGTTCATTGAAATGCTGCCCTTTAAAGTAATGTGTCTGGCCAGTGAGCCTTCTCCTCAGGCAAAGAGGAAGGCGCCTATAACTGTCTGATGAAGATGGCACAGCTTAGCACAAGTGTAACAGCTATACACAACATTCAGAGGAGAAGGAGAGGCTGAATATATTTGTGGCATGCCTAACCGCATTCAGCTGATTTCTGATCGGATGCAAAATAGTAGACTACGCGCAGATGGCAGTAAATACGTGGCTTCATAACTGCCGCCTGCTTTGTGCATTTTTTTCTTTTGTAAAACATTCCCATGAAAGAGTTTGCATGAAGCTCCTATCTTCAACTGCCAATTTGGTTGGAAAATATTGCTGTTTTAAACAGTGACGACTTACTGTTGCAACATGTGCTGCTGCGTAGCGTCCGATTTATTAACGTAGTCCTAATTTGTTAATTATTTTTCACATAGATCATTATTTTAATAGTTTTGGACAGAAGCAATCTACCATTCCATCCTTTGGGCAAACATTGTCATTACTGTTGAAGTGTCAGCTGCTTTTACTGAATACTGCTGCTGTTTTAAAGCTTCTGTAGAGGTCTTGGGTTCAGATTTAAAGAAAATGTCCTGATCTTAATTCCAGCAGACTTTATCATTGAAAGGATTTGCTGCAGTTTTCTAAAATACCTAATGCTCTGTTTGGTGTCCTCTAAATGTACAATTGTCATTACATTTTCATAGAGATAAAAGCATCCTGGCTGTAGCATATAGTCTTATTTTGACAGATCAGTTTCTGAGTGATTTTTTTTCTAGCCCGGTGGGCAAAGCTAAGCCCAGGCCAAACACTGACGCGCTGCAGTCAGCAGCTGCATGCCATTTTCAGCTCAGCTCATTCAAGTGTAATAAAACAATGCAAGAAGTGCTGGAGGATTGCGGCCCTGGATGCTCTCGCTCTTGAAATAGGACCACCTTTCGGGCAACCGTATAAACAGTAAAGGGAGCTGCTATCCTGTGAGTTTCTGTCGTTCATTTAATTCATCGGGCGTTCCTGTTCCTTATTATGTAACAGGCCTGGTGGTTTGTAATCGTATCAAGAAAGACCTTCAATAGTTAATCAAAAAATGAATGTTTGCACACTGCACCAGTCTCGAAATCCACAGCGATTCATGGACTGCGAGCTTGTCATGTCTCAGTTGTTACCTTCGTCATGCTCCGTTGTTCAGTTGCATCTCCTGTTATAATGCACAGGGGATTAGCAGGTAACAAGGCAGCAGCACTCCTCTGAGGATGTTGCGCGTGGCTTTGAATGTCTCACACAATACAACATAAATGAGGCGGGGGGTGGGTGTCCCACCAAATGGTGATTTCCCAGCTACACAGGGAGCCTCCTCCTGGATAATGTGGTAATGAAAGGTGACAGGAAGGACTCAGGGTCTGGAACGAAGCCGGGGCAGCTGGTCAGAGCAGGAGTATAGGAAGTAGTGTGCACCCGGGCTAAAGTGCAGCGAGAAGCAAATTAAAGCTCATATCTGCCATCTCCCTCGCCTCCCTGCACTTTCCTGTTTGGACTTGAAGGTGATTGGGAGCCAAGGCGGTGACAGTTGACGGAAGCTGCGCGGAGGAGAGAGTATTTATTTACAGTGAGATGCAGCGATGCTTGTTCAGGATGCGGTTTCACGCAGGATGTGCACCCCCTTCTCCACCACCACCACCACACACACAGACACACACCTCCTCCCATCTTTCTCATCTCCACCCTTACACTACAATCCCCAGGTTTGATCAAGAATGGGAAGTGGGTTATTGGAGAGGAGGGGCTGGCCTGCTGCAAGCCAGGCAGCCTGCATTGTGTAAGAGGCTGGGTCTGGATCCAGCCAGCAGAGAGCTCACTCAGCATGTCTTCCTGCCTAACCCAGGAGGTGGTACCAAAGTCAACATGGGTCACTGAAAAAAAGGAGTGTGTGAAGCACTAAGATTGTATTGTGTGACAGAGATTTTCTTGAGGTGTTACATAATCTAAGTAAAAAAAGGCAGTGAACAAAACGGAGCCTGTGAGAAAAGCTTACATTTAAAAGAGCGTGTGTTTTAAGAAAGTTCAAACGAGTGTGTCAGGTACCCTTCCAGGAATTCTACCTTGTAAAGCAGGGGTGGGCAGGTAAGGGTGGGGGTGGGGGTGTAAATCCCAATAATTACACTGTGCACTGGTTGAAGTGCAATTACCATTGTTGTCACCCTATAATACACGATTCAGTATTTTAGTAAACTGCTCATTTTAAAACATGCAAGTGTGTGCAACATCCTTTCATACCACCCAGGACGAAATATCCTGAAATTATTAGTTGATTAGTCAGATAAAAGTGAACCTGCTGCAGGCACACCTTTTTTGCTTTTTCATTACCTTCCAACTTTGGCTTTCGTCTGGTAGGATATCAGATGGTAAAGCATGTGAGTGTGTTGAAAAGGTGAGCCGTTCTGATCTCTGCTCACTAGCTGTCATGTCGGCATTAATCCGTCCAAAGTTTCAAAGGCAGGTTTTATGACCCGCCTTACGGCCTCATCTGTGTGGACAGCAGCATCTAAACTCTGGAGAACCTGCCACATAAAATCCACATCTGTTAAAGCCTAAATTGTAAAACAGCCCCCACATGTCCAGGCAGTGTTGAGTTAATAATATACTTAAAGTACAGCTCCCTGCAGCAACGGCAGCCATGGTCTTACATTTGCTTCTTTGGGCAAGACTTACAGCTTTTTGAATGCCTTTTTGGACCTTCACAGACAATTCTTTTAATTTTTTTTAATGTTTTTGACAAGTAAAGTTTAGTAGTCAGTCTCGTAGAATTATCAAAATTGAATTTGTAACAACCAAGTGCTGAAACCAACAAGAATGTTTGGATATACTACACTGAATCTACTTTTACTTGTAGTGTAGTTAAAGATCAATATGAAAACGACAGACAATTTTTATTAAATCAGAAGTAGGATTAGAAAGCAAAAGCAAGTATTATTCTCAGTCTTGAGGTTTGCCGCCACTGTCCAATATATAAAGGATGATTAACACATCTGTGGGTGATGCAATTTAAACAGCAGTTGTCATTACAGATACACAGTTGCTACACACATGTTTATCATCACAGTCTCTAAAAGAGGAAGTATTGCTTCTCCTCGCTGGTGAATTCAGTCATTGCTTCCATCAGTGCTCTCAGAAGTCAAATGCACTGCGCTTCTTTTATCCCTTTTAGTTAGCCGTGTGCTAGTCATTTCTGTCGTGGGACACATCTTCAAATCTGTGAAGGTAGCTATTGACCTGACAGGAGCAGCATGTGGATGTGACTCACATATACAACAACATAAATTTCAGTACTGATTTGAGGTTTCTTCAAAGGCATCTGGCAAATAACCTAAGGGAGAACCACAGTGCGGCAGTCGAGGGGGAAAGATACATTTAGAATAACTATGAAAAGCAGACGTTGTTGGTGGGAGGGCAGATGAGTAATGTAAGATAACCAGTTACCACATAGTTCTTTTTTAGGTGTCTCGTGTCAATGACTTCAGAACGTTGAGGATTTATTTAAATTAACAAGGTACAATTGACAGAAAATACATTTTAAATGTTATGTGACTCAGTAGCTAGTAGCTAGAGCTATCGTGTATTCTACATGTGTTTGTTAAATTGGTTTCACGCAGTGAAGTAAGTGTAGGCGCAAGTAAAAAGCTAAAAAAGTTTGGTGTCAGAAAGCTTTTTATTGTTATTTTTACTTTTGGCTCTGTGTGATGTCAGGTAGAGCGGATATTTTTGATATTTTCTTCTAACAAAGTACAACTGTGGCTATTACTGCAGCTCCACCCACCTGCTATTTATGACAGTTGGGGGGAGGGGTACATGAAGATTATTTTGAAGTGTACAAAAACTTTTACTAGAGAATAAGAACAAAAAATATGCAGCTCAAAATGAGCAGAATTGTGAATTAATTAAAATTAGTGAATTAAAATTCACTAATGCATTACAGCACAAGTGATTTGATCTAAAGGTCTTGACATAAATAGACAATGGCTGACTGTGCTTTTGTAATATCTGTATGTATGGGGGTAAAAAGAATTTGCAATAGCAATATACTGCAAAGTTTATTTCCATTCACAAACCAAACATTCCCTCTTTGAAAAAGTGTATTTTAGCAACATTAGGAAGTTCAAATAGATTCATATAGTGTTGTTAAATGCTTTTATCGGGTCGGCAGACTCAGCAACAACACTTGTAACTGCTCTAGACGCAGAGGGAACAGTCTTAAAGTGTTTTTATTCATCTATGGCAGTGTATGTAATAGATGATGACAGCATGGTCACCTCTTCCTTCAATTGGTTTGGATTTTCTATTTACTGCTATACACAATGCTGTGTATAGTTGGGTCTTAGCCTAATTGATGTTTTGGAAGATGAGTCCAATTGGATGAGTCATTAGGCCTATTACCAGAGTTTTATTAAATGCCCCCACCCAAAAGGGGGGAAAAAGTCCGCTCTGGAATATTTCCTTCCTAGAATAACAGGCGCTTGGATTGGTAAAAGGCAGATAATATATGTGTGAGATTGATCAGTGAGTAGCGACCCCATTATCTCCTGAGATGTTAATTACACTGTGCTCAGCTTGCATGTCAAAAGGCAGATAATTGAAGAAGGTAAAAGATGTGCCACACTTTATTTATGCTTTCACTTGCTGGTAGAGGATTTGCTCTCTCTTGTATGTCCTCTTCCCGCCTCATCTTTCTTCTCTCCCTTTTTTGTCTGCAGTGTATTTATTCTTCGGTAATATCACATTGTCATATAGCTGATACATTTTTGGAGTTATTATTCACAGTCCTCACTGTGACAAATGTTCTGTCCTGTCTCTATGTCACAGCTGTCTGCAGGGGCTGTAAAAATCCTAAAATGATTTAAATGAAATTACCTGAATTCAAGACCTTTAAAGGTTCTTGTATTTAGATGTTAGGTAAATAGTTTTTTTGGATCTCTGTGCTGCATTTTTTTCCCTAATTTTTTATGTGTCACTTAAGCCTGTGGACACATTGATAATTGCAATCTGTTTCTCAAATCAGTAAAGTGGAGTACAACCTCTTACAGGCCATCAAACTGAGGGAAGCTGCAACTTCTTAAACCTTATTAAATGTCTTAAACGTCATTGCCAGTTCTAGCTGTTTAGTCCTGGATTGTGATTCATGGAAAGTAGCTTTGCATGATTCACAGTTCAGAATATTTTCTTATTCATCATTTTGGAGCCAACCAGTTTTCTTTTAAGCAAACTGTCATCTGATTGGTTACCCTGAGATAACCATATTAATTCTCTCTTTGGCTTCGTACAGGTCAGTGAGCAGAAAATAGCTGAAAGTGAGTTTAAACCAGTGGTTTGCAGTTATTGCTCAATTCTTTGACCTGATTTCGTGAAAACCTGGTCATGGTTACTAGAAACATTCACCACTCCATCAGTGTACATTTGTTAGAAAATAAATAAAGACATTACAAGTCCTGTTTAAAATTAGCTGTGATTTACTGTACTACGATAATGCTGTGTAAAAATACACATGAACCATATATATATATGCTTTGGCTGCAGTGGCTACAGCTGTTAAAGCATGAGCCAGAGTGTTGGAGAATGACAGACGGGTAAAAGAATGATGATGGAAACATTTTTGGGTGAGTTTTAGTACTTTTATCCGGCACTGGAATTACAGCATCTGTCCAGCGCAGGTGTACGTTGAGATGAGTCTGTGAGAAGCAACAGAAACTTATTTGCAAAAATACTGTTGCTATTGTCTTTTTGTTCTTTCTTTTCTTTTCTTTTCTTTTTTTTAAAAACATTGTTTGTGTCTTCAGCGTAGTTCCCCCCACATCTGAGCACACGGTGTCTGTAAACTTCCTATTGACATTGTATAAGCCATAGGGGACATTTTGTATTTAAAAGAAAGAAAAAAAAGTCTTGTTTGTTTTTCGCGTGCTTATAGAGATAGCGTTTCCTGTGGTTTCCTGTGGTATCTCTGTGTGCTGCAATTTACAAGTGCACGTGAATGCCGTCTGCACTCCCAAAAGTGAGAAAGTGCACATACATACACACACATATACGCAGCAATACATACACTCTGATGTTCTTTTCTTCTTTCTGTGTTGTCATCTTTGCTTGGGGCGGAGCCTCAAGGAAGTGGTCAGGCTGTGGTCATCTGTCTTTAGGGCTGATGGACAGCAGCATGATTTAGTGCATCACCTGGTGGACACTGTTAAAAATGAGCCCCTTAGATGGCATAGTTAGACATGTTTTTTCAGCTGTTGTCTACTTTTATGCACTTTTTCCCCCCCCTTGCTTTACGTGGGTGAAATTCATTTAATCTTTGAATCAGAGTTTACAGTGACATCATCGGTGCAGAGAATAAGCAGCTGCACTGACGGAAAAAGAAGGAAAATTCACTCCTTTATGAAATTGTGTTCGAAGGCAAAGTTGAAGGTCAAGAGGGAGTTTATAGTAGGACTTTTTTTTTGGAAGTGTTGAAATAAGAGAGCTGCTTAAAAGCCCACCTCTTCCTAACAGGAAACCCAGTGCAGAGATGAAGCCGAGGGGTGTAGCACAGTTTCACCTTTGCTTTGACATCTTCTGGCTTTTCTTTACTTTGTCTGACCAATATCTGAAATCCATTAGCATCTTCCTACTTGTTTATGTGTAGGCCAGGAGGCTCCAGGAGGCAGACGGTGAACTTCATTGAATTTAAGGTTTTTATGGTATTAAGTTGAAGTGTCTTTTTCTCATTTTGACCACTTTTTTGTGTGCCAGAGAAAGACCTCTGATCTCTCAGATGCTAGCAAGCTGTATTTTGCTGTGGCAGTGCAGCCTTATCTGCGCTTGAGGTCTGTACTTTAATGGGGTTTATTGATCTAAACAACATCAGGGGTTGCGGTGATGTTATTAAGGCAGAGATAACTTCTGTGTAATTCCACTCCAACAATATATTAGCCTTTTATTGGTCTAAATAACTTTGCCTTTTAGACAGTAATGCACCAGTAAGTCACAGCAGCTCTTCATGTCGGCAGGATCTTAATAAAGCATTTCCTCTGGACATCCTGCTGCAGAGAGAGAGTGAAAAACGACAGGTTAAAAGGCATGCTGGGAAGTTTCCATGCCATCACTGTAAATTATCTCTTTTGAATACATAAATAAAACTAGAAGCGAGCTGTGAACAGGAAGGGGTGGAGGTGGGACGGATTGGTGAAAGTTAATACAAATATCTTCCAACACTCTCTGTTTCACACATGGAGGTGCTATAAGGAAAAACATAGGATGTTCCAAAAGAAGCCAAACTGGAATACGTGCAACGTCATGTAGGCAGTAGCCGATCAGTGTTGTGTGCATGTGTCTGTTTTTTCTTTTCTTTCTGCTTCTATGTAACTTTTGAGGACAAGTGTAATTTAGATTTATCTACATTTGTGTTTTCATTTGAAATTTTGAGAGAAAATATATACATAACATTACAATTGTGGTCATTATTGTAGTAACAGTAAAAAAAAATACAGTCTAACTCAGTCATTCTGCTTAACAGAATTGATTTAGATGTAATTAATTTATAAAACAAATGCACGGTTTGATTAAAACAAACAGAGTAGGGTTTTTTTGTGGCTGCTACAGGTTTGGAAAACTGTTTATTTCTTTATGTATTTTTGAATAGTTATTGACGCGTTGCCCATGGTGCATTGTGTGCATGCAAACTTATTTAATGGACAGTTGCAATAATTTTTTCCTTTCAAGGGCAGCATGCTGTATATCTAATATTTATATGAAATAACGAAGCCATTTATCTAGAAGTGTATTTTCCAGGGGTTGGGGGTAGGGCTTCATAATTTGCAGCTATTTAAAGCCTTGGTTTTGGTAATGAATTATTTTGTCATCTCGGCTGTGATGAGATTCATCTTTAATAACTGTAACAATTATTTTATTAAAAAGAGAAGCCATGCATTATGGCTATCTCGCCAAGGTCTCAAGCTGGAAGGAATTCTCATTAAGAGCATTATATTACCCCGGTGTGCTTTCAGTTGGATGTCCCGCTGAAATTACATTAGGTGTCAACAATGTTTGTGTTAGAAGTAAGCAGTCATATTTACAGAGGCTAGCTTTTTTCATTTGCTGCCTGACACTGGGAGATGTATTAAAAAAGATACTAATGCTCCATATCTGATTAAGTCACGTACAGTGAAACTCCTTTAAAGTGTTGACTTTTAATATAAAGCAAGCACTGTTCTGTCATCAGCAAAGACATAAATCTTTATTCAGAACTTTTGATTGCTTGAGCTTTTTTATTTATTAATTTTTTTTGTGATTTATTTAGCTGGCACACACGACTGTAATCACCCCTCATTCCCTCCATTTATAGCTCCCAAACTATAAGCATCAGGTTGTTTGTGTCATGATTGATTTATCAGTGATTTTCATCTACATCCTGTGTTCCTTCTGATGGTTAGCGTGGTGTGCAACATTGTATTTTGTTAATGGTTCCAGGCCCAGGGTTGCTGCTAATGACATGGTTGTAATTGTTTGTCAGTGTGATAATGTGTGATTTCCTATTTCCATGTGAAGTTGGACATTTGATGAAGGAGGGATCTTGTCAGGAAGACAAAGTGCTGTCATTTGTCACCAGCTAAATGAGCTTCTCACCAGACATCCTCTCAGTTTTCAATGGCAATATCATATTCACGGATCCCCTTTTGGGCCATTGCCATGATTTCCACATTATCCAGTGCATGGTATTAAAGAAATGAATTAAGCTCGTTGTGGCTTCCTTCTACACGTGAAGCACAGAAATCCAGATGAAGGCAGAGATGTATTAAAATCACCTGATTTTGATGCAAAGGTCAGACATTGTAAAACTGAGATTTGAACTAAATCAACTATGAGAAACATGGTTTCGCTCTCTTAGTTTGTGCTCTTTGCTGACATATAGAAATATGTTAACTGTATTTCCAGAAAGACAGAAGTGAAATTACCGAGTTTGGTAATCTTTTATTCTTAGTGTTTGCTAGCAGTCATCACTTCCTTAAATTGAACATTTTTAAATGGAGAAACGGTTTCATCATCTTCACAGGAAAGACTTTGTCAGTTCATGTCACTGTGTAGCTTTTTTCAGGGGCAAAATATAGAGTCAAGTTAAGTTGAATAAATATGATTTTTGATTTGGGAAAAGGAAAGTTGGGAGTTTGCTGTTGCTGCCGTGCTGAACATTATTTTTACCGAAATTTGGATCATTTCTTATAGTTGCCAATTGATTAAAAATAGCTGCGAGTGATGCATGAACTGGGTTTGGGTGGTGAAATGGGGCGTGCCAGAAAAAGTTGGGGTCAGTAGTTGTCGTAGAACATGAACATTAGGGGTGGGAAAAAAAATCGATACTGTGTAGTATCGTGATATTTTGTTTGCTAATAATGTATCGATACAGGGACAGCAGAAATAGATATTTTGTTACAAAAAAGGTTTTTGTGCTCTGACTTCAGAGCATGTTGATCCTTTTTCTGAGCAAGAATCCTGACATTCCTTCACTGTCCAAATGTGTTTAACTTTTTTTTGGCAGCAATAAACTTGACAGTTTACTAATTTTAATTTGCATTCAGTTAAGTTGGACTAGACTGTAATACAAACTGTTCAGTTTGTCAACAATAAAACTGACTGAAATGAGAGAAAGACTGAGTGCGAGACTTTGTTATTAGATAAAATGAATATTGATAAAGTTTACCTTTATGTACAGAATCTGAATATCGCAAAATATTTTAAAAAATTGCAATAATATATCATGCGTTAAGTATTGTGATAATATCGTATCGTGGGATGTATGGTGATCCCCACCTCTAATGAACATGACAACTTTCATTGTTTGCCTGAACATTGTATATTTGTCCGTTTCACATCTCCTGTAACATTAAAAACTTATGGGACACATGATTGCAGCACTTGAAGGTCTTTGAAGTAGTTGTTCCCTTAACACACTGCCTTTGTTTCTGATTAAGCTTGTTCCATATTGTGGGGTTGGGGGCAGATTCTTCCTAGTTAACAATCTAATGAGCTAAACAAGCTAAACAAAAGAGAGGTGCACCGAATAGGTCTCCTGAGGTCGGGGGAGCTGCCTCATGTCACAAATGCTCTTCTGTGTTCCTTTTCCACTCAATATCGATTCATGTCTTCAGTGGTTATGCGCTGTCCGCTGTACACGGGTGGTGTAATCAGCTAAATGTAGCTTCTGCTTTCTTATTATTACCTGGGTGCTTAACACTGGTGGGTTTTTTTCTCTTCAAGGACAAATGGTGTAGGAGAAGGCAGATCCCGTGTGAAGTCCCTGAGCCCTCGCCGAGCGGCAGATCTCTTTTCAGCGCCAGCTGTTCTCTCAGATACACCAGGCCGTGCTGAAATTCTCTTAATATAATTCTAGGGGCTCAGGAGAATAGTGCAAAACAAGCGTGCCAACGAGGAGAATGTTGAATTTTTCATCAGCGGGCTTCAACTAGCTGAGTTAGTGGGCAGCGCTCTCATTCATGAGCAGATGTTCAGTGCAGTTACACTCTGCAGTTAATGTGAACTTACTGGCCTCTCTGCCATTGGCTGCAAGGACGTTGGCAGCAATCTGGCATCTGAGAATTACTCCCAGTAAAAGGCGCAATCCTGGAAAGCGTTGCCCCGGCCTTTTTTAGCCACTTCCCAGCCCAGGAGCTGGATTGTGGACAGGGGAAGGCACTGACAGCTCATCCGTCTTCAGTCCGACAGTGATGAAACACTCGCCACTGTTTGCCGGGGGAATAGCACTGAAATTCCTGCAGATAATTTTCACATTTTACGTTCACTTCTAATGACTGGATAGATGTGAACCAACGCCACTCAGCAGGTGAAATATATTTCAGGTGTGTCTGAAAAAGAAGTACTTAAAGATACCTGCCTCAGTTGTTACAGTGAAAGAGTACATACAGATGTATTATTCCAGTACCCCTGAAAGAGGAAACTCAGAGAAGAGGCACCTGTAAGGGGGAACAGTTTGGCTCTGGTACGTCTGTAGCTGTAACCAGCTGGTGCTGTGGTCAGCCTGGTGGGCTGTATCCTCTCCCAGCCTGGTGCTTCAGACATCTGCATGCCCAGGCTGCCTAGCTTGAATTTGATGTGGTCGTACAGATCTGTAATAGTTTCATCCAACTAGGCAAAAGGCTGACTGGTGTGTGTGTGTATGCGACATCAAATTTAGTAGGTGGCATGCCAATCATCTCGAGCTTGTGTGAAAGTCATCACAGTAAAGTTGTGCATATGGGACTTAAACAGTGCAAATGACAAGCTCTTGTTTCTCTGCACGTCTCATTTTCACTTTCTAATTGGTCGTTTTCAGGTTGGCTTTACGAGAGCAAAACTAATTAGTGTTTCTAAATTCAGCAGAAAAAAAGGCAGTTGGGTTGATTGTTCTGGTTTCCTCTCCTGTGTCAGGCGCTCAACAAGAAAATAAGACTAATCATTTTCAAATTGCTCGTATTTTTAAACCCCAGAGCTGAATGTCATTCCTGGTCTCTTGGCATTTTGTTTGGCAAGATCAGGGAACCGTGGTTGCCCTCTCGCCTGTGTGCTGTCTTTGTGATTCGTGGGAAGTTTGGACTTGGGGCCAGTGGAAAAAAACAATGTGTTGTGTTTTAGGTGGGGTTGTTTCTGCTTTGATTGGGAATGTCCTGCTGACAGGAGCAGCCTCGCAAGTTTACAGTAGCTGTGACATTGCCGTTACCTTTATTCAAAGTCCTCCAGCTGCATTGAGCCCTCAGGAAGCCCAGCGCAGGCCCACATGGGCGGCTGACGGCCCAGAGAGAGGAGAATGAGCCCTGTTTGAGTTGGCAGACGCTCCCCTCTTGGGGAACTTTTGCTGCCTTTGCAGAAAGGCCAGTGGCGGCAGCTCTGGCGGGGCGGCGGTGATTCTTGGGGCAGGATGGGCTTTTTCCACCTCTCCTCCCATTCAGGAAACACATTTCGCCGTCTCTTCCCTGCGTGTTTGCAAACGGAGGGAAAGAGTTAAGGCGAAGGGGCATGGGGCAGTAGAGCTGAATGACAGAGCAAGGCTGTAAGAGGCTGAGCGCTAATGTGTGGCAATTTGAAAAGGGCGAACAAGCTATTTCAGAAAGCACGAGTGTTGTGAGAAGTCAGTGCAGTGGAGCTTTATTTATACTGAACAAAAACATTTACATTTTAGTGTTCTGTAAAACATGCTCTATTTTTATTTTTCCACTGCCACTGCGGGGATTCATTCTTCAGAAGGCAGTAATTAAAATGCAGTTGATCTTAGGTTAGGGAGGAGGAGTGCTTAAATGCAATTAGAGCAATGTTCAAATTAATTTGGACTCAGTTACAGTTGTTGGAATTTGTCATTATTTGTTTAATCAAGGGAGTTCTTGTTTGAGAGACTAAATCTGGATCCACAGATATGTAAACGGGCCACTGAGAAGCCTGTTCAAACCTGCCTGACATGAATATTAATTTGAAAGTGACCTTTTTGGTGACCTTTCAGTTTTGAACTCACACTTAACTGAGAGGTGCATGTGGTTGCGTGTTGTGACAGCATGGTTATTATTGAAAAAGCTGATTGTGGAAAAATAAGTATGTTCTTGCTTTTGTCACCTTCACGTTTGAAATAATTTCCACTGTTTCTCTTCTTTTTTCCATTCTGCCACCCCCACCCCTTAACTTTCCTTTACTACCTCCTCTCTTGTTCTCTCCTCCCCTTCTGCTGACTGCTTGCCGATCCAGTCAGGACACTCCAGTGGTGACATCCTGTGGAGCTATAGATTAAAGTAAGTACCTCACAGAAACATCAGTAGACACTAGCATTTGGTTAAGAAACACGACTCGTGCACCAGCTTTTGCTGCATTCTTCCTAATGTCTTCTCAAAGAAGGGCATTATATGGTAATAGTTGTGAGTTTGAATGCCACAGGATGATAAGAAAGGTTTTGCATAGTAACCGATTTCCTCTTTTCCTGATGCAGTTGCATGTTGACATGAGTTTGAATGCTTAAATGCGTGCAAGGGGCCAGGTCAGTGAGTCGTGCTGGTGTTCAGAGTTAACTGTGAACCTGAAAAGTAAAGAAAATTGCAGATAGTGTGCTGGCTCATGTCTGCATCCCCAGACTATCCTAGAAGTCATTACTCCTTGTGTGGTGTATAAACACGTCAAAAACAAACAATGACCCTGGGCAGACTCCACACTGCAAAACAATTTCAAAGCCTGCAGTGTAGTGTAAACACAAAACATGGCTAACCTTCACGCAGGGAAGACTTCACCTTAAACCCGGTGTTTGTTTTATAGTCCCTGTCGACCTTGGTCAGATATAGTTTACATCTCTTTGGTTCTTTCAGGTCGATGTAGCTCGGGTTCTGTGCTGACATTTACGGTTGAAGCTTTTCAGTAAACAACACGTGGCTCGGAAACAGACTATTAATGGAGATCTTATTAGTCAGGTGTTCACATTAAAAAAAGATAGAGATGAACTTTGCTCACAGTGGTGATTGTGACATGACTGATATTCAGTGTTGTTGTAAACCAAGTGTAAACACTGCCTCGCGCAGTGTAGCTTTCCCATACAGACACGCTATGTATCGAGCAATGAATATTCATTTTCTCCTCTCGTAGACTCTTCTGCCTCTGTGAGCTCTTTCACACTGAGCCGGGGGTGACTGTAAGGCGAGGTGAACCCATATTTTTAATAAAGCCCAGCTGCTGAATGATCAAATAGAGTCTCTAATTAAGGCCTGAGTGTACACCCATGTAAAATTCTCTCTGGAATGCTAACAACCTGTGATATTTCCAGAGGAATTTGCTGTGAAGGTCTCAGAGAAGGAAAGGGATTCAAGTGTTTGGGGTTCAGAGGGAGGAGGGGCAGTGTTCGTGTGGCAAGGCAACATGTTGTTCACATCCGTGTCAGATTGAGGCTAATGAAGGCCAGGCTGATCCTTGGATGCAAGCCTTAAGTAAATGATCCCTCTTTGAATATATTAGCGCTCCGTAGCAGCGTTGTGCCTCCCCGCCGTGCCAGCGCTGCTACGTGTTGTCTCGTGGTCTGACGAGGCCAGTCGAAATGGCAGTCACGGTGTTCGATCACGCCGTGTACCGTTGAGCGTGATTTCAGTTTGTTTTACAGCAGTGATGTTACATTGACTTGGTGGTGAGGAAGTACTCTGGCTGATCATTTCCAGGTTAGTGTGTCTGCAAAACAGTTTGATAGTAAATGGAAAGTATGAGTGTTGTGTCATTTGGCAATGTAAATGAGCCATCTCAAATTTTTCCCCACCCTCTTAAGAGGGATTGCATTTACATAGCAGGCAAGGGTTTGACACTCAAGCAGATGGTTCGTGTAGACAAAAGCTGAATTTACTGTTATTTTTAGTGTAGTTTTGAATTTAGTCATTTCTATTCATTTTTGTCTTTTTCGATTAATTTATTCGACAATAATCGGAAAAAAAAACACAGTTTTAAATTCAGTGAACAAACATTGCTATCAGAACTGTTTCCACTGCAATTTATGGTCACAGCAGCACTTCACATGGAAATGAATCCTAAGCTAGTAATTATAAAGCACTTTGGATTATTAATTGGAAAGACAAGGACATAGAAATGAAACAATTGTGAATGCACCCCTTCTAAGCTGCTGTAGCGTCTCATTAATAAATACCTTTCTGGTTCTTTAGTGCTGTGCCCGCCTTGCTGATTGAAACAATGTCATTTGATTTTCGCTGATAAAGCATCTGTGCTTCATAGATGGATGGATTGGATGGATCCAATTAGCCATAGTCATCGCTCATGTATTTAAGCTGACAGTGGAAGTCTTGCGTAGAATATCCTTGATTTTGGTAGTTTTGCGAGGCGCTCATGCAGAGTACTTTGAAAGCCCATAAAGAGCGGACTGTGAAGAATGCTCCCTTGATGCAGCTTTGATTTACAGCAAATTTTTTCAATTAGACGTGGGAGGGAAGTAATTGATTTTCAGTAGGTAGTGTACAATGATTGGAAATTCTTAAAGGATGAGAAAGTGACCAAGATCCATAACTTTTTTCCTTTCACTGTGTATTATATACAATCAACGCTGCAATTACTTGGGGCTTTTACTTAACATTTCATACAGGTTTTATTAGTAGGTAATGCATCTTTTTATACAGAGCACTCACATTCTACAACCTACAGATTTACAGCAGGTTATGAGGATTGATGGCTTGTAGTAGCAGCTGCACAGGTGCACCTAGTGTCTCATAAGGCATTCTGACCTTCTGCACAGCACATACCATGCTGGCCTGTTTGTAAACGCCAGCCCTGTTTGTAAACACGAACAGAGAGATGAGAAGCAGATTTGCCCCGGTCGCGCTCGGCTCACAAGACAGGCACAACACAACGTGACAAGCAACAGATGTGTCACACAGGCTGAAATCAAAACAGCCGTCCAGCATGGAGTTGTGCACACCATCAGACATGGATGCTGTGATGAGGCGGGGAGGCAGCGAGCACTGCTGGCAGATGAGACAAGGCAGCGCCTCTGCTGCTCCCAGCTTCCTGTCTAGAAGAGGACAGGCCTGTTTGTAGGCTGCTTTGACACTCCTAGTCACTTTGTCATCTGGGGTGCTCACTGCAGCTCTGATCACATGTACACATTGCATTCAAAGAGCGTCATATCAGCCGTGTGACAGGTAGGCTCCCAATGAGACAACAGCCAAAGGGGATGTCCTTTTCAATACACTGTGTGAGCACGAACGCACAGTGCGCCAAGGCAAAATAACATCATATGACATCATTCGGAATGCTCTTATGCTGTCTTCTCTGTTTGGAAAGATGGTGCGGGTTTGGTTCTGCCCTGCCTAATAACAGAAAGGCCTTTATGGAGATCCATGTCCACTCCGTGCAAACCGACAGTTTGACAGCAGCAGTAAGAGTGCAGCTTCACACAGGCAGCACACTGATGATGTTCTCAGGAGCTTAATCTGCCTTTTGCCACTGCCCCATAAGCAAACAACGCGGCTTCACTCTGAGCCATGGGAAGAGAAACAGGAATCCGTCATCAGAACAAGTGCACGAATGAAGGTGCGGCAACAGCTGCTTGACTGAGCACATACAACAGACTGTCACCCCACATCTGTTTACCACTTCGACAGCCACATGAGTGTTTATATCCATGAGTGTAATTGAGCTATTTTCCCGAGGGCAGCTGTAACCCACACTAAGTTATAGCCCAACTTTCCATTAAAGCGTGGGGGGAAGTTTTACTGATAGCAATCACGCTCAGCAACACTGCTATGTAAATACGGCTTATCAGCTTTGCCAATTTGGTTAAGTGGCATGTACGTGGGTGATTCATACATCTAGCTCTGTGGCTGTGACACTGGCCACACACTGTAGACATTTAATAAACATTGGTAACTTGCATCGTTAACAAGTATATATGCAGCAAGAACATAATAATGAAAATGATGGCATGTCAAACCAATATTGTGCGGAAAAGATGCAAATAAACTGAAAAAATATTCAGGCTGCCATGTGGTCAAACTTAACTGTCTGCATGCAGCATGTACAGTATATGGAAATTGAAATGGGAATATCTAGATCTAAAACGTGCCATTTAAATATTCAAATGTTAACACCAAACAATATAATGCATTATGGCTTTTAGTATTTGCATACAACTCTGTTTGCTGCTGTAAGCTGGGGGTAATACAAGGAAGAGAGAGGGAGAAAGATAGTGAGGGAGAAACACTGAGCGGATATGGAGCACACAAACAAAGCCTTTGTGTGCCAGTAATAGGAAAATGACATTTGATTACTGTGTGAATTTTTATGGTAGCTTAATTTAACAGTTAATGGTTATTTTGTATATCTTTAAGTCTTTACTGTTTTAGGGAAACTACAACTTCCATCACACACTGAACCTTTGCTAATTTGTAGATGGCTCTGTCTTGATGCATGCTCAGTCATCCAGGTAAGTAAACCCCAAAAGGTTGATTCTGTTCATCTGGACGTAACGTTTTCAGTGGGAGAAACGTTTCGTCACTCACAACAATGGGCTGTGACCTCACAGTTCCCCATTGTTCGTTCTGTGATGCTACTTTCAGGTACTGTTTGTAAGGTTGGGGAAACCTGCCGTCAGCCGAGACTGAAGAAGTCACTTGGACGAGTGACGAAACGTTTCTCCCACCGAAAACGTTACGTCCAGATGAACAGAATCAACCTTTTGGGTTGTAGACAGATAATTTTAAAACAATGTAAATCAGACGTTAGCTGAAACTACCATTTATTTTTGTTTGATGGAGGTCATGTTGATACATGTTTTTTCTATACTTTCCATTTTTGTAAAATGTATTCCCAGTTGCAGCATCTCATTTTCAAGTGAAGTTCAAAAGCTCTTGCACCTGGTAAGGTCGGGGAAAATGTTAAAATTATCTGTACTGTCTTGGTTTGCAAGTTAATCATTTCCCAAATTGAATTCACATAGGGGCAGGCCAGTAAGCGAGGTCAACCACTCACCGACAGCCAATATATTTGTCCAGTCGCCAAACACAGGAGAAGTGCTTCTGTAAAAGTAGAAACCTTTAGCTCTTGAGAGCTGTGTCAGATTTATATATTTCCTTGTTCTTAATCATTCATTTACAGTTACAAATAAACTGCTGTATTTGTTACCGAAGAAAAAGCTTGTTTAAGGAAGTGAATGTATTTATTTATTGTAGCACCTGTGACTTGCTAGGTGGCAGGATCAGATATCACATAGCTGCAGACAAATGAAGCAGTCGTTTGACCACAGGAACAGTGGCTGAGTTTCAGAAAAATACATTTCAAATATAAAAAACATCATCCACAGATCAAAAACAAGGTCAGTGTACAGTGTTGATAAGAAAGCCGTACGAAGTCTGAAATTTAACTTGCTTATAGCTGTAGATGTACCCTGATAATGAGGTTGTTACTGTTAACTGATGCTTTACCATGAGGACACTTCTTCACTCTGCACCACTGTCTGCTCAGCTGTGATGCGCCTCTGCTGCCGTCAGAGTCATTGCTGCCCTGCAGGACAGACTATATCTGCTTTTTGTTCTTGTAATAAAATTTTGTTATTAAGTTTCAAATCTGTGCATATCAAACAACAGATTTGCAAATATGCAGCACACTGGTTTGGAAGAAAAGGGCTGTGAGGAATAGATTTCACTTGAGATAATTTTAGATGTGTTATTAACATATTTTTCTTATATTAGAAATATACAGCACACAGACACAGATACAGAGGGATGGTGAAAAGAAGACAGCAGGACAGGAGTCGACCGTGGTCACTGTCTGACAGGGTTAAACTTAGTGAAGGATTGCCAGTCCAAACTGTGACATCTGTAGCCACCATCAACACGTCCTGTAATTAAGTGGAATCTGTGAGCTTTAATTCTATTTGCTGTCCAATAACAGCTCCCTGTAATGAATAATTTAAGGAATAAGGGAGGCTGTTACTTGACGTCTTTTCACTTTGCGTTTAAATTTAGCTGGTGTCATTGTCCGGCAGTGTGATTAATAGTTTATCAGTCTCGACTATACATCTCCATGAAATATCTCTTTCCATCTGTCATTGAACTGCACATGGAAATTGGTTAGATTTTTAATCAGGCATGGCTTAGGCCAGTTAAAAAAGGAAAATTACCAAAGGAACCTGCTCTCACAATGCACTCACATGCAGGTAAGACACTGGATGTCGTTTGTGGAATAAGTCTTTCTGCCTCTGTGGCTCTGCTCACCGTTCATCTCTTTTTTTTTTGTCTTTTTCGTATGATAATTACATTGAGACCTCATACAGGCTAGAGTGTGCAGCCTAAATGTGGTTTTAAATAAGCCTGAGGTGCGTAACAGTGAAAGTGAGTTGTGAAAGAGGCGCCTGCCACAAGGGGGTTGACCAGTGAGCCAGAGATTGGCTTCCCTGTCAAATAAAGATTAGGTCTTTATTTCACAGTCTAATCCCTGCAAATCTCTTATTGAAGAACTTGGATGGTGCAGCGCTTCTAATGGCACAGAGACTTCACTGTCTGCGTTTCTTCTTTATCTCTGAATGTACACAAGTGGATACAGCAACCTCTGGTCCCGGGTTAGTCAGTCTATTTAATCTGGATTACAACTCATATTAAGTTGACCAAGGTTACCTTAGTTCCTACTAACAAGCTGCGTTGCATTGAAGCTGCTCGTGGCATTTTACATTCTGCTGCTACGCTGTAGCCAAGTTGGGGCTGTGTTGCGACTTTTCTAGTTATTGAATATCTTCATTTTTCCCTCTCAACTATGCAGAGCATTCTTTTTATTGAATTATTAATGTGAATTTTGAATTATTGAAGGAAGATAATTTCTGATCAGATTAATATTAACTCCCTGTGAAATATTAATGACTAATGTTAAAAACGATGAACTTACAGAACCATTAATATAATCATAAACAGACATAGTAGTGGTGACACAGAGTCAAATGTGCCAGGGCCGCTCCAGCCTCTTTTAATGCAGCTTCCCTTGAGGTTGGTGAATGTGAAATATAGCAGGAGTCTACTTTGTACTCAGAAGCTTGGCTAATGTCATTGGCCAGCCCTGCCCCCGGGGCTGGCGGCGGTGTCACGGGGGGAAGTTCACCAGCATTTGTCTCCAGGTTACCTTTGTGACCTTGTCCACAGATGACCTGAACTATGGCCAGGGGAAAAGTCACAAAGATGTTTTTTGTTAACATTAAACTGGTCCCCTTATCATCTCCACTGATTGGCAGCGCTCCACTGACAGCTCGAGTTATTCTGCTCCACCCCCAACTTTTGCTCCGAAGCCTGGTGGCTAAATACGACCGACCATTCTTTATCTGTTTTTCACAAGGAGTGGCACAAAGTGAGTTTCATCATGCAAGCCTTGAGCAGGTTAAATCTAGTCTTTTGTCAGTTTTGATTAAAACTCTCTTTAGATTAATGATATTCAGCAAAGATTTGATCTATCATTTGCCATTCTTTGGGTTTGTTATTACGATCGTCCCATTGTATTTATAAAATATGGAAATCAGACAAAAATAAACCATTATTCTAACATAATGGTAAGCACCTCGAAAATATGGTTACATTAATTATGTTTTAAATGCTAATGCCAGTGAAGAACATAATAACGAAGACATGAAAGACTCCCTATTCAAAATCTGATAGCCAGGGAGAAGCAAATTATTTCAAATATTTGATATTTAAATTATTTTCAAATGAACTGAGACATGAGTAGAGTAGAGGCGAGTAGTTTCCCCTGGTGATCCTTCAGGGTCCTTTGTTTCCGTGGTGTGTCTCCAGCTCATTAATGTTCTAAGCATGTGAGGGAACCAGACCATACCCCATAACCCATAGCCGGATGACACCTCAGGCCCAACACACATGCAGTGCATGCGCATACATTCACACACATGCACACACGTACACAAAAATCCCTCAGCTGTTTAAAGTCCACTGGCTCTTTCAGGAAGTGATGGCCGCCGTGCTGTCCTGATTAAAATGACAATAGTCTAATTAACTCGACCCCAGTGTCAGTGCACTAAACGGCTGATGGCCCGCCAGTTCCTGTTTGAAAACCCTTTGTCTCCTCATCATCCAAAAATATGACTTTCTTTTTTTTTCTTTTTTTTTTGCAGCAAAATGCCTCAACCCCATTTGACGGGATTTGCTAATGGCAATTATTTCTCATGAGCTAATTAAATCTAGGCAAAGTTTTCCATTCTTTTTTTTTTCCTGCTGCAGAAATCCGTCTGTACAATCCTCCTGGGATTTCTCATTCACGGTATAATATCACAAGCAGCTTCAAGCAATGCTAGTCATTTAGATTATATACAATTGTAAAGAGGTGTTTTGGTGTTCAGACTGATTATATTTGCTTTTTTTCTACCACTTTTAATCGAATCGTTTATTGATCCAACATCGTGATCCTTTCAGAGCCAACCCAAAGCCCCTGCTGGTCAACAGGTCAAAGCGCCTGATAAAAAGGAGCCAAAGATGACGCATTCAAGCAAATCGGCCAAAATCTTTTAACCTCCTTAACTAACAGTTTTTGAAAATGAGACTTTAATCCAGCCCCCATTAATCTTTTGCATTGTTTGATGGACTCGTCTAAAGTGCAGAGGAAAGAAAAAAGAACAACAACATTAAAAAAAAACTTTAATGACTGAAGAAGAAACTGCTTTTTGTTCTATTATCCTTCTGTTGGTGATTAAGGTCTGTAGGGAGATAATTACGCTTTAGTCTGGAGTTAATGAAACGAAAACTTCTCTTTTCTTGTGGAAAGGAAGGGCAGATCTTTTGTACTGCTATCTGCAGACATCTCCCACCCTTGACAGGGCACACAGAGAATTGGTTTTGTTTTAAGGTTGCAAGCCCCCTCCGCTGCCTGTCAGTCCATGGATGATATGAGGGATCTGTGAATGAAGCCAGAGTCAATGAGGTCTGCCTCCGCTGCACTAGTGAAGCTTTCTGTTCTTCCTGTGAACTTAAAATATGCTGTAAAACATCAAATGACAACATCGCAGGAGGTCATCAGAGTTAAAGAAAAATAAATAAATAAAATGCATGTTCATTCTGTGTATTACATGTTTTAGTGTTGTTACAGCAACAAGCATGTGTTCACCAACAAATGACCCCGCTTTGTTGAGCACCAAAGGAATGCACAGATTTGAATTTATCACATGGCAACACGGGGGCCATATGTGTCATCTGACTTCAGATGCCCCTTTTGAACACGTGGTGCTGTTGACTAAACTATTGTACGGTACAAATGGTGGCCAGAGAGCACATATTATGCTGTCCTTGTAGAAGTTCACATCTGGTGTGAGGAGCTATGTGTGTCACTTTATGTGTGTGTGTGTGTGTAGGGCAGCAGCACCTCCCCACCCCTCCTGTCCCTCTTGCCCCTCCAACAGCACTCTCACATTTCATCATCTGTTCTCCAGCGCTACGGTGCTCCGGCACAAGTTGGCCGCTCTGGATCCATCTGTTGTTATTATTTTCTACTGATAATTGGCTTGAACAATGGAATGCCTGTGTCCCCCCTTGCCTTTGAAACCCAACACCCTGTTTATTTTCCCGAGGTCTCATTTCTGCTCTTTTTCCCTCTATCCTACCCTCTCTCACCCCTCAATTTCTCTCTCTCGCTCCTCTCCTGTCAACTTGTGTCACCTCACCCCTAGCCCCTCCTTTTCCCCTGATCCATTTGAGGGGGTTTCACATGAAAATTGCATCTTTGACTGGCCACATCAGTATGTGTCACTCAGCATCTGATGCTTTCTCTCTAGACTTTCTGGAGGGGCTCAGCTTCCATTCTTTTTGTTTTGTTTTTACTAAGATAGGATTTTCTTTTCTCTCGCTTTTTTCAGGAGCTTCCCACTTGCAGCACTAACTTCTGCATTCCTGTCCCAAGAAACAGATGAGGCAAATAAGAAGGTGTGGGGGAGGGAGCAGGGGGTGTAGAGAGGAGAGTGGGAACAGCAGAGTGTCTTTAGGAAGAAAGGCATTGGACGATGGATGTTCGTAAAAATCACTTTTTCCTCCCTGCTAAAATTCAGGTTTTCCACCAGGGGAAGAAGAGAAGCATATGTAAGGAAGAACAAGAAGATCACAAGGTGTACTTTCATTTTCATCGAGGACATCATTTAATAAAAGCCCACACCAAAAAATGACCTACTTACATTAATTAAATTTGATATTTAAAAATTTAATTAGTATTTTAGGTTGTAATTAAGTAGTTTCATGTTGAAGACTTCATGCTCTGGTGACTTTTTAGACTGGTGCATTTTATTTAGTCAGAATTTTATCCTCAGCCTTGCAGAGTGCCTATTGATGAAGTAATTAGCTGTGTGTATGTAAAAGTAAAATGCTCGTGTATGGTGTTTGACAAAGTGTAGAGAAAGTCAAGTGCCTTCTGTGTAACTGTTGGGAAATCCTCTGTTCGTGTCATTAGAGGCATGAGGAAGTTTTTTTTTCTTTTTTTGTTTTTCCTGTTCTGTTTTTTTTGACCGCGCTGATGTTCATTTGTTCTGTATGCTCTTGTCTAATTAAAAGAGGCTAGGACAGGTAGGGCTCCCAGCAGGCGTCTGCTCCGTGCCAGTTCTTCATTTGCCGAGTGTTTGTGTTTATGCAAACGGGCCTCTTCCTGCATATTTAATTTAGAGCACAGCACCGACTTTTGTTGTGTTTTGACCACATACCTTTAGTACCTCTCAGCTCTCCCGTCTGGCCAGGCTAGTTCTCTCTCTCTCTCTTTCACTCTCTCTTATACACACATGCAAACTCACTTGACTACCTCATTACTACTTAGACTACTTTCACCGCCAGCTTTCTCCTCTTCTTCAGAAGTGGATTTCAAACACTCAGTGCTTGGAGGAAATATGAATGAATATACAGTTTTGTAAACATGATGAAAGTCTGTTTAACTGTTGGAAGGTAAGTCTGTGAAGATTATATTATCTTTACACTGTTTTCTCCTCCTCGTCATTCCTTTTATGGCACAGTGCTCCATGACTGCGAGTCTGTACGAGCGTGTTTGTAGGTGTGTTCTGTAAGTGATTGACAGATTTTATGTATAGGGTGTAGATGGCAATGCCTTTCTCTATTGGTCATAAGTACAAGCTACTGCAACATGTATAATAATTGCCGTACAGTGTAAGATTGCAAAAGGGTGAATTCAGTGAAGTATTCGAGTATTTAGAGAGTTTTCTAAAGAGATGAAACAAGCAGTGAATCGTTTTGTTAATTTGTTCAAACAGGCAAACAGAATTAAATCTAAATTCTTTAAGATAGACGTGTAAAACAAACAAACAAACAAAAAAAGACTCAAGGAAACCTCAAGGAACGTTAGCTACAGCAGTACTGAGGTGTGTGTGTTGTGCTGTCCCAGTTAAAAACAGCCACAAATGATTGGAAAATATATGACCTGTTAGTTAAAGTTGACATTGTCTTGTTTTACATGTGCAAAATGTTCCTTTTGTTCAGTGCAGCAGGGTTGGAGGTGAGAGTGACTACTAACCCCACGATGCGTAAGGGTATTAGTTCCTCCCCTCACTCATCGCATCTTGTTCTCCCTTTGTCTTTGTCTGGGGAAATGGAATCTGCAGCTTATTGATATTAATAGCGCACAGGATCTGTGGTTGGAGAGGAGCTGGGACCTGGGCGAGAGTGGTAACTTGATATGGCTGGGTAGAATTGACAGTCCTCCTGCTTGACAGGGTGGAAAGGGGTTTGTTGTAAAAATGGGATTGCATAATGTTCAGGCCGCGTGTGCTGTGCTGTACATTACTGTACATACAGGATCGGGGTTAAACATTTCGACCGGCCTGATCTGATTTTGCATGTTAAGTGTGAAACCTTTCTTGACCGTGGATGCTGAACTGCACTGGCTGTGACTTCTCTGCTGACAGAATAATAAACAAAGTGCGATTCTCTGATGGATCAGTAAACAGCGGCATGCATTCAGCGTCTTGTCGATGAGACATTTTATATTCAGTGGGCACATTTGAATAGTGTAAAGAAATGTTTGGCCTTGCTTGTTTTGGGTCCACTTCGTTAATATTAAGACAGCAAAGCACTCCATGGAGAAAAGCTGCACTCTGTGTACTTTGTTCTTAGCTCAGCAAAATGTGAGGGCAGGTCCAAAGAATCTGGGGGATCAGACAGGCCTGACATTCACCAGACTGCACTGTTGCCTTTTAAGCTTAGAAAAAGAAAAAGAGAATCTGAAAATAAGCACCCAGAATAAGGGCTGGCTGGATTGAAGTTGGGTTTAATTGGTGGGTTTTGGGTCTGTTTGCGTGTCAGAAAGTGCTGTTGTTTACAGTCTGTGTGGGTGTTACAATATAACGCCCTGATCCTGCCAATCACATTAAAAAGAAAAAAAACACAACAATGCATTTTTCTCCACTTTTTTAAAATGCTGACTTTTTAGACTTTATGAGACTTAGCCATGGTTTTCATTTAATCAGTCCTTCTTAATAAAAGCCCAGAAGAAAAGAGGGGAAAAATAGTGTGCAGTCAGCCCTTTTAACAGATCAGATCATACAGTAAGCAGCTGCGTTTGTTGAGAAGTGAGTCATGCTTTAGATTTTCCTGTGTTTCATTGCACAGACAGTGACTAGGAAAATCTCCTGCACACACCCTAAAAACAAATACCAGTGACCCTGCATATCAGTGACTCTACACAACGACAACTCTTCTACACCCTATTTTATTTACACAATGCTTTTAGTACTGATCCACCAGCCTTAAGCTGCGTTAAACCAGTATCTCAACTTTTTTTGTTTAGATTCAAACAGACTATTATAGCCTGGCATGATAAATAGATGCTGTAGAATTATTCCGATGCTGATGCTAAGTGGTCCAAACATGCAGGATGGGCTGTAAAGAACCACGAGACAACTCTGGCAGCCTCCTATTGACAACCATTGAGTTGAGCATTAATTAATATGGTAATGATATGTGAAGGTTCATTAACAAGCCGCCACAGAAGTAGCCACAGATATAGTATTAAGCGTGCTTAGAGTAATTAATGGAATAACTTTACTTAGTGGTAAATATTCATGGGCCCTCATCTTTTTGTCTGCACGGTGTGAAGAGAGAGGAGAGCCTGTCCATTAGAGGAGCTGAAGAGCTGTCCACAGTGAATGCAGGCCTTTTGTTGGGATTGGGTGCGTTTCAGTGGAGGGGTATTAATTCATATTTTGAACATGCAATCTTACAACAAAGCCAAAGGCACTGATAACATACCTGTGACTAGAGAGCATATTGTGAAGCCGTGACCCCTTCAAAAAATAGGAAAGTCCACTTCACAGGTTTGTGGACAGAATAAAATGAGTCTTTGTTCACACTCACGTGTAACCACAGCCATTCATTACCATAGCAAAAAACCCTTCTGATTGTTCCATTTCCTCTGAAAATAAGGTGTTTGCATGTTTTTCCCACCATGACTACAATGAAGCCCTGTGGTATTTGCATACAAAATGGAAACATTTTTATGGATCACCTGAAAGCTATCGGCTAATAAAAAGGTCTTGTAGCGGCACAAATAAAAATTTTCTGCATAATTAACTTAAAAATGTAATGTTCATTATTGTATCATTTCATTATGTATATCTTACATTGTAGTCTTTGTACATACTAGTAGCCAGTTTGTAAAATTTCTCAGGCTACTTCAAGTGGCATCCAGTAACAGAAGTAACACTATCAGTATTCCACTACCTCTTCAATGAAAACATAGTGGAGTACATATTTCAATTAAGTGTATATAATTAATGAAATTCAAGGCTTCCTGCTCATTATCTTTTACTTTTAAGCAATTGCTGCTGAGATATGTGAGTCATTTTTGACAGAAATCAGCAAGACATCAAAGTTTGGCTTTATACCTCTTTCCAGGAGTTGTCATCAATCCAAGAATCCACCCAGGTAAAGAAAACACAATCCGAGTGACTGTACTGGAAAGATAATATGGAGAAAATACACAGAGCAACTCATTATGACAGAACATGTGTTTTTTTTAGTAGCTTTGCTACTACAAGCCTGGAACATGCCCCCTTGGGAAAGTCCAAGATTAATGGCTAACTGCAGGCTATAACTGACAAACAGGTATTTTTCTATTGAGTTTGTATCCAGCAGATTATTGGAATTCTGTGCTCACCAAGATGTTGTTTGTTGCACGAGTTTAGCTGAAAGGTTTAGGTGGAACAAAGTGCTGTTTTGTTTGTATCACTGGTGTAACTCTGTGCAGTTAGTATCAGTTTTACGTGTCACTGCACTGTGAGATTTCCATGTCAAAAGTACTTTGTTGTCCTATGTGCCGTTGGGTTGGTTGTTTTTTTTTTGTTTTTAACCAGATGGCACGGCAGATCTGCAACAGCCAGCCAAGACTTTGCATGAGAACCTTGGAAAATGCTTCTTAGTTTCCTTTGTCTTTTAAAATTGTTGCATTTAGATTCATTTTCTTAGATTTGGCCTCTTACTGAGCATGCACATAACCCACCTTGGTGGGTAATTATCTCAACCAGGAGTTGTTCTATTCCCTAAAATCTCAATGTGGGAGTGTGTGATGGGTTCCGTTTTCCCAACCGGGCTAAGCAGCATGTGCTTGTTTATCCTCACCCTACGATCTGTGCACCCCCACTGTTCTAAATGGCAATATTACAACCCTGTGCTGTTTGAAATGGAGACAATTATCTGTTTAGGTATTACAAGATGGGCTTTATATTACAAGGAGAAAAGGCGTACAGCTGCTATCAGGATCCCGTTGTTGCCTTTTCTCTCCAGTACAAATGTTCCATCATTAAAATGATGGAACATTTATCTAAATGGATGTTATGCATTGGGTAAACTCATTTAGCTCCTGGGGCTCTTTCAGGTGATGGGAATTAATGATGTTTAGTAGTTTGAAACTGAAAATATCTGTCATTTGTCACCACTCACCATTGATTTACGATTCCATTGATGATATGTTAATTGAAGTGTAATGAATCACAATAATAGGGTAGTTGTGTGGGAATGGTCCATTTTCAATGATTGTTCAACCCTCGGTAGAGTTCAGAGCGAGCTGCATGTTGACTCGCGTTTTCAACAAGGGCGTTTAACTCATAATTAACGCTGAGACTGGGTACGTTGGTCCGGGTTGTTTTTATCTGCGTTCGGCATGCTTTAGATATACACTTTCACAAATGCCCAGCCACATTTTTGACTGCCAAATGTAAACGGCAAAAAAGAACAGCGGGAGAGGGAGTTGGAGCCTTTTTTTCATATTTGGATATGCTTTAATGCTTTTATTCAAATTCACCTGAGATATTGGCCCACAGTCACTTCTCAGTTTACCATAAAAATAAGATTTTGTTTCCTTCTTTCTTTTTTCATATTTCTTCGCCTGGGTTGAGTGCTCACTTAGGAAAGCCGTGAATTCAGATCAGGGCCACCCAGGGGAGTAGAGCGAGGGCAGAGCAGGTATAGATGAGGTGTGTTCACCAGCAGGGGGTGCCAAGAAGGGCATCCTCTGTCAGTAATATGAAAAGTTTTTGTCTTGCAAATAAACCATTCACTCACAGACAGCCCCATTGTTCACTTGTTATCATCAGTGGGTGTAGTTGTAGTTAACAGGCAGATGGAAATGCGAGGATGTGTCGGACGGTGACAATAGTAGGCTACAGGAAGATAAAGGAAAGGTGCCTCCTGCCCCGCTCTGAGCTGAAATGGTTGCTTTTACGTTCCTAGCAGCTGAGGAAGGTACACTGACTGCTTGTACAGCTTCATACAAACAAGGGGAGGCAAACAGCACAGGAATGTAGAGAATTGATTTCTTTCTGATGGTTTCTCAGAACATATAAGACTGTTTGCGCCGGTTATCAATTCCAATCGATAGCAACTGGTGGAAGCTGCTGGCTCGTTGCCGGCTGCTTGTAGTTTACACCTGTGTACCTCGTGTTTCTTCTTTTTGTAATTTGGCTCGAGGGTGCTGATGACGAACATTGCAGCGGTAATTATTTCAGAATTCTAAATAATTCTCCCGGTTTGTGTCTGCAGGGCGAGGAGGCTGTTTCACCACCGCTGGAACTGAAGATTGCTTTAAATAAGCAAGTCCTCGTAGAAGGTAAACACACAATCATTTACCAGACTCCAGACCCAGCATGTGTGTGCGAATGCTCTATTGAAAGGGCTTAATAAGTAACTGAATGCAGGGTGGTTTTCTTGTTTGTGTACTGTATTTTTGTGTGTGCATGTAGGGCCAAGAGGGTGGGCCGGGGACTTGACAGGTGCACTCTGTTAGTGTGTAGAGAAGCTGCTGATCAGAAACTAGAACCGTGGCTAGTAAAGAAAGTTAGTGGTTTGATTTTAAAAAGGTTTTTAGTGCTGAAGGACTAATTGGACGCAGGGGCGTACGGAAGAAGGTTTTAGCTAAAATAAGGTAATGCTGTGTTTACCAAACAAGACAAGGGAGTTGGAGTGCACACACAGCTGTTATGGTTGGCATATCACCCGTATCTCAGGTTTGCTTCTCACACCCATGTCTCTGTCTGAGAGAGTCTGAGGCCCCCTGGATGTGAACTTCTGGATGGAGCGATCGGGTGAGGCTTAGTAGGACTTTGGAGAAGTGCTTTGCATGCGGGGGGTGGGGGGGTGATAACACTTCAGGAGCTCAGGGCTTCAGAGGAGGAGTGCGTCTGTTTTCTGTCTCGTACAACTTAAAGCTCACCTCATCTCCCTCTCTTTGCCATATTTTCTTTCATCTCTCTTTGTATTATTTCTTTTCTGTCTCTCACTCACTAGCTCTCCCCCGTAAACATGCTGTGACTTGTGAGTGGATACGTTGGACATGGGTAGCAGTGCTTTCATTGTTGGTAGCTTTTTACATGGCAACAAAGCTATTCTGAGTAATGTAACTCAGATTTGTTTGGTTTTGTTTAGTTGATTTGATAAATATTAAAAGAAAAAGTTGTGTGATCAGTAAAAAAAGAGATTGTACTCTTTGTACTCTTGAACCTAGAGAGACTTTGCAAGTGTTTTTCTTTGAATATATTTCTTCAAGTGGCATGTTAAAAATGTCATATTGGATTGCTAATAAAAAACACCTGCCTGTAGACAAATCCTCTCTTCAATATTAACAGCTGCAGCTTCTCCGTACATTCTGAAAACAAATATCTAAGTGTTGTTACAGTTGCACTGTAGGACTCTCTCTTCTCTGCAGTGTAACAATGTATCAGTCAGCCTATAGTCTTCTTTTTTGGGATTCAGTCACTACCACGTTTACGAGATTCAGCCTTGGGAAAAAAAAATGGAAGCAGAGGACTCATGTTGAGAGTTTATCTGGAGTGCATTCTCCGCATACTCAGGTCCACTCCACCAGAGCCCTCAGCTGCCTGCTCCAGATGTAAGATCAGCACTGAAATCTTCCAAATGGTTGTGTAATTAATGTTAATGTGGCAAGATCAGCTTAATTGTTGACACAAGCTTCCAATGTGATTTTGATTGCATCACTAATGCAGAAATCCCCGTGGCAGCTTATGGGATTAATATGTCTTGGTGTTTAAAGCTCTTTTAAAGTGCAATCGAGTCAAAGAGGACGAGTGTGTAAAAAGCATGTATGGTGCTCATTTTTCTCTGCATTTGGACCGAACGCGCTTTTAAAAATATTTATTTTAAAAGCATGCACTTTAGAGTATGACATATACTTGAGGTGCAGGCTACTGACAAAAGTTTTGATTTGGATATCTGGAATATTTATCATCATACGGGCATATCTGTGTGATAGAGCTGCTTCTGATGTGCGCCGTGTGTTTGCCTCCTTTTTGGCCAATTTATTCAGACCTGATGACATCCAGCTTTCCAACCCAATAATAAAAAAAAGACAATCCTCAGATGCCCAAAACATGTTCCCCTGTTTTGAGGTCTTTCAAAGTCTTATCCTCTCATGTTGGATGTCATTTGAATTTCATGAATCCATGTAAGGGAGAGAAGAACACATTGTGCAAAGAGGCACGTCTTGTAATTCTTGCTTTGCTGTGAATGCTTATATTGCTTTCATTTAGCTGTTGAAGTTGCTTTGTTTAATCTACTTTTTATGGAAGCGTTAAGAATAAACAAGTGGATTCATGAGTTGGACCCGCAGAAAGGTCGCGTTGAGATTTATGCCGGGATGAAAATAGGGCCTCTGTAATCGTTCCCTTGACTGCATTTATTGCTTACTTTAAAAAAGTAATTTCTTTATATCAGCATCAAGCTGAAAATTGCCATGTATTAGTATTAGGCTCGGTAAGCTTCTAATTCTGTGGCATTTACAGCCGGCTGTGTTTCCATGCATTTATAACACTTTGATTCTTAAGAGCTCCTTTAATCGCTTATGCCTAGCTTGGAACATAATAAACAACTCGCTGTAGCGAAAGTGCCACATGGGGGAGATTTCTAGCAAGAAAGTAAAACGCTTCTGTCATTTGCAGTTTTGTTGCTGTGTTTTTCATGCACTGTAAGTACCGTAATCTACTCTCTGAGCTTATCTGCTGCGGCTAAAAACAGTGACAGGCAGAATAGATGCAAGGCAGCGTGAAAATGAAAAATTATCGTCACTACAAAGGCGTCACAATACAGACCAGCGCCGAGACGTAAAGCGACCGTATGCCTCTGCCTTTTCCTGTTGATTGAGATCGCAGGATGTGTCAAAGCATTCTAAACACCCTCACCTGGCCACTGTCTGCGTTCCCTATCTGATGCTCTGCTCCCATGGGTGCATCAGCTGCTATCGGTACACACTCTGGCAGATCGTCTGCCTTCGTATTGTCTGACTAAACAGGTTGCACAGTTAAATTCACGCCTTATGTTCAGTACCGTATGTTACACAATGGGGCGAGATTCTTTCCGTGCAACTCACTGAATAGGAATTATCTGTAGTCGTGAGGTAGGTGGAATCCTGCTTATAATGTCATCACAGATGTGAGATTTTGAAGCTACTTAAAATATCTTTTTTTGTAGAAAAGCGCATTTGACAAGTTTCAATCTATTTTTCTATCAGCATCAGACAGCCATGTCTTCTCTTGGTCTGGAACATATTGATGGATGTGTACTCTCTGGTCTGCCTCGGAGAGTGAGCAGCTTTGATAATGTCAGTCGGCTACCAGGTGCAGACGGCTAACGTGACAGAGCCCTCGTGTGAGATTGACTGAGGTGACAGAAGTAAGCAAATTCCATCTGCAGATGAGTTGTCTTATAGCGAGATGAAAAGAAAATCACAAAAGTGAGCGGAAAAGTGCCAGAGCTCTCTTTCTCAGTCTTGGCCTTGTGTCTCAGCTTCAAAAAAGATGAAATAGAGCTAATAAATGGGATTGATTTGTTGTCTTCTGAGCAAAATGACTACACAGGGTTTTTTTGTGGTAACCTAGGGAAGCATCTGTCAGACTGCCTTTACAGCAAAGCAGTGGTGCTGAGACGGATGGAATATCTTATGTACATACACCCTCAGCACCTAAAGCACAGCAGTACATTTATATATTGCACACATTCTACAGATTCCTGTTTGTTTCCACTACATGAATGTTTGTGGCTATGTATGGAAATTCCATAAAGTTCCTTGAAGCCTCAGTGCCTCTTATTTAGATAGTTTGACTTTGTTGCGCTCACTTCATGTCATGGTAGATATCACTTTGGCAGTCCTTTGCTTTCTCCGTTTATTTTAGAAAAACAAATCCCTTTTAGGGATAAAGCACCTGGTGGGGCTACTTAATGGAATGGTTTCAGACCCACGCAAATAAACAGCTTGCATTTTTGGTGTGAGATTAGGAATGAGGCTGAGATGGAGCGAGAGCTGAAGAGAGACGGGTAAAAACCAAACAAAGAAAGTCAACATGTGGAGAGCACAGAAGTGGAGTTGCATGTCTGCTTCTGCTTCCTATAGTTGACTGTATGTACTTGGTGCCTAAAGTAATACTCATGTGAACCTGGACTAAGGCTTTCCTTTAATAACTTCAGGCCGAGGTAAAGCCCTTTTTTTGAATAGCTGACCAATGACTCAGCAGTAGTTATTCAAAGGGCTGGAAAATATCAGAGTCTTTGTTTTTCCCCTACACACACACAAACATGCGGTTATATCTTAACCCCGAAAAGATAGCGAGGGAGTGGACAAGGAGAAGAGCAAGTGACCAGTGAAACATAAAGCAGAGTGAGGGCTACATTTGTTTTTAAATAGCTCATAATGGATGTTGAAATTAACAACAAATTGGGCCTTTGAACCCAGACACATTTAATAATATCTCCCTGTTTTTATTCAATCCAGAGTTTGGCACGGGTCTCCATTTCACACCATATACTGTTCCCACTCATTAGCTTATTTGATTTTCTGGAGAGTGTCAAAAACTTTTGACTGCTGAGTCATAATTAAAGCTGGAGCTCAAGTACAAAATTTGTCCACACTCTAGTGATTTACTCAGCTTTAGTACTGACTGAATGGCAACTAAAACATGGCTGTAGAAAGTACCTGCTAAAATTAGCAATTAAGAGTTATTCTCATGAGCTAACATTTTGAAACTGAGACGTTTGGTCTCATCTGACAGTGCCAATGCGCTTTCTCAGGGCATGCAAATATAGGTTCTTGGTTGCTGGTGCTATACCATCAAGGCTCTTCAGCAAAATAGTTGGTACTATACTACTATAATATATATAGTAGTATATATACTATATATATATATATATATACTATTATATATATATATATATATATATATATATATATATATATATATATATATATATATATATATACTATAATATATATAGTAGTATATATAAATATATACTATAATACTGCAGAATGTGCTAGCACACTGGACACTTGTGTTTGCTGTTTACTGTTTTTTACCACATATGCCCTTCTGACTGGGTTTTTTGGGTTTTATTAAAGAGATGATAGATTTTTTAAATTTAAATTTTAGTCAACAAGCTAGTTAAAAAGAATGCTAAATGTGCACTGTTTGTTTCAATGGCACACTTATACCATCAGCTTCCTTTTCATAACCATCTGCAGCCCTGTCTCTTTTGTAGAGCAGAGTAGGATTTATTAAAGTGAATAATGTGACACAGTTAATGAGCTTTGATAGCTTCCTCCATTGTGAACTATTCTGCTTTTGGCCCTTTAAAGGTCAGTATTGTCAAGATATTTGGTATTGGCCTGTAGTGTTCATATCATTTAAAGTTGATTTTAAGAGTTCAGATTTAGATTTACTTCCTGTGACGTGGTCCCTTTGAATGGATGGGATCATTGCCGTAGGTCTGATCTGATTCTGTTGTAATGTTGTTAGGACTGCTTTTAGTTTCAAGCTGTTAGTTTTATTTGACCTCTGCTGTGAATTTGTGTTCAGACATCTGCATCTTATTTTCCTTTATGATATTATTTCTATGTCAGTGAATGTAACCACAGTAGTATATTGAAGCAGTTTCATGAGCTTATTGTTTCTCGTTGGAATCGTCCACATGTTCACTGTTGCAGTCCCTGTGCACTTTGGCCTTTCGTCTACATGCAGACGCAGTCCCTGGAAATGGATCTCGGACAGCTTTACTAATTCCAAGATGAAAATATTGGAAATACCTTGGGTTAAGGCTTGTTGTGCACGTGTAGTACGAGTGGAGACTTTTCATCAGTGACACCTCGTGACACTACGAGACACTGAAGCTCCTCTGCTTCCTGTTTGCATGGGTTCATGCAAGCCCAGTGTAGGTAATGGTCATGCTATATGTTATATATAGAATAAAAATGTAATACTGTATATATAGCGATAGACAGCTGAAATATTGATGTTACCAGCTGCTGCGGGGAGAAGTAGAGAGGTGTTTTCAGACTTAGCCGCTATTGTGTGAACATGGCCTGAAAGGGAGAGAAAAACTGAAAAGCTATTTCTAACCAAATGTGGGTTTATTTATGTAATCAAATGAAAAAGGTAGAGACATTTTTTAAAGTAACATTTATTTACAGTCTTCCCCCCCCTCACTCTTTTTTTTAATACTGTGGTTTTAGCCTTGGCTCCTGCCTTGTTTTCATAAACAAAGTCTCTTTGGCCAGCTAGAAAAAACATAGGCCTGTTCAGTGCACTGAAAACAGGAATGACAAACACCATTAGCTGAAAAATTTCCATCTCATTGCAACTATGTTATTGTTTACTTTACCATACACGTCCTAATATGGTTACCTCCCTGTCAAAGCGGGCCAGAGCAAAGCCGAGGGGCCCTCGCAGGGAGATGCTTTCAGCTGCCACTTAGACAATAAGAAACAAATGTCACAGCTCGGCAAAATAGCCTGGCTTTCACAGTCTTACAGTACTTGGCCTTCGACGCTGCTTGGCTCAGGCTCCTGTCTGATATTTAACTACTCTGTAGTGTTAGATGCCCTCACAGTGTACCCCCACATCTCTTCGTCGCTGTGCCCTCTTTTCTCGCCTTCCTTTTGTCTTTCTTTATTTGTCTGTATCTCCCCATCGATCTCTGTCCCTGTCGCGGTGTTAGCTATGTGTGGGCTGACTGATGGGCCTCTGTTTGCTGTGTTAGGTTATTTATCGGGGTGGTGGGAGGGAGAAGGGGGTGCGGTGATGTGTTTGGAGCGGCCGTTGCCCTCCTCCCTGTGGCCGAGCGGAGGCCAGTTCAGCTGCAGGTCACGCCCTGGCCCGAAGCCGACGCCGCGTTTGAACTGGAAACGTCTTGGCGATACTTAGAGGCTCTTTATGATACTTGGATGGAATCGCAACCGCACAACCTCCAGAAAGCCTGGGATACTGCAGAGGAAATGTAGCGTTCTGGTGGCTGTGGCTTTTTTTACTCTGATTTTTTGAAGTTTGCTAAAATATGAGTTGTTGTAACTACCAGTTTAGTTGATTGTATTGCAGAAGTGCAAATTAATGCTGTTACAGATAGAAAAACCCAGGAAAACTGTCATTAAAATGGGAAAAAACAGACGATACTCAAATTGGCATTCATCTGAGGGAATTCTCAATGGATAGTCGGCATTGAGGCTTTTTAGGTATTAGGGTCAGGTAACCTCACCACAGGTTAGTCTGGCAGTAGTTGGAAATGGGGTTCTTTCAGATGCATGGGCTTTCTTTTCCCCAGTTGGTAGAGGATGATGGCGGCCTCACCTCAATCCTAAAATCCTCACGTTTATGATATTTGCCCAGTATTATCTGTGCCTGTGGATGAATGGGAGGACAGAGCATGAGGAATGTAGAAGGTCAGACTGCGTGATTTACACAGTACAGAGCCATAGAATCCTTGGGAAAATACTTGGGCTCAGATCAAACAGACGTCATGTGATATGTTCTTAACACTGACCTTTAAAGTCATGCTTTTTACTGCTGCGCTCTGGTAAAGGATGCACTAAATGTAAAGTAATTTCTGTGTGTTCACCTCAAAATGGAAATGGATTTTTTCTTTTACTAATTATGGCGGTGTGAGGTTTGTTTTTTTAAAGATTACACCTCAGAATAATACAACTTTAAACCACATCTTTTTCTTCCTAAAAACATCTTTTGCATTGCATTTTGCAAATGTTGCTCTTATTGAATACGTAAATGAGTCACGGTGACCTTAAAATAACATGACACATACACAGAGGAAAATGCAAAGAATTTATCAAACCATTACCCACCAGTTCACATTTTTACCTGGCAATGAATGATTAATAGACCTTTTTTCACGTTTATTTTGAACCATAGTTAAGACTCACATCCTGCTCATTATTTCATCAGTATTTGTTCAGGCCTAACTATAATTTCCACTCCATTGCAGTTATATTTTCTTGATAAGCTAATGGCGCTGACCTTTTCTTTATTTTGTTTTTCATCTAAGGGAAAAAGACTATACCCTCTTTGACGTTAATGAACTTTGTGAAGAGGTTTGTTTACTGGCTTCAAGGTCAGTTTCTGAGAAAGGGACCAGGTTTTCTTGTAAACATATTTACAGCCAAAGATGTGTAAACATTGTAAATGCGTACATGTGCAGCAGGGGCAATGCTGGCATATTTTCCCTCTTTTTTTTCCTTTCTTTGTTTTTTCATGACCTTTCCCCTGTGACAAACGCATAAAGGCTATGTGTGCATAAGTGTTTATCTCTGGAAGCACTTTAGAGCAAAATGTGCACTAACAAAAAGCAGCAAACAAAAAAAGAAAAGAAAAAAAATACTCTTAGAAAGCGTAATGATGTGCTTACTCACAATATAAAGCTGATAGGGGAGAGAAAAGGTAGAGGCAGGCAGCATGGCTAACGCAGGACTAGTGGGGGTATTAAAATATGAATTAATGGAATGTTGCTCAGGCACATCTCTGGGTGTAGTGTAGTGTTAAAAAATAAAATTTATGTTGCCGGCTAGTAGCCGTGAAGGTGCATTTGGACTTAGTATCCTTTAATTAGAAGTGAGATATTAGCATTTCATAGGGCTTTATGCTGGGTGAGGGGATCGGCCGGCCACCGCGCCTTCATTAGCCAGCTTCTCTGTGTAATGAGTGCCGTCATTAGCTGATGGAGTGGATTTGCCCCAGCTCTACCTTGAAAGGCACATCTTTTACATACTTGCAAGGAATAAGGCCTTTTAATGGATTTCTTAATGAATAAAATAAGATGCCACTTCTTTAAAATTTGACGAGTGCATTTCTGATAATGTACACCACTAGCTGCTGCCACGTTTTTGGTGCATTATTAGCACAGGTGGAAAAAGAAATGCTGTTGTTGGGGAAACAAAGGTAGTCGTTGGGCTTTTTATTGTGCAAAATTTGAAAAATGTCTATAACGTGTAGCTGATGAAAGTGCCAGATCATTAATATGCGTATGAAATAAAGCGTGTGTGATTTCTGTCAGGGTCTGAGGCTCTATGCTAACACTCGCCATGTTTGTAAGGTAAAGCTGCAGGACAGCTATTGGATAAAACCTGACTGCAAATTATATGTGCGGCTGTTGATGAAGCGTGTGCGCACGCTCAACAACAGTCAAGACAGTCAGAGGAGAGGTGTTTTTTTGCGATATGGAAGTCTCCCTAAGCCTTTGGCTGCGGCTCCACTCTCAGAATCAGCCGTGAAGTGATTAGTATTTTATTGATGAGCTCCTGAAGTGGCAAGTGTGGGAAATTGGATCTTTGATCTCCTGGAGTTTGGGAAATATATCCTGAGCGTGTGGAGCTCTCCAGGTAAAACAGCCCCCACCCCCCAGCACCAGCAGCACTGTGATGCACACAGACGCACATGTATACATACGGGCATGTCGTTTGTGGGGGCTATTCCTCCCCTTCTCCAAAACACATATTTGTTTTGGATGTTTTCACTGAGAGTCTACACGGTGATTACAGATGTTCATTAACAAAATTGGGTATTTGTTTTAAACTTTAACCAATCACTTTGATATGCTAATTACAGTGTAATTTAATTTGAGCCCTGTAATGATGATGCTGTTATTATGGACATAAATGATGCAGTTAAGCTGAGAGTAATCTCATTTGCATACTGTACATGCCAGTAAATTAAGCCCTTTCCTGCGTTGCTTCAGCTTTAATTTTCCACTCCTTTTCACACAGCATCCCTCAGCCCCTGTGCCTAATAGCAAGCCGGCTTGTTTGATGTGGAGAGCCGCTTCCTCACAGTAAATCTAGTCACAATATGTAATACATAAAGGCTCTCATTATAACTCTAAGTGCCCTTTTAAGAAGTTGGTATTAATAAGCAGGCTGGCTTTTCATGCTTTGTAGTGATACACAAAAACAGTTTTGTCCCTCACCATAATCATCTTCAGGATTCTTTAATCTGCATCTGAGAAATAAAAGCTATCATGCTTGTAATAATGATGTACCCAGGAATACTTAAAGAGCCCTAATCAGATTGTATATGTCCTCCACTATGTGCTGATCAGACATATCTTCAAATAGGTGATTTTATTTTGATATTCCTACTTTGAAAAAAAAAAAGAAGGAAAGATGAAGGGCGTTTGGATGTGTTTCTATCCTCGCATAAAAAACTAATTGACAAATATTGCCCTGTTGTATGTTTAGCACAAATAATTTGGATTCATTTCTTTGTACGAATGTTATTTGATGTCTGTATGAAAGAGCCACATTTGTGACAGAGGGACGCGGCCGGCCTTGATAAAAGCTCCTGTGTCTTCATTAGAGAAGCAGCACCTCATGGTGTCTGATTGTCTGATGTTTGCAGGGAGAAGGTAAACATGTTTGTCATACGGCGCTGTATTTATGCTGCTCAAACATGCGAGTTAGGCCGCGGTGAATGTTAAGGACTTTGGCTCGGCGCACGTCTGAACGTCTCAGTGAAACGTGCAGCCTCACAATGGTCTGAACTTGCCCTGCTTGCAAACAATAGTCCAGCTCCCCCCTTTTTTTGCGTTTGGAAGGAGGGTTAGAAGGCTGTTTTATGGACTTCAACACTGACAACACAATTGCCCTTCACTGAGAATGCGCCTCCATTTTGTGCCATAAAGAATATTATTTTTCTGCCAGCCAATTTTCTCTGTTAGTCTCTAATTGGCTACATAAATCTCGGCCGTTGAGGGTGAGAAATGTTGCCGTGTCACACAGTGTAATCTTCACCCTTATTTACCAATTCATTAAGATTCATTGATGCAGGATCGGTGAGAGGAAATGACAACATAAATCAGGCCTCCAACATAATGACCCTAATCAGTTGGGAATTGCAGAAAATGTCATGATGAACTATGTCCTTGTATTAGTGCCACTGTACATTGTCATTGTGCTGCTTTATGAGTGGGACGCATCATCCTGACATGGGCTGTATTTAACAAAAAAAGAGTTGTTAAAACCTGATTCTATTAAAAGGAAGAAATTCATGTAGGGTCTTCTGCTATTTAGCCGTTTGCCCTTTATCTTCAATTTAACTGCTTGATGGAGCTCCCTTCCTTTTTAACCCTTGCTGTCCTCTCGCTGGGAAGCCATAACATGCTTCTTAGGCTTAAATGACCCCTGTCGTGGCACGTTCAGGAAGAACGTCTCCATGAGGAGGAGTGGGTGGACTCAGTGGGTAAGGCCACACCCATAATAATGACCGCCAATCACACGTCAAAGAGCGGACTGCGTTCGTTTCATGAACAGAGAACTTGGTAAATTTTAAGCAGCGGTTGAAGGAATGACAGTTGTGAGTAACTATTTAAACAAAATAGTCACTCCATTACCGTGCCATTATTTGTGTGTAAAGGTTAATGACTGTGTCTGGGAAATCAATAGCTTAACTTAATCTCTTTGTGAGTAACTCTAAACAAGAGAGGTTGGAGACATGCACCCGCTGTGCGTTTTTGTCTGCAGAGAAACATTTAACACCGTCAAGATTTGTTTTAAATAGCAGGGGTTTGACCAGACCATGCTTTCTTCCACTTATCGTGCATGGTACTGAGAGTGGAAATGTAATAAATGGATGTAGCACAGCTGATGACTTACTCAGTGGTAATTAGCAGCTTACTTTGTCTTTAGAGCTGTGGTTTACCACAGGTCTGTGTTTGCGATTTCACAGAACTGCAAAGCTTTTACCAAAAAATGATTAAGCTCATGTTGTCAGATGACAAAGGAAGCGTGCACTTTGATGAGTTGACACCTGCCACCCCCAAAAGGCAGCAGTGCTAATAATATTTTCCTTTCTTTGCATAGGCACACAATATTAATTAGACAAGTTCGTTAAGGCTAACCTCAGTTTTCCCAGGAAAATCTATGTGACACATTTGGGAGCAGCACATTGGGAGCAGCCCTTACATGGATTCTAGTAAAAATGATTAAAAATGTATGACACACTTTAAGTAATGTTAAAACAATAAGTGCTTTTGCAACTCCCGTAGGACGCTGATAGATTCGTGTTTTTCTTTGGGTTTTTTTGTGTTTGACACATCTAATTGGTAAGACGAGCTCGAGGGCAGCAGTGCTTGCTTTTTTTCCCCCTTCCATTGAGCCCGTGGTCAGAAAAAGCAGCCCCTCGTCTCCTGGTGTCTGTCCTCTCGCTGTAGTGTTAATGGGCATAAGCCACATGTGAGCGAGATTATCAAAGTCAAATGAAGGAGAGTCGCTGAGAAAATGTGTGGCGTACCACTCCTAAAAGAGGCTCCACATCCCAGAATTACTATTCCATTCATGCACAACCAGATTTAAACTCATTAGATTTCTCTATTTACTTAGTCTCCATCGGCCCTAGTTGCACTAAAAATATCATGGCCTGCCTTACTTTGGCACATTCCGTCATTGTCTGTGCACAGCAGGCCGTTGCACAGAGGTGTTTCTCACATGGCTCCATGCAAAGGAGACAAACGGCTTTGTGTGTTTTCTGAAATTGCGGATCTACTCAGTTTCGCTACTGGAATCTGCCTTTTTGCGCCCTGCTTGTTGTTAATTTATCTGCACTTGTAGCGTGTTAATACTCGGATGTTCGCGTGAATCATCCTAGTCACCTCTGCTTGCGGTGCAGTAATAGGTTTGGATCTAAACTTTCATGCTTGAGAATCTCATTGTAGTCATCCTGAGGTGATATAAATATGTGTTTTGATCATATTTTATGGCTTCCTCTCATGGGGCTAGCAGTTTTTTAGGGGGACTAAATTATATCAGTAGGGGAAGTGCAGGAGGAAAAAACACCAGGGGATTCTGGGTGAGGAAGCCTCGTTGGATGGCTTCATCTCAGCAGATGGCAAGTTGTTGTATGCATGAAAAATTAATGGTCAAGGTGATGTGCTGCTTGAAAGTCGCCGCTATACATTATCTACTGTGTATAATCACTTATGTGTGGGCAATTACATTTTTGATGTAGCAGGCAGACTAAGTCATAATCTTACTATTCAAGTCACACATGAATCAAGTAATCAAAACCAGGCGCTGTGATTTATGAAGGATAACGTCTTTTCTTGCTCAGTTCCACCTAATTCCTTCTTTGTTGTTTTTCTCTCCATGCCCTGGTGTAGTGAGTGCCATCTCTGGGAGCCCTCAGACTTCCTTTGTTATTTCCACAAACCCGGTTACTGAATAATTGAATGAGGTAAATGTTTAACATGTTTTTACAAGTTCCTCGCTGTGCTGTTGTGAAGCGCCACTGTTTGTTGGGCCTGGAAGAAACACACGATTGCTTTGCTTGACAATGATGTGTTTCCATAGGAGACCACCCCCATGGCTGCCCACCCCGCCCGTCACCCCATCTTGTTCTCATTCACGGTGGCTCGCGAGCAGCTGCAACACGCCAGCCTAATGCGTCTCGAAATGTCAGAAGAATGACTTTTTGTTTATCTTGACTTTTGCCTCGCTGTTTATTCTAGTCAAAGCTGCGTTTGCATCGACCTTGATTCGCTAAAGCCTCGCCCCCTCCTTCTCCCCTCCTAGAACCTGTTTACACTCTGCCTGCCCCTAGTGTCACCTAGGAAATTGGCTGATCATTTCACCTGGTTAATATTAAATGGCTCCTGCAAGGAGATGTGTTTGTTCATAAACACAAACCCCTGCTCCTCGTGTTTACTGTAGCCATGGCAGCAATCACTTATTAAACAAACAGCTGCTTTGTTTGCTGGTGTCAGTGGCCTGCTTATACCCTGTACAAGGTCTGGGAAGAACTTCTGTGTCTCATGTGGAGCAGAAATCTAGGATTTGCAATGGGGGTATTATTTGCAGAAGGGTGGGTGCAGCGTGTTTTACTTCTATATTGTCAGAGAGGTCTGGAGATATGCTTTGCTTATCTGTGACTTGGTTGAAGTGGCTGACAAGATTACACGGTTGTTTGGTCTGACTGTGAAGTCTCCTTTGGCAGAATGTCACCACGGCCGTTCGTTTCTCTCAGAAGAGGAGCGGCAACTGGATCCACTTTCAGGCTTTGTGACTGAGGTGGTTCTGCTGCGTGGAGATGATATGTATGAGGGAGTGGGAGTGCAGTTTATAAAGCTTGTTGGAATTTAGCCCAATTTCTCCGTGTTGTGTTGTCCAGTGGAATATTTTCAAGAGATACTCAGAGTAGTTTGTTATCAGTGATGAGGGCTGCGATAATGGATTATTTAACATGCAGCTTGTGTTTGTCTTTCGACTTTTCCCTCACATCAGGAGCCAAAATACAGCAAAACACAAGCCTCTTCAGCAACCTTCAGAAGCATTCTGTTGTTGCACCTTTGGTGCACGCCGATGTGTTGTCTAGTCTGCCAACCAAGCTGAACCTAAACAGCTCTAAAGCGAACTTCTCCCTATTGTGTCCTCCTTTGTATGTCATTATCTCCCACCCAAGAAATGTTGTGCTTTTGTTGTGCGCTTCTGTAAACAACGTCTGTGTGAGAACTTGGCGAATCGAAGCAGGTGGCTGCCGAGGCTTTGCTGTCATGAGCATTAGAGAAAAACAGAACACGGAGAAGGGTCAGAGCACAGCTGCGCGGACCAGCCCTACCTTGAATCCACCGCTGACTCGTTTGAGCTGTTGAATTCCGGGCAGGCATGACAGGGGGACAGGCATTGGATTTCCATTGTGGTGGGGAGGGGAGCTGATGAGCTCTGGCCCGCTGGCTGTTCTTAACCTTCAACCTGTCTGGTCAGGTGGGAGACACATGTGACTCTTGTTTGTACTGTACTCCCTATGCCATTTGAGGCAGGGAAAACAAAACAAACTGTAAACAAACAGGAACTCTGACCTTTTTTTATTATCCAGTGTTTGTTCCAAACACTTGTTTTATTTTGCAAGCAACTCCCCCCTAAAGACCAGGCAGGCATCTAATAATCAACAGCACAGCTAGTTCTCTTTGTACAAACTGTTGTTGCCTTGTTTTGATCTCCTGGAATTTCCATTATTTTTATTCTCTTTTGTTTTTTTAAACTTTTTTTTTCCAGCTCCGAAAAAACTGACACGCTCCATTAATAATAAGAGAGCTTTTCTTTTTCTTTTTTCCCCCTCACGTCTCCTTTTGTGTATTTTATTATGTTGAAATGTTTGTGTTTGGACCACGAATGCATATGTTCTTAAACCGAGTAACTACACCCCATTTAGCTTGATGCTTGACCCATAATTACAGTTGAATTTGCACGTGGTGTATAAATGGAACAAATGGAAAAACTTGGAGCTTTTCGACTCATCGTCATCATCATCACACACACACACACACACACACACACACACACACACAAACACACACACACACAAGGCTTTCCCCAGAGCAAAGTGAAAATAAATACGTAGATAAACAAACTCAGGGCCAAGTCACGTGGCCAAGTTGCCCGGGCCTCAGCTGATGATGATGGTGTCCGTGCCTCAGTGCTTCACAGATTAACATTGTTATCAGCACAACTCTCTAATAAGGCTCTTTCCTATCTGCTTGATATTTATGATGGATAATGCCCATTTTCCATTTTCCTTTTTCCCTCCAATTTTTTCACTCATGATATTGCAGCTTTGAATTATTCTGTGCTAAAATTAATGAGAAACTAGATTTATGGGTTTCATTTGTTTGTCAATTCGAAAATTAATTGGGTGTTAATTTTAGCCATCCCCTCATCAGTGCCGGTCGCAAGCATGCGCGCATTACTTTGCATTCATTGTAGCCTTCCTCTCCTTTATTGTGGGTCACTAGTTTTGCATACATTAAAATAGCCCCGCGGCTCATTCTCTTGATTACTTTTGGAGATGCCGTGCATTTGGAAATTTACGCCTTTCCGTTACAATTATGAAAATTTTTGCATGGAATGACAGTGCATGTATAATAGCCATTACCCCCCCCCCCCCCCCCCCCCCTTATGTAGCTTTAGAGAGGAAAAAAAAAGAAAAAGACAGCTCTTTTTTTCCCGCAAGTGGAAAATATCTTTTATTTGAAAAATAAGTGGGGGTGAATAACGTCAGCACATGGTTTATTTCAAATGGCATTTAATTTCGCCTGAGAATGTGTGTTTCTAATTGGTGTCTCAGAAGGGGAGTTGGTGCGAGCAGGGGCCTGTAGATGGAGTTGTGGCTGGCTGGGTCCCATCCCACAGTATTCCTCTTGCTCACTCCTTGTTTAGAAAATCCCATTATGGAGGGAGGCTGTGCCAGACTGGAAGGGTGAGCCGGGTCAACATCTGTCTGGAGGGAGAGGGGGGCCAGCTCAAGCTCCAGCCCAAAGAACAGGCCCTGTAGGCCGGGCCCAAGCTGCTCAGACAGGCCCCTGAGTGTGGGGGCGTTGTGACACACAACTGAACCGGCACAGGCCACAGTGTCAGATGACTCATTCAGTCATGCTTCTTGCGAGGGCTGAGAGGAAATGTAAACTATAATGCTCTTTGGAGTTTGCTTTGTGTTCTTGTACAGTTTTAGCTCCTCTTAGCCCCAAACTGCTGCTGATGATAGTGAGCTACGAGCCCGTCCCTAAAAAAAACAGATTTTGAAAGAGCAATTCTCCTCACACCATTGTTTATTTTTTTAAATAATCCCATTTCTAGATTATTATCTCACCTCTGCTCTGTAAATATTCTTTCACTGACAAGTTGTCAACCCCAATTTCCTATCTGTCAGCCTGAGTGTGTGTCCCCTTGGGTGTGTGTCTGCATCTTGTTTAGATGGGATCTCTGGAGACGCTGTGCATGTGTACCTGAGCACATATAAACTCAGACTGGCCTTCCTATTACATGCCTTAAATGCAGCACCATAAATCTGCGTTTAGTTCCACTTTCACATTCTTTCATGATGAGGCCCAGTGTTTTAAAGGCATTTATTCTGCTTCATATAAATAATTAATCAGCCAAGTTAATTTGCTTCTGCCTGACTTGGTCAGCTTCATTAACTGCCCTGGAATTGGGGGGATAGATGCATTGCAGCAATGAAGCCTGTGACCAGCACACAATAGCTGTAAATCATTCCACTGATTTGAGGAATTCGGGCACAGATATGCACCAGTGTCACTGGCACTTATCCCCAGAGAGACAGAGGGGGTTTGCTGGGATAGATGGCATGTCTGTCTGGCTTTTGTGTATCCAAAAACAAAACTGAGGACATATCTTGTAAGCAAACAGCTGTGTATTCACTGATTGCTACTGCCATAATTTTACATAAAGCGTGCAGTGGTGCTTAAAACTACTGCCAGTGTTTGTATTTTACCCTTTTCAGTTAGATTAAGTTATGAAAGTCAACATTTTTTTCCAATGCAAAAGGATTTATTTATATTCAGACCTGTGTTTTGGTGTTAATTGAGCACCCCTCAAGGATTTGACTGTTTTCGTTCAGCCTCAGATTGGATGTTTCTCATGGAGATCCTTTGGCAGGCCTCACACAGTCGCTCTGTTTCCCATTAAAAAGCCATTCTGCCGTGGTTCTTCAGGGAGCCATGCAAGTAAATATATCCATTTCCATAGAAAGTGTTTTGTTTTGGAGGTCCAGTGTTTTCTTGGGCTCCTCTGCTCTCACTCAACACAGGTTGGGTTCCTCTACATGTGTGCCGAACCCCAACCCCTCCACCATGCCCCCCGATGCTCTCCATATACCCTATACTGGAGAACACAAACAAAACCCACTTGCTTTTCTCCTGCCCGGTATGGACTTGTCATCTGTAAAGGATCTGCACTGGAATAGACAAAACAAAGGAGCTGTTCATTACTGTGTTTAGAGGCAGCCTGTGAATGCGTGTGTGTGTTTGCCTCATTGCATATGCTACACGCAAACAAACAAGACACGGGGAAGCACAAACCAACAGGGAAACCTGCAACAAAAGTGAAATTGTGTGGGAAGAATATGACAGATGTTTATAGTTTGGCCCACAGTTGAAATGCGACCTCATTGCAGTGTGTTTTAACAGCTGCTTCTCTCTGTCTCTGTCCCTGTTTTCTCTTCTTCTGCGCCTTCTCTCAGGTTTTTAAGTCATGATGCAAGAATCTGGGACGGAGGCGACGAGCAACGGCCCAGCCAATGAGAATGGAGGAGCGAGCATGGAGGGAGTACCCAGAGAGGGGCGACCGAAAAGTGCCACGCCGTCAGCGGAAGTGACTGCAGCAGATTTCCTGCATCTCCAGCAGCACCAGGTAGACCATTCACACCTGTCTTCACTTTATTAAGCCATGTCAACAGCAGGCCGATTCACCTCTTAAAGTGCCTCTTAATATTTAATTCCTCCTCAAAGTACATCTAGTTCATAAACACATTATTATTATTATTTATGTATACTGAGGCCCTTTTTGAATATTTAAAAGACGAGGAGTGCTTTTTCTGTGTGATTGTTTGGTTGCAAACGTGTTTATTGTAGCATGCAGCATCTGCATTTCTATCAAATATTTATTATGATGTTCTGACATATTTTAAGTATGTAGGTGCCACAAGATTTTGTAGACAGTTAAGGAACCGTGACATCCAATTGGATGACAGCGTTTTCCTCCGGCTCATTGTAAACACACCTCACACTCACAACTAATGCCACACTCTGCTGTACTAACCAATGAGGTGAGGAGACAGACGCCGGCGTTATCGTCAGTGAAGCCGAAACATTTTCACCATCTCAGACTTGAGGCAAACAGACAAGCTCTTTCTGTTGGTGTCAGCGTTATGTGTGGCACACGACACTGCGTTTAAAGAAACAACACTGAAAAGATCAGTGTGTCTTCTACTATCTTGGTCTTTGCGACAGCACAACTAGGGTTGTTGTCAGGAGCTGTTTGGTGATGATGCACGGCTCTGTGCCGTTGTCTGTTGTCACAGCGCATCCATCAGCATTTTTACAGGGAGGCAAACAAAGCTGTAGCATGGAACAAGAGGGAAATGGCATTGTAACACATAGAGCTGAGCAATAACTCAGTATTATCATTTATCATCTTTGAACACAATCATCACGGTGTTCATGCTGTGATATTTGGCTACTGATGAACGGTTCTGTTTTTCGGAAATGATGGGAACATTTTGATAATAGGACAAAATAGCTTAGCCGTTTAAAGAGTCATTGCTTGGCATTTTAGGTGATGTTTAGACATAACATAAATTTTATTGTGAAATTTCAGACGTGTAGCTCAGGTTTCACTTCAGCAGTAAGATGACCAGGGCTTTTGCCAGGAACTTTGTAACACCAGCTATATGCACTTATAGCACTTTCCCCTCTCTATAATGCTAATTGCTGATCATGTGCTAGCACAGACAGAACAGCAGGGGTACCAGTCTGTAGCTCTGCACACAGGAGGACAGAGATACTGGAGGATTTATTTCCCAGTACCACCATGAAAGGGAAACTACCACGTATTGATATATCAGAAGGGATGTTTTAATCCATGTAAGCATTGAACAGGTCAAATTAAATAAAGTCATAACGTTTGCATGATTCTTTACTACAAATTTTAACTTGTTTAGCATTTTTTTATGTGTAAAATCAAGAACAATAAGCCACTAATTTTACAGGAGCTTTTGGGCTTTGGACTGGCACAACCCTATAAGGTCACTATTTGTCAGTAGTCATGTTTTTGAAATGTTTAAAAAAATGTTTGTTTTTTCCCTTTTTATTATCGAGTATGGGTGTATGTAAATATAATTAATTGGTCAAACATACACTCAAAGCAAAATAATGCTTTAGGTGTCGTCATCTTAGAAGTGTGGTGCTTGTTTTGGTGCAAGATGCCCCTGTTAATTCCATTTCCTCTTTGTAAGTGGTAGAAGAAGTGTTGATTGTTCAGTAAGTACAAAGGATGAGTCAGTGTGTGTTCTGATTCTCAGCCTTAGTCTGTGAAGCCTTTAGGCCTCTCCAGATCATCCCCACCACCCCAGCTAGACCCCAGACCCCACCTCCCACCCATCTTTTTTCCAGCTCCGAACGAGCATGTCGTCAGTGAGAAAATCACAGCCATACTGAATTCATTACTGCAGTAGTCACACAAAACCATGGATAAAATTTCAATAACTGCAGGCCACAGTTGAGTAAACAGTTGCAGTGAAACTTAATTCCTGTTGACTTTTCCTTCATTCTTTGCCAGGGGCACATTCTGATTCGCTCTGCAAAGACAACAGGGTTACAACTTTGATAAATGTGAGGCAGGGGAGAGGGAGAGAACGGGCGAGAAAAATGTCATGGATGTGCACTTGACACCAACAAGGGATGGAAATAAAGCCTTCCCACTAGAATAGAGCCAGTCGTCCAAGCATGCTCCCTGTTTTCAAGTCCAAAAAGAACTATTGCTCTCCAGCATCTGCCTTGGCATTTAAAGAAAGGAGAAACCAGCAACTCTCTCCATCCTGCTTCCATATATTGCGGAAACATTTTCTCTACTGTAGCAAATGCAGAAATAATTCCTGGTTCGTGCCGTTTGAACAAATCCAGTGGTTAATTTGTGTGGCCCGCATGCAGGGAGGTGTATTAATTGTTGCCTGTGATAAATGACGCGCGGATGGGAACGAAGGACGAGATGTCTCACTCTCAGCTCCTGGCACTGGACTTTGATAGGCTACTTACCATGGTAGTGTTACTGGCAAGACAGGCAGGCAGTCTTTTTATTCTCCCATTAGCCTAGCCGAGGATTTTCCCTCACGCACCATGAACCATGTTAATTGTCCCCGGGGCATTACGATCTTCACTCAGTTACTCGATAACTTTTTACTTTTGTGACATTTCACAGTCGTTCTTTTAAGTTTTATTTGTGGCTTGCACTAATATGCCTCTAACTGACACGCTGAGAGTTTTTTTCCTGCGTTCTTTGTTCTCCACAACACATGCAAGGTGCCATTACCCCTTTAGGTGACGCAAAAATCAATCTAAAATGTTTTCAGACTCAAAGTGCAAATGTCTGAGAGTCCCTCGAGTGAGCCGGAACAACAAACCTGGCAGTGGCATATCATTTATTCTTATTAGGGAACATAACTATGAAAGACAGTCCTCATTAATAAAGATGGGGGATGAAATAATTGTAATCTGTTTGATCATCTTGATTCTGACAGGGGAATTCATCTTGTTGACTAGTCAGATTTGGGGGAAGTGGACCATAAGCTTGAATTAAGCATGTCTATTAGTAAGTCAAATATTTTTTTAGGGTGAAAAAGGTGTTGCGTTTCTTCTCTTTTTTCCCCGAGATGCTGTTGAAATTCAGCAGATTTCTCTATAGGAGGAACTCAATGTCCTGTCTGTTGTGTTGTAATAGTTAGACAACTGGGTGCCCTTGTAAACATTTGTTGTGCATCTTGTTGCTATGCTCGTTGTGTTCACTGTTACCCATGTATTATTAATAAATGTCTCTATTATAGCATGTGCAGTTTTTTTCTTTTCATAGCACACGTGTCTGCAGCCCTGAACCACACTGTTTATTTGCTTTCTGTTTTTGTTTGTGTTGCAGAAGTTGTGGTTTTAACGTTATCCACATGAGGAAGTGAAGATACTGCAGGGGCGAAAATAAAACAAAAGCAATAGTATGAAAAAGTTTTGCAATAACCTGTTTTGTGATTTGTGATTTAAATGATTTTGCAACAGGAAACGGTGTTGTGCAGCTGGAGTTGTCACATAAATGCACGGTGACAGTAATATTCTCAAGGACACCCTGTTAGCTCTAGAGCTGCTGTCTTCACGATATTCACATTTCCTGTGATGTGTGGTCATTTTCAGCAAAGCATCTTACCTGTTTAAACACACGAGTTACTCTTTCACTCTAAATTTGGTTCGTGTGATGCAACTGTAGAGCATTAAATATTAATATCCTGTCCTTTACAAGAGTCCTTTTAATAAACTTAGGCTGGTGTTCACACGAGAGAAAATACCTAAAACAATGATTAATAACTGCTTTTCTTTTATTGCATACACATCCATCTAACATACCCTGTCCAACAAGTGCTTTTAAAGATTTTCTACATATTAAAAGATAAGACCGGCTAGCTACTTCTTTCGTTTTCCTCCTCTCTGCCTGTGTGGTTGAGGTGTCTTTCGTGAGGTTGACGTCCATAACAGTGGCCACAGAAAGAGCTGAGTGGGCACACATCCTCTGCTTGCATAATGCAAATCATACACTGTCCCTTGTGGAGGCTTGTGAAGGTGGAACTGCAAATCTTAACTGTTCTCTGATGGCCAAGTGTTTCATGATTAGCCTTGCTCTCCCAGTACACACACACAGGCGCGCACACACAGACGCGAATAGTATATATATGCTCACGTAGAATAGAGTTACAAAGGTCAGGCCTTTAAGTGTAGGACCTGCTGGTTTTGGGCGTCCAGTCCAAATTATGGGCTAATGGTCAGACTGAGAGAGTTAACAGCACCAGGTCAGAGAGGAGGCCAGAGAGCATTTTCTGCCTCAGATCTCTGCTAATCGTATGCACTCTGCAGCAGAGCTGAGGGCAAAGAGAGAGCGTGCTATGCCCAGATTGAAATACATACACTGTTACACAAGAAGAACGCACCCTTATCGCTGCGCCTTTGAATTGAATTCCTGCCAGTATCTCTGTATTTGCTCTACAGCAGAATAAGATAGACGTGTGCAGTGCGATGCTGAATATTTCACATGAATGACAAAGCCGTCCTCTCTGTGTGTGTGTGCGCTTTTTGACCAATCGCTTCGCTGCAGTATAGTGGCTTCATGGTGAAGCGGTTTGTGTATCACACTGAAAGGACACTCCAACATCTCTAGCAGCTCTCACGTATCTTCATGTATACTGTTAATACTGTCACAGGAGGCCAAGCAAAGGCTCGGGCTTATTGGAAAATCTGGCAGAGAGGATAACATCAGTGTTATGACACTGCATATTGCCCTAAATTGCTTATTGGTAAAATGATAGTGCTCGTCCAATTTGAATAATTTTATGGAATCCCTCACAGAACAGTTTAATTATGTTATCACACAACTGGCAACATCTGTCTTTATACCACAGCACATGACAGTTTTATTACAGGCTGAATTTCTTTGCTGGTTCTGGCAATTGATGTGTGATCTGATTAATAATCACACAGATGGAGGTGAAAATTGAACAGCAAAGCGTTGCTATGTGGGAAAAAAGGGGAAATAATTATTAAAGGAAAAAAAGCAAACTCTGTCTCTGAAAATATCCTGACCATTTTTACAAACGCTCACACTTCCCTCAGTGGAAGTATCTCTTTTTTAAACGCTTTTACACACATTTATAAATCTGAAAACAAAATGTGTTTAGTCTAGGTGCAACTTTTCATATCCTCTTGTCACCCAGGTTTTGTTAGTGAGCTTTCAAGAGGTAAACCACCCAGCACCTCATTTTTGGCTTGCGGATGCTTTCCAAAACAGCCTATGAACTCATCCATTTTGTTGAGTCTACCTCCAGCTGCTGCTGTCCGACTGACAAGAGATGAAGCGCAGGTTACATGTGTGCTGAAGCCCAGAGTTTAAAATAGTTGACTGTTGCTTGGGTCGACATCCTGTTTACACACCCTGCCTATGTGGGCAGCAGGAGGGGGATTACAGGAGTTGTTTGACATTGTGGTAATCAGAATGGCCACACTTAGAAGCGTACACACATTCAAACACACTCGCTCGTCTTTCCCTGTAGCTCAGAGGTTTGAGGGGTTTTTTTACACCCACATAAAATAAAACATGTTAATGGAGCCATGTCAAAAGTTGATTCATGGTAAATAATTAAATTTTCACAAAGTTTTTTTTGCATGTGTTGGACCTTTAAAATTGCTATTAGCAAAGAAAAAGACAAAAAATTAAAAAATATATATAAACTTAAAAAAAATAAATGACATACACTGAAAAAAATGTTACTTTGAATCAAATTACTCTAATGTGTTACAACTAAATTTATTTTTACTAATAATTCTGATTTAATAAAAACTGTAACTGTGTATTTAAAATAAGCCAAAAATATTTATTTTTCCAGAATCATAAATGTACATTGAAACAAACTAAAAAGATCATTTTCCGAGTACATTTGTTCTTTGGACTCTTCGGACACTGTAATTTTGTTACATCCAATTTTATTAAGTTCTTTCAACTTTTTAGTCAGTGTAATAAAATAGAGTTTCTACTGATACATAATTGAAAATTGGTTTCTTATGTCCTTGTTCAAAATGTTACTTAAGAGAGCGCCACAAAAATCTATTTTATTCCACAGAATTCACAATAAAACAAAAGCGAGAGCTGATTTCTCTAAAGTAAAACCAAGGTTTTGTCACAATCAACTTGCTAGAAATACAAATAAATTCTTCTTTGAAGGACCAGATTTATTATGGTATGTTTAAAAAAAAGAAAGAAAAAAAAAAGCTTCTTTTATGTACAAAAAAATACAATAAAAATTACAAAATAAAGCAATGAAGACTTCAGTTCTATTTACACAACAGCTGATAAAGAGAAAGAAAAACAAAAAACAGACCAGATGAAATGAAGCAAAACTGATTTCCCTACCCACCCTCACCAAACCCCTCTTTTTAAAACCTTTTCACCTTTAAAACATGAGATCGGTAATGCAACAGCCATTAACATTAACAATGTTTCTAACACTGTGCAAACAGTGGCTACTTAAATAAAATGAATATGACAGACAGAAAAATCAGATACTGTGGTTCTAATTTCTAATTTCTCTCATATTAAAGTCGGTTCCTTCCCAATACAATCTAACAGAAATTCCTTACACTTCCCTGGAGTGTATCTGAATACAAATGAGCTATAAAAGACAAACAAAAAAAACACAGAGTCCACTTGTCTCTTTGGCTGATCTGATGCTTAGAGCTTGACACTGACACTACAGACTACAGGCTTTTTGTTGATTTTCTTCGCATGGTAAGTGATTTTTTATTTAGTTAACGTGAAATAAACACCTTCAACTCAGAAATCCCAGTTTTCTGTTGCAACAATGTAAAGCTTCAGTTCAACTAAATGACACAGATGCTTCACTTTTCTCAGTGTAGACAAGAGAACCAGTTTCTCTTATCACTGGTATTCTTATAAATTTAGTAATTTAATGGTGAAGATATTCATCCATGCCATAAAAACGCCAGAAAGCCTTTTTATACTTTTCCAGATTTTATAGGTAAGAGCTGGTGTTAGTACAGGCTGTTTTCTAAACATTTTTCCTATAATTCATCAGGCTTTGTGTTTGCATCTGTACAAGGAAGACAGGGTTGGGATTAATTAATCAGCAAACCTCTCTAAACTGAATGACCAAATAGATTTCTTTTTTATAACATGTTAGCAAGATAATGTTGAAAGTGTCTGATTCAGAAGTATTAGCGGTGTTACTGACAAGCTGGATGTAAACGCGGGTTTTGGACAAAACAGATGGCCGAATAGTATCACGATCCTAACCAGATTTATGATATTAATTGGGTGCATCTTCAGTCTTTAGTTGAAACACACTGTTTGTCCTAGTGGAAAAATTGTGGAATGTTGTCAAGGAAGTGTGGACGTACAAATGCCTCCCATGTAAATGATGCAAGTGTATGCTGGTATCATTAGGAAGAGTGAAGTGGCTCTCATTGTGTGGTGCCCGGATCATCTTTGATGGCCATGGTGTGCGTGTTTGTGCTGAAGTGGGCAACTCTAAACTTTGAGCAGGTGTCTGAAGCAGCTGGCTGGAGGCAGACAGGGAAACACGTCTGCATAGGTTCAGTATTAAATGGCTTAGAGAGAGAGAGAGGCCTCGGCTAGCCAGAGGACTAATGCATCCTCAATGTTTTATTTAAAGTAGTGCCAGCAACAGCTTCTGAATGCTCCACATCAACATGCACACACAAATCATTGCACACGGAAACACGCGCACACACACACACACACACACACACACGCATTCAGGCAAACAGAGTAATTTAGCACTGTTTAGCTGAACAACTTGTGTGTTTAGTGTTGTAAATAAGTAACCGTTTTAACAGGGCCTCAGGAGGCTGTGGTTGGGAAAGTACATGCTCAGACATGACTAGCTTTAATGGCCATTGTCAAAACACAGTTTAAACAAAAGCCTTTCTTCACCCGATTGGAATGTTTACATTTAGTTGAATAATAATCCCGTTTTAAGGAGATGCTGTTCTTTAAGGATATCCAATCTGACCCAATTTATTAGGGATAGACTTAAGGATGCACAATTCCTCATGGGAAAACATTCAAGCGCAGTGCCTATTCATTTTTAATGAGAGCACTACTTTAAAAACTTCATAGAATTAATATGTATCAGTGAAGTCTTTCCTGTGCAGAAAACTTCAGGGTAATTAATATTCATAGCCTGTGCTTGTTAACACCCCCAATGCTTGTGCAATGTAGATCCAATTAACATAGAATGGACCCTAAGGATTTGGGCAGATAAGGGTTAAATGAGCTATTGAAATTGAAACCGGGACTCTCCCCTTTAAAACACTTATTTGTTCCAATAATCCTTGTTGCAGATTAAGGCATTTTTTTGGGTGTGCAAAAGATGTCTCTACAAAGGTAGAGTCGCCTCAGATAGAGTCTGTATGTGCATGAAAAATATTGATGCACGTGCATGTATGGATGCATGTTTAAGTGCATGTGCATGTGGAGGTGTGTGCACGACACATGCAAGCACGTGCACTTGCTTGTATACATGTATGCATAGGGGGCATCCCCTTACACAGCCGGGCTAATGTGAAAAGCCTGTAGTGAGCCTGACTTTTATATCTTATTCATAATCTCTTGGCACAGTGCGGGTAATAGACAGCAGTGTTCACCCTTGGCATCCTGCTTCAAGTCCTGGTTATGCTGGGTGACAGAGGAGGAAGTTCTAGAGTTCTAACAGTAGCTAGGTGATTGCACAGTAGCAAAATGCCACCTGCTGCCATTTGTTGGCACACAGACTGCAGATATTGCTCCCTGGAGTACCCTGAAACAACTGTGCTTCCCAAGGTCTCAGTATTTAAGACCAAGTCTAAGCTAAATGATAGGAGGTAAGAAGGATATTCATGGCTTAAAAAGAAGTGAGCGCAGAGACCGTTCATTACCTTAACCTCTTAAAGTTTTGCTTTATTTTCACCAAAGTTAATATGACGACCTGAAAAAATCATGCCAGGGAAAAATTATCAGTGAAGCAGAACGAGCACAGATGTGTTTACATTGAGGAAAAGAAACTCAACTACAACTATAATCTGCTTTTAACTACATGAAGTTAAGCTAGGAGATTTGTGTCTTTTAACTGGAGAAGATATTTTGGCTTTAAATCTGTAGCGTGGTTTGGGACCCAGAACCCTAATGATGACATGATCAAGGCTGATTCGTCAGATGTTTGGAACGTTGCCGTCAGAGCCACGATCCAGCTGTTTTCACAGGTTGTGATATAGTCATCATGACAAGAAGACTGACCTTTATAATAGATAGATAGATAGATGTAACCTTTCAGTCAGTACAGCACCAGTGCACAGTGTATACTCCTTGTTTCTGTTATATGTTAAAAAAGTTGACAGCCATGTTTTTTGCACGGAGGGTAAAATATGATAAACTACCAGTTCTGATGATCAAATGAGCCTTCATTGAAGCAAATATCTATGGACAGCCACACCATGTATAGGTCTCTTGGAGTAAATTTGATTGTTTGACATGTATGCACCCATCAAAGTGTGTATGAGTGATTAATAACAACCCCCTGTGCACGTTCAGCGCTGACATGGCCTCTATTTGAGAGAAAAATGGTACAGGCCGGTATTCACTGGTGAATAGCTGTGTACCATTTAGAGAATGAAATGGCATGATGGGATGTCTTGTCATAAATAAAAGTGATGGCACCTCGGCATCCTGTGAATGACATGTGCCATAAATACTTAGCCAGGCCGGAGACAATGGTTCAAATAAATCCTCGCACAGACCTTTTCTCTCTATAAAGAAAGATATATATTATTTAAGTGAACTATGAAAACAAATGTTTTTTCCCTCCCTAGCTGGTGACAGAGAGACCTCCAGGACAATGGGTGCTGCACCCTCTCTGTGGTCTCTGATACGCTGTTGTTATTTGCTTGTTTACAATCTTTGACATGATGTAATGGGATGGCTGTGAAAGTACTAGCCAGTAAATGGCACAGAAAATAAGACAGTCCTTTATGTCTCCCTCCTCTGCTTTTTTTCTTTGCTCCCTCCCTTTCCCCCCCTTGTTTTTCCCTGCAAACGGGAAATATGTTCTGCATTTGACTGAAGGAACATGAGCCTTGAATATAAGTGACTGTTTTTTGCATTAGGTACTCCCTGGAGGTAGGGGGGGGGGGGGAAATATCATGTCCCTGCGTGAAATGTGAATGTGAAATCTAGCAGAAAGAAATATTTATGACCATTTTCTGCTTGATTAGAGCTGGATGACATGCCTTAGGAGACAGTGAGTGGACAAAAGGCAGCAGCACTGCTTCTGGGCAGATGTTAAAGAAAGAGTTGTTTAAGGAGGACACCGTTCTGTCCGTGGACTGTCTGTGGGTGGGATGGGGGGTTTCGGTTGAAGCATGGCAGGGGAAATTGAGTAAGGCCAACAGGAGCGTACTGAGAAGCCCATGATCCATCACGGGTCTTGTTCTCACTGACACGAGGAACACAAGTAATTTCTCTCAGATGGCCAAGCTAAGTGCAAAACCTAAAACAATAGTGTAACTGTGGTTCATTGAGAAACAGAACTAAACACGAGCATGATTTAGATGGCTTGGCACCCATGCACGCTTTAATGTGTCAGTTACACATTTAACTCCTGGCAACAATTTATTAATCCATTTAGGTGAGCTGGGATTTAGTCCAAGGCACAGTCAACTGTTTGACATTACTGCCGTGTTAGACAGACATGTGAGTTTGGTTTTACTGCTACTGTCCAATTCTTTAAATCAGAATGCCTGAAACTAGTAACCTTGACTCAGGTCTCAGTGCATGTTGTGCATTAAAACTCTGATCTGGATTCTGTACTCTTAAACACCGAAGCTGTTTTAATTCACGGATTCACATGTAAAACCCCCCTGCTATTTAAAAATATATATTTTTAACCAGGTTAACTTGTAACATTGACATATTTGGAAGTCTTGATCGAAACTGCCCTTCTTTTCATTTAAAGTAAATAAAAATCTATCTAGCCACTAGGGCTGTGCGATATGACCAAAATCTCATATCCCGATATAAGAATTCAATCGTCCGATAACGATATAAATCACAAAAATGTAACATTTTCTGTAAATTCTGTGAATCTCGGGCAGCTCGACTTGTTTCCAGCTGCGCATCATGTAGCTGGAGTTGAGTGTTTTAACAGATGCATGAAACGATACATTTTTAGACATAAGTTGTAACGGCTGCCGTTTTCTTTGTGAGGATTTATTACACAGCGTGCTGCGGGGAAAAGCCTGTTCTAACGTTTGAGTCTAAGGTTTATTTTTTTGCACCTGGCGGCTCTTTTTGACTTCTCATCCGTAAATAATCTGCTCTTTCACGTGATTCGGTTTATTTTGAAAAGTCTCAACAGGATCTTGAGCTTTATTGTGAAAGGTTTATGTGGAACATAAACAAACGGACACGCGATGCTGTTAACGTCGTTGTTGCTAACCACAACGCATAAAAACAGGCGCTTGTCCGTAGTGTGGTTATATAAAATATAAGAGAAAGAGAGAACTTTGAGAAATTAATATAGCCACTACAGTGACCATCAAAATAATGAAAAAATATTGCCGTAAACAGTTTATTTTGCGACACCACGAAACAAACGATAGCGTAAAATGAAACAATAGACGTTTTTATATCGTCATCCGATATATATCGTTATATTGAACAGCCCTACTAGCCACTGATGGAGCCCCCACAAGTTCCATTTGTTTCATCTATAAATATCAATAGAGCAAAAACAACCACTCACAAAATAAAAAGATGTATTTGGGAGAATTTTAAAGAGGGCCTTCTTCACCAAGGGTCACATGGCCTGACAGGCTTCCAACATGTTGTTTGATGCAGTTGGTTGCGGCGCTTTTGTAGCTCATATGTCAGTTGTTACTCCAAACAGAAATAAGAGATTTTTTAAATTGCATGTGTGCTGTAGTTGATTTGAAATTTAAACACACAGTGAAAGGACTGTACATCAAAAGCAGTATTTTATGGGAAACCTTAGGCAGTAGTGAAATTTTAGCTATCGTTATTTTGCATATTACATTATTTTATTCTGTTTGTTCCTTTTCAAAAGCTAAAGTGCCACTTAAAAACTTTGTATTGTGTGGGAATATATCAAATAATGTGGTTTTGTCTCCACAGTGGCATATTTTATATTCAGTACATTATATTAGCATGCAAAATCTTACAGCAAGACTTCTGGCTATTTTGTTAAATATAAAAAAAACCTCAGTGCTCCTCCTTTATGACACTGTAAGTATAGCATGTGTCATCAAACAATAGGTGGCCAATATATGACACAACTTCCTGGGTGATAAAGGCTGACAGAGTTGTGTAATGTCTTTGGTAATTAACCCACACACTCAGTATTTCTGTTCCAGGAAAGAGAGAGAAGCATTTCTGTTTGGCAGCGCATCAGGACAAGTGCCAACATATAAATAATCAGTTAATTACAGTATTGACGCAATTGTCTTGGTTGCACAAGCAACTCATCTCTGGCAGCATATTGATTGTGTTTAGATGAAGCCCGTGACAGGGGAGATGCTTCCCCCTCTTAAAGCCATTTCCAATGGATCACAGAAGTACAAAATTGAGAGTATGATTAATTTTTCAATTTCTCTCTGCGGATATCTAATAATTGTGCCCATGGATAGCCAAGGGCTCTTATTAAACATTAACATGCAAAAGAAAAGTTAGAATCAGAAAGATGGTATTTTGGATTGAATAATGTAAAATATCTGTAGGGCAACAGAGAAAGAAGCAAACTATTCCAGGTTTATTCTTCAAATGTTTTCCACCACTGCAATGCCTCCTCCTAATTACTGAGCTCTTATCTGCACACTCGACACTATATTTATTTTTTCCTCATTGCTAAATGCAAATTTCTTTAACCTTTTAATAACATGTGCATGTCAGTAATTTTTAAAAGCTATCATTAGAAATGTCATTTGGACTCGGCTAGGATTGTGTTTTTAATTGGTATGTAACTCCACTGGACAGACAAGTTTTTATTTTTAATTCAAGTTTCTGATAATTAATGCAAGACTTTCCCCAACATATTAAATGTTTGGCTCTTTGATCTGCTAAAGGGAGTGTTGGTGAGGCGCGCGGCATCTTATTAGAATACATCAGCATGTTATCTCCTTGCTTTGCAGCAGAGAGACACTTTGCCTTTAAGAAGTGGCACCTTACAGGAGGTTCCACCTTCAGGTCTCGCTCTGTCTCCTTCTGTCTCTCTGTGTTTCTCCCCGCGCTGTCTCCATCACTTTGCTCACTTCCAAATAATATCATCATCATCTCAGATAGCTGTGGCACAGGAGAACTGCATTTGTTGATCAGATCTGGCTCGGCTGACGCCTCCTCTCCTCAAGTACGGGGATGTGCGTGTAATGCTTGCCTGAACCCGGCCGTCGGCGGCTGATTGAGTGATTCTGCCTGTCAAAGAACAAGATAACCGCATCAGTAAATACTCTCCACTCCGCGGCCCCTCACCAACGTCCCACCACTAGCGGGAACAGAGGTTCTCTTCACACACATTTCCAGCTCGTTGTTATACTTGTATACACTGTCCTTGAGTTCATCCACTCATTGTCTAAGGCTACGTTCACACTGCAGGCGAAAGCGCATCAAATCAGATTTTTTTGACCCTATGCGACCCATATCCGATCATGGTATGACAGTGTGAACTGCACAAATCTGATATTTTCAAATCCGATCTGGGTCACTTTCGTATGTGGTACTGAATCCGATACATATCCGATGTTCTAGAAAGCGACTGCCGTCTTTTACGTCACTGACACAAGACAGACACCAATTATCAGCGCCGGAGAAGACATCGCGAACGCTTCCTGGCCATCCAGTGTAGATGTCAGTGAAACTGTTGGGAAGACAACGTTGGAGAAACGTGAACATTTTATTTGTACTGTATAATCTGCAGATTCTGACAGAAATCTGCAAATATCCTTTGAAGCAGCGCTCCTCTAAAACAGCAATAAGGATCATTATTAGGTTATCTACATTATTATGTAAATAACAAAATAACTTAAAGCAAAAATTGGGAAACGTAAAGTCCGAAGTCTTTATATTAACGGCCATCAGTCAAACAATACTGTTTGCTCTCGGTCTAAACAGAGCGCGTTGTGTGTGGCGTCTTCTTTTGCGCATGCGGGCCGCTTTGAGGGTTCACACTAGAGCGCGTTTGCTGTCGCATTTTATTTGTAGTGTGAACGAGCAGACAAAAAAATCGGATTTGATCAAAAAATCTGAACTGAGCATTAAGACCTGCAGTGTGAACGTAGCCTAATAGAGCTTTGAAGGAGTCACACAAAAAAGAATTTCCTATTTTAACACATAAACAGATTATTGCAGCCCTCTGCCTCTCCAAGGGGACTTCTAACTCAGGTTACAGTTAGTTTTTCTTGTCATTTTGATGAGGTCTCTAGCCAGTATCACACCACCAGATTCCGGTTTCACAGTGTGATCTTTTGATAGCCCCCCTCTCTTCAAAGCATCACCAGCATTGAAGATGGATTGAATTAGCGATTTGTGGTGCATTTATCTCGATCTGAGAGTAATTTAGTGCTCTCTGTCTTAGCACTCAAGCTCAATGAAAACAATAAATGGTGTCCTTATCTTCCAGAGTGAAATCAAGATAGGCACAGGAGGCTGTGAGTTATTTGTGGTTGATTTGGAAAGAAAGGAGGGACAGGAAATGGACACCCCTCTCACATTACCTCTCGCCATAGAGCGGGAGAGGTAGAGAGGTAGAGAGACGTTTTTTAATCAGCAGAAAGCTGTGCTTCTAATGTAAAAGTGTCAAAGATGTGCCTTAGCCCTGCAATGAGTGAAATCTGGTCAAGCCTTGTGTTAAATTGAAAACGGGGCCGCTGGGATTTGAAGGTGAGGGGACAGGGGACTCCACGGTAGCAGCATCCTGGTCAATTATCACAATCTCCCATGCTCTTGAGGCCTTCGCTCCTTTATTTGGCTCCACTACACAACCAGGATCACAAAGAAATATAGTAAAAAAACAAAAACTAAACAGTTACAAAGTACATTATTAATCAGAAGTGGCTGTTTTTTAACATTACATTTGACTTTCTGTACCCAACTCCCAGATGATAGCCCATTTTTGGCATTGCATTGCATTTCAGCTGCAGGTGAGTCCAAGTCCTGGTTGGCTCATAATGGGAGAAAAAAGTTGCCGTTTGTACCTGTAACAGCCCGTGCCTTGCCTGTCAGAGCATCACGCTTAATACTCACTACAGCTGCAGGTCCAGGCATATCCCAGCAGCCTCTCTGGTTGGAGAGAAAAAGGTTCACTTCCTGGCAGCTTCTGCCTTTTCGCTGACTTGCCACAAGTAAAAGAAAAGAAAAGAAAATTAAGCTAGAGAAGGAAAAAATGTACCACCGCTCTGTTTATACGTGCATGTGTGCAGTCTATTTTAACCACCTGAGCAGGAGCCAGAAAGCCAGCACTTGCTCCATATTTTCACCAGATGTTGAGGAGGGGAAGGAAAGCCTCGAAAGAGTCTTGCAATCAAAATAATTATCTTTATGGGTGGATGTTTACAAAGTGTTAATGTGATATTCTGCAGGCAGGCTAAACTGAGCCTGCTCTTTGATAAATGCCCTTGTCTATTAAAAGACCAACACTTCTGCTTTATATAGGCGCAGTGCAGTTTATAAATGTCTTTACAGCTTTCTTTTAGAAGAAGGGGAGAAAATCTAAAGTGAGCCATGATTCTCCTCCTCTGTCTCACCTCCCCCCTTCCTCCTGCTGTGAATCATAGCAGACGGTGCAGACATGAGTGGATGCGGCCTCCTTGATAGACAGTCAAAGAAGCAGCAGCAATGATTTGTAGCCACGGGGCAACAGTACTGCTGTAACCTGTCCTCTCGCAGCACATATGACATGGAGGCATACTGTAAGTAGAAGCGCCTCAGCAGATTTTCATCATAATTCATATTCCACAAGATCAAATTGTGATTTCTAATTTGATTCTTTTTTTAAACCCTTTATTTATCACCTGATTGGGCAAAGCAAATTGAAATTTACACTATGTAGGCTGACATCTAATAGAATTCCCACATTTTGCTTCGGGGGAGTTTGTTTTTAGAGCATATTAGCTTTGCCGCATTGTAGCTTGACAGACGTTTTCTCTCAGGAGTCGATGTTTAATTTGAATAATCACAAAAAGTGTGTTCGCTTGGTTTGCAGGGACATCAGTGTCCCAGATGAATAAAGAAGTAAATGAGGGGAAGAAAACAGGTAATTATGCTGAACCAGTAAATGAATGACCCACTGACCCTCAATCCTAATTGATTTTGTACAGACAAATTGTTTTCTTTAATTTTTTTTCTCTATCGCCCATTTTGATATGTTTTGGTTAGCTGTCTTTTAGTTAGCTTTATTTAGATGTAATTAATTGGGTATGTGAATCAAGAATCAAATACTAGAAACAGGGAGGGAGGGAAGCTGTGTCTCCTCCATTTACCAGCAGGGCAATTATACTTGGCAGCTCGTACTTTGTGAAATGATGTCATATCTTGGAAGAAGAGCAAAGACTTCACCTCCCTCCAGAGTCGTTTTTCCCACAATGTTATTTGTTTGTTTACTGTTTAAAAATCATACGTGCATAACATTAACATATAGTTGGCTATGTGATGGAACAGTGCGACTTCTAGATACACAAATTATGCAAATTACAAAGTGGAGGGGGGAAAAAAAAGAAAGAGGTGTGCAGCAGATGTGTATATTTCAGAAATCGCTCTGTTCTGAGAGCGCCTGCCCTGGGTCAGGCCATCAGCCTCACAATCCCTCGCAAATATGTGGCGGTCATTGAGCGTACGCCAAGTTACAGTGTAACAATACAGGCACAAGTGGACCGTCTGGGTGATGACATGTGCTACTTTGCATGTAAATTCTTTAGTGATTCACCTCCAAGTGAACCCACTGAGAGCGATTCTGGTGCTGGCTTAAAGACAGAGGTGTGTTTTTATGACTAGGTGAGGCATGTCCTCTCCAAGGCCCTCAAGCACTGTATCCCTCTACCCTCCCCTTTAATCACTGTAGCAACTGCTCTCATAAACTCCATGAGCTGTGTATTAGTGTGCATGTTTGGAAGCCTGTTTGTGTGTGCGCGCGTGTGTCTGAATGTCCTGTGTATGTGTCCGTGAGCATGTGCCCTTCCTTGTTACCCCATTTTTAAACTTAATCAGCAAAAATAAAGCCATTGTAAGCTAGCTCATATTAAAGAGGTGATTATTGGTAATAAATACTTTTTATACATACTTATTACAGAGGCAGTTTTCTTCTTGCGCTTAATGAGAGTAATTTGATTTGCTTGAGAGATTACAGTTTCCTAGAATTAATGCGGCAGTCCCCATTCCAAGATAGAGTGAGATCTAAGATTCTTCACAGGTCGTGTGCTGCTAGATGCACCCCTCTCACATAGCAGCTAATGGAGTTGAACAGCAGTCTGTCATCCCCCCGCCCACCACCCCAGCAGCTCTATAGCCCACATGCCCTTGGTTCCTGCAGTGCTTGTTGTTTTGGCTACTTCTGCCTCCTGCATTTTACTTCTTATGCATGCCAGCCACTACTAAGTAGCTCTCTCTGAAAAACAGGAGGCTAGTGATTTATTGTATATATGCAATGCTCACTCATCAATGAAAATCCAACATCTGGCAAAAATTATTCACCCAATTGCACTAATTCAAATGATGCTCCAGTTGCATCAAGAAGCTTTTTTTTTTTTTAAACCCATAGTTTTTCTCCTCGTCTGTTTCCTCAGTTTGACTTTGTTTAATATTTCCATCACATGTTTATGTAAGCCCTTCAAGCTTAGTGCATAACTTAATTTGAGTTGTGATCATCTTCTCTTGCGACATTTATTGAAGCCAGCAGCCTGCAGGTTTCAGCGCCTAAGGCTGAAGGTGGCTCAGGCAGATTGAGGGCGACCAATTCTGTCACCACATTGCACTCTGCATGTTAATTAAGTTTAAGATGGTTGAGGAAAGTGCTTACACTGAAAGCAATGAAATGACTTGTTAGTCCATAAACACTCCAAAAAAGGATCAAGTGAAAGAGAATTTGTAGTTGTTGTGAGCTGGGAACTAGATGCTCCTTTGGCCAGCATGGGTGATCGGTCTTATCTTTAGTGATACACAAGTGCATCTAAGATTTGTGGATTCAAATTAAAATCACCTTAAAGGTGAAGGAAACTCTAAACCCTCATTTAATTAAGCAAAGAAAAAGAAAAGACAGAAATGTTGGTGCTGTAGAGCTTGCCAACTTTTGAAATAGCACCAAACATTCTGTAATTTCCTGGTTTAAATGCTCGGCCCTGAAGAATCGTCAGTTGTTTTCTCTGATTAGATAGCTCTACTGGGTTTCAGTATCGTTGTATGACCTCCAGGTTCATTAATCAGCTAGTTTACATTGGAAGGCTGCAGGCAGATACTTTTAGGTCCTGCGGTTAATGCGGACGGGCCTCGGTGAATCAGTTTTGTTCCAGCTCATCCCGCAGACGCGCAATCAGTTTGGGATCTGTTGAGTGTAGAGGCTCGGTTCATGCCTTGATTTTTCTTTGTCATGTTCCTCAAGCTGTTCCTGATGGCAGCCGCCTACAGCACATTATTCTTCTGGGGTAGGCTCCAGCCATGAGGGGAAATGCTGTTTGGCTGGCAACAGCGTTAAGGTGAGTGGTATATGTCAAAGTGACAACCATGTGAGTAACAGCTTATGGTTTCCCAGCATAGCATTGTAGTCTAACAGGCTGATTAACGGTTCACTTCACTTGGTAGGGGTATTAATGATGTGGCTGTTCGGTGTTCATCAGCAAGGAGTCTACCAAGACGAGAGAGTGAGGCACCAGAACTGGCAAACTTTTGTTTCTTTCATTCCATTTACCTTCCATATCTTCCCACCAAGTCAATGAAGGTTAATAATTTCCAGAATAAGAGAAAACCACCGAAAAAAGTGAGGCTCACCATGTGTCACATCATCTGCCTGTGAGACTGAAATACATTACAGTCCAGTGTGACGGGTGATGTGTCTGGACACTGCTGGAGATTACTCCTCTTTATGGCCGGGGCAATCAGATTTTTTCCCCTGCTTTTCTCTTCCCTTCCTTTATTCCTGGCGGCATAGGATCATATTACCCATCTTGGAATGACTTCAACAGAGACACTGCTATTCCCAGGGAGCTGTCTCTCCCCGCTGCAACTAAATCCATAGCCAATTGGACTGGCCTGTGATTTATAGAAAATCTTCTCCTTCGGAGGAACTTTCGTTCAACACACACACACACACGCTGGGAATTCTCCCTCGGCAGCTCATGATGTGTTAGGTCTCAGGTCAGAGCAGTTCAAGGCAGTGAGTGCCAGTGGGAAAACATGTACAGTCAGAAACTAGAGAAATACTATAAAGGCTGTAGTATGGTTGTTTAAAGCAAGATACATAAAAGCTTATTTACTTCAAGAAGACAGATTGTAGTTCTAGTTCCTTAATCAAATCAACAGGATGCTCGCCTGCTCTTTGGCCACTTGACATTTCCAATCCATCTTCAAGGGAAGAGTTAAAAATTTGCTGTAGGGAGTGTCACGCTTGTTGTCTGCTTTACCGATTAGTGGGATTATTCATCTACATGAGTTGCTTTTGCATCTATTCTGAGTTAATCAACATGCCTCATGGTCTCGGGCCCACAGAGTGGTCAGCAGTCAGCACGGGCCGTCGGTTCAGGCCCCGAGCGCTGTGACCTTCCGTGACTGTAGCAACTCATTCTTCCCCTCCTCAAACTCCTTCTTGTACTTGTGTGCAGAATACATTCATCTATATTCACCACAACTAAATTGGAAGATTTAGGGGTTTTACTGGTCGTATCTCGCGAGTCTCGAGTGTATCGATAATGGTGAGTCCTCCGTCTATGAGACCAGGGCAGATAGAGCTTCCCATTCTAAACAATATCATTCGCGCATGATAAAATCTGCTCACAGTATTCTAGGTCTCACGCTGGGTTTTGGAAGCACCCATTTTCCCAAGCACAACACTCCTTGCTACAAAGTGATGCAACACTTCCAACAAAGATGCAATCGGCAGGAGTGTGTGTTTTCTAACAGTCCATCTAAAGTACCCAGCACAGTTGGCACGCCTCTGCTCTTTTCCTCTCACTTTATCAACTCGGGGGATATTATTGCCGATTCAGTGGTGGGCATCCTGAGGCATCATATGCTCAGAACACAAAGCTAAGGTCAGGGGGAGAGGAAGTGCTGAGATCTGCCCGTTGCATTGTTCCCAGGTCGTTTGCGCTTTTGCCTTCTCTTTTTCTTTACTCTTTTTAGCTTTGATGATATCGACTTCTCACTCTCGTACTCCTTCTCTGTTTCCCTCCATCTGCTCCTAAATGACACCTAAGCACAGGCTCTTCCTCCAACTGATGTCCCCGTGTGTGACCTCACTCCTTTGGAAAAGCCATTCGCAGTCAGTGCTGAAGTAGAATGCCGAGCTCTTGGTGGGTACACATAACAGAGGCTGTGACACGCGGCTGTGCGCTGATAGACTTTCCACTGGAGTGGATTAAATCAGCATCAGGCTAGTGGAGCTGATTACCTCAATATGAAAATGCAGTATCTTAATGGTACATATTTTCATGAGGCAGCCCAGTTGCCTTTCATTTTGCGGCTAATATGTCTATTCTTATGAGTCATTTACTTCTTTAATTACCTTTAGCAGCAGATGCACAATGGTGTATTAATGTGAATGATTTTTACTGCCACTTTATCATACTGAGCCTGTGAAGTTGAAAGGCGTAATTGAGGTGGAAGAGCGACTCATGAGAGAAACAATATTTAGTTGACAGTTGCTCTTGTACTCTGGGAGGGTGTTTATGAGTTTACACCACACTAAAGCTGTAATAAACGCGGCATTCGTTTAATAATGGCAGAGGACAGAAATGCTTTCACTGAGATCTGTTCAGTTATTGAATCATTCCAGGAAGTTGTTTGGTATAATCAGAAAACACTGTGCATGTATACGTGGTCACTTGTTGTCGTTACATATGTCTCCACATTGAGTCTTTGCGTGTGTTTTGTGGCGGCGAAATAACTGTTTGCTGCGAGCAAAAACCTTATTTACTCTTCTCCCGTTTGCAGCATGTGCAACTCTGACAATCCATGTAATTTGCATGTGCGTGCTTGCGGTGTGTCTATGTGTTTTGTCTCCAGCTTGTGTGCTTTTCTTGGTGTGATTTTCTGATTCAGACCTCTCTGAATAGAGGCCTTCTTTAGCCATCTGTTGTTAAGCTGCTGGCTAAGCAAGGCTGGGGAATCCAAACAAATGCAGAGCACACAGCAAACGGAAGCTGTCAGGCCTGCATAGCTTAGCTGACCTCGCCGGGTTAGGGAGAGTAGGGGGAGGGTGAGGTGACCCCCTCTGTACCAGGCTCCAAGTGCCCGAACTGCCTGGTTGGGGCACTGTTTACCCTTCGCTCTGCACCTCCTGCAACCTCTGCCTCCTCTCTCTTACATTCTCTTCTTTCCCTCTCTATCTCCCATACCCCCCTCCAGCTTCTCACTCTTCTCTTCCTCCATCTGTCACACCCCCCCCCCCCCCCCCCCCCACAGCCTTTTTTTTCACTCCACTCCCTCCATCATCAGTCCTGCTTCACAGCCCCCCTCTCTTCTATCTTCACTCACAGTTAATAACTTTGCTTTAGTCATGTTTTTCTTAGTCATTCTTTTTTTCTTCCTTTTTGCTCTGAAAATATTTTCCAGGCACTGTATTACCTGTTATGGAGAGAGAGGGGGGAGTTCAGGGGGAGGTGTGTTGGATAAACAAAATGGGGTTTTTATTGAAGTCGGATTTAGTCTTATGTAAGTGCACGCACTGCCTTATTGTTTAAACGTGGATATTCAGAATGTTTAGTGTTGTCATAAATATTAATAGATTAGTTGAAAAGTGCAGCGAAGGAAGGGAATCTAATGGTTTGAAGTGGGTATAAAACGTTGATTTATTTATGTATTCTACATGAATTAGTTTGGAAATCTAAACACAGACTGGAGAGTGTTGTTGCGAGAGCCCCGTAATGCGCAAGGTTTGAGCATCAGGGCCTGTTTTCCATGTGGAGTGGCTTTTTGGAAATGGCATTAATTATATACTTACTGGGAAACCAGACTTTCCCTGCTTTGCATTGCAGATAAACGTCTGTATTACTGAGGAAAAAGAGAAAGGGGAAAAAATGCAATTAATATAAATAGACATGATCCTCGCTGCTTATTCGCTTACATGTTTAAAAAAAAATCACCACACATGCATTTCAATTAAAATGACAAGAATTCCAAGTGAATTCAATTTCAGTTTGTTTGCATTGTCAATGCTTATCTAACTTAATAGTTATCAGTAATATATAATATATATAATATATATAAAAAACAAAATTTGTTGCCACGAGCTGCAACAGCCCTTCCAGTTTATGAACTGACTGGATACCGCTGGATTCTTCAGTAGCCCGTAGAAGAAGATTATTTCAGGAAATTTGGCAGCGACTTGCATGGGAAAGCTGGCGAGAAATGATGCTGGCCTCTTGGCTTGGTTACCGCTGAGAAGCAGAGGGCCTCGTCTTTGAAAAGAAAACAGCAGAAGTGATAAATGTCAGGTGAGTTGAGATGCGCAACCAGTCAGAAAGTCAAGCAGATAACCTTGACATTTAGGCCGCTGGTGTTGAAGCCCCGCAGAGGGTGCGGAGCGGGACCAGAGGGTCCAGTGTCTTCTGAGCTGGACTACATTAAGAGCTAACCTATTAGTCGTGTTGTTACTGCCTGTCTCTGAGCCGCGCTCTCCTGCCTAATAAAGCCTGGCGAAATGTGGCCGCTCAGTAAATATACTGCTGCGCTCACACAAGTGCAGAAGCACACAAACAGATGCACATCTCGTTCTTTCTCCTTTTTTTTTTCTCGAGTGGCCGCAGGGATCTGGTTACACCTGCTTGCACATCTTCTAGCAATTAGGGGCAATCTGCTTGAAACCATTTCACGTTCAAGGTCTTCCCCAGCCATGGAGAGAGGAGCCCAACATATATTGAGCAATAGAAAGGTCTTTCTTTTGATTGGCCTGAACAAACAACACTTTTCCTGTCATTTTCCACTTTCAGATTCTTAATGGACACACCTTGAATAGTTTTTCCTCAACATTTATCCAGATCATATTTATTTTTTATACTTTTACCAGGCTTCTTGTCTGCGTGACAGCCGTAGGACTTAATTCGTCTATGATGCATCCGTCACATCTAACGCAACTTGAGTGATTGGTGTAATCCGTTCCTTATTTTGGGGTTGTTTGTGCTCCATTTGAATGTTGCATGAAAGTTGTATAAAGAGGAAACAGAGAAACCTGTCTGAATTATGTCTGGGTTTTGTTTGTAGTGGGAAAAGGTGCAGCAAGGGATTCAACAGAGAGCAGACTTGACTGTGTGGCAATGCTCTGAGCTGGGATTTGTAAGACACCCAGAGCTGGCTTTAGCAGCAGGAAACCCCAAAGCCTGTAAATAATCCACATGTGCAGACTGCACATAAAGACATCCAGTACTTAGCAGTTCCCTTATCACAGCGTGATAGCCCAGGGACATGAGAGACGCTCCTGCCTCTATTCACTAATATGCTGTGAAAGTAGATGCAGATAAAACGCCTGTTGTTTATTGAGGAAGTTGTGTTAACATGGGGAAGAGGATGTGAACTTTGAACACATTTGAAATGTGGAAAATAAAAGAGGATTTCAAATGACAAGGATACCAAATTGCAATGTCTTTGTTGCTGATAAAATGTTGTTATGTGCTGGAGGGTGTTTTCTAATCAAAAGCACCTAGAGGGTTCACTCCCTTTACGGTTTGTGTGTGTGTGTGTATTTGTCTTCATGTTAACTCACAAACAATGAATGTATGTTTGGTGTATGAATGTAGGCGTCTGTCTTTGCAGTTGTGTCCTTATTCCCGTAACAAGCTCACCTGACAAAGAGCCTCAGTTTGAGATTATGATAGGACTACTGTAGTCTTGTTTGTTTAAGCAGAAACTGATTCAACATACACACTGTTTTCCCCTCACTTTTTTCTCTTTACATACATGGGATATATAACATTTCTGGCTTCATAGTGAGCAAAGACACATGAGTGATATTTGCAGTCATAGTCTTCTGTGGCCGTGTGCAGTGCAGACTCGAAATGGCATTTATATAGTATACTTTTCTAGTTCACTGCCCACTCAAAGTGCATTTTGCCCGCTTGTGCCATGCTGAAAACTCAGACCTTATATTTATACTTTCATACAAAGGCACTGCACATCCCAAAATTACACTGTGATCATTTATGCCACCACAAAGGCATGAGCCATGTTAATCGCCACAGTCGATCTTTTAAGATTTAAGATTTTGGATTCAGATTGCATTACATTAGACCAGGGGTGCCCAACTCCAGGCCTCAAGGGCCGGTGTCCTGCAGGTTTTAGATGTGTCCTTGGTCCAACACAGCTGATTTGAAAAGCTAAACGACCTCCTCAACATGTGTTGAAGTTCTCCAGAGGCCTGGTAAGGCCTGGAGTTGGACACCCCTGCATTAGACCATAGTACAAATATACAAATATAAGTTCAGTAATACACAGGTCCTTGTTTACTGGTTTTAGATCAATATAGCTGCGGCCTGAGGAGATGTCATCACAACCAATGGCAACATTTGCCACATTAGTCGGATAACTTACAAATCTTTGTGTTGTTTTAGTGAAGCTGCCATCAGTAGTCTTTAATCCCTCTGATGGCTGGAGGTCATGAAGACATTTGTGTGTTATTGTAGCCAACAATACAACATGTAGTCTGCTTTGCTTGTGACACTGAAGTGACTGAAGTGAATATTGCTTGGTATATTCTTCCTTTGACAAAGTAGCCAATAGGCATTAAAAAGCAAACATATAATGGACTCTTCAAGTATAAAATAGATTTTTTAATTAGTTTAGAAAAGTTTAACTCGGGTCTTGTCGTCTTTCAGCTGCCAACCATGATTGTGCTTGAAGTTGCTCAGTCATTGACTATCTGTGATCTCTTGTCACCATATTGCTGTTAGTGGCTTTGTGTGTCGATTCCCCTTCAGTTTTGTTGTTTATCAGTTGTTTGTCAGAGTACAAGTTTTAAGTCACACACATGTCATGGTTCAATCCACAAAACCAGCTGAACTTCACCTGTAAGACAAAATGGGCTTATTAAATTAGTTTCCACGTTAAAGAATAACAAATCATTATCATCACAGAATCAAAATCTTAGAGATACGCAGCGGGGTTTTGAGAAATCCTGTTTTGTGAGTCAGCTGGTGCGAAGCGGTAGTATGAACTGTCGATCAGAGTGACGTCTTTAAGATCCAAAGTCCAAAGATGTTCGCTTTATTGTTGTGTGGCAAAGACAAGCAGGGATTATTTCGCTGCTTAACAGCTGTACACCATAAGAGAAGTCATGTCTTGTTTATAAAACCAAAAATATAACAACATTATTTCAGAATTTTTCTCTCTTGTTTTTACAAAAGAGAGAACTAGCCTAAACACTTTTTTAGCTCGCTCATTTAGCCCTTATCGACAAAATAAGATGTTTCACTTCACCATGATTCAGAGTCTGCGTGCTAGTTTCCAGTTGATCACATTTTGTCTGGGGCAGCTCTTGCATGTGTATGATGCATCCAGTTCTTTTGAATGTGAGATCAAAAGAAGATAAACTCCAGAGGTGGAGGGGAAGGGAATGAGACCTCTGAAACAGAGGAGTCGGTGGTGTGTAAACATTGCAATGACGGTACACAATACATTTTTTAGACCCAGTATTAGGCCTCTCAAAGACATGGCACCTCCAGCAGGTTTTCTAAAATGAGCTGAAAACAACATTCCTAACCCCGAGGCTGACCTCACAACACAGCTTCTCAGCTTGCTCACCTTTTAGTCTCTTTATGCCAACATGTGTTTACTGTTGTTGCAGCTCTGACCGTCAAAATTAAGATCCTCATTACGCCGACGTATTTGCTGTCGGGCTGCAATATGATTTCAGTTAATTTGCTTGTGTCAAGATGATCATCAACTGTGTTTTCAAGGGCATGATCACATAATTATTGCCCTTACTTTAATTGGAAGTATAATTTGATGAAGCTGTTGACGTGAAAAGTGGAAGGCTGTGTTCGTAATTTTCTCGTTTCATGCAATGTGGCAAAATGCTGTTATTGTTTAAACTGCCGGTGACTCCTGTGCTTTAAGCTGAGGCATTACCTTAATGCAGTCATAATAGTCATATTATTACTATTTATGTGTGATACACACAACTAAACAGCCTTGGGTTAATTTGGCATGCATGGGATGCACTGAGTAAGATAATGGAGTTGTTAATAGTTTTTTGAACATTATAGCAAATATAAATATATAATTTTATAATTATAAAAAAGATTTTATTTTCATTGTCACAATGTCTTATCTACTTTTCCCTAAAAGACCTTTTTCTTTCTGCGCTTTTCTTTTCTTTATACTCTGATGACAGTGAGGAAAGACTTCCCAGAAATGTATCTTTTCATCCATTACTGTCTGAACTTCCTATCATATCCTGTTGACTCAACTCTCTTTGTTCCAACACCCTCGGTTGTAAACCCAGACTCACACACCACACACACATTTCACTGCATGTGTCATCAGTTACAAGGAAAAAGAAAACAGCACACTTTGTTTATTCTTCAATGTGCCCGTAATACCACGCCTTGGGCGTAGTGAATGATTTTGTTACTGCTTCTTTGCTTTTTTTTTTCCGAATTTCATTTTGAATTTCCTTATCACATATCGGTATTACAGAGCAAGTACATCTTGAAGTCGCATTTGAATGTCTAGTTTTAAGTATGTAGCGCTAACAGAAAATCTGGAGATTATGAGAGCTACCACACTGAAGATAACACCACCGTTTCCTAAATATATTTAAGGTATCAATATTGTTTTAGAAGCTTTTGACTTTGGTAACTGGCATAGGAAATTGACGTGAAATATCTGATTTTTAGCTTCTTATATAATTTAAACAAAATTTTTTCAACCACTAAAATCTTAAGATGGAAAAAAATAACATAATCTTTAATAAACCAATCAAACAAAAAGCCTCTGAGATTCCATGAATTCCCAAAAGCGATTCTCACCATTTTATTAATATTTATTGTTCTTTTTTACAGTCTGCGTGACAAGAAGAGACAACAATATTATTATTCATTTGTATTTTTCCGAACTCCTCCGAGTGTCAATTAAGTTCACGTCCGTGCGATTTGAAGTTGCAATTGTGAGTTGCTTTGGAGTAAAAAAGTTGATGCCTAAAATGTAAATATTGCCGTCATGTGTGGGAGTGAATCTTGCTCACATTGTTCTTAGTTTGAATTTCAACACTCTCTTTATGAGTGTGATTGTTTTGAGGGGGTTCCCCTTCTCAATTTTCAAAGCAAAAAACAATTAGGCATGCAGACTGAGATATGTTGGACTCATTTATCTTTACGTGACAGAAGGACACAGATAGACTGAGAGAAGGAGAATTTTTCTCCTCTAAAGTCGAGCACGGTGACATGCCAACAGTGTGGCCTCTTTGTTGCCTGCGGTCATATTTATGACTCATGATGTCATTGGACAGCCGTGTGTTTGGGAGGGTCAGCGCGTACGCCCACACACAAACGGTCACACAGCTGTTCTCTTCATACCCCTAGCTGTCTCTCCCCTTTCGGACCTAAAGTACCGTCTGACTTGTCTGGCATTAGGACTTTACTGGCACGTCTTTTCTTCTGTCTACACTCAGCTTTCTGTTTGCTCGTTCCCTGTTTGATATCTTACTTTCACACAGTCCTTCACAAGTTTCACTCACTTTTTCACACATGACTATAACGTTTTTCTCTTCTGTTTTTCTACTCCCTCTCTTATACCGTTTGCAGTTTACAAACTTCTCAAGAAATTGACAGAAGAGCTAATAGGTTGCCCGTATATGAGATGAGTTTGGATGCGCCCCCTAACTGTTTGTTTAATTGTGGGAGCAATCGTCTGAGGAACATGGAAAGAATGAGGCCAGTTATTTACCCAGATGGTTTACTGGTGGAGGTGTGAGGCTGGCCAGCTCACTGTGGGAACACAACGCTTGCTTTTCTTGGTATCGCTGACCGTTTTCAAGACCACTGTGTTTTTTTCCCCCTAGCTTTCTCCAGCTTTGTTTGCTCTGGATGGCATGTTTGATTATTTATCGTAAGGGAAAAGGGAGTAGCTGGAGCAATAAACATGTGACTGCACTGTATTTTGTTTTCCACTGAGAAGGCCGTGTCCTTTAACAGATATTTGAGGCCTCTATAAAGTCTTTTATTTGCGTTCTGAAGGGGAGTTCGACCGAGCTAAAGGAGGATCTAAAGAACTGATTTGTGTCTTTGACAATTTGTGTTTTCTGTAAGTGTGAGTTATCAACAGATAAATATTTCTTCTGGATTGCTGAACATGACTTGTTTTGGTCTTCTCTGTCTGTGAATTTGTTTTGACATCTAAGCATTGTTTATGCCAGTCTTAGCTTTATGACACCGAACAGGATAACATGAAAGGAGGTCTGTGGTTTTTGTTGTCTTTCATACGGCAATGAGAATATTGCTCTAAGGGTTGCGTCTGCACTGATAATAGGCATCAAAGTGTTCTCCGGGGACATAACTTTTCTTTTTTAATTTCTCTCCTAGGCTCTTCAAATGGCTCGGCAAATACTTCTTCAGCAACAGCAGCAATCCCAGCCACAGCAACTGCACTCTCAGCAAAATACTGGTCGCAAATCCCCCAAAGCCAACGACAAGCAGCAAAGCCTGCAGGTATTGTTGTCGTTCTCTCATATTTTAACTCAGGGTTATCTGATGGCTTGGTTATTTAACTTTGTGGTTATTCAGATAATAAAAAAAAAAATGAAGTGAACTTGTGCAACTCTTGCTAGAACACTGTGTGCGAGAAAAAGTACAGCAGTAGTCTAAGTTCACAAACAGGAAATTAATATTGTCAGTGCAACATTTGCAGTCATGTATGCTCACGCATTATGTGTGATTTAGCGGCACACACGCTCAACCCTGTGTCATCCAGGTAGCATTGGAGGTGGTAGCACTACGTAGAAAAGGGTTCTGTTTAGAGGCCAGACACACAGAAAAATCTCATTGTGGCCGGTTGAGATCACATGAGCTCATCCAGTATTATCTGGATTATCACTGTTTGAGATTACCGCAGTAGACAGGATTGTCTTTATTGGCTGCATTTTGTTTAGGAAGTTTGTAAGCAGGAGAAAGTGTGGAAAAGAGGCAGAGGAAAAGCTAGAAGAGAAAGAGCTCAATTCCTCCCGCTAAAGGGAGTTTGGCTTTGTTCTTTCCTTGCTTTCTTTTCATCACACTCATGCATACAGCAGAAATAAAAGAAGAGTAGTCTATAGTAGTCTATACCTCTGGCAGCAGGAGGTGCTCTAGAGCAGACCGCAAGTGGGGTGTGTGTTCCAGGCGGAGGGTTTAAAGGTGGAACAGAGAGACATGAGCACGGGGTGGGAGAATGCAAAGGTATTAAGAGGTAAAGAGGTGGTGGGACACTTATTTGAACTGCCTTTGTAATGCAAAGGGAAAAAAAACAGCGGGAAAAAAATCGGGGGTTTTTTTGTTGTTTTTTTTTTCATCTTGCTTTTAAGATCGACAGTGCTGTATTTCTGATGCAACATTTGCCTCAGAGATGTATATCTTTGTTTGAACAAGGAGCGGTTGTTTGTGTCAGTGTGAAATTGCAAACGACTTCAGGGCATATTTGGTAATTAATACGGAGGCCCCGTTCTCTCTGTGTGTATATATATAATATTTAATACCCTTACTATCCCATTGGGGGCCCTTTTTAATGAGCTATTGTAGCAGCTAGGTCTAATGTCAGGTTGTGGAAAAGCCTCTTTGTTGTGCAGATGTCTTCGGAATAGCTCCAGAGGATGAAATATGACTGTGATGACCTTTCAGTTGTGTGCATATTTGTCAGGATTCAAATAAGTTGAAAGGATCAAACTAAACAGTTTCCCCAGCCTGCCAGGGAATTGTGCTGCAGAGGTCAACAGAGGGGACCACAACGGCAGATTCCAGCATACAGCCAGTTGTTGGTACATAGTAAAGTACTAAACCATCTCCTGCAGACAAAGACAAAATTAAAATTCTAATTTATTAATGTATACAGAGAGCTTGGCCAAGCTGTCACTCAGCTATTGAAAAGAGAGTCGGGCCCTTTCCCCCTGCCCCCCCTCTCTTACTCCCCTCTTCTGCCCAGTTCTTGTGAAGAGAGCTCAGGCTCACTGTAGTATCTAACTAACGCTGTAAATTGCCTGCTCTCTAATGTCCTATGCTACATTTTGCTGAGTTGAAACTGCCATTATGAAAAAACCACAAGTCCAGACAAGTGTTTGTTTATCTCCAAATTACATATTCTACTAATTAAACCCAGCCCAACCACTAGCAGTGCACACACAAGGATAAGTATTCAGGCGCAGACATCACTGGGCCATTCTGTGCAAGTGTGCATTGCATTTAGTTGAACGTTTTCGGTTGGTGGCATTTCTGTTATGTTCCATATCGCAAACATTGTTTTTTTCAAACACCAGATCGTCATTTTCTCTTTTAAGAACAAACCCTGTGCTTAGAGGAGCCTCCTTCACACAGAACATTCACTATCTCTATCACACAGCCTGGATAATGATTCTCTGTTGAGCTGGACTGGGTCATCAAAAGACATGATCCAACAATTATGGGACTGTGTAGTAAGCTGACACCTCATAAAAGCACCTGATCTGCAGACGAGACTCCATTCATCTCAGTGTTCTTCCTATTAGGCACGAGGAGATGTGCAGAGAGACTTTTACTCATTTGGAGATGTGACTCACTTTCCAATTCATTCAAGTCAAAAATAATGAAGCACTGTATATATGAAACATCCAGAAAAAAACTGACCTGCACAGAGCACTAAAGGGAAAAAAAATATGAGTCAAACAAGCCTCAGAATCCTTGATCAGCATTAAATGGCTCTTTGGTTTTATATCTTCAGCAGGGGTGCCCCCGAAGCCCCCTCACCCCTGCACCGCCCACCCCTGCCGTTGGATAAAGATGCCTGCGCTGTATACTCAGCAGCCTAGAGGCCTTTTAATCATGCTAGATATACAAACAGCTGCTATGCATGCTGGAAAGCAGCTAAACATACTTGACTGGTCAAAAAGCCAGTAAATTACATTGACAGAATGACACATGTAATTAAAAGAATCCATGCCGCTTTTACCTTTTGCGCTTCACACCTACAGTGGCACAACGACGAGAGCCGGCAACTCCCACCCCGCTAATTACCATTATCAGTGAAATGGTAGGGTTTGACTCATTAGTTCCATGTGCATTTAATTAGAGGCAGGCTGAAATTGGATTTAACTTATTACTTTTTCATGGATCACTTTCTTGTCATCACTTCAAATTGGATTGCAGCCCCAGGTAACTAATTATGCCAGCCGCAGGATCAGGAGTGGAGAAATAGGTAATTAGGAACAACACTGTCGGACCCTCGCTGATAGTCCACCAGCACCGAGGTGGGGGGAGGGGGGGAATTGATGCTCGTTTGTGGCAATGCACACGAGACCGGCTGGTTAACTACACCTCATTCCAAGGGAACCTGTGCACGCATCCACCTACTACAGGGGATTGTGTGGCACCCAGGCAGGAGATGTTGTGTCAATATGGTGTCTATGCTCTGAGTGTAATATCCAGATTATGCTTGTTTCCCATCCAGGATTGTGTTTAAGATCAGCATTCAGTACGATGAGGTACATGGCCAGCAGCCAGTTTCCTGCTTCTACTGCTGAATGACAGCGACTGATTTCTGTCAGTCTGTGCTGATTGTAATGAGAATACATGAACGGCTGCTTTGAAGAGAGGCAGGTGCATAATGTAGCGTGTTAACAATTCAGGCTTTTAGCAGAGGTAGTTTGCTTGTGGAGAGGGAAAGTGATTGCTTTACTGAGAGCTTTGTTGTCCATATTAAAGTAAAGATCATCTTCTACCCTAAAAGTTTTTGCACTTATTGTAATTATGTGTTGGCCTTCTATTTTAAATGAGAAACACTATTCACAATTCACTGATAAATATTTCGCTGAACATTTTCATAATGTCAAAGGTGCATCACTTGTTATTCTTCAGACAGAGAAACTACAGATAATGTTTAAAAACCAGACAATTTCCTTATCGACACTATTACCAGCTGAAGCCTCGATCCTCTCTTCTTTCCCTTTTCTTTTCTCTCTTTCGTTCTCCTTTGCTCACTCTGTTTTCACACCATAGTGTACAGCCTCGCGGAGGGCATCTCCAGGTCAAAAGATAATGTCTTTTCAGTTTACAGGATGAAAGCCTTTTAAGTTAGAGAGCTCCCCTCCAATGCCCCTCCTCCTCCCTGCATTTGCTTTTCACATCCTTCATTTGTGGTCTGTTGGGGGGAAGCGTGATGTGACACAATCCAGGGGCCAAGCCTCTGTCTGACAGGACAGGGAGAAGCCGGCGGCTTTCCCTCCCTCTCCTACTGTTTTTGCAGTAGGCCCATGGCATTGTCCTGACACATGTATACCACAGAGCTCCAATCTGTAAGTCATTAGAGCACTAGGCCAAAGCCTGTCAGCTGGAGCTCAGCCAGTGCTGCAGGCTGATCTGAGGCAGCACTTCGAGGTGCCTCCGCAGTCTGGCCGGCCAGTGGCCCAAAGTGGCACAGCAACGATCGCCCAGTGGCGAGGTGACAATAGGCAGGACTCTAGATTCATGTCATGGGCCGGTTATTGTGCGGAAAAAAATCTCTGTGCATTTAGATTTAGTTTAGAGTGACATATAAATATATTTGAAGCATTTTAGACCAGAAATATGAAGAAAAAGAAGTGCTGAGCATAGTGAGAGAAGGAATAGTCGTTGATAATGTCGTTCGTAGCCTGATTTCACGCCGCTGTTACTGAAATGAGTCATTCTTAGGGAAGTCGTTAAACATTTTAGCAGAGATATGCCCATTCACAAGAAAGTCACTTCATAAAATCATAGCAACAACAATGCAGCGTGTTATTCAGTTAGGTGCTGTCTCAAGGTGATTCTGTAATGAAATCTCATTCTGATGTGTGCGTTGCTTTGAGGTGATAAATACTGTCAGGAAAGATCAGCACAAAGCCGGGTGGAACCCGGGGAAAAGGCCGTCTCTATGGTCGCTTGTTTAGCTTGTCATATTGTAAAAATGTATTATGTGTACTGTATATATTAGAACCAGGTTTGGGATAATCCTGTCAGAATGAAGTCATCTGTCCTGATTCCACATAGCCAAGTGGGAGGGAGGGGGGTGGTGGCGGTGGGAGCTCTCGCCCAGCCAAGTTGATGACTGTCGAATTGACTCCAGTCACAGAGCTGGGAGCCACTCTGCTGTTTGCAGGACCCTCTGTATTCATTGGAGGCCTGATGTTTCCCTTCAAGCAGTCAGCCTTCGCAACACTCCACCCCACTCAGTCATCCCCACGGATACACAAGCATATACACTTCCCCTGAAATTTGTTGTATCTTTATGTCATCCTCTGGCGTTACGTCTTGATTTTAATGCTTGTCTTTTTTTTTTTTTGGGAGTGATTCACACGCCCTTTGGAGAGCGGTAGAAGGATGGATGGCTGCACAGTCAGCCATAGCATTTATAAACACTAACAGCTATGCAAGGTGTAGTCAAGTCAGCATCAGCTCACAATGCAGTTTCTCTTTGGGTGTCAATGCACACTTTTGACAGCTTGGCAATTCTCTTATTCCATTTTCACTTTTGGTTAAGACTCGAATAAAGTAAACTGTTACTGCTTAGACAGCAGAAGAGTGATACAGATATACAGGTCGACACGAGGGCTTCATTTGGAGCATTTTATATTTGTGTTGGATGTTTTACAGCAGACCATAATTGGTTTATCCATATAACTACACCCAGTGTGCAGAAAAAGCCAAAGTAATGTAGTTTGTGATTAGACTCCTCTTTAGTCTTTAAAAAGCGATGACAGCAGCCACCCAAAGGCAGACAGGTTTCTACTCAAATCTGACTGAGCTCATCGCCCATGATAATGCATTATTTTGGTGCATAGCAGAACCCAAATATCAAATGTCACTCAGTAACTTATTTGCAGCTTTAGGTTTACCGCAGAATCATTGTTATTGCTTATTAAAAAGAACTGGGTTTCTTTGTATTAATATGGTTTTCGTTTTAAATCAAAGATGAATCAATCGCCAAAAAAGACAAGACAAAAATTCCCCCACCTCCCTAAATCGATGTTGCTCAAACCCAAAAGTGTTTTTGTTTTGACTAAGTGAAAAACCACACTAGTGCGCACTGGAAGCTCCGTTATATACTAGCTGGCATATCATCTCAGGAAATATTTTGCAAATACAGACTTCACATGTGCTGACTAAACAATGTGCTCCTGGTTGTCAAAATTAAAAGTAAATAACCAAAGCCATATATAATAGACCACGAGGAACATGGTGAGTCAGGCGTGACTTGCTGTAAGTCCTCTCTGCTCCGGGTGATAACCTCATTCGCTCAGAATGTGACTTACTCCTTCAGTAGTGTGCAGATATTTAAAGGCAGACTCGCTGTCTTTTATTTTTGATTGACTTAATAAACAGTAACAATATGCAAGAGTTTTATGCATGAGAGGAACAAGGGTGCAGAAGTGTAGAAAAAAATAATAACACGATAAATAAAAGATGCGATCGGTTTTGGTTTGGCTCTGAATAGAAACTCTCCACCTCTTCAAAAGTTGTTTGTGCTATTGTTTTACTGCTGCAGAAATGACATAGCGCTCTCCCGTGCGGCGTCAGTGCAAGTGAGTGGGTCACCAAATAACAGTTTTTTCCCCTTAAATCAAATGTCACTTCTTTCTGAACTTTGCAAAGTGTGAAGTTTTGCTGTAGCTCGGAAAACACACTTTGTTTGATTTACAATTGTTTTTTTAAAAGCTTTGTACTTTTTAAACTTTTGAAATAACATTTGAAATGGAAATAACAGGGAAAAATATATTATGTAGGTTATATTAAATAGAGCAGCTGTTATTTATATAGGTCCCACACCTGCCCTGCTGAGTCTCTCTGCCAGTAAACAATGAAATACTCCAAACACACAGGAGGAGAGGGAAAAAAGGGTGTGTTTGTTTTCTCATGACAATGGTCCAGGTCACCAGCGCTTTTCAAGAAAAGCAATGAGAATGAATTTGTTCTCCGCTTCCACTCCATTTCCCTACTTGTCTTAATGTAGTAGCAGTAAGACACTGGTTGGCATGCCGGTGCAGCTTATTCACTGGCTGCGTTAGTGTTTTGGGAAGGCTTTGTAATTGGAGCCGAGTCGTTATCTTCAGCCATAGCTCAGGCCAGACATTAACTCATACTTTCACTCTAACTCGAGCAGGAAATGGGAGTATTTTATAATGTCATCCACTCTGTCATGAACACAATCGCTCAGTACTCTCGGTAAACTATCACAAGGGACGGGTTCAAGGCTCAAGAATATTGATGTTTCTGTGTGCACAGGAACAAAAAAAAATCCACATAGGGTGTGTATCACATCGACACATATGTGTAATTATTTTACATGGCGCAGGCACAGAGGCAATGGATTAGAAAGACAGTATGTGAGAGGAGAAGCTTGAACTGTGTGTCTGCTAAATTTATCATGAGGCCTTTGGGAGCGTTGAAATGAGAACAGTGGCCTATTACTGCTAAGAAGGTGTTTTATTGAGAATACGCCGACATGCCACCCCAGGGAGAGTGCCGGGGGAGAATAGCGTGGCCGTAGCCTAAACCACTTTGTGCGTGTTTGCGTGTGCATGCGTGTAGTTGCAAGCACATGGCTGCATGTCACTCTCTTTTTGTGTGAGGCGTCTTGAGGGTGTCAGATAGAAAATAAAAGCCCCTTTTCTTCCACTTAATTATTCACTATGATACGTATTGGAATTGTCACTTTTGACACTTGAGGTGTCCCAGTCAATAATTTATATAGGTCAGGCCAGCTTAGCAGAGCTCATTGTTAGTTATTAGCAGATGAGAGCAGTGGCTTGTTATGCAGGCGCTCTGTTTATTTTACCAGTGTGTTTGCGGACTGGAATGTATCCCATGAACATTCCTTCATCCTTGGCCAAGGGTTTATAGCTGTTGATATGAGCTGTGTTTTAGAGCTCTGTTATTCAGCTCTGTGTTTATTGTCATGATAATTAACAAAGTGAGGTGTTAATCTTTCCTCGTGCTTTTGTCTAATTCTTTTAAGTGGGTTGCACAACTTAGTAACCCTGATTTTAATGTTGTTACAGAAGTGGGGCTGATTAAGAACTCATTCCGTTTTCTCATGTTTAGATGTGCTACAGAGTGGAATGTGATTAAATGTATATAAATATTGTTCAAGAGTAGGTGTTTTCAATTGAAAGATAAGACATATAGGTTGTCAGCAGTCAGGGCTTTCGCCCTACTGTCTCTCCCTGGGAGTTCAGTAAGATCTCCAGTAGGTGGCAGGGTCCTGTTTTCTTCTTCTGTCTTTTCCACTTGCTGAGTGCACACGGGTGTTAAAGAGTGTGATGATATCATGACAGCTAATTGCTCTCATTGGGATGGAGTTGGATGGATTGCCTGGTAGCTGGTGTAATGTTAGCTGTTAATGTAAGTGGTTTTAGCTTGTCTGAGGCCAAATTGAGGGATAAGTGTTTAAAAACTGGTTTGAATTTTTTTTTTTATGCTGCTGTGGTTGATTTTATGGCTGAATACTCTCAAACTTGGTTTTGCATATTATTACTGGTTGATTCCTATAGTAAACTCTGTAAGTACAAACTATAAAAAGATTGGCATTAGTACAGAAAATACAAAGCCACCCTAATCTCATAATTATATTATTTTAGGCTAAAATAGAATTTGTTTTTCTTGGGAAATTTTAAAGGAAGAAAATAGCTACAAAGCCTTGTGAATTGTTTGTGTGCATTTAGTGTTTTCAGCATGTAAAATGAGTTGTGCCTTTGTTCCAGCACTGTAAACAATTCCATTTAGCAGAACAATAAAGACGCTGATAGCAAGGCCAGTTTTCTTTCTTTCCGCTAGATAGCTGTGTTTACTTATCTGTTGTTTAATTAAAGGGCCTCTTTTCTTTAAGTTCCCATTGTTTCAATAGCACGGCCGAGTCCCGGCAGGGGTCAAAGGGTTAACAGCCGTCAACTGTGCCTTTTTTTCTCTGCCTCTCCCTCTCTCTCTCTCTCTCTGTCTCTCTCGCCCTTTTTTTTAAAGGGGCCCCCACACAAAGGCACAGTTTCACCTGCAGCCCAGCCCGCGGCTTCCTATTGTGTGGCCCCATTTGAATTGATTATGTTTAGAAGGCTGGTTGTGATTGGTGGAGAAGGGCGTGGTTGATTGGATAGTTTTGTATCTTGTCAGCCAGGGAGCAACCTTGTGCGTGCAATCTGTCTGTATCCTGAGGAAGGTTGGAGACTCCACAGCACAGCAGCGCTTGTTCTCAGCCTCTCTGCCTGCCAGCCTGCGCGCCCCTACCTCTCTCTCTCTCTTACTTACTCACACTCGCTCTCTCTCTCCCTCCCTCTCTCTCTTCCCCTCGCTGCTCGACTCTCCGCTCTGCTTCACTCCACACCGCGTGGCCCGGCACTCTGTTTACCCTGCCAGCTAAATGGAGTTTGTCAGGTTTGTCAATATGATTGATTTCTGTGATTTTGCCAGCTTTCTTGTATAAAAAAACTTGACAATTTAATTTGAAGAGGGAAAAGGAGAAAAGGAGTTTTATTGTCTGTCCATTGTTGACGTTCTGTCATTGTAGCTGGTTAATTTTGTCATGCTTCTTCCTATGGGAAGAGTAGTTATCCAGGGTTTACTTTGTTGTTAAGACGCTGTCAGTTTGCATGCTTGCTGTGTTATTAAGAGAAATATATAAAGTCATGTATGTTAGATTTATTGTCTCTAAATATGTTGCCTTTCAGAGCAAGACTGTATGGAGATGATGTCTCTGTCTGTGCTGTTAGTTGTTTTCAGGAATTTGGCTTTTTACTGTAAGCTTGTGCAACAGTTTCCTCTGCCTTGCCTAACCACATACATGAAGTTTCTCACTGTCACTTTACAGTGTTTGTTTAGTTTTGTTGACTTTGCTGATAGTGAGCTAACCAGTTAAGCAGGATCTAATACTGTACACGTTCAAATTATGGAAAGTTCTGGGAAAAACAGGAGACAGGTTTGCCAGCTCTTTACTTTCATTTGTGTGTGTTTTTGTATTTTGCTCTTTTTTTTTTTTTTTTAGAAAATACTTGTTAAGCTTCATTGTTTACATCCTTGAATTAAGGGTATGCGAGTACTTGTTTTCTCCAAATTATGTTTTGCTAGTTGTGTATTTTGTGACTTGAGTTAATGAGTGCTGGTCAGACTTTGCTTGCTCTTAGGCTATGGCCTGGACTAATCCTCAGTCTCCTCATGGTGTCACAGTGAATTAAGACAGTGGCTGGCACAGCTCTATATTTGACACCGTCACCACAAACCACGTTGGAGACACGCTGTCACTCTAAATGTCATCGCTCATGTCTTTCTGAAAAGTTAGTGTGCGAATGTTGGTGCGGGCCTATGCGTGTGTGTCGGCACTTGCAATAAAGGGATTGCAAAATATATTTAAGGGGGAAAGTTGTGGTCAATTTGCTCCCTTTTTCTACTGTCAAGTTTGAGTCCTCCTTGACAGTTTTGAGGTTTTACACAGAAGACAGTTATTGACTTTCTGTTGTTTAATGACCTCAAGTATTTTTACTGCAGTCATTTAAGTAATGCGCTCATATAGCAACAGAAGAACTTGCCTTTTTGAAGTGTTTTTGTTGTATTTCTCAGCATTTCTGAAACTTTTTTTCCCCCTTTGGTACAGTCTTTCAGCTCTCACAGCTAAGAAAGTGGACAGGAGGAGAGATGGAGCAGATTATCAGATAGTTGAGAAGCAGGACAGCGAAGCCTAAACAGGGCAGTGTTCGCCGTAATGTTGTGCAGCTGTGCAGCCGAGACTCGCAGTTTGGGAGAGCTGGAGTGCGAGCTGATTGGGTTGACAGTTTGTAATCAAAGTTGATTTATTGTTCATTAGTAGTGCATTAGCCCTTTCAGGCTGGGGCGTTATTTGTGCAGTGGCCTGTCAAGGCGAGGGGCTGCCAGCACCTGTCATTTCTAAACCATGACATAGGCAACCAGATATTAGCTGTGTACCCGGAGAGGGGGGCACACGGGGGTAGCCTGCAGAGCCCCACGGCTCACTGGGATATCCTTTACAGGGACGGTCTTTGCTTTGTACTGGAGCAGGCAGGCAAGACAGAGAGGAGAGACGGGGGAATAGTTTAGCAGTGATATAGTGAGCCACCAGCTGCTCTCTGCTGTTATTCCCTGGCTTTCCCGACTAAAACATGTTTTTACTTGAAAAAGGCTTGCAATCGTTTTTCCCTTCTTCTTTTTTTCTTCTTTTTTTTGCCCATTGCTATTTGGAGAATGTGCATCTCTGTTTCAAACGGGAAGATTAACATTACACTTGAGATGCCATGTGTTTCAAAAGGTTGAGATGGTAGGATAATGATGAGATTAAATGGTGTAGTGTGTTTTATGGCAGAAGGTCTTTTTAAGCATTCATCTAAGTCCCAGCCTATATATTTCTAAAGTATTAAAGGGAGCCTATTGTCATGTTGCACCTAGAAAATAAGGGTGGATTATTGGGACTGAAACACTTCTTTTTTTTCTCTCCATATACTGGTTTTTACTTAATTCCAAAAACATGCTGCCTGTCAGTGTAAATTTATTTCAATATAATTTATATAATTTAATTATTTGTCTGTTCACTTAAAAACAGCATTAAGAGTGTCAAGAAGCAACATAATTTGTGTCCCTCTTGTCTGCCGTCATGGAAACAAGGATTAGCTTTGCCTTGCTGGTGTGCAGAGAATAGAAACAATCTGTACGAGGATGTGTCAGCCATTGTCTTTTGACTACACTTTCATTTGAAAGGGATTTCAGAGGCTGTGATCTTAATTAAATCTCAACTGACTCGAATAATGCATCTGAAAACACACAGCGTTGCGTAACCGTGTAAAGCTGGTGAACTAAAGATCACGGGCGCACAGTTTATATGAACAGCGATCGCAAGATGTTTCCGGGAAAGGTGCAAACATCGAACAGTTGTGTGTAGGACATCACTCACCGAGAATTTGTAAGCTTGGTTTCAGAACTCAAAATACCTTGTAAAATACATACTTGGAGGTGTGGCTTGAAAAGGTCAGAAAGAATGACAGGACAGTGAGTCACACACCAAAATGTATGATACACTCCTTTCTTTTAATTTTTTTGTAAGCAAAAGAAACAAAGAATTGTATCAGAATTATTTGAACCACCTTTAATATAATATTTTAACACAATTTTCATTTATAAAATCTAAATCACTTCTTCTTTTTTTTTTTAATACAAAAGTGAACATTTTAAATACCAAAGTGTGATCGTGATGCGGCACAAGTGTGTGCGTTTGAGGGGGAAGAGGGAGGGCGACCTATGTGCGCTCCCTCAGCGGTGGTCACCTGCAGTGGCGGCTCCCTCCAGTGTGGGAAACGGCGTCCAGGTCGCAGCTCGGCTGTTATTGCTGGGGCGAGAGCTCGCTCACGTTGCCGTGCAGTTTGTTTGTTTAAACCCGATGCTGGGTCGAGCTCCGGCGAAAACCTGTTTGTTTGTAGTCGTCGAGTTAATTAAAACGCAATCTTAACTTTTGTTTTTACAGTTGTTGCAAATAATTTGAGTCTCGCTCCCCCTCACACATCTCCGCCCCGAACTCAGAAGATATAGTGCATGGTAAATGTGGCTGTGATTATCCTGTTTATCTGAGCTGTAAATATTTTTAAAACAGCTTGATTGTGGATGACAAGAAAGGAATTATGGTGGTCTAACATATGTTGGGATTATTTAGTACTTGTGTCCTACTTTTTACATTTAAATTCTGCTGCATAATTCACTTTGTGTTGTTTTCCCAATAATGACAACCACAAACAAAATATAAATCAAGATATTATGATTATTACTATTAGTATTATTATTATTACAATAATCATTATTATTATTGTTGTTGTTACAATTATTATTAGGGGGAAAGGTTATTGGTGCGAATCTATTTTTTAGGGGAAATTCTCTCCACTCCAAAGATTTCAATCAACCTGAATGGGTAATGTGGAATTAGTCTTTCCAGTCTTGTCGACGACTAATTATGTTCACACATCACTTAAGTACAATAGCTCCCGTGAAATCCTCATTTCGGCGACATTTTCATGCAGGAGATCATAGTCGGGATGGGAAGTCGTTTCCTTGCGCCACAGCAGGCCAAGGTAAAACAACAGCATCAAACGGACGAGGGCTTTTTTACTTCTCCATTCCATTTGATGCCCCCACAAAACAACACGACCCCAGGGAATACAAATGAAAATTTGATAATTCTCTCTGCTTTTCTTTCTTTCTCCCCCTTTTTTTCTGCGTCTTCGTATCTTTCAGTGAAACGTCTTTGTCGGGCTCACTGACATTCACCTCCTCGTCCCTCATTGCTGCTCCTCTTAATTGCCTTAGTGTGAAAAAAGGCGCTATCGTGCAGCCTCATTCACCTTACTCCTCTTTGCCGTGCTTTGACCTCTGACTTGTGATAGGAGGGGGATCTTCATTAACTCTGAATCAGTGACTCTAAAATGTTTTCAGATCTGGGGTGTGTTCCCTCATTAGATTATCGCATTTTGCACTCTTGTTAGTTTCTCACAGACAGACGTTGTCCCACCGTAGGTGTCCCTTTATGACAAATGTTTCCTGTACTGTGCGCTGGCGCTTTTTCAGAAGTGGTGCAGTAAACAAGAGGAATATTTTAATAATTTTATTGTTTTTTCAAATTGAGGAAAACACTTTTTTTTTTAAATAATTTTATCATGTTAAGTATTTAAATTCCTTTTTAAATGTTTTTTTATGGTATGACATTTTTATACTCAATGTGCAGTGCATGTTTCCTTTTGTGCATGTGGAAAATGTGGTTTTGCTCTTCATATACAATGTATTTTAGGCTGCACGTGTGCCTGTATGTACTTGTGGCAGTTAACATGCCACAGTTCTGTGCATGGGTGTGTGTTTGTCTGCATCTGTGTGTTTGGCCAGCAGGCCTGTGCTGGTACAGTATATTGCCTCCAGTCACTCTGCAGCTGTGTGAGAATGTTCCAGGTTTGAATGTTTATGTATGGGAGGCACCTGGAGAGCACCACACCTTCATGAAATTCATAAACGTCAGCTATTTCTGGCATCCTCAGAATGTCCTCTTTTTCACACTCTCATATTGGTGGAGTAGATTAGAGCTGGGCTCAGTGGATCCCTCCAGTTATTAGCCCAGTACGGGTCTCCTTTTAGACTATCTTTAGATGGTGATATATTTTTGTGGATCATTTGGAGTCATGATGTTATCCAAGAGATAAGGGAGTGCACCATATGGGAGTGCTCTAAATGGCGACTGGCGTCCTGTGTTTGCGTTAAATGGGCACGATACAGCGGCCAAGGCAATATTTTTCAGTTAAAGTGCTCCTCCCGCCCTTCCACTCAATAGGACCCAGTCTTAGGCAGATTTTCACTCCTTCAGCACAGGATTAAATGGTAGTAGTTACATTGATCAATAGGTTAAGAAGCATACAATCCCTCTTGCTGCTAATGACCTCAGTAGTAATGGGTAATAAAATGGGGGTCTGTAATAGCCTCTTGCTGGGGCTGTTCACGGAGGAGGCTGCTCTAACTGTAGTTACTGAGAGCCAGATGCTCTTGACAAGGCGAAGTGTGAAACCGTGATGAGATACACACCTCAGGTGTAAAGAATTAAGACAGTTACACTGAAGGAAATCTCTGTGTAATTTGTAATGAAATCGGCAGTTATTGAGATCTGGTTAAGTGTATAAAACCTCTGTGTTAACTCGAAGTTTGCTCTCCCCTTTTCCACATCACACTGTGTAATATGGCATGACAAAATGATTATACATTTGAAAAGAAGACAAAATTTGCAGCCTTTACACGCTGGTAAAAAATAGAGCGTGACTAATATGGAGTAGATTTTTAACGCATGTAGTAAAAGTGAAGTTTGTGGAGAAAAAAAAAGGGGGGGGGGGGGCATTTTTATTTATCCTCTTTTGGAGGGGGTGAATGCCACATTTCGACGTGCACTGCATATCACATCATGTACGGGTTTGCATGTCAGCAAGACCAGGCTGCTTGGTTGACCTTCAGAATAGTTCATCAAAATTAGTGATGCCCAGAAAAAAGGACTTCGCTGGATAATGACTGTGAAATTAGGAAATGGGAGGCCGAGGCTATGCAAATGACAGGACAAGTCATGTGCAAAAGTCAAGATGAACTGCATATTAAGACATAATACAGGGGGGAATTAATATTGCATTTTCCTCCTCGCACCCCTTGCGCCTCCTGCTGAAAATAAGAAATGTGAAGTGTGTGTTGGTCCTGGGTGGGGCTGACCCTCCTTCTTTCTCTTGGGTTTGGAAGAACATATCCCAGTGTAGTCTGGCACGGCTCAATAAAGTTAGCAGAGAGCATCAAAGCTGCTCCGTTCTGTTTGACATCACTGCCCTTTCCTCTGCATTTTCACTACAAGCTGTTCATTATGGCAGTGCTTTGTTTTTGTTTTATGCTACAATGGGGAGAGTGAATAAGGTGATATGGATGCAGGGCGTGTGTCAAGAAAAGCCCCTTCGTTACCGGACGAGATTTTAAACAGCTAAATTGCATTCAGAAAAGCATGAAAAATTCAGAGGGGTGTCATTAGCTTTAAGGTGACCACACAATTTGGGTAACCTTGGTGACGACAGTCTGTCACCGGTTATGTCTGCTCTATCAGCTGCTGACATCAGCCTGAAAGAGTACATTTTAATACTCGCTTATGCACACACAGATACTAATGTATTCGTGCACAAAAAGAACCACAGCCGCAACATGTTAACAACTGCAAAGACGGCGCAGTATACAAGCATATCTCCATCGCTGTTTGTCATCCAAATGTCAGGGAAAGGAGCTTTTAATGGTATTGCACATCATAGCAGTGAGTGGCAGCATCCAGACACACTCCAAGTCCCCTATGTCGCTGGAGCAATTAAGGCACCCTGACAACTGTGGGGGCTCTTTCGGTGTCACAACAAATCACTTGTTTTGAGGAGTCATGCACTCACACCTTTCTGCAGGGAGTTAGTTAGGGGCCCGTGTGTTCTTCACCATGGCTCCTCCTCCAGGCGCTCTATATCTTCACAATAATAGATCGCTGTTGACAGCATCTCTAATGAAATGTTCTCACATGACATGTCGTGCATGCGCGACAAGCGAACCACAGCATTTTTGGAGGCAATCTTTCACGTCTTCAGGTATGACACATTTGCCGCGTCGTGCAAACGGCGATGCTTATTGGAGCTTCGCCGTTTGTAAATGCAGATCATATCGGGTTTCGTGGAGGGGTGTGTGCGAGAGAGGGGAAGGTGGAAGGATGGAAGTCGGGGTGGACGTGTTGACCCACGCCTGGCTCTCTTGTGTCCTTTAGCCTGTCTCAGTCTGGTGTGGTGTCATAATGGTTAGAGGGGCGAAATGTGTGTGTTAGATGTTTGCTGGAGGTCATGTGCAGATTGCAACACTTCAAGATGACACTTGAGATGAATTCCTAGAATGCATCAAAGCCTGTTGTAGTCTATTATGTTTGTCTAATGTATGTCTTTATTTTTTGTTGAGCTACATTTTTTTTATCCTACCTTGCTTGTAGGCTGTAGCACACATGTGACAGTAAACAAGAAGGAGCCAGTGTTGAGGATGGATTGCTTTTTGCTTCCTGCACTAATTAACAGCTATCTGCTTGTTGTGTGTGCAGGTTCCAGTGTCAGTGGCTATGATGACACCTCAAGTGATAACTCCACAGCAAATGCAGCAGATTCTTCAGCAACAAGTCCTGAGCCCTCAGCAGCTCCAGGTTCTTCTCCAGCAGCAACAGGCCCTCATGTTACAGCAGGTAACGTACATTCATGCTACCAGTAATCTTCTTCAGACGGGGCCATCAAGTTTCAGATGGTGAATGTCTCAGCTTGAAATGAAAATCTTCTTATGCATAGACCATGTTTCACAAAGATAAATTCACTTTGAACTGCTATTCTCCTTTCTTTTCTAAGCCTCAAAGACAGCATCCCTCAAAGTGTTGAAAATTCTCACAAAATCCACTGCCAGGTTTGCATGACTGATAGACTTTGCCTCACATGTCACCCTCCCGTCTCTTCTGCAGCAGCAACTCCAAGAATTCTACAAGAAGCAGCAGGAACAACTCCACCTCCAGCTCCTCCAGCAGCAGCAGCAGCAGCAGCAACATGCAGGCAGCAAGCAGAGTAAAGAGGTAAGCTGACATCACATCCAGCCGCCTGCCATTACCAAACATTGGCCAGACAGAGTACGGAAGGCATGCGTGCTCCCTGCCTCAACTCCATCTGCTTTCAGCCTGTGGTTAAAGCAGAGACGGGGGGAGAATCAAGTGCACTCATGCTTCTGATTAGCATGTCAGACTGGCTGGATAAATGGTAACAACTGACTTATACTGTGCTAAGAATCCAGTGTCTCTTTTTTGGACCTGTCTCCACATTAAATGTATAATATGTTACAGAAAAGACTCAGGCCATTGTTGTAGGGTTTTTTCTAGTAAACAAGTGTCCTAAGCAACAAAGAGATGACCGTTCCTCTGAGCCTTGTGTAGGACATAATGAAAGGCAGAAGGGAGAAAGGCAGAAACACAGAGCATATAAATCTGAGAGGCTTTTCTCGGTAATTAACATGGAAATGGCAGAGGAAAGGAAGGCATGTAATTGTGAGATATCAGTGCAGAGAGCGCTTCCAGCTTTGTTGCCCATGTTGAGGTTTTTTTTTTTCACCATTTTTCTTTCTTGCTTTCTCTCCTTCGCAGTAGTGCAGCAAGGCTTGCTCATAGGCAGCGGCTTAATGCGTGTTAATGACAGGCGGATACAGGCATCACTGTGGATGAAGCAAATTATTATTGTGCGGTCAGAAGAAGTTCAAAGACGATCTGGGAATTTTCACTCTTGTCCCCGTTGAGTTCCAATGTTTGGAGAGTAAAGGAAACACAGAAAATTAAGCCCGGCGTTAAAAGCGGACCCACGCTCATCCACGCATGCTCACTCCCGCACACGTCCGCGTGCTGTCGAAGCACCCAACTTCAAAGTCGTAGCTCCCTAATTAATGAACTGGGGGCTTCAGTTTGGACAAGTTGTGGCGTGATGCTCCCATAAATCAACATGACAGCAGAGCTCCTCGGCCTCAGATAGGGCCTGTCACCAAGTCGCATCTGATGTAAACACTAGAGGAGCAAGGGAGAAAGAGAGGGGGAGGCGAGGGGGGCAGACAAGGAGGTGCAATTGATCAGTTGAATGGAGCATGAGAATAAAAGAAAAAACTACTTTTGAAGCATATTATGTATGATCACAGGAAATGGATGCAGCCTCGAGAGGCTCTCCCCTTCTGCCGATGTTTTCTTTCTCTTCCCCATCGCGCTCTCTCTCTCTCTCGCTTTCAGTCGCATTTCTAGCAGCCATCAAAAGACAGAATAAGAATTATGCAGTGAATCCCCTGTGGCTGCCAGACAATAACCCCCTGTTGTTGCTTTGTGCCTCTTTTATTTTAAAGACATCAAAATTTAGTTTTTCAAAGATCTTTAACTTTATATTTGAAGCTTGACAATAAAGGGCTGCCACTGCCACTCTTTATCATTTGTCAGGGACTGTATTTTTCTCTCCCTCGTGCCACTTCTTGTTAACCTCTTATTTGGTCTATTGGGTCTGGGGTTTTTTAATGTGTCTGCATGCTGAGAGTGCACAGGAGCCGCTGTCAGCTGATGGGACTAGAGGAAAAATATGAAGGGGAGAGAGTTAAATTCATTTGCAGCACTCCATTTTCTTTCTTCCTTTTTTTCCTCAAAAGCCACCCCTCTATTTATTTAGCCTATTTACTTAGCGTTTTGATGAAAGACATTGTTCCTTCTAAACCCCCCTCCCCCTCCCATAGCACTATTATCTTTATCTGTCAGGGAGGAGCTGCTGAACAGAGAAAAACTCAAGACAAGAGAAACTTCTCTCACACAGATGAAAGGAGAAAAAGAGCCAACCATCGTTCATAAACAGAACACATCAGAGAGGATCACAGGCCACCTGCATCCTGAATGTGATCTTTATCACGTCGCTCTTTTTTTCTCTGTCTCACTTTCTTCCCTCACATTTTGGGTTAGATCACACATGAGCCTGAGACTGAATGTAGTTACTCTTCAATTATGACCCTCCGTTACCACTGACAAAGTGCCTTCTTCCTCTGATTGATCCAATGAGACGACACCGCTCGCTGTAATGGGCCAGCGCTGCCCAGAGCGTTATTTTTAGTCAGCCAGTGCAGAAGCAGCAGGCTGGGTGCAGGGCAGGAGGGAGGTAGAGGAAGAGAAAGGAAGGCCACTCGACCCTTTTGACAAGCCCGGCAGGGGTGGGCGGAGGGGACCCGTTTTATCTGGCTGTTTCAGTGGTTTCAGAGCCGCCAGCCAGTGACCTGACTGCCGCATTGCACTGAGACCCTTTTTGTATGCACTCAATTGTGAGAAGTAAACAAAGTGGTGTATCCTGTGTTTGGTAAAAGGGTGCGGTGCACGGCTTGGCAGCCACGACGCTGCTTTTAGTGCCCCTACCTCTCCTTCCACCCGCTTGACAAACTGGTCTTGTGTACTCATAAACAGACCTAGTGTCCTGTTGGGTCTCAGACGTGTTTGTTATGTCCTTAACTGTTAGAAAATACAGAAGGTGTACAGCTAGGTCCTGTTAAATCAGCAACAACACTTCGTTGAGCTGACTGTGGATTATTAAGAACGTCGGTTGATGAACGGGTTAAAAGTCATCTCTGTGTCCCTGTTATCTAAATTCCATCTCTCATTTGTTTTGACTCATGGCGGATTGGGGATATTAGCAAATTTCCTTCTATTTATTATTCTGACGTTGTCTTTTTCCTTTCCATTTTCTCCTGTGCCCTTATTTCACTTTTTCATCCCATCAAAGTTCACGTTTCACTTTTCAGAGCCAGATTTTTTTTTATCTCCCTGACTTTAAAATCAAGTGAAGACGCGCGACTGTTTCGTTAACCGTTTCTTCACGAAGCATTCTTAACACAGTAAGACGAACAAAACAGCTATCACATAGACCGTCCACAGCATGCGATTGAACGCAGCTTGCCGGGCTGGTTGGGGGAAGGCTGAATCCCTGAGCTCAGCGCCATGCCTGGGAGAGTTGTGAGAGTTGCTAGGGTGGTTATTAAGCACTTTGATTTAGTCACACGTTGTTTGCTGAATTATGAATGGCTGTAATTAAATTCCTGTGGCTCTTATTATGAATGATTAACTATGTTGTTTCATTGTTTGTCATTTGCCTTGCGACTCCTCGTTAATTAAGAGAGAGAGAGATGTATAGCGTACCTGTCTTAAGTGGGCTCTGACAAAACCAAACTAAAGGCAAAAAATAAAAAAAGGAAAATTAGGCTTCGTGGTAGCACGCGTTAAATCCATTAACCTTGTTTTTTTTTTATGAATGAACATGTTGTTCTAAAGTGCTTCATTTTACAACCCTAACTGTGAACTCTCACCTTGATGTTAAAATGGTTTTCTTAAATGGTGCATGCAAAGGAACCTGAAATTCAAATGTCTGTGTTTGCACTGGCTGTTGTGCTTTTACGTACGGTTTGTATGTGTTTGCTGATGGTGTGCCTCTTTGTGTCTCTGTGTGCCTCCAGCAGCAGGTGTCAGCACAGCAGTTGGCTTTCCAGCAGCAGCTCCTGCAGGTCCAGCAGGTCCAGCAGCAGCACCTGCTCAACCTTCAGAGGCAAGGACTGCTCAGCATCCAGCCTGGACAGACTGGCCTGCCACTGCACTCCCTCACTCAGGGTTAGTACCTCATATGTGACTGCAGCACAGCAATCTTCCTGTCCACCAGCTTTAACATTTTATCCACAATGAAGCAGTGATGATGACCTATCATGTGGCTGTGTGTAAAACACAGCAACTGAAGAACACTTGAATCACTATAAAAACACATATTTTAAAGCTTTTAATTTGGGGGCTAGGTTTAGGTGGAATAAAATGTTGATCTTTCCATATTGAAATAGTCCTATTAATATAAATGCTTCACTCTAAAAATAGATATTTTCTTCCTGTGGATCAGCTATGTCACTCCAACAACAAAGATATATGTCTGGAGTTTAAGTTTGATCTTGCACGTCTTTCTTCAGGTTCTCTAAACAGGACTATCCTGTCTGCACCTTTTGTATTGCTCAACCAGTTTCTCTATAACCTTGTTTATGTTATTGTTACAGGAAATGTTCTATTGTCTTAGATAGTGAGAGTTGGCAATGAAACCGATGCCTATTATTTTGTATTTGATATTCTTACCTACTTGCTTGGTCTTGTCATGCCTGAGCTGCTTAGTTATGTGTTGTACTTGAAAATTTACACAAATAAACTCTTTAAAAAACACTTAACAACACCAGCTGAACACAAACACACAGAATGGTCGTAGAGCTCGACCAAGAATGTAACACTAGAAGCATCTAACCACATACGGACTCGACGTCCGCTGTATATCTTCAGCGATCGCTTCTCCCCTTTACTAAATGGGATCTAACTCCTTTACGCCAAAACATGTTTGCTGCACGATTTCAGTTTCACTGAACTAACTCAAGTAACACATCCCACTGCTCACAAGCAGAGATCCACACTTTGTCCTTCAGCTCATTGTCCTGTTCCTGTGATTGGCATTCTGGTGTCAGTCTCCTTTAGCCTGGAGGAAGACTGGATCTATTGTTCAGAAACCGCCAGTGAACTTGTCACTGTAAAAGCGCCTGTAACCCGATAGGAAGTCAATACTTGCTGTTTGGCCAGGAAGTTTATTTCTTCATTTATTCCTTAATGTTATGTTAAGGAGCGGTCCCCCTGTGACAAAGACGCCATCATAAGGGTTTTAGAACATGACATTGACTATTCATTCACAGCTAAGACAAACAGTTTTGAAATAATAAGATAAAAATGGGAGGGGATGGGAGAGTGCTTAGGTAATAGGCAAACACAAACATGGTTTGTACAGTGCTGTTATTGTTTGGACTGGGTATGGAATAACTCATGCGCTCATAGACGAGCGCCGTGGGCACAGGCGTGGAGCACTGCTGTGTTGTGCTTTGCTGAATTGCTCTGTGTCAGATGTCTGGCAAACACTCACACACCCCTTGAGTAAAGCATTGTGTGAGTGATATGGCTAGGCACTGAACTTTTGATAGATTTCACAACAGGCTCAGAACATCCTGTTTATTTTGTGTCATCATCACATACCTCTGAGGCATCTCATCTTATCAGAGAGCGGGGGAACTAAGTTTATGTCCTTTATATGCTACCTTTTCAGTTTTCGCTTATGCTTTGTTGGGGCTACGTGGTACTGAAATAGTGATTTCAGTCACTGCGTCACAGACGCCATATAAAATGACAGAATTTATGTTCTAAGAGAAAATCTGACTTTTAACTCCGTGCAAATATATTTTCATGCCGAACGGCAGATTAAAATAAATTACACTGGTAGTTAAAGGGAACATTTAACTAGGCTATTTCGATAAACATCGAAATAAGGAACTGAATCTTCCCACATACAATTAGCGGTCTGTTTCACTTTTGTTACAACCAGTCAAACCTGGTTAGTTTGCCCTCGTGGTTAACTCTGTGTCTGCGACAGCTGTTACAACACTTAGGCTCGTGCTCCAGGCCCCCAGTTTGTCTTCTTATTCTACACATTTTCTGCTTGACTGTTTGAAGTTATTGATGACCTTTCTGTTTTCCACATCACTAAACTCTTTCACGCATCAGCGGGCCAGGCCTATGGTACTCAGATCTAATCTGCAATATTCAGCTAGCACTGCATCGGAAGCAGTGAGTTGATCTTCTCTGTTTGGGTCCCAGTGATTATGGATTCAAACTTGGGGACAGTAAATTGCGGTGACTTTCTAACTGATGATTTTTATTTCTTTCATTTAAACATGAAGATATCGATATAATTATTTTAAAATCCCATTATTATAGCAGACGGTCCTCTGTCTCCATTTTTCATGTACAGAGAGAATGAAAAAGCTAAAGGTTAGCAAATAATAGGCCGCTGAAACAGAATAATTAAAGAAAGTGTTCTTTTGGGTACTGCAGCGCAGTTTAAACCTCAGTCATATATCACTCTTCTGTCTGGTACAGTACATTGTTGGCTGAGACAGATTACAGTCATTGTTCTGGACTGAAGGAATGCATCTGAATTAGCTTTTCAAAAAATTGATAGCACTAATTAAGTATAAACTTGTAGATAGCACTTTTGAGTGAAAAACAATTTCTCACATTATCTTGAGCGTAATTTGTTTCTCTTGTCGTAAATTCTTTTGACATTAATGTCCAAAGTCTTGGAAGCGGCCAGGCGCTATCTGTTATAAATTACAAAAATGTGTTTGGGGAGGATATAGCTCTCATAAATATAAATTTGATCCAACCAACACCCCCACCTGCCTCACAAAAAGCCTGTCCTCTTGACCTGATAAGTGAGTCAGTGGTTGCTCAGGCTCGCGTTGCTAAGGTGTTTGCATGTTTTTTGCACATGTGGCTGTGTGTGTGTGTGTGTCACAAAGGTGACCGGTGTTTGTGTACATCCCGAATAAAATGGACCTTCACCCTGTGAGGTTGCTCTGCGAGAGAGCGAGTTCCTCTAGCTGCACAACATCATTTAAGCTGTCTAAGAGAGGCCAGTGGGACAGTGACAAGACAAATTTGTCGGTAATGTGAAAGCAAAGAATGTGGCGAGCCATGAAGTGCTCACAGAACAGCAGCACATCAGGGACAGCGGCGGGTAATGCGGCCGACCTGTCAGTGATTGATACATCCAGCAGTGGGCTACTGGTAATAGTTCCAGCAGCATTAGGACAGGACATATTTCAGGCCAAAGGGGTGCATATCAGCAGGCCGGTGATTACGGCAACATAAACAGGGGTGCAGTAAAGGTCCCAGTCTGACGGAACAATAAACTAATAGCGATGTCACTGTCCCCCCATGGCACCGGCACTGTGTGAGAAGTAGCAGCACGGTTTAAAGAGCTCGGAGCACTAGGGGCCATTTTTTATTTGGGGGATGATGGCCTGCAACTGATGTCATTATGAACCTTAAATCAACTTTCTGCTTGCTTGAACATGGTCACCTGGGTGCAGGAGGACAAGGACAGGAAAAGGTTGAAGAGCTAGGCCTGTCTTGGTGCCAGAGCTACCTGCGGAGGTAAAATTGAGTTGGGAGGCCGGTGATCAATCAAGTGTCCCAACAACATACATTTTTTAAAGTGCTTGTCCGTATTTCCCGCTCGTAATGAGTGGAAGACTTGTGTTGAAAAATGGAAACAGGAAAGATAAACCAATCCGGCGTTTAAAAGATGGACAAACTGGGTACCAAAGAAAGAAGGACTTACAGATCAATGTCATTATGTGTCCCACAGTAATCAGATGGAGAGAAACTCGATGCATTTTTGTCCCAACACAAAATATAATACCCACGGAGACATTTGTGTAATGATATTTTATTGGCATTTATGTGGAATCATGAGCCATAGCTGTTGCAGAGTTTGAAGAGGTTGGGGTAGGAGAGGAAAGAGGCGAACGGAGAGCAATAAAACTGCAGACTAGATCCAGAAAGAGACAGGTTGGTCCCACTCCGTTACCTCTCTCATCAGACCGGTCTATGTGCTGTGGTTTCATCTGAGTAAACAGTGGTGTTGGGGTCACCAGGACTGCTGGGTAATTGAGCCAGTGTGGGCTGCCCTGTCAAGCACATCGGCTAAAAATACATCGCCCACTGTCACCGGGCACCAAGTGGGGGGAAAATGATTGTTCCCTCTGTCAGAGCGCAGGACACTCACATCACCAGTGACCTTCCTCTTCTAAACCAGCTATCACAGGAAAAAAAAGAAGGAAAAACAAACTTTTGCTCCAAAGTCCAAAACAACAATGCAGCCTTTGATAATGAAACTGGAAATCAACAAGCGCCGGATTAGCATGCTATAACATGGAGCGCAAAATAAAGCATGTTTAGCCTGTCATGAATGCGCACTTCGATTAGGGCACATCAAGGCAATGAGGAGAATAAGGGAGAATACAAGCAGACAGAATAGAGCGAGTGTGCTGAAATATCCGAATGAGGGAAGACGCTCCTTGGAACGTGGAAAGGTTATTGATTTGTCCTGCAATCATTTCCTGCTCTTTGATATGCAAACGATCTAGTGTGAATTTACAGCAATCCTATCAGACTCATTTCACAGTTCTTAGCCCCTGCGTCTCTCTGGAGTCCTCCGCCTCATTAGGCCAATGTTCTCCATTACCAGCATAATTAAAATCTTTAGTAGCTTATCAAATTAAAAATATTTTTGCTGATCGTATTGAGATCTTCACCTCACAGTTATTTTCCACAACAGGAATAAATTAAGACTAAGCATTTTGCACACAATGTATTACAATCTGGTGCTTGAAAGGAGCACTTCTGGTATCTATAGAGCTGGTGATGAGAAACAGGGAGGAGTGGGGGGGGGGGGATCCGGAGAATATAAACCCGAGTAGATAAGCATGTGCAAATCATCTTTCATTTGCCAGTGCTCATTTTGAGAATGGATTTAATTAATTGTAATGTTAAACGAGTGGTCTTGCCCATTTGCTCTGTGGTTAAACTCACCACATATCCAAGGGGCTTCTTCCGCCATGCTTAAAACATGTGGCTTATTTAAGCACAGACTTGAATCCCCATTACAAATGCACATATATTTTGATATTAGATTTTTCAGCGCTATTAAAATCGGGCTTGCCCGCACGCACTGTGTTTTGACTGAAAACACTCGTAGCCACAGATTTTCGCCCATGAGGTTTAATCTTATTTTACATATCAGCTTTGTCCTCATTTGTGTCAAGTGAAAGCAGACTTCTCAGACACACCATAGATGGACACGTACGTATTGTGTGCCAACAAAGACTCTCTGCTGTGAGACACGGAAAGTAGGGTGCACAAGCACTGCATTATCCTTCTTCATCCCGAGTCTGGCCCTGAGTGTCGGGATCGCTGTCACTCATTTGCTGAAAAAACACACACGCTCTGCAGATGTGTTTTCAGCACGCAGAAAAAATGTCTTCTGTCTTCAAGGGATTTTTTCCCCTTTTTTTCAAAGGGCTGTGTGAGCTGCAGTGTGCTTGACTTGTTAAATGAGGTTTAAGTCTTCTGTGTCAATTGGAGGCGGTGCAGAGCTTTAAGTATTTTGCACATTAATGTGCTTTTGAGAATATTACCCCAGGGTCCTGTTTCTCAAGGAAACAGGGGTGGGATGTTTTCTAGCGTCGCTATTGTAAACTTTTTGTTGTGTGTGTTCTGCACATCTCTGTTGTTGGGAGAAAATGATGGTGATTATTCAGATTTCATGCCTTGTCTGGATGTTAATTATTTACTCTGGGCATGAAATTTGCGTGAATGCCAGGGATTTGTGTATACAAACACGCTTCAGATCACAGAAAATGGGAGGGAGAGAAGAGAGGAGCGAGGGAGCTCTCAGTGCATTACCCTGTAGTGGAATATTTTCTAATTAATACTCGGCTTTGTTTACAGACGCTTTGATTTAATTAAGTGATGAAGAAGAGAGTTGGATTAGCTGTTAATTGATTTAATTATCCAATTTGTTTGTCTCAGGCATGATTCCGACAGAGCTGCAACAACTGTGGAAAGAGGTGACAAACGCTCACGTAAAGGAGGAGCACAACAATAGCAGCAGTAACAACGGCCACCGGGGCCTCGACCTGTCCTCCCCGGCACCGCCAAAGAACCCACTCCTCAACCAGCATGCCTCCACCAACGGCCAGTACATGAGTCACAAGAGAGAAGGGTAAGTCTCATCTGCAGGGTGTTGTTGTTGTTGTTGTTTTCTTTTATTTGCATGTGACTTGCAATGTTTGTGTGATCTCATGATACTGCTACAGGGAAGAGGTTTTTATAAAACCGTGACCTCAGGAAACATTGTTTCTAACGTCAGACTGTCATCTGGCTTTAAAGAAAAACTCGTTTTGCTTTATATGCCACTTTAAATTACCCTTTTTTTCCACATGGATTGAGTTGATGGAGAAATCCCTCTAGACTTGAACAGATTACTGTTTTAATTTATAGTTTGTAAGTATTCCTGAAGACCAGCACAGTTACCTTTCTGTGCCACTGAGTACACCTGGGGATTACATAGAAACATCAGGGAGAAATGTGCGTATAGTTGAAATTAGATCTCGGTAAAATTATCAGGGGGGATCACCGTGTTTTTTTTATTGTTTTAAGTTGTATAGGGAGAATAGCTGAATTATGATTTTCCGCTGCACTTCCTTGAGAACCTTTTGATCACCAGGAAGTAAAAACATTCCTTTGTGAATGGGGTTTGTTTTGTTTATTTATTGTGTTACAGAATAAATAAACAAAACAAAAACAACAAGCTATTATATGTTAGGAGAAGCAAACACTGGGTGATATTTTCCGAACCACCATAAATCATCCCTGAAAGGCATGTGCTCTCTGAGCTGTGTGTATGTGTCTTTAAGGAAGGAATTAATTTGGCATCTTACACATTTGCTTGTTTTCTTGCACCAAAGCCTGATCTTTGAACTGCTAGTGAGGAGCCTCCAGGCACCATGAGCTCACTGCCTAACATCTGACTTGTGTTTCAGTGATCAAAACCTACGCGTCATTATGAAAGCAATGCCGATGAAAACATGTTTAGCACAGTAAACTAAGCAGGTCTTGGGAGGTGAAGAGGGGCTGCTTATGGGGAGGGATGTGGAGGATGGGTTACAGAGAGGATCTGAGTGACACCAAGGGAGTATATCATGATGTGCTGATAGAGAACAGTTATGTCTTTTCAAGTAGAGCTTTTGGTTCTATATAGATTAATGGCATACTACCTGCACAGACTCATCCTCTTTAGTGTCTTTCAAAGTTATCTCCTACCGCGGTGCAGGGAAAAAAAAGCGGGCATAAATTGTTCCTGCAGTTGACAGTATTCACAGGCTTCCAGTGCTCCATCCAGCGTCTGGCTGAGTGTCTGGTTTCTGTGTAGTTAAAGACAAATCACAGGGGAGGCTATCGACTCGTTGCTCACTCCACCGCGTATTGTCGCAAGCGGAGCAAACAAGGTGAGTGTCGATGGCAGAAAAAGGCAAGAACCAGCTTCAGCTGAGGGCTCCATGAAACATCGGGGAAGACATAACGCAAGAGCTGGCAGCTCCTCTGCCTCACGCTGACTGTCAGAGATTAAAGAAGTTGTCAGCAGCAGTTTAACACAAGCTTAAGTGAAGAAGGCAGCCTCGGTCTGAATATTCTCACCGTATCTTAGATCTGTCAGAAAACCAGGCAGGTGATTTTCATCCACCCCATCTGTTGGAGAAAGTGGATTACCTACCCAGAGTTTTAACTGCACAATTACTAAAAAAGATGACTGATAGCAAGCGAACACAAAACATTCCTTATTAAATGCTGAATGATGCTAATTTAGATTCACACAACCAATAATCCTTTCTTGTGTTAATTTTAAATCGCACAACTATCAAGAGCGTTATGCCTCTCTTTTGATGATGCAGCTTCAATTCTAATCAGACTCCATGGGAAGAAAAATGAAATATTATTAAGTATGATTATTCTAAGCAAGGCTCTGAGAAAACGTCTGTGTTATAATCCAGGGATTTGAATAATCAGGTTGAAGATAATGGGCTGGGCCGGCCCGGGCGTAAATAGAGAGCATCCACTCATCCTCCCAGTGCTGAACTTAATGAACTTTTAATTGATGCGGTTTTGCAAGTCCTTTTGTCATGCAACAGAAACAAGCCTCTCTGCTGATGGGCCTGTTTTCCCGACTGGCTTCAGATTGGTTTACAGCAGGCCCTAAGTACCATGTAGTTAGTTTCATGTGTCATATAAAATCTGCCTAGGCACAACGACGCCTGCAACTAAAACCTTAAGTGCATCCACAGGAATCACTCACCGGCTTTGCACTTCCGTCTTAAGGAAGGAGGAGAAATTCAATCACTGCTGGCTTGACACACTGAAGATGAGGCACGTGTTCCTGCTTTTAGTTGTTTGAAAGAACACTCTGGCAAGGCAGGCTGGGATTTTTGTTTGTCTGAATAACATCCCTGATATGACCAGATCCTGAGTCACTCAATCTGTCAGCCCGTGTTGTTTCCCAGCCCACGAACTGTTATGCACAGATAGAGATATACCCCTGTGAGTCAGGTCATCTTTATTCAATGATTTGCTTATTCAAATCAAATGTGCATGATCTGTATCTGACACAAATTCCCAACACATTGCTGCATCAGCTTTATAAAGTGGGAGGGGGTTGGGAGCATCCTCACGAAGCACTTGGCCCACTTTACTTCCCAACAACCATCAGTAACCACAGCTCTGGGACTGTAACACAGCAATCTGTTAAGGAGATAAATAATCAGATTTGGCACAGCACTCCCATCTCTCTCTTGCCTTTCATTTGTCTTACACCAGAAGAAACTGATAATTAAATCATTTAGGTTAAAGCATGCAGTGGCACCGAGAAGACAGAAGGAAAGGATCCTGGAAAGTGAAAAGAGGGGAGGAGGGTAGCGGGTGTGAATCGGGGATGGACACAAGGCGATGTGCTAAAGTCGGCACTAGTGCCGAGGATGAATGTAGTGATTGGCTTCAGACGCTGCCATCTAGCATGGCGGATATCAATCTTCCCACGTTTGCTGAGATATTGAGTCCACCAGGACAGAATCTCAACCGTGGATCTCCACTTGTTTATGGCCCAAAGCATCTCATCAAAATAAGTGAGCTGGAAAACAACTGGCTAGCAGCTGTCAAAACCACCTTTGTGTGCACTTGTGCCTGTCTGTCTACACATAAACAGAGTGCAACACCTGGAAGGTTAACGCACTGTCTGGCCGGGTCTGTAGGCACTTTAATGTTCCTTCTCTAAAGAAGCTGATGACATGGTTTTCCTCATCGCTCTTAAGAGATCATTAGAGTGTTCTTCCCCCCCGGCTGGCTGACAATAATAACATCCTGACAAACCTGTCGTGGGTGCGAGTCAAATTTAACGCAACATGGGAAGCTGCATTTTTCCCCCCTCTTCTGAACATGTTCTCAAATGGGAGAAAACCCCATGAATACTGCACTCTTCTCCTATTACACTAATGTAGCTCATTTGGTGTAAATTCTGTCATTTACTAGTGTTTAGCCATCCACCGTTTAAAAGGGCTCTTCTGCCGCCAGCCCCTCATAGCGCTTTGTGCTCACTGATTCCCAGTGCACTCCACATTTCAATATCTTGTTAATACAGAATTAACCAACAAGCCTCCTGCAAAGAATTAAAAAAGGATCCCTTTAAATTAAAAGCCAGTGTTACCTTCACCAGTCCGCACATTTCCTTGTTAAAAACTCATTATAATAGGTCTTCCGTCATCTATTTATTAGCTGTATCAAAACAGAGGTCTTAATGTGAATGCATAATTCATAATTGAATAAAAAAATTCAGACTTTTGAAAAAGGGAGGAGGAAAAAAAGCTGCTAACCACATTCATGAATGCTTGACTGCTCCCTAATTGCAATGCAATTATCACATGTTATGAACAATGTGAACTCTTAAGCAAGTAATTATAACACAAGGAAACCTGCGACGACCTTTAAAATTTCCTACTCGAGGTACAGTTTTACTAACATTGATACAAATGAGATTTTAATCCGAACATCAGATTTTTTTTTAATCCTGCAAAATTGGCACGCCGCCGCGCTTTGATTTCTTTTCACTCGTTCGTTTTATGTACATTTTGAAATCAGAGCTGATCGATCGTTGCCAAGAAATGCAAAACATTATTAATGTCAGTGCATTTATTTTTCATTCCTGTCCTTAAAAGAACCCTGTAAAGTTGAAGAGTTAGACATTATTATCTCTGATGGAAATTGTGTACGTGAATGGAGTTATTCCCGTGTGACAGCACAACAGAGTCTAGTGCAGTGACTCTCCTGATCCATCTTGTTGTCTTAGAGAGCGAGGCTCACACTAGAGGAGGAGAAGCAGCAGCATTGTGCTCATGAGCCGCCAGAAGCACAGGTGGTAGCGATATAGGCCAGTCCCCCAGGCTCTTGTAGCTGAAAGTTGTGTGTCTTGTATAGTGCCTGTGTCCATATGGCTGCCTGTCTTGCTCTCTTAGCAGACACTGCCTCCATACAGACCGCTTTCTCTTAGCGCTGACTGTGGTTAGCTGTGCTTCCATGCCTCTCACCATATGGAAGATGTTTCAGAGTTTGTTTTTCAGCGATGTTCCTGCTATTTAGACTGATTGTACCATGCCATACGCTCCCCATAGATGCGTGCTTGTCAGCCCCTGGTGACACAGATTGGTCAGTAGATAAATTGATACCAGGCGGGGTTGTTTACAATACGTGCATGGTGTGAAAGTAGGGGTTTTAATATCATGGTACAGGCTCCTCCAGGTGGGCTCTGTGACATGATGCAGCAGGCGGCACAGGAAAAACAGCAACTCAGGGAGCCCCCTAGCAGTCTAGATCAAAGTGAACCACAGCATGGCTCTGTGAAACTGAATAAATACACACTGATTTGATTGTGATTTCACAACAAGAGTCCCTTCCTTTAAGAGCAGAGCAAGCCAGATCACACAGGTACAGTGATTCCACAAAGCCCAAGGGTCACAGATTAAGTAGAAGTCAACGTTTTCATGTGGAAACAAGATACAGTACAAACAAGAAAGCAGTAACCGGACTGGAGAAAACGGGTTCTTTGACCTGTCGTTAAGTTACGTGACTGCAGGACTGTCTTTACTAAAAACGTTCTCTCTGAATCTCTTTCCCAGATCCACGCTAGAAGAGCCTTCCCCCCACAGTCACCCTCTGTACGGCCATGGCGTTTGCAAGTGGCCCGGTTGCGAGGCAGTGTTTGATGATTTCCAGTCATTCCTCAAGTAAGTAAAAGTCATAGTCGGAGGTGCTTTTCTATCACATTTTGTTTGTCCTCTTGTTGGGTCGATTACACTTTTCTTTTCCTGACCCCCAGCGACTCAAAAGCACTGCAGGTGCAGCTGGTTGTTATTCTCGAGTCTGGGTTGGGCCTCTCTTGACAAGGGTACCGTGGGGTCTCCTTCTGGGAACGGCATGGGCCTCTAATTCCTGTGATAAGCGCAGTTCCCATGGTGACAGGGGCCATTTTTCCCAAACAAACAACGGGAGGATGTTTATCTGTGGCAGCTCACACTTTGGGCGCTCTGCATGTTTGCCCTTGTCACCGGACAGGAGAATTGGTGTATATGTCTTAGACCGCCTTGCTCAGCTTTTTCTGTCCTTCTCCTACGAGTCTGTTTGTTTTCTCTCCTGCCTCCTGTTTTACTTCTGTGACTTTTTGGTTTACATTGTTGTTTAGTTCAACAAAGCCCAAGTCTCACCTCCGTGTTAAATTTAACCATGTGTAGAGTAATTAAAGAGCCCCAGCTAAGTGTTTAGCATTTTTCTAATGTGCGCTCTATGACAGGTTTGACTCTGTCCAGCCTGACACGGGCCATTGTTTTGCTCCCCGATGCCCGATTTGAGTCAGACCCCTGGTTTACTAATCAACGCTGTGTGCAGTGCGCTCTAGGTAATCCAACACATAACAGCGCCATGGTTACAGAGGGGATGAAAACATCTGCGTTGTGGCAGCAGATCAATGGCTCACTGTCACCCCGGATTAGTCGCACTTTAAACAAGATATGACACAATTCCATTATCCTAAAACAAGCACTCAGCGAACACACACTTTCCCGAGAGATGCAGGAGAGAAAGGTGCTGCGTAGGACCGCCTCGCAGGCTGCTGAAAGTTTTGACTCTCTTTGTCAACATTTTGAATCCTCTTTTGATTGTTTACGTGAATCCGCTTTGAGCTAGCGTGCGTTTGAAAGGGTCATCGCGCCACATTGTATGTTACAGTTTCTGTGTGACTAAAAAGAGGCAGTTATGTAGTTTTAGTTTGATTTAGAAAAACATCCTGGCACAGGCAATTATTAAACCAAGTATTACACACACACTTTCACACACTTTCACACATGCACTTGCATATTTCAGCTTTGGGAGTGCCCGCTTAAATCCATCACTATTTATTGTATTCTGACATTGCCTCACCCTTTGTTTATAGAACAGAGGAGAATTAAATTCAGCGCGCCCGGTAGAGCTCTGCCTTAAAAAGTCTCTAAGTGCACTCAGCTATGTTTTTACAAGTGTTTTTATCATGGCAACATCTTGTTTACTTTAGTTGCCTGCTCAAACTGCTTGGAACACGTTAAGAAAACATTTGGGGAGAGTCTCCACAAAGCTGCCTTTGTTTAACAGCAGGCAAGAGTGTGAGCAGCTCACCAAGGTGTTAACTCTCAAACCCTTAAGCACTTCCACATGAAACCCAGCAACTGATACTGCAGGCCTCCGAGAGGAATCAAAAATAAAAACAAAGAATACTTCGGGCATTAGAGAGAAAAGAAAAAAAGGAGAAGAAGGAGTCGTCTCTGTAGGTTGAAAATATATGTGAGGAGAGATGTGTGTCTGTCTGCGAGTGTGCAGTCAGCAGAACACAGTGTACTGTGCACCAGAGAGAAAGAAAGGTGAGGAGGACTCTAACGTCCACCAGATTTCAGCTCCACATGCCAACAGTAACAACTAACACGGGACTGAAATGTTGTTTTAAACTCTGTGTATTTATTTTATCTTTTAAAGAAAACATTACATACCTACACGCACTATCTCGATAAATACAAAACACCCAAATCCCTGTTCCTGTTTTCGAGATCAGCACGCAGAAGGGTGGGGTTGGGGTTTAAGCAGAGCCTGATGTTTTTACAAGGGTCAGGACCCTTCTTTTCAGTGTCCAGTCAGAGGTCAGAGCCAGCGAAACACTCCAGTGCCCTCTAGTGCTGCACTGTCTGTCTGCTCAGACCTCAAAATCTCCTGTACGTCGCCACGATGTAGTGACTGCTTTATAAGTTATGTGGCCTTGCACCTCTGCAAACCTTACAGACATATATATTTAATATAGAGTAAAATACCTTCTCTAAATAAAAAGTAGTAAAGCTATTATTTTTTAAAAATCCAAAAATCGAAGCTTTTTAAATGTAATTGTTACTGTACAGATGTGTGCTTGTAAATTAAATTCCACCCAGCGGTGGAGAAGATAAACCTTCCTCAGCTGCGGCTCCAGTCTATATAATTAGAAACTGTAACCAAAAAATAAATAAATAAAAAATAAAATCAGGCAAACTAACTGATATATAAAAAGCCGACTGTGGGAATATCCATTTAACTTGTTTTATTGTGGCAATTTACATTAGTCTCTGTCATCCTGCCAGAGAGCTTTTAAAAGCGGCTTCATTTGAAGTCCAGAAAGTGACACATGCCAACGTTCATAGTCTCTCTCGATGTCAATTCCCCCGTATCCCCTGCTCCCGTGTCCAGACACTCCTCTCAAGGCTGCATTAGGGCCATTTGAATATTTCATTTCCTATTAATTATGCACTGTGACTCTCCATGTCATTAGAAGAAATAAAGTGGAATGTAACAAAGGATGAAAAGAAGCAGGGCACATGTCTCCTATGAACACAGAAATTCCAAAGCTGCTCACGTAGGCCAGCCTTCATTGAAAATTCAGCCTGTGCCAGTTAAATTGGAGTTGAAACGTCTTTACCTATTATTTTCTCCTTTGAAATTTAGTAAGATGTCCTGAAATGTTTACCAGTTTCATTTTCTGACGTACTTAATTAAATTGGCATTTATTTGACTCAAACAAATGGAAAGCCCAGAGAGGCCTGATTTGTGAAAAAGGGGGTTATTGCCCAGCCTTTTTTAAAAATGTGGCTTTTTAATTTCTTTTTTTTTTTTTTTTTGCCACAATAATTAACTTCAAGTGCTAAATGTATATATCGGAGTCATTCTTCAAAAATAAATTATCAGAACACAATAGGAAGATGTGAGTGTGGTGGAAGGAGCCTGGGTTGCCTGCGAAGATATAAATCATTCACCTCAAGGTTGAAAACACCACAGCAGAACAGAAGCAGGACCCTATCAATTTTACCTTCCTTTTACATGTCTGTTTTGCGAGTGTAAATGTGCTGTTTTATGCACAAATGTGTTGTCTATGCACGAAGCAGGGGCATCACTGCAATTTACCGGGCTGTCGTACTGTGCTGTGCCGTCACAGGTTGATTCTGGCTATTTTTGATTTGCAGTAAATGACAGAAAAAGTGCATATGAAAAGGCAGGCGCACCTTTCTCCCATCTGCCGGCGCCACTTTGTGCACACGCAGACACGCCTGGTGACAGTGACCTACATGGTCACTGAAAATGTGATATAATTTATGATATATATAATATATTGGATCCATTAGCGAGCATAATGAAGTAGTGAAATGAAAGGGTATTTGTGAAATCAGTTCAAACATCCTGCTTGGATTATGATTAAATGATTAATGAAATGCCCCTGCATAAGCATTTTCAAACAGTAATTCATGCGGCAGCTGATAAAATTCCTCCAATCATATTTCCTTCACTCATGAACCTTATCTCCACCATTTTATATAAATCACGGAAAAAACCCTGTCTGCTACCCGGCGAGCTACTTATTTAGATTAGTTATAAACGTACAGGAAAAGAGAACATCTTCCCCTGTATAAAATAATCACGCATAATTATATCCATAATTCAACTTTGTGACAGATCCCATCTCCTTGTCCTGTCCTCTGCATTTGGTCTGGCTCTGTTTTTTTTCTTCTTCTTTCTTTTTTTGAATTCTCTTAATTTTAATGGTATAATTAACAGTCAAAACACCAAAAAGGACAAAATCATCCAGGCAAGGGAAAGCTGCAGTGAGAAGAAATGGCATTAGGGCACTGGTGCATAATTTAGCAAAGGAATCCAACCTGAAATTCTTCAATCATCCCTCTTATCTGTAAGCTGTAGTTAGAGGAGACATGACCGTCATGAAATATTGAGAGTCATTCTTCTATGTTAAAAGAACTATTTCTTTTTGTTCTGCAGGTGGAATCATTACAGTACGCAGTTAGTTTTATGAGTATTTTTTTTTTAATGTTATCACATGGTCTATATACATTGTGCTTTGCCTAGTGATCAGGTTGCAGTATTAAAGCACGCACTGCAGGACTGTGAGTCTGACATTACCTTCTTTCTGGTGTCTGTGTTTTCATTTTTTGTTCTTTCTGTTTTGCAGACATCTTAACAATGAGCACGCCCTGGATGACAGGAGCACAGCCCAGTGTCGGGTGCAAATGCAGGTCGTACAACAGCTGGAGCTGCAGGTATTGTCCCACTGAATGTTTTGAACCAAATATTTATGTGTCTTCTTCTGCTGACACTTCCTCAGTGTCTGTCCAAACGCCTCCCTGTCTGACTGATATCAGCCATGGGGTCACTCATAGAGGGATGGGGGTGGGGGTGGTGGTGGTGGTGAGGCAGCAGAATTAAATAATTTTGTACATTTGCTACTAACCAGTCATTAAAAATGTGTTATGTATGCATGACAGCCAGGAAAAGATATATGGAGGGCCCCGGGCTAAGTAGAGAAGATAATTACATTTTGAATTTTACTGGGTTTTAAAGTTATTTATGACTTTTAACTGTTTGGCACCAACAATAAAACATAGCATAATGTGGATAGGCGCTCAGTGTTGAGTGGAACAGAAAGGTTATTGAAGCTCAGTGCAGAAAACTGTTGATACAGTAATCAGTATCTTTAATACCGTGTCCCTCATGAACGGGCTTTAATGTTCTTTAAAAAATATGCATGCGCATTAAGACTGTGCTCAGGGAAAAAGACGCGGTTTACAGTCAGTGTATTGAGGGGGCTTGGAGTGTCCAATGAGCCGTGTGAGTGTGTGTCTGTGTGTGCGTGACAGTGTTTGACTAAATGGTGACCACTGAACTAATGTATAATTAAGATATTTATTAGTGTTTCAGGAAAAAAATAACTATGTTTTATACAAGTTTTTCTGCTGTAGCAAATACAAAGATGTTCATGCTGTTTGCAGTTTTGGGTCACGTATTAGTCAGATATAATACCACCAAAATGACTAACGATGAACAGTTGTGGTTTACAAAAGGCTAACTTCAACAATCAACAGTGAGACCTTAGTTGCTCAGACATTGCACCATGCCAGTGTCCTGTTATTTCCGCTCAGCTGGTGTATTATCCAGAGATCGAGTGAAGGTTTATCAGACACAGACTTCCTCTGCATGCAGCCTGTCACCATAATTTAGGCTGGCAGCTAAGACAGTGCAGAGTTTCAGACAGGTAGAAAGGCCCTGAGCTTGTTATTGGCGATGATTCGCAGTGTATTTTAACCTTGACTTGGAGAGTGTAGTTAGATCGTATGATGTGCAGGCTTGTTGACAGCTTCCAAAAACAAAAAAACAAATAATTAAATAATGATCTGACGAAGAATAAGGGTGTTCATGCTCTAAAAGATGCCTTCACTATAGGGGTGTATATAATTAAAACATGGGCAAATATAGATTTTTATTGCGTATGTTCATTAAAACTTCACCGCTCTCCTTTCTTCTCATTACAGCTAGCAAAAGACAAAGAGCGTCTGCAGGCTATGATGACGCACCTTCATGTCAAGTCCACGGAGCCCAAAGCCACCCCACAGCCGGTGAGCAGCAACCCCGTCATACATATCTCTCTTGTCCCCCGCTATCCTTTTGTTTGTCTTAATTGGCACACATGTATTCATTAATCCTTTCCTCCATCTTATTTATCTGCTAAATAAAAACAGCTGTTCTCTTGAGGCAGGCAGTAAATATAGTTTGGAGCACATCTGCTGACATCCAGGATTCAATTTGGTGTCTGTGATGAACTGGATGCACACTCTGTAATGGCCCCTTTTCTCAGCTTCAAAGAACAAGTGGCTGCTTGGGTACAGAGAGAAGATGAGAAAGCAGAGAAAAATAGAAAAAAAAAAATACATATTATATTTAATCAACTGAATGTGATGTGGCATGTATTCTTAGTGCTTTAACAGCAAAATTACATTGTGTTTTTTTGACAGAGGATATAAATGTTACGAGAATCATAGAGTCACGCCAATGTGTGTTTGAAGAAAAAACAAGAATAAGATAGCATGAACAAATATAAAGATAAACAAAAAGATAAAAATAATAATAATTTATTGATTTTCAATAAATACCGGAAGCTAGCTGATGTCACCTCAAAGTAAATGTGTTAGTAACAACTTTTATTTTAACCTCATAACTAATTCTTCCCTGACTGTATTCACATAAATTAGCCTTAAAATAATGATAGTAATTACTAATCTCTAATCTAGGCATGAGATTAAAAAAATCAAATCACTAGCATCTCTTATTTATCAGGAAGCTTTAGATTCAACTTTAATTTTATTTTAAAAGACCTTGAAAGTTACTTCCACATTTGACCCTGTTTAATTGTATTTTACTTAAAGCTAATTTTAAAATATTTATATTTCTATGAAAAAGATACAACAGAAATGATTTCATTCCATTTATTAAAATTTGTAAGGGGGAAAAATGAAAATGTGAGTAAATGCAATTGCAGATCATTATTTTTATCTCCTTGGCACATTCCCAACATTTTACCTTCTGTATCACTCTCAATGTGTTTTATGCCGTAAAGCCTTGTGCTTAATCCCTATCCTATAGGGGCAAAGGCTTAACATATGGCATTTAAGTGTCTCTATTTTGTCATGCTTAAGAGGGGGGCTCAGCAACATATTTCAGTCTGTATGACAGTTAATTCAGAGAGCCCAATGAGCAAAGATCATTTTACTGCAGGGCGTGAGTGTGAAATCATGCACACACGAGCACACAGATGCACAATATACATGCAGGAGTGCCGTCCCTCGGCAGCCTCACAGCTTGGATCATTTATTTACAGTCAGCGAGGTAGCTATTGACATCCAGAGGCAGCGTGTGCGCTCTACAAAGCGCAGCCCGTCAACATAAAGCGCGCAGAGATGTTGAATGACAATAAGCTGTCTGTTAAAGCTGCGCCTGTGTCACACGCTCTGATTGTGTAGATTAGAGTGGAAAACGAGGCCTCTGACATGGGGACATTTGTATATGAAAAGTGGTAGGGTCTGCAGATAGCATCTCGAGTTTGCTACCTCTCCTCTCTCCCCGGGGCCCAGCAGAATGGCTGTGTCAGAGCTCAGCGTTAACACTCTCGAGGGGGCGAGCTGGGGTTTTTATTCAAATAAATAGACTCCCAGCTCCAATGCCACTTCGCCCGCTGTGAGCTGCTGTGAAAAGCTTGGATAAATATACGTGACTTTAGCTGGGCAAGTGGCGGACTTACACAGGTCAGGGCCAAAGGTTCCACCGAGGTTTTAAGTGTAGATTGCAGCATCAGATGCATCCACAGAGAAGACGCAGAATAAAAGCATTCTTAGAGCTGAGTGGAAGCAGAGCTTCTCTGAAGAAACAAAGGTATCTGCTTCCAGTAATTGCTAGTTTTGCTTTTCTGCTGCTCTGGACTGTTGAATATAAAAATGGCATGTGTAAGTAGCCTACTGTCACAGCAAAGTAGCTCAGATGAACTCGCTGGTTTACATTTAGTTATAATTAAAGACAAACAAACTGATGCTGTGCATTCGCAGCGACAAATGAATGGGATTCATTTTATTCTTGTGAGGTGGACGAGGGTGGGGGTAAGATCAAAACAAAATGTGCCACATTAGCAATGCGTGTGTCTGCCTGTGTGTGTGTGTGTGTTTGTATTTGCCTCTGCATGTGTGGGTGGGTGTCTGCACACGGTGTCACTAAGCATTCTTGTCAGAAATCTGACCTTTTACGCCATACATAATTAAGGAGGGACTTTTTGTTTATTTTCTTTAGCAGCTTGCCGAGTCAAAGCCAGTATAATTAGATCACCAATTACCATTTAATTAATTTCAGTCTGAAGTCTCATTTTGTCTAGGCACTGGAGTGAGCCCAAATGGTGAGGCAAACAAAGGCAAGGCTATTACCAGCCTGTCTGGCCTATTGTTGAAGCCTCTCTGTGTTTATGGCCAGGGAATATGGATGAAACATGAAACAAAGCCTGCTAATCCACAGGAAGAGAAGTCAACACCGCAGCCCCGTTCTATTGATAGCATTGTGTCAGAAACACGCAAACCCAAGTGTAATTTATTTTGTTCATGATTTAGAATAACACGTCTTCAGCTTCTGTTGGTGAGGATGTAGTCCACATTCATGCATCCATCCAGAAATCCAAATTATTTGGGCAGACTCTGCCAAAAAGGCAGAGTTCAGCCTTGCAAACATAAATACACATTGTGAGGATGTGGGCACAAGTCTGTTAAAATAGGAGATTTGCACTACACAAATGTCACTGGTTTTGTTTGGAGCAGTTTGCAACTTAATAATGAGAGGGGTGTGTGTGTGTGTGTGTGTGTGTGTGTGTGTGTGTGTGTGTGTGTGTGTGTGTGTGAAACAAGTTGTAATTTAAAATGAAATCAAAGGAACAGTGCCGAGTTCTGGGGATAGAGAGTTAAAGATGTGATTGGTAATTGGGCAGCTGAACAGAATTTACGCGTTTGCATAGAGTCAGATGTTAAAAACCATCATCACCTTGTCAACATTACGAGCAGAAATCACACATTTGATCCCTCGTAATCAACATGTGATGTCACAGATGAGATATTTCCAGCCCCACTGTCCTTTCTCCAGCTCTTTAGCTCTCTTTCTCCATTTTCTTTCTTCATTTTTCTTCTTCTCACAGTCTGAAGTCATGTTTAATTTGGAAAGTGGCCTCCTTCGGCAAATTAGCAATTAGAACAATTTTGCAGGAATATGTATATGTGTCATTAGTTTTCCTGCCAATTAATAGCTGGAGCAGGGGGTCAGGCTAGAATTTTCCACTTGACTGCTGCTCCAGTATGGAGGTTTGGCAGTTGGTTCGGAGCTGCCACAGCTGCTGGAAGCCATGCTATACCTTTGGAGCACTCGCCATAATTAGTTTACCTTGTAGCCATTATTACTTAAATACCTCCTTCACCCTAGCCCACACATCCCATCCACAGACCTCAGTGATGAAACCAAGTATTCTCTACAGAAGGCTATGTGTGAAATACCATGTGTCCGTCTTTACCATTGGCCATCATGGCCCTCATAATGGAGGTCAGTCAGATACAGTAGTTAATCATCAGATCACCTCCGTAAGCAGCTCCTAATTAGAGTCTTCACAATACAATTTCAGCTTATAATTAGCCCAGATTGGCTTCTTCCTCTGGCTGCCTTATTAGCGGGGCTGCTCAGCAGTAGGTGAGAATCACACTGTCATTTTTCAGAGCTGTACAGGCTGCCCTTCTTCCCTCCACAACTCAAAACTCATGGGTTACCATGCTGGAGACCCTCAGCGGGTAGAAGAAGTGGAGGGGGGTGTTTGTCCAAATGGGACAAAAGCTCCAACAAAGGCGATGAAACACAGAGCTGGGAGAAGGCCTGACATGGCAGCAAGAGAGGGAGGGAGGAGAGGTTTGAAGAGTGGGGGCGGTGCAGGAGCGGGGCTCCAGGGTTGTTTTCCAAACATTTAGCAACCGTTCATGGATCATCTCAGGGCCCAATTACAATTAAAGAGGAGGTATGCATAGTCAATGAGGCGGCTAAGACACGGGGTAATTAGGAGACTAACTGAGCTCTGTCTGTCTGTTCTTCTAGCTCAACCTAGTGTCCAACGTCACGTTGTCCAAGTCGGCCCCAGAGGCCTCTCCTCCTCTGAGCCTTCCCCAGACCCCCACCACACCAACAGCACCGCTTACACCCCTCTCCCAGACCCATTCTGTCATCACAGCCACAAACCTCCACAGCATGGGCCCTATGCGACGGCGATATTCAGAAAAGTACAACATGCCCATCTCTCCAGGTACTGCAGAATGCTCACACATAGTACTATATATACATGTCATCTGTTCTGCTAAATAACTGACGTGTTTGTTTTGTTACGTTAGGCTCTAACTTGTGTTATCGACGGCTGATAGGACACGAATGTTGACTTGCACTTGTGTTTGCTCCCTGTGTACAGATATCAGTCAGAACAAAGAGTTTTACATGAATACAGACGTAAGACCACCATTCACATATGCCTCACTAATAAGACAGGTAAGGAACTCTCACTGATTTCTTCTTTGTGATTTAGTGAATAAAAACTTTCAACTCCTCCGTCCGGCTGAAACTTTTGTCTACATACGCAGCAGTTAAGAAAAAAATGTTCATGTTTTGCTACATGTGAACACAATTTAGACAGAAGAATAGATAAATCATCTCGAAACGACTGCAAGAATGCATTCAGGATTCAAAACAGAGCCGCACATGACAAAAATGTTTGATTAAGCATTTCAGTGACTGTAATTATTACCAAATTCATTTCACACAACAGTGGGGATGAACCTGTTTTAAGATGGCCAGTCAATTATCGCTCGACTGCAGTAATCTGGGATCTCAGGAATTAATCTGAGCGGTCCATAATTGCTGCCCTGTAATCTGCCTGAGAAATGTTTTCACTTGCCCTTCATTTACACCCGCAAAAGAAAATATATTCAAATCTGCCGTTTCGAATAAAAAGTGCCTTACACTTCTAGGAACACTTTACATAGACGAGTTCTCGTTTGGTGTTTTCATCGGGGTTTCTTCAGGAGAACACACACAAACCTGCATGCCTTTTGTGAATTATTAAATGTTTTGTGAAGGGAGCAAAGCTGAAAATGTTTCTTTCTGTCATCCAGGCAATCCTCGAATCTCCAGAAAAGCAGCTAACACTAAACGAAATCTACAACTGGTTCACACGAATGTTTGCATATTTTAGGCGCAACGCAGCAACGTGGAAGGTAATTTTTTTTCTTTCTTTAATTCCTCCTAATGTCTTTAAACCAACACGGGAGAATAAAGAGTCATTGTGTAGATGTTAGGTGAACTTAAATGATAGTCGTGCATAATAAAATGTAAAAACAAAACTTAATCCAAATACATAACAATAGCCTACTTATTCGATTCAAATGAACCACCCTTTAAACAAACATGTGAAGCAGACAGAGCAGGCCGGGGGAGGAATATATGCATTTGTGTAAAAAAATTAAAAAAAAAAATGTTTTCAAAACAATCACCCTGTAATGTGTGTGGATATTCTGATGGTGGGTGGCATTAGTTTAACATAGCAGTGCTCTGCCAATGACTCCTGGCTGAGCCCCTCACACTCACTTCAGAAGGGAACACTCTGTTTTCCACCAGGCCACAAGCACACGTTCACACAGACACACACAAAACAACAGAACAGTAATGACTGGAGACAGAGAACGTGAGATTTGAATGAGAAAGGCAGTGATGAAGCAATGAAAGCCTTTTCTGAGCCACAGAGCAGCTCACACACACACCACCATGCTGCTGCACTCCCGTCCCCCATCACCTTCCACACATACTGACAGCCTTTCCATAGGGGCACGTTGGTGTTATAAACACTGGATTCCTCTCCGCACACACATTTAGAACATACACATGCACTCAGCATAGCTCCTGTAAAAAGGTCGAGTTTCGTGCATGAATAATTTGGACTGAACCCTCGATTTATGTTCGAAAAGCCTTTTTTTTTCTTTCTCACTTTGTAATGGGAAATGCCGACGCAGAATGAGCCTAACGTTTTCTCACCAGTAACAAAGTAGTGATTAAAATGTTCAGTTTCTATATTTTGTTGGTGTAATTTGTTCCGATTGATCAGAAGAGGCAGCTTTAAAAAGATACGGGAAAAAAGGGGATGTCTTAAGAGTATCGCCATGGAAATGAGTAAATATTTATGTGCTGTTTAAGTCATTTGAAACTTCAGACCATTTACTGCCCGTAACCCTCTGCTGTATTTATTGTTTTCATTCAAGTTTCATCCAGAGCCTGTCACAATATTTCTACTATGAAATGAATTTTTTCTTCCCATGCAGCCATGTTTACTGTACTGATAGAAACCCTTTTTTTCTCTCTTTGTTTTTACATCAACTGCAGAATGCAGTCCGGCATAATCTTAGTCTTCACAAGTGTTTTGTGCGGGTAGAAAACGTAAAAGGGGCTGTGTGGACAGTGGACGAAATAGAGTTCCAAAAGAGACGGCCTCAAAAGATCAGTGGGTAGGTTTGGCCCTGTTGAGCCCTGCCTAGCGTCTGTCTCAGCGCTGACTGATGGGAAGAGTCTGCTGCTGCTGCTGCTCCATCTCCATTGTCTGTGTGCCATACCATCCAAAGTCCCTGCTTGCTTTGGCGTGCCTCTCCTTCATGCTTTTAGAAGCCTTTTGGTGATGCCTCATAACCCACAATGGCTCATTTTCATTTTGATCCTCACCCTCTCCCCTCCTCCCTGTGTCTGTGTGTCTGTCCGTCCGCTGTCTTTCCTGTCGATCACTGCATCTGCATCTGGCTGTCGCCTCCCTCCTCCCGCTGGTTTGCTTTCCCAGGGTGCCATTCGCACCAACCTCTCCCTGCATAAGTGCTTTGTGAGAGTAGAGGATGAGTTTGGGTCCTTTTGGACTGTTGATGATGAGGAGTTTAAGCACGGTCGCCACATACAGCGAGGCCGCCCTCGGAAATACGCCGTTGATGAGAACTTTGACGAGCTGCTCGTACAGTAAGCACTTCCGCCTGCCCTGCAAACTCCAGTGGTCCCCGCCCCACTTGCATGCCTCCATCCCTCCCCCTCCCCCCACCTCCCCTCAGTGTTGCCATCATGCTTTTTGTGTTAAGCTCGTCATCCATCATGCTTCCACAAGATCTGCCTCCATCAATCTGTTCTTCCTTCCCATGACATGCAAAGTGTTAGAGATAGTTGTGTGGTATTGTCAAGTGATTGAACGTCTTAGAACTGTAGCCTTAATATCCACATTACTACAGCAGTAAATTTGTTAAGTTCTTATACAAAGTGCATTGATTTCTTTTTATGAAATAAGATACTGTATCTGAGGAATGCATGCTAGCTGAGACACGAGTCTGTGGTTGTAATTGAATTTTTCTGTTTGCAGAAGTCCAGCCTTAGTGAAGAACATTCAGACCAGCTTGGGCTATGGTCCGACCCTCTCTGCTGCCTTCCAGGTAAAAAAGACGTGACTTCATCTCAAGCCGTCTCGCTCAGAACTTTGAAAGGCAGGAAGGAATAAGCGTTTCACTGTGTCACACGCACGTAGTCTTTGTCTTTAGGATGATGTACTCGCATAAAAGAGTGATGGGAAACTGAGAAAGTGCTGACAACTGGCTTCCGTTTCACATTTAATGCTTCGGGCTTTGCTTTTCAGGCTTCAATGGCAGAAAACAACATACCTCTATACACTACTGCTTCCATTGGAAGTCCCACCCTCAATTCCCTGGCCAACGCCATCCGTGAGGAGATGAATGGAGCAATGGACCATGGAAACAGCAACGGCAGTGACAGCAGCCCGGGACGCTCGCCCCTGCCAGCTATGTGAGTGGCACACGCGCTTTCTATCTTCACCGCAGTCTGTGTAAGAAAAGTGAAGAGAGAGGAAAATTTTTTTGGGCTGCTTATTCCACTGAGACCAAAACTCTTCAAATAGACAAAAAGTAGTGCCAGTGCCCACCCAAAAGGCTCTAAAGTGACCTAATGCATGGCAATAGATCAAACAGAAGGGATTGCCAAAGGTACAATAAATAAAGTGGAGAGGGGGATATTGGAGTGGCGTGTGGGGTCACGGCCAGTGCTGTGGCAGGCCTCCCTGCCGAAAAGGAAACTCCACCTTTTCAAAGCTTCCATCACCAGAGCGGCCGGGAAGAGAAGACCGGAGCCCCTCTGTTATTTTAACAGCGAGTTTATGAACTCTCCTTTATGCGTCCTGCTGTCTGTCTGAGCCCCGCCATCATCAGCCCTTTCACTTTGTTAAAATATTTACAAAATGCCAGCACGCAGAGTGACACAGCTGCTGGCTCCGACAGCGCAACATGAGCCGCAACACATCTAGAAACGCCTCTGAAAGAAAAACAACACAAAAAGCGTAATTAGTCTGGAGGACATCATCCAAGATTCTCATGTAGGAAAGTTGTGGTCGGCCTGGAAACCGCAGCTCCCCGTTCACTTGTTGTATGGGAGTGTCTGCTAAGTTGTTTGAAGCCTAAAATAATACAGCACACAGTGCATCGTTTCCAGATGTGGGGGCAGACCACCGATGTGCAGCAGGGGTAGACTCAGGGATGGCCTCCTGAAATGTCTGAGCTTGGGGGAAATTCTGCCTAAAAACAAAAAAAAGGTGCAGTAATAAGCTCCTGGCCAAATGGAGGAAAGTGCCATCCTTAATCACTGTGAACATAGCTCTGAGCATGGCTGTGGAACAGGAAAGGCAGAGACAGGATGGGTGTGCTGGCCTAAAGGCAGCCTGCTCTCCCTCTACCCCTCTGCTTCTATCTTTAGGCTGACAAAGCTCACGACTCCTTCTTCGTAATTATGTCTATAAGCTTTGTGCAAGTACAAAACGAGTTAAAACTGTGTTCTTTTGCTTTTAAAGAACTTTATTCTCTTATTAAGAAAACACACCTGGCTCTTTACGTCTCTTTACGTCTCTTTACGTCTGTGGATGGAGCATTTAATGCTGCGGTTAATTCAGTCCCTGGTTTTCTATACTGCTCTGACTTACTCTGTCCGAATGCGAGTCCATCACCGCTGTGTAGTAACATGTGCTGTCCACATGTGCCAGGGAGCTGCTGGTTGACAGGACACGGCTTTTTTACCACAGTGAAGAAACCAGAGCACTTCTCTTAAACAGCCAGATAAGAGTCAGGCATCTAGAGAAGGCTAATTATAAGCAAAGTGTGGAATCAGCATGCAGTTCAATAGCATAATAATAACAATTTCATGTCTGCCCCGCAGCCACGGAGTCAGACCTGAGGCAACAGCACTTGTGGAGTTACTTTGATGTGAAAATGATAGAAAAGCTGACTTTACTTTTCCCCCCTTTTTTATAATTTACACCAAAATATGTCAGCTCATTAGCATACGAGTGCTTCCATCACAATAGCTGCAAATCACACAAGACGTCCTGGTGTGAATAAATCAAATGTGGGCCGTGGTGATGAAGAATGTGCCAGTTGTCCCTTGTTGTTGTAGTAAATGAGCCCGGCGCCTCATCCTGACATCGCTCTACCTCCGCTACAGCAGCCTGGCACCGCAGGTTAGAGCGGCAAGTCCCCTGCAGCTGCTCATAATGTTTTTTTTTCCCTCTCTCTCTGCCACAGCCAGGCCTCCTCTCCCCCTGTGCTTTCTTCCTGCTCTGTTTCTGTAATGAGAAATTTGGCAGATCTCATCTCTTTAGTGGCTCTTTTGCCCAGGCTGTGAGCTGGAGGGGCGGGCGCTCATGTTTTTGCCTTGTTTACAAGTGACAGCGTTATTATTCTCATAAGGGCTCTGTTTCTTATCATGGTGTTGTGCCGAGTGCGCCGGTGCCGCTCTCCCCGCACGCCTTTCCTGCCAGCGCTTTTCTTCCCTTATTGACACTTGCTTGAAAATATGCATTAATTCTGGAGTTTAAAGCATGTATGGTGGTGTCTGGTCGCTGTGTTTGCTTGAAGTTGATTAATGATAGAAGCCGGCTCGGGGTCGTCCTCTGGAGACCCGCCTCGCAGGTTGTGCATGTTAACGAGCAGGAAGAGGAACACACAGCGCGCCGCTGATCCTCCGCCACCAGGAGGCTGACAACGGCAGCCTCACTCGCTCCGCAGAGTCCATTCTCTCCTCTGCTCGTCTCACGTTGTTAATCTTCCTCATTTATCAATTCTAAGTGAATACCCTGTTGTCGGTTGCCATGAAAATAAAAAGCCTGCAGCTTTGCCGGGATTGGAATACCTCAAAAGAAAGCTGAAATTATCAACAGTGCCAGTGAGGCTCCCACTCACAGCCTCGCTGAAGCCAGACATTTGTTTTTGTTCCCCTGCCTCTTCCTTTCTAAACAGAATCGGCACAGCTCGTATCACCCTGGGCCCGATTGTGTGAAAGGTTGGAAAAGAATACGGAGGAAAGTTAAGGAGAGCAGACTGTAAGTTTTTCTCCTCTTCTCCTTCTCCTCCAGGCATCACATCAGCGTTAAGGAGGAACCACTGGACCCCGAAGACCACGACGGGCCCCTCTCCCTGGTAACGACTGCCAATCACAGTCCGGATTTCGATCACCACAGAGATTACGATGACGAGCAGGGCCACGACGACATGCTGTAAGGCTAGCGCCGCCCACCTCCCTCCCCAGCCTCAGAGGCCGAGGCAGTCCGGGTCATTTGGGAGACAGAAACGCTCTGCAGATAACAAACACTGAACTGCAGTCTCAGCCACTGATGACAGCTCGCAAATGTCTCCAAGTTGACTTTTTTTTAGTGCCATTAAAACACATAGCAAGAACACACATGAGAAAACACAGATGATGCCCCCACACGAGGGCTCTTTTTTCCCTCTGATTCCTTTCTACTTTTGATTTAAGTAGCGCTTAAAACGTGAAAACAAACTTTGTTTCTACTCATGTGTCGGACAGACTGTGGTTTTGTTTTTTTTTTGGTACGGGGGGGGGTGCAACGTGTCCGTGCTATGGGATAACCCTTGCCACGCAGCCAGGAAGGACTGCACTCAACGGACTGCAGAAGAGGAGGGGGGAGGTGTTTGTCTCCCTCTCCACCCTCCCCCACGCTCCCCCCCCCCTCCCCATTCCCTCTCTCAGACACACATCTGACCAGAAACTGAAAAGCGAGAGAGGGAGAATGACTGACGTTTAATTTACACCGTGTGTATGTGTGTACGTGCGAGAGAGAGCGCGAGTGCGGACTTCTGTTCATTGTCACTGCCTTCAACACTTCTCATTGGTTTAATCCCTTCTACGGCGGGAGGGTTGTTTTTGTGTTTTTGGTTTGTGTTTTTTGGGGGAGGGGAGGGGGGGTTTAAAAAGTTATGAAATATAACATAATGTGTCTTCTCCATCATTCAGTGCTGTTCTAGATGTCTTTTTGTTTTTGTTATTGTTTCTTTGAACTGATCAGACCTCATGCCCATGCTGTGGAGATTCTGTGTGGTCAGCACTTAATGATGAATGTTTATCATTTCTTTAAACACACTCACATGAAGCAGAATGTCGCATACCAACTAGTATTTTTCTGTCATTTATTCCTCAATCTTGCCACACACACGAAAAAAAAACCACCACTCTGATGTGTAGCCCGCCCCACCCCAACCAGACCCCCCTCCTGCTCATGAAGTCCATTGGCAATGCACTACTCATAATGAAGGCTCTCTCCACGCATCAATGAAGTTTAATTTAAGATGCGAATGAATGACAGAGAAATCATGCAGGTTATGATTTATCCTTATGAAATTATACTTTAAAACAGCCCCTCACGGCCGAGCATGCTGAGCTGCAACAGAATTTCTGATCACTTACAAGCTCCGGGTTTTTTAAAGCAAAATGAAAATGTCAGGTGTGCACCAGCGAGATAATGATTTAGACCAACTAATTGTGATTCCTGAACACAACTGTCATTGTTAATCAAACGTGTCTGCTTTTTTCCCCCCTTTTTTTTCCAAGCTGTAATTTCATTCAGGGCTCGGAGATAAACGTGCATTCCCTGTAGTTTTATTTGTATCACGCGCATGACTAGTTTTAAGTTTCGAGTGTTAATAATTGCACACCGGACGAACGGCTCATTTTCTTTCATTAAGGGAACAAATCCCCAAGACCTGCAATAAGCGTTGCACATTCCAGCATTTGACAGTCATCGTAAAAGGGCCCAAACATACAGCACATACCATTTTATGCGAAGGTGGATGCTTCGACGTTCGGTGTCGCCCAACAGAAGTCTGTTGGGAATCCACGGGAAAAACTTCCAGCTTTGCTGAGAAGTTACATTTTAGACATGCTGAATTTCAAGACTGCAATCAACCACTTTTAATCGTTTTATTTATTATTAGTTTTGGTATTATTTGATGTTTATTTGGCTTTTTATTTTTGTTAATGTTGTTGTTGATTTGTATTAATATCATTCTGTGCCTACCAAAGATAAACTACAAAGTCAGTGATGTGTTTTCCATGCAATAGCAGATCAGGCCAAATATATCTCCTCCGTTCTTTCGGTAGCGGCGGTGTAGCCGGCGGCAGATTGAATCGAAGGGGCGGGGAGGAAAAAAAAAAACGCTCCTCGCACTGGTGTTTTCATTCATTATTATTAAAAAAAAACAGCAAACAAACAAAAAACCAAAGGGGTGGAGCTGCATCGAGGTTTTGCAGTGACCAAATCTGAACGGGAGGCACCGACAGTCTGACTACACGATGACCAAACTAGGGAAACTTCTTATCTTTGGGCCAGTGAGCTGGGAAAAGGGAGCAGTTAACACATGCAACATTAGAGCGTATGTAGATAAAACATATACCGGTTAAATGGGAAAAGCTTTGCAGAGAACAATGTGAAATGGATTCTGTGCTTCAACTGGACCACACAAATGATTCAGTGTTTCTCTTCTTTTATTCCTTTACCTGTGTGTATCATTTAAAATGATTGTATGCCACTTTTTTTTTTTTAGGGATTTTTGTTGAGATTGGCAAGACTTCATGATTGTGTTTAGTTTCTGTCAACTTATTACTTTTTATATTAAAAAACACTCCTGTCAACTAATAAGCTGGGTACAAGGTACTTTATGGCAGTTATTGTTATTGTTATTATAATTTTTTTTCCTCTAACTTCACCGCTCATTAGCTAAAAAGGAAAAAGGGGCAATCTGTGGCTTCCAGAAAATGTATTTAATATCCAGGCAGCTGTGGGATGGGTCAGTTACATCCAGGCTCAGGACCGTGAGAACAGGGGCCGAGCTCATCCACAACCCCCCACCCCCCAGTCAACCGGCTGGTTTGTTTGGTATTCAGAAAGGAGGGAAAAGTGCCGGTCGGTTAGATCATTCTCAGCATGTGTAGCTTGACATTACTAAAGATAACAGCATGAGAAAACCGTTAGGATGCATACCTCAGTTCAAACCTATAGGGAATGATTCAATTAAATGAGAAAAAATAAACATTTCACTCAGTTGCACTTAGTTGTGTGTCTTGCATGTGTAGTCTGATACTGTAGAGAGAAAATGACAAAAAAAAAAATAGAAAAAGAAATTAGAGCTTGTTCATCCTAAAGGTTTCTTTTTTTTTTTAAAGCCAAACCAATCCAAACCTCAGGCCTTTTGTTCATGGAAATGTCACTCGGCTGTGTGTGTGTGTGTGTTTGTGTGTGTGTGTGGCACCGTTCATCCTGTCAAAGTTTGTTCTCTGATGTACTGATGGGTTGTTTTAAGGGCGTTCCAACATTAGGTTGTACATACATGTCGGTATAGCCTTTGCCCCCCCCCCAACACACCTTTTTTTAAGATCAAAAAATACATTTGTGTTATGTTTGCTTTATCGCTTTGTATTAACTATGAAATAGCTATGAGAAAAAAAACTGCTGTATGTATTGGAATAGCAAACTGTGCTGCAAATGTATTTTACTTAGTAATCCTTGCTTTAAAAAAAAAAAAAAAAGGAAAAAAAAAAAAAAAAAGGAGTCACACAATCCATGCAGACGTCTGGGTGAGCTGGGCATGGCCAGGCTGGGGCACGGGGGCGGGGGATTATCTCAGATTTTGGATTACAAACTGTAATATAGAAAACAGACTTTTTCTCTGTTATCACTGACCTAAGCATTTTGTACAGATTCTTTTTTTCCCTCTTTGTGTTAAGCTGTTTTTTGATACTTCCTTTTGACGGCCCAGCCGCTGCCTCGCGAGGCTGCGTGCTAAAGAAATACCTGCTCGAGTAAAATGGGGGGAAAAAAACCCCAGACACTGGGCAGGACCGGTATATTTCCTCTACGAGACGGAGATATCTTGCATGACTAATCCCAGGGTCACGGAGATTTTAGGGGGGAGGGTGGGAGGGGTGGTTTAAGTGGTCAGTAGTAATATAAGGGTGTATCAATTTAATGATATTTTATATGAAATGAATAGGAAAAAAAGAAAAATATGCAGTGCCAAGATGTAAAGAATATTGTTAAATGCTGTCTTTTTTTTTCTTTTTCTTTTTTTTTGGAGATTCATTTCACTCGCTCATTAAAAGATGTCCTTTCATGTCACGTAGGTTAAACACACACACACACACACTCTTTGGTTAGCATCAAGATATTTATATTTTTTATCTCAAGTGGTCATTGTAAATGAGTTGAACCAAGCACAGCAGGCAGGTCAAAGGTCAGATGCTGCTGAAGACTCGGACCCTGCAAAATCCAGCCGTGTGGCATCAGACCTCCCCCCCACTCACCCACACACACACACACACACAGCCAAAGTATATCACACACGCTCACACACACTGGCACCCGAGCTAAAATGCCATTGTTTCATCCATCACCAACCATCCAGCCCGCTGTCATTCCGTCCCCCCCACCCCAACCCGTCTCTTTCTCCCACTCTCGCATCACACTTTGTTTCTTTCCAGATGGAGGGGGGGGGAGGGGGGGTGCGCAGCCCAGGAGCTGTCACGGTGCTCTCATCCTGCGGCATCTTCTCTTTTTCTTTATCTTTCTTGGGGTTTTTTTTCTCTCGCTCCTTTTCTTTGAAGATGTACTCTGTAGTTTTCTTTTTTCCTGTTTTGTTTTTTTGAAGAGAAATATTATTGCTCATCACTTCCATCAGTCTGTAACCTCCTCATCATTCCTCGTCTGTCTGATGCAGACCACTCTGTTGTAGTCGGTGGCGATGACTGACATGAGCATTCTAAACATGCAATAAAATGCTGGTTGTTCCAATCGTTTCTTCCAAGTCTCTCGTTGTGTCTGTCCGAGTGAGGGCTTTTTTTTTTTTTTTTTTACTGCAACGCATGCAGTTAAACTCACAGGAGCTAAAATGCAGAATCCAGCATCGCGAGCACGCTCGAGACTGATTTTCGCACAACAAAGTGAGCAACTGCATCAAATGAGAGAGGTTTTTTTTACCGACACACATTTATGAAATATTTCCCCACTGCAGTTTTTGTCGCCCTCAGTACCTCTTTCCTCATTACTTCGGCCTGCAGGACAGTCCCACACAGACCCTGTTTGTGTCGTCTGCTGCAGGACTCTCATCCCAGCCTAAAACATTAAATTATCTCGTAATTAAAAAGAGACAGTTAAACTGTCTTTTTCCTAACAGCAATTTAGGTAACTGCATTTGATAAGCTATAAATTGCAACCGCATTAAAAAATCCCAGAAATAATAGCGATATGGATTTGGTGACAGGAGCTAATGCTGATGACCAAGACTCCTGGTCCTGGTGTTTTTACGACAGAGGTTGCGGGGCATGTTGGCCACTAAACAGGGGACAGAGATCAAGTCTAAGCACTTTTAATCTTGTGAAACAAGCAATTACAAATAGTTGCATTGATTTGTTAAAAAGCTTTAGGTGACATAAATCGTTTCTTGCTTAGCTTATTGCTGGAAATCATAAACGTCAAGTGCATTATTAATTAAGGCCTTTGAAAGACAAGATTTAATGGAAATGATATAAAATCACAAGCAATGTTTCTGCAGGTTGTATTTCACCCAAACGCGTCTGTGTTGTTTCCCCTCACGCTCATCGCAAGCGTTCAGATAACATAAAGTGATCACAAAGGTATCAAAAGTATTTGTGTTTAAAAAAAACCCACTTAACTTATAGAGGGGCATTAACATATGATATAATTATAGTCCATAAAGTCTGATGAAACACGGGGTGAGATATACTGCACTGTCACACCCATAAATCTGAATTTCTCTGTAGGCCGCTGGTAGACCACCGGCCCAGCGTTCACGTTCGAAGCCATAAAATGAGCCTATGAGCACAGCGTTGTCTCAGTCACTCAAAGCCCTGGAGATCATTTGTGGTTTTATTTACCCAACAACAGGGATAGGAATGGAAATTTAACGACACAAACACAATGTGCTTCGTATTAAAAGACCAGAAAAAAGTCGAAATAAACATTAGAAAAATGCAGAAGACGTGACTACACGCTGGATATGAACACGCACAGTGATTAGCTGTGAAACTGTCAGGACAGCAGTGCTTTCAGCTTCCATTTGAATGTGGAAAAAAACACTTGTGATGAATCTCAAGTCAGCAGGCAATATGTGTCTCCAGGCAGGGTTGGGCAATACCACAAAATTTGTTTTTGATCCAATACCAACTAATAGCAGGAACAGATTCACGTATATTGATACCACAGTGCGGTATTGTGTGGAGAGCAGAGCCATGTGTCATGTTCTAGAAAATTTCAGATTGCATTTTCACCACCGTTAAACATTTCCTTTCACTGGTAATAAATTGGTTAAGTGTGAAACCTCTGAACTGCACATTCATATCTTCAGCGCAGGGGTGATGGAACGTGGCTTTTCCTTTTGGTGGCTGCTGCACGAAGTTATGAGTTTGTTTTGTGCACACTTGCGTGTGTGCGTGCGCGCGCGCTCACGGCAACGAGACACTGAAAATGATTCAGAAAATTTGCAGAAAGGATGTCGGGCCTGGCGTTATTAGAGCAGGTGGACTGTAGCAGCAGATTTTGTTAAGATGTTTGAGGTGACGTAGCTGGATTGTAGAAACATTAAATCACGATTGGCACACACCCGGGACTAATCAAGACTGGATGGCACTGCTTAAAAAGCTCAAATATGTGTGAAGTGGTGCTAGAGAAACACGAACAGCTGAAACTTTGTTTGACAAATTAATAACTAAAAACTAAATTCAAATATAATACTTGAATCTCCTTTTGTTGACCCGCTTTAACCCTAACCATCTTCACCATCTTCACCATCATCTTCCATCTCTTTGTTCTGCTCCTTGGGAGGTTTCTATCAAAACTTGGGCAAAAAACGATCCCAAGTGAGGTAAGTCAGAAAATGACTCAAACTTCATTAACAGATTACTGTTAATTTCTCTCATTAATCACAAATGATGCTATTTAACCCCACAGACATGCTCTGTTGCTCTATCCTGCCCTACAGACAGAAGACAGATCAGTCACATTGTTTAGCCCGGTTAGATTGCGAAAAAACAAACGCGGATGGCTGCTGTTCACTTTATTCTAATTACAGCGCGGCACTGCCTCAAATAGTCAAAGCTGGCACACTCCCAACATTGCAGTGAGGCAATTAGCAGTCCTGCAGTGTTTGTTATTCATGGTTTGATGTAAAAAATTTGTTTATTAAGATGGGCTGCAGGCGCTGGTGTGCAATAGACCTGCTTGTAATTAGATTCCAATTATTTGTCTGTTTCTGATATTGTAAACTGGCACTTACCACATCAGTTAAATTGACACACTGCACTGCTTGGTTTACTCGGTAATTAAAATGTGTTCTGTTAATTAGATGATGACCACTTTATTCCAGGGCTCTTGTGTTTGGGCTCCTCGGCGGCTCACTGTTTGGATCATGAGTTGCCAGACGCTTCCCTAATCAGCCCTTGTTTTGTTTCAATTACCACCTGCTGTTCAAAAGGCATGCCTCGCTGCCCCCCACCCCTACACGCACACACCCAGCATGCACGCACACAAACACAACAATACCACCAGGCTTGCTTCGCTACCAGCGCCAACACAACAAACAGCAATTCGCAGCTGGGCCTGCTTTCTTCTTTATTAGAAGGCACAGCTAGGTTTCAAAGAGAGTTTGAGCAATTAAAACGGAACTAAAGGAAGATGAAAGTATAAAGGTGCTTATCACATCAGTTAGCGGGCCTCGCGCGAGTAGCCAATGGTAATTACACTCATTGGGTAAATAGCTTGGATGCTCAGATGTCTCCTTCTCTTGGTAACAGAGGGTTAAGGGTGGGGGAGCTGTTATATCCACTGAAGGCTTTGCTAACTGGAGATGACCACCGCTGTAATTCAGGTGCTGTGATGATCGTGGATGCACTAAATGTAGGGGCACTGTCGGTTAAAGATACGGATGCTGATGTTGTTATAGCAACCTCAATCCCCCCCCCCGAACAACATCTTTTCTTTAAAGCTGTGGACTGCATTGACCCTCCACTCTTAGTAAAATTGTTTGTTAAGTGTTATTATCACAGCACAAGTTAAAAACTGTAGTGCTGCTACAGCAGTGGATGCTAATATATATGAGATCTGAATATTAGCGAGTAATACCCAGACTCCTTTTTTTCTACTCTTCGGTCTGTGTGATGTCAGTGATGTGTGTGATACTACGCTTAATGTGGACACAGCTCTGGCTGTGAGCGCTGAAGCTCCGCCCACCTGTTGTTCATCGTCGTGTCAGAACAGCCAGTCAGGAGAAAGCTGGATTAAGAGGAGGGGGTGATGTATTAACGGGGGTTGTTAGAAACAAAACTGAGGGGCTTCTTCAAGGCCAAGTATAAAATTAATAAGGCTTAACTAATGATGCAAAGCTACTCTAGCAGAATCCAAGAATAAAACACACAGAGCTGAAAATGAGCCTAATAGTTCCAATTTAATGCAAAACTCTAGTAATGTGTTCCATTTTTATTTTAGATTTTTTTTCTTCTTCAAATTGCAGAAAAAACCAAACTTACCAATAAAGCAATGGTGCAAACAGTCACTGTCCACACATCAAAAGCCTGATAAACGCACAGTGCTGTATATTTGAACTACAGACTGCATATCATTGACGTAGCTGTAAAATAAGGTTTGGTTGGGGTGGATGTAGCTCAGGAGGCAGAGCAGATCATCTACTAATTAGAAGGTTGGTGGTTCAATCAAATCTTTGTCATGACTGTTATGCATTGACAACTAGACATATTATGAGTGTGTCCTCAGTTCAGATCCACCCTGTGAGCTGATTTAAAAAAGTGCACAAGTCTGGGCTTCAAAACTGGACTTCCAAAGTCAGTGCATTGAGGTGGTTCCCAAACTTCTTCTAGCATGAAAAAAAGGAGTACCCTCTGTCTTCACCAACTGTATATAAATCCTCAGCTGAAAGAAGTCCCAAACAAAACTGGCCTTCAATCCAGTCTCTGTAATGTTTGCAGAATGTTTACAGCGCCGTGCCGGTTGGGGAAATTACTCAGCATTTCTTTTTTTAACCATATGTTTGTGTGTTACTTGATTAACAACTTCAGTGGGAACCAATGGACTCGAGGCTGTGTGCCACATAGAGAGCAGGGCAGCGAGAGACTGCTCTCCCGTGAAATCTGTTTACATTAAAGAGGGGAAAAAAAACTCAGAGTCTGGAGTTATTATTATAGATGGAAATTAGAAAGCGAGGTGATATTGTTAGAGCCGCACAGTTCACATGAAGAAAAATGCGGGGTGGATGGATAGGTCCACAAAACACCGAACTTAAACAAAAGAGGCCACTCTGTGTTCAATAAAAGCTTTAATGGATATTTCTTTTTAATCACAACTGATGAAAGTGCATCAATTATCATAATCGTGTTGATAAAAATGCTTTCTTCTCTGAAGCTAATAAAAATATTCCCCATTTTATAAAGTTCCTAACCTCTTAACATCCACCGATGACCCATCTAGGGTTAGGGTTAAGTTTTGTTTTCACTAAGGCTAAATATATTATGGCATTGCTGGCTTCTCCTAAAAAGATTTTCTATTTGGTTCTTCAAGAAAGGTGAAAATATTAGAAAAGCGGGCAGATATCACCAAACCCTACACTTAACCGTGATCTTAGATGGGTTGCCAATGATCTGGTGAATGTTAAGAGCTCTAAGGACTTTTACAGAACGCCAAATTTTCAAGCTTTTACACTGTGCAGATCCTCTTTGCTCCACCAATCATAATTTGGCTGCAAGACTTGTTTCCAGTTTGAGAGTATTAAGTGTCTGGCTAGCAGCTCCTTGTTAAGTGGGATACCAAAAACAGGAAGAAAAAAATAGATTTAAAGCCATCAGTACCTTGTATTTTTGTACTGTATCAAATATTTGAGCTTAAAAGTTTATAATTTTGGGGTCTGATTGCTACTTATATTTGACCAATTCTCTTAAAATCACAAAACAATATATTTCAGACAGTCTAGTGTTATTAGAATGAAGTTAGTGTAATTGCGAGTACTTGCAGATGCATTTCATTAGATTTGCTTAGTTCTTGGAAGAATGAAAACTTCAGGTCAACATTTATCATCATTCCATTTTTAATTTTTTGAGGTGAAATTGAGTCAGCAAGCGTGTCAGTGTGTTTAGACTGGACTCCAGCGTAGTAATTGAACACTCCACCCTGGCGATGTGGCGCAGCTGCAGAGTGCAGAGCCTCAGGTTTATCCTCATGTGCTGTAAACAAAGTAACTGCAGTGATGAACTGCACTGCGGGTTCACTCTCAGCTCCAGTCTCGACCGTCTGACCTGCGCTCGCGTCCCAGCGTCCGGCCTTATTGGAACAAATGTTTTGTTTAAATAATTGAAGGGATGCAAAATAACATGAATAATTACTTGCCTGCACAATTTGTGTCACAGCGTATTAGCGGAGATGCGCTGTGCTTGATTTGCTGGAGCTTGGAGCCAAAAAAACAGAGCTTTGACTGTTTGTTTGGTTTGTTTGCAGGCTATGTCGGAGCTAAGCTTTCTAGGGTGCAGAACAAATGTTTCGGATTTGGGGGATAAATGCTGTCATCGAATAGTTGCTCGAACAACACATCCTTCAACTAAACACTCGTACTGTTTGTTTTTTCATATTGTTTGACGTGAGTGAGAGACGAGTGCTGCTGAGATTTCATGCAAGACGTTTTCTATTTCAAAAGGAGAAAAAGAGGAGGTTGGAGGTAAGTGGAGGGTGGAGAAAGTGGACACGTGTAGGTCAAGTTTTGCCTTATTCCTTTCCAATATTAAACACATTTTAAAAAAGGAACATTTTCTAGGTCAGCTTTGACATAACAACGGTGATAGTTCAGTTATATAGTACAGGGAAATTGAATTCTCTTCGTATTTTTAGAAAACGGATGAAAAAAGTTAAGTGCAGTGCTAACAAGGAAGCTAGCAACAGCAACTGTTAGCTTAGCACAATTTTTAGATATCGGAAGGATTTGAGATCCTTGTTCCTTCGTTCAGAAGCTGCTGCTTTGCCCTGTTTCCTGTGTTTGTGCAAAACAATGCTAAGCTACCCTAAGCTACATCATTGCTTCCATGGGCTCGGCGTCAGTCTGCCCATATAACTTTGCAACATCGAGGATAAGTTGCATTATTTTAATGTAGCTTGCTAATGTAGCGACGTAGCTTGCCATCGCCAGTGTGTGAATGTGTGTGTGAAGGGAGGAAGACTGAATGTAGCTTTGGGGTCCTTAGGGACTAAATAAAGCGCTATATAAATACAGCCCATTTACTATTTTTTACCATTTTATTTGTTTTTAAATGACAAACTGCCAACATGCCACGTCATCTCTGGCTGCCACATCCTGATCCTGGATCTGCCGTAGGCTTCTTCCTGCTAAAAGGGAGTTTTTCATTCCCACTGTCAGAAGTCCCAAAAATTTGGAAAAAACAGGTTTCACATTGCCCAAACACCCACACTGTGACAACTTTGAATCCAGATCCCAAATCCTAGCAAACTATTGAATCCAAGTCCCACCCTCCAACACACCTGGCAAGTATAAGTGCTAGAAACTGAATGTCCTCAGAGGTCCTAACTGCATTCTGCTGGTCTGCTGACAGATTTAGTTGAAGAGCAGTGTATTATTGCAGACAGTAGACAGACTGCATTTGGCCTCATTCTGTATTTCTATTCACTTCCATCTTGCTCTGATTCCAGTGTGGGTTTATGCTCTCCTCCTCCTGTGGATTTTATTGCTTTTTTTCCCTCCATTTCTTTAAAAAAAAAAAAGCTATCATTTAAACATGTCATGGGCAGTGTTTACCTGCAGTGAACCTTGATTGAGGAAGCCTGTGACTTTACACTGATGCCCTTCTAATCTCTATGACTGGCATGCTAATTTCTCTGACGCTGCCATTCAAAACACAAACATGAAATGTTGGTTTTAGAACTGGGAGACCTGGTAGAGTGAATTTCAAGTGCTTATTCAAATATTTCATTAAAATGTAAATTTTTACAACACCGTACGTCTGGCTGTGCACAAGGCATGACTTAAGAAGTTATGAAGTTATAGCGGCATTTCTCTCTCTGATGCCAATTAACTGCGTATGGGGTGGGGGGTCTGATGGGAGGGGACCGGGGGCTTAATGTCCTTACCTTGTTTTATCGCCGCATAACAGCGCGCCAGCAAGCGCATCGCATGCAACAGGATTTTCAGATATTGACAACTGAGATTGGAGGCCTGGACGGAAAAACGAAAGAGTGCATCAAACAGGAAGCCTCCTGAAGATTGGTGGTTAATCAATTCTCTTATCTCTCTCAAAGTGCAAATGAAGTGATTAAAATTAAGTTTATGCTGAAGAAAGGAGTGAAAGTGAATCAGGCCACACGGCCAGCTGCTGGACGTGCAGCTTTATCTCTCCGTCAAGGCTGGAAAACATCTCTGAGGTTCAGTCGGGGTGGTACGTGGATGTTTATTGTATGTTGGAATGCATTTACTCAAGTATCTTCCTTTAAAACCCAAAGAGTAAACTCTTCTCACACATTTCTTTATTTATCTCACAACACATGTAGTGGGCTTATTGACTTAAAAAGAAGAATAAAATCATTTGGCCTTACTGGACGAGTTCAGTAGATCTTCAGTAATCCATCAGCTGGCTCTTTTAACTTTAAGTTAATTCTTATAATCAGATGAATTACTGAACCGGGCATTTTGATAAATAATGTTCATGTTTAACCTCCTGCACCAAGAAATAAGGATTCCTCCACAGCCTTTTCAAATGTACTTTTCTTTTAATTCACAAAACTTAATTTGTCAGAAAAAAACTTTAAGTGAAGTGTCAACTTTCCATAAGTGCTCTTTCATCTTTAAGGCAGTTATGCTTTTAGTGACGGATGTGTGCTCCTCACGCACTCATGCTAATTGAAATTTTTTTCAAGTATTGACTAAAGTAAATTATATATGTTGTATGCACATCACCGTACGTGTACTTCTTCGATCCTGTTAAGTCTGCAGTTAGCTCCCCAAACTCAACCCTGTATTTTAACATACTATTTTAACTACAAAGCTAATAATCAGTGACATGGGAGTAAGCGTTGGGGTATTCATCATCAGCGGCCATGACTTGGAGCTCGCAGTTCTTTTATACGTTGTGTGCAGCTGAAACTCTTATGAAGACCATAACTGAGGAGCTAGCGATGGGCTCAGACACTCAACATGAAGATAATAAAGAGTTAGAATATATAGCTGGGCAGGTTTAAGTTTGTTTTGAAACATGCTTCACACGCATAAAGCCATTTTCCTCATCAATCACTTATTCATCATCCTTAAGGTGTGCGCCTGTCACAAGATGAATCACTGAATAAACAGTGGCATGTTGACATTTAGAGTGTCTATGTAGCTTATACTTTGCAGCCCCCCCCCCCCCCCCCCCCACACACACACACACACCAACTGCCTCGATCAGACGCTGAAACTTCAGCGAGGAGCACCTCCGGGCTCGTATCGCTCGAGGTTCTTCGCTCTCTCCCCTTTTATTTCTTTATTTATTCTCTCATTTTTTAACTTGCAGGGTGGGTGGAGGGGAGTGGGGTGGAGACAAAACGGTTGCAGGTGGTGATGAAAATAAGAGCCATCCATCATTATTTATTAGGCATGAAAAAGATACACAATAATGTAATTTAATCTCTCAGCAGACAATTATTTCCACATATTGATAACGCAATGCGAAAAGTGCCATGAATCCTAATATGATGTTTGCTTTTATTGGTGTATGATACAACCAGAACAAATAATGTAATTGTATCAGCCAGAAAATGTGATTATTTGCACATGCTAACATTATAATACCAATCTGCCGCAGACAATGGTATCATATTATTTTGCTGTGCTTAACTAGTTACAATTTGCATTAAGTTATTATGTCTGGGTGGCAATAAAGACGGCTCTGTCTCCCTCCGGTCGCCGCTTTTCTTAGTTTCTCATTACAGCTTGGTGACGATTTTTAGAAGCTTTCGACTCCAACAGCCAGCGTGATTTTCCCATTTAAAGAGGGGAAACTTTCACATGGAGTTTAAATACGATTGTTTATACACATCTATATAACTACTCCCCCATGTGAGCAGCAGCACTCTTTATCTATTTTTTTTTTTTGCATGCTGCTTCAAGCACAGGTGACTCTCCAGTGCTCATCCAGCCTGGTCTGAGGTTAAAGAAAGTGGCACAATAGACACAATTACTATGCAAATGATGGGTGCCCGAAACAAAAAAACACCTTTTGCATTAAAAAGTAAAATGCTTTAAATATTTGCATATAGGTGCCTCGATTTGGTTATTTCGCATCAACATCAAGACGATTAACATTAATGAAGGAGCGGCTTGATGCACCGACTGTCAGGCCACATCAGGCCACCTCTGCAACCTCCTCTGTGTTTTGCATGGCGAGGCATTCACGCCATAGTGAACTAATGACCAAGTCGGCCTGTGTAAAATTAGACCGTGCGTCTACACAAGTGTCTCTCTGACATTAGGAGAATGTTTTATTGATGAGTCATTATTAGCAGTCCAGCAGTGAGGTGAGCTCGATCCATGCCGAAGATGCAAAGTGTAATAATAAAAAAAATGCCTGCTTAATTATTAATACTCAAAACCTAATCCATCTCTGCACAAAGAATATGTACATATTTTAGTGTCTCATTTGAATTTTTGCAACAAACACACACCTAAAAACCATTAGATGGCCGTGGTAATGACAGGTTTAAATGGGCTGTTTTTTAAGAATTAATGTGTTACTGCCAGTGCACGGCCTGAGCTGAAAGAAAGAGGTCTTCCTGTTTATTCTCTTGCAGAGCGCGCAGCGTCCCACTGCAACGTCCCCGTAGAGAGGCGAGGCGAGCGCACACTGTGTGAAGGCGTCATTCTGCACCGGAGGGTAGAGGAGTGTTTGCAAGTCATTAGTGGTTTGTAAATGATATTTGTTCCCATGTGACATATCATTTGAAATGGTTTCCTAATAATAACACCCACTGATAATAAAATAAGAGGGCCCTCATGTTGTGATTATGCTTTTCATAAATTTGAACTGGAAAGAAAAAGCACAGGGAGACATTTCAATATGAAAAAGAGCTCGAGATATCGATATCGACGCGAGCTCGGATGATACCCTGAATGGCAGCTCAGCTTCGGTTTGACCGGCCGGTGGAAGCTGGAAGAATTTTCAAAATAAAACCTTTTTTGTTTTAGCCTGGCTCGGCTTTGCTGTGAATAGAGAGCATCTTTACGCTAAAGCTCTCTATTCTGTGAGGAAAAAGGGGGAAAAAAAAGCTTGAACCGTTGCCTCCTTTCTTAATGACTCCTGACAAATACCCTGTCTTCCTGCGGTGCGTTTCCTGTTCGCCACAGCACAGAGCCGAGACAACTTGGCATGGGACGCAGCGCGCCTGGTGAATAGGGAGCCACGCTGTCGCTCCAACACCGTTCGCCTTGTATTTTATGAAATGAACGAGTGGCTCGGAGATCAATAGGCCCCTGCGGTGAATGCGAACAACGCCGCTGGGTCCTTATCAGGTCCCCGCTGCCAATCTGTGGCAAGCGAAGCCTGCACCTTCCCTGGATACACCATTGGTCTTTGAAATTAAAGTTGACGCCTGTAATCCAGGGAAATGGTCCCTCTACTCTCGCTTAACACCGGTTTAGTTTCACCCCAGCTGATGATAAAGCATGACAGAAATACAGAGCACTATCTTCTTGCTAGGGGTTGATAGGTTCTGCCAGCTTATCAGGAAACAGGCAGCTAACCTTCTTGTGTCTGGCCCGTGGACAAAACTGAGGAGTCAATTTACAAAAGAAACCACAGTGGGTGGCTTGTAAATAAAACCATTCTTTCTGCGTGGAAGACAAAAAGAAAAACTGAGGAGAAAATAACCAATTTTACAACCCACCCAAAAGTGAGTGAATGTATAACACAGGAGGCTAAGCGCTAGTGATAGAGTGTATTCATGTAAATCCTCCCAAGCACAGCTGCAGGAAATTGACAGGGATCTACTGGAGCGCTTTGCCTGTAAAGGGTGGGATTTACATGCCTAACTAGGGCTTAACCACCCTCCCTCGAGTTTACCTGTTACTCTCTGGCCTCTGAGCACGCGTCTGGATGTGCTAAGGTTGCACTGCTTATACTTAATGCCTTTTCATCCCCCCTCATATCTGTCAGTCTCAGAAATAAACTCATAAACTCCACCGGGCCTACTCCGTATCGAAAATTGGTTTGGCGTGACGGCACATCGGAGGTTTTGTTTGTTTCCTGTTCCCCCGAGGCCTCAGAAGTTTCCACAGCAGCCACAAGATCAGCTCAAGTTAAAAACAAAAAAAAATACGTGCATACGGCAGGATGTGGTGGACGGCGAATTAGGCCGCGAGGTGCGAGTCCTGCTGCAGGACTATGTGGGTAATTGAGATCACATTAATTCATGTGTTCCTCCTGAGGAGAAAGTGCAAGTCTTTTCCTTTTGGACAGGATGTGGCTTTGGGCAGTTCGGGATGGTGGGCGTTGCTCCTGGGCTCCACAGCCCCTCAGCTGAATCTCGGTCCCTGCAGGCAGATTCGGCAGACCGCTGACGGCAGTTTAGACTAAGCAGAAAAATTGTTTGGCTTTCTCTTTTTTTTTGTTCTGCTTTCTTTTTCGTGAAACTTACATCTGTACACGTACGGCACGAAACCCCAAAGCCAAAACAGTCTCAACAAAAACATCGAAATGTTTTCTCATTTGTTTTTTCCTCTCAAGCTAAGATCCTTGCAAATGATTAAACACACACACACACAAATAGTTAGCACTAATTCTATTAATGCTGTCGTCCTATCACACAGGAACCAAACACAGATGCAAAGTGTTCCTTTTTGCCTTGTGTGTTTTGTATTTCCCTCCTCTTCTAAACAATGATTTTCAGAACTGGAGCCGCCGCCAATAAAATTAATGGGAGACTTGCTGAGTCCATACAGGAAGTGGGCTTTTTAAATAAACACATTGTTTCCAAACTAATCCACACCCCATTGTTTACAGACTGGGCTGGGTGCAGACTGGGCCGGTCCACCTCGATTAACCCCCCTGTCAAGGCCACTCCATTTCTAAACAGAGGAGGAAAAAGATAAAACTGTCAAACAGGAGTTCGCTTTGATGTTATTTTAGGGCAGCATTGCAATCTGTTTATCTTTTGTACAGTGGGGCCTACCTGACTTTATAGCATGGATGCTACAGTTGCCCAAGTAACAGCTCACGTGCCATCTTTAAATGAGATGTTAGAGTAAAATAACAAAAAAATATATATATTTACATTTTGCCGTTGCGATGATGAATAAAGTCAAATCTAATGAAACTGCTACATTATCCAAACCTTTGATAGGTATGCCTCTTGGGCTAATTCAGACTTGAAAAATACTGATGATGCATGAGATTGTAATACCCTACAAGAGCAGAGAGAAACCCCAACAATCAAATGATCCTCTATGAGCAAGGACTTGAAGACAGTGGGAAGGACAAACTAAATTTCAGGAAGAGACCTCCAGCAGGATCAGGCTCCAAGAAGGGCAGCCATTTTTCTTTTTATTCCTTCTGAAAAAATCTCCACATGATTCTGAAGCTTGTCATATTCACAGCAGTTTACACAACTGTAGTTGGTTGGGCTTTTCTATGTGGAGCTTGGTTCTTTCTGGTGCTGTGCAGGTTTGTCCTTCCACAGTGATGCCTGTTGGGTTAACTGGTAATTCTAAACTGGCAGTATCTGTAGCTATCAGTGCCGTTTTGATGGACTATGTCAGCTTTGACATCCTCAGTTGGAATAAGAGTTGAAAAAATGGATGGAAAGATGGATAAGCAAAACTAGCTTACTGCCTATAGCTAGCTTGTACTTGTAATATTACATCGGTCCACCTTTTGCTGCCAAAACAGCAAACAACAGAATAAAAAGCTGTATTCGCACACCTTTTTGTCAGAACCAGCATTGGCTTTCTCAGCAGTTTGACCTACAGTAGCTCCTCTGTTGGATCGGACCACAGAAACCAGCCTTTGCTCCCCACGTGTATCAATGAGACTTGCTTGCCACTGACCCTGTTGCTGGTTCATCACTGTTTTATACTTGGATCGCTTGTGATAGATGCTGACCACTGCAGACTGGGAACACCCCCACAGCTGCAGTTTCCAGTCTAGCAATCACAGGTTGACCTTGTCAAACTCGTCCTTACAAATTTTGCCTCCTCTGAGGACAAAATGTTCACTTGCTCTCTCATATGTCCTACCCACTAACAGGTGCCACGATGAAGAGATAATCAGCCGGATTCACTTCACCTGTCAGCAGTCAGAATATTCTGACTGATCGATGTGTGAACAATCAAGGTAGCCACCATTCTGCTCTTGCAGTCTTGGTGTTTTGAAACCAGATGTGAGGAATGAGGGGTACCAAAGGACACTGATACGGTACTCATACTCAGTGACTGTCAATCTTCATTTTTGACTCCAGTGGAAATGACAGTTTACAAAATGAATATCATTTGATTTATTAATAATTAAGATCAAGTGAGGAGTAGGATCATTTTTTACATAGACTTCTTTTATGGAACCAGACATGCTGCCCCTCGCTGGCCATCAGAAGTAATGCAGGTTTAAGGCATTCATGAACTGGCTTTATAGAGAGAGAAAACACTGAGGTGGGGCAGATAAGGAAAACACACTTTAAAAAGTAGCCTCATGATAGTGTCACATACATATTCCATACAAAAATTCAAATAAGTAGGATTTCTTTAAGAAAAGACTTCACATCTGATCCACGGAGCTCCTGCCATATACCCCATAAAATCTCTGAGTCATGACGTTTGAGCCACAAATATGTGCTAACTGGGTTGAGAGTTAGCACATGACTGAAATAATTAGAATTACTGAACTGACAACAAAGTAACTGCTATTTTAAATTCTGCCATACCCAAGAAATTTGGATTTAAAAAGCTGTGAACATTCTTATTCTTAATTGTGACAATAAAAATATGTTTCAGATAAAGCACAGCCACAAAGCTCCAAAGCCAGGCTTGTTAATATAGATATATACTGAGACAAGTGGATTTTTTCTAGTACAAGTGGAAGAGAAGTTCTTGATCCACCAGTTCAAACTGTTAAACAAACAGGAAAACAGAAGAAAAGCCGGTGTCTCTACATTACATCCCACCCAATATGTTGCTATTTAGTTGAATTACTAACTAAATCCATGTCAGAGCCAACTCAAGTATCCTGTTGAGAAATAAATATTTGTAATTCCAAAATATTTAAATATTTTACCTTGCAGACTAGTAGCCATGATGTTCCTTCAGAGTCAGCAGCCCAGCTGAGTGCAAAGGAAAGCGCAGAGGAAGGGTAAGCATATCTGTATTGATCTCTGTGGGGAAACTCATTGCCTGCATTTAACCCCAACCTCAGTATTAGGAACAGAGTAGTGTCTGGGGATCAACTCCTGCCGTGAGCCGGTGCCCTTGTTGAGGGCGCAGTGACAGGAAAACTAAAGCAGCATGTTTGTGAAGAAAACTAGCGCTTCAACTGCAACGCACGAACTAAAGAGAGGAAACAGTTGCATACAACTGAAGTTTCATTTCATCAAGTACATTTTGAGGTAGGGGATGTGTTGTGATGTGGGGGAAGATCAACTTGGCTCACATGTAAGTTAGCTAGTTAGCATGAGCAGCTACAGTATGCACTTCACAGTGCAGGCTAACGATAACATTAGCTAAGTAGAAAGCTGGAGAATTGTGACCTGACTCCCTGACTCAATAATTCAAAATGCATTTTGAAAACAGAGCAGTTTGGGGGAGACTGTTTTGCTAGTCGAGGTTTATGTTACATAAATGCAACATATCTGCTAAAAAATAAGTGTCAGGTAAAATAATCAGTAGTAAAAAGGATGGGATATGATATTCCTGGTTCCTAAACTTTGTGCTCTGTGAACAATCATGGGCTGGATGCATAAAACTGTAGATTTATAGCTGCGTCTATGTCCAAAGTCATATTTGCATACACTCTCTTTTGTCATATTTATAAAGCTGCATATTGCTAGAGTCTGTTTCAGAGGCGTGTCACAGTCTTTTCCAGTCTCTGCATTAAAGTCTGACTGAAACTAATTTTTTTCCCACGCTTTTTATATAAGAACAAAAAAGAATGACATAAAAGCCATTATGCTAAAAAACCTCAATTTTTCAAAAGTGGATAAAACCATTTTTAACATAATTGTAGAAACGACATCTAAGCATCCAGCCTCCGGTTGGCCTCGGCGGCATTTAAGACCGGTCACACTCGAGCTGTGATGGGGACTTGTACACTAAAGCACCTAACGCTACAGCCTGAGAAACATTGCATTATAACAGCACCGATGGAACTGTACCTGCATTTTTTTTTGCAACCTTTAAGCAAACCTCAAATCAAATGCACCATTTATCTCAGAACCAGCCACAGACGTTCAGCTCGTCCATAGTTGGCCTCTCAAGTTAAGATGCTTAACCTTATGTGCTCAAGGTTTTGTGGTGTTTGTACAAAAATAAAAAAAAATACGTATCAAATAACTAATTATTTTCCAAGAAATATGAGCATGTTCACTAGAAACTGTTTTGTGTCAGGTTTTCTTACTTCTTACTTTCTTTCTTCCAGAATGAAGCTGGAAGTCTAATTTTCCATAGCCAAATATTCACACAAGTAAAAACACAGCAAGAATACAAACATCCAATGATTTCACATAAAAAAACTTTAATAGGACTGTTAAAAAAAACTTTTTCCTCTTGTAAATATTAACTTTATAAAACACAGAATGTCTTCTATTAGCATGCAGGGGCACTTATGTAATGAATATACTTTGCATGATCAAATTATAAGCCCGAAATTCAAAATATGTGCAGATAACCAGAACCACTCTGTCAACCCCTCACTTATCGCCTCCTGCATCGTTTTTTTTTTTTGTTTCAAATCCTACCAGTCACTTATACTTCCATTTACATAATGTCCGATGAGAAAAATTTGTCAGAGGGATTGCAATTCATATCTCCGCTCCGTGCGCTCGCTGGCCCTAATACTTCAGTTAGCTACCTCACATTTACATTTCAATCAGTGATTATAGCCTCTCCTCCTCTCACCCCGCGGAAAGTAAATACAGGACTTCTAAATATTGGTCTAAGCTGCATTTTGCAGGGACCAGAGGGACGGCATGAATATTCTGTTTGGTACACATTTGCTGCAAGTGCATCCTTTAATAGCTCGCTGCTCTTTGTGCTGCACACTGTGCCACTGAAACTGCCAGGAGCCTCAGACGTGCTAAAAGTGTCTCATTTTGGCTTAAAGTGGCCACCAAATGCCGTGCGACGCTGTTTAGTGTCCGGCGCACTCACTATTTACACTGATCACTCTGTTCTGTTTGTTCAGGCACAGATTCAAACCTACTGCCTTATGTCTTCACACCCTGGGGTTTGTCTCTCGGTACGTTTCTGAAAATGACACTCCAGCGCACGAGCGCACTTCCTGCGTGTTTTCATACAGCTGCAGCGATTAAACACATCGGCGTGGAAAAGGTCAAGCGAGTGGAAAATGTGTGTTTTGTTGGTTTACTGTTAACCGCGACTGTGAGATGAGCGTTTGACATGTTTGTTCCTTGGTGTTTTCGCGTAGATGGCTCTGATTATAATAAAGGAACAAAATGCTGTGTGTGTGTGGTGTGTGTGTGTGTTTTTCAAAAGCTGACACCCACACAGGCAGCTGCTGATGACAAATGCTGGGCTCCCTGCAGTTGCAGTGAAGCCTCGCACAGAAAGCAGGTTATATCTTCACTGTGCTGGAAGCCACAGTAGGAAAGTCTGCTACATTTGGAAAAGCTCACTTCCATGTCCTCCACCACTGGACGCCTGCTGTCTGTTGACTCCTCTGTCAGTGGTAACCCAATATCCAACCTAATGGGGAAAAGTCTGTCAGTTGATGAGTCATGGAGAAGCTCGCGATCATTACTTTTTAATTGCTCTCCGAGTGGAGTTTTCTTCGCGTCAGGCCCGGCGCTAAAAGGTGAGCAGGGAACTGTGAAGCACGGGGGAGAATTGTTTGTGTGTTTTCTTGTTTGCTTGTTTTGGAACGGCTCTGCGGCTCATCTATCACGGAGCGAGTAGAAAAAAAGGGGAAAAAAAGAGACAGATCATAATAATCACACTTTGCCACAAACTGCTCTCCGCGGCCCTCTGTTTTCCAAGTCTGGTTACACACATGTTGGCTCTGCAGAATATTCAATAGACATTTATAGGAAATAAATTAGGAGATGAATGCAAACCATATGGCATTCGGAGGTTTATTTGTAAAGCCCCTGCATCAAAGCTTTTTCCAGATCACACCATATTAGCTATGTTTTTCCAGTCCAGCAAAATCAGGAAGGTAACCACAGACTTCCCTGATGGGAAACATATGAGCGGCAGTTCGCCGAGACGAGGAGCCTCATACATGGACGAGGCATCATCAGGGAGCATCAGTAAAAACAATTATTCCCTGCATGTCTGGATGTCATATGTCACCCTGGGTTGACTTTTATAGGAGGGGAGAGCGGTGGAGCTGCGTCACTTCTTGGAGAAAACCTTTGTAGCCTCACAGTGACACCCCCGCCCCCGCTAGATTAACACTTCTTTGCATGTGAGGCAGCCTGGATGCCTGTGTGGGGTGTGGGCTTGAAGACAGACAGGGAAGCAAGCCAAGAGGAAACGCCAGTGCCCAGGGTATACACTTCCACCCCTGGATGAGGGCAACCCCCCCGACTTCCCACCCAAGCATTTCATATAGGCCAGACGAGTTTACGGTTTCATGCATTTCAGTGTGACAGCAGCAGCTCTCCTGCGTGTGACGGCTCCAACAAGCAGCGGTCTGCTGACACCCGGGGTGGTTTCTCCTTCTTCGCTGTTGATCTTGGGCTCGCGCTGCACACGCTCAGAGGGCCCGCCAATGTCAGACATGGAGCTCCACACCGCCGAGAGTCCGCAGCTCTTTACCAGGGAGGTATCATTTCTGCTGTGGAGGCGCAAGATGTCAAGAGTGAGCTTGGTTTGCGGTTGCTTTTCCAGAGCTTCAAAGTCTAGAGTCTGCATTCGATGTAGACTGTGGTAGGATCCCGTTCTTGTGCCTTTTCGCCGTGCAGTCAGCATAGCGTGGGGTCAGACTCTCTTTCTGCATCGCGCACACACATAAGCTCCCTATGTGCTCAAAGTGATCAGAGCCTGCTGAGGGCCATCGGGGAGTTTACCTCGGGACAGACAGAAAAGCACTTCCAGGAAAAGAAAAGCCGGGGAGTCCTGCTGAGGGAAAATGCATCAAAGCGCCTGACTTAAGGCTATAATTAGCCGCCGCGGTGTTTGAAATGTGGATGAAGTCTTTGGAGAAACTGAATTGTTTATTTATTTGTTGTTGTTGTCATTTTTTTCCCTCCAAATGAGTAAATTCACAGGGTTTGAGCGCGCTCAGGTTTGGCAGCGGTGCTGGGCGCAGTTGGTGTTCATTAGACGATTAAGACAAACATTAGAGGTGCCATGTCACAGAAAATTACTTAGTTTGGGGGAGGAAAGTGTTTAATTTTTCCCTTAGTTCTGTCTTTCAGGTTACGTAAGCGATTCAGTCCACTTTCTGATGATGTATGATATCCTAACCTAATACAAATATCTCCTGTCTAGTAGTCCAGCCCCGCCAGCGCCCACGCTGCTGGCTTTCCTAAAAACCACGGCCTTCAGAAAAAACTTGGTGTTGTCCTCCCTTGAGAGAGAACAGAGGAAAAAAATCCTCTGTTCTGCTGACAGCTCTCCGCTTCACCAGCTTTTTTTTGAATAAAACGATTTATAGATATTTAAAAATTTATTGATGTTTTCATGCTCCATATGTGTGTGCGGAGATTTTATAATAAGGCACATTCGACAGCATGTTCCCCATTGTAAAATAATCTCTGGTGCCACGGATTTCATGAAAAGGAAAACATTACTAACAGCATGAACATTTTTTTTTAAGTATGAATGATATTTGCACAAGTCAAACTGTTTCACAGCTCTGGTTTAATGTGGAACCGTGTTCCAACTAAGCACTGCTGTCAGAGCGCCCAGGGACCGCAACCATCGGCTCACATGGAAGTGCTTCGGCTCAGTTTACTTTGGCTACTCTATACGTTGCACCTTTGCAGCACCTCATCAACACAACGAGAAACAGAGAAAGTCGTTTCTTGGCAGCCGAGGAGCCGCCTCTCAATCGGTGGAAGCACGGCTGCCGTCGCTGTGTGGGAAACGTGCGACGTCCCCCGTCGAGTTAGCTTTATCAAATCTTTACGCTGCCATGTTTCTCGACACAGGATCAAATAACATTTAACTCTTATTTTTTTTCTAGCATATGAAGTCAGTATGCAAAAGCTTAAGAAAAGCCACCTCACCACATGGGAGAAACTAAAGATAACTCTGACAGATTTAAATGTGAAACAGGTATTTGCGCGCTGTCGAAACCAGAAGAAGTGCTTATAAATATTCTTCCTTCAGCAAGTCGGAGTGATTGGATCCATAAGGTGGGTAAATTTGTTTCTGTTTTTTCATCTACAAAGGCAGAAGGCAGTAGCAACTGGTTGCTTAGAGAGGCCTGCCAAGTCCAATGATATTCTTGGGTTTAGATCAAGTTTCCCTAAATATGGACAACAGATTCGTGCTTTTAAAAATAACACATTTATATTGTGCCACAATGAAAGGAAGGATATTTGGAAATCATAACATGTTAACACTAAAAAAATCCACAAAAAAGACTCCAGATGACAAGAAATCCGTTGAGTTTGTGACTGTGTGCGTCTCATCGTAGCTTCGTGTGTTCATGATAATCGGCAACGACCCACGGGAGAATTGACTTTAACAAGGAGACGTACTGGCAATTTAGCACCAATTTATTTAGCGTTTGTGACACCTAAACAATAACTTCATGTCAGCTACATGATAAATTCATGAATACTGATTCAGTCCTCATGTCAGCTTTCATTAGCCGCGCGTGCGAGCTCGCTATCACTTCTGGTATGAAGCTGTGAAAAAAATGCATTTGCACAACGTACAATTGTCGTGGAGAAAAAAACAAGATAAATGTTTTGCTTTTAGTGATGTCATGCCTGTGAATGTATCTGCAACTCAGATGCATTTAAACATTCTTGGCACTTAAGAGTTCTTTATTGGACGTGAGACGTATGAATTTGATCATCCATTTGTTCAAATGTGGGGGAAAAAGGCAGCTTATCACAACTGATACTTGCATTTTGCTCCACCAGTGTCCTTTTTCATGGCCTCTTCCAGTGGAATTGACACTCTCAAGTGTTGATGTTGCTTTGCTGAAGGAAGCAGCAGGATGAATATGGAGCTTTACAGGATTATTCAGTGTGATCTGATTTCACCAAATGCAATAAAAAAAAATTGGACCACATTTCATTATTCAGCAGAACAACTCTCCCAAACACAGAGCCAAAGCAAACAGAAAGCTTTTCATGGAGAAGAGGTGGGATATTCTGGCCAAGTCATTCACATGATCTGACTGAGCTGCATTCCAAGTGAAAACCAAAGTAAATGAGCTAAGAGTGACTCGGAGCGCATCTTCAGGGAGAATACAAGCATCCGCTGGTTTCTGTGGGTAAAATGTTTAATGAAGTCAATGACTGAAAAGCAATGTTCTGGGAACAGATTTTATTAAATGCCTAAATTTCGAGTAGATTTAGATCTGAAACATCTGGGAAATGTAGCCTTTCTAAACAAACACCGCTCAAATTAAAGCTAAAGTTTGGAGCTTTCATCTAGTATCCAAGATTTGGCATTAAGAAAAAAAAAAACAGCTCAACAGTTGACATACTTACACTCTGGACTGTATCTTCAAAGCAAGATGCTATATAAAAAAATAATATATATAATTCAATCACAACAGCTGGCTCAAAGTGCTTTATATTGTAAGGTAAAGATCCTACAATAGCAGAGAGAAAGCCCTATCAGACAATCTCCTATAAACAAGCATTTGGCAGCAGTGGGAAGGAAAAACTCCCTTTTAACAGGAAGAAACCTCAGCAGGTAGGGGCGGCCTACATATATCTGAATAACAGGGAGGTTTCAGGGTCACCTGGTCCAGCCCTAACTATAAGTTTTATCAAAAAGGAAAGTTTTAAGCCTAATCCTAAAAGTAGGGACAGCGTCTGTCTCCTGAATCCAAACTGGGAGCTGGTTCCAAAGAGGAGTGGCCTAAAAGCTAAAGGCTCTGCCTCCCAGTTTTTAAACAAAACAACTCAGTAAAGTTGCTCCACATCATCGCCTCTGTTTGGTTTCCTGCGTGTGAACTGAGTTACGTTTGAACCATCGATTTCTTTTTTCACTCAATAATGTGACTGAGTGTCCCTTGAATTTCCCTTGATATTGTCTTGCTTATTTGCTCTTCCATTCAACTCCACTTGAACATCATTTCCCAAATAACACGCACAAAACGCACTGATCCTCATCCTTACTTAAACCCCTCTCACATTAATCATCAGTTCATCGGATCACTTGTCTTTGTGTTTGCCTCTCACGACAGATGAGAGTCACCTCCAAATAACGTCTTCATCGCACAAGTGCCGAGCGCAGAAAGCCTCACAGTTACCCGTTTCTTTAACCAATGTCACCATCTGACAGCCTTTCAAAGTCAAACGTAGCGTCTGCTTCAATAATTGAAGCTGTTTGTATTTCAAATAGAATATTTCATTTACAAAGAAGAAGAAGAAGTCATATGTAGAGCAATACCGCTGGATAGACAGCTTTACATTAATGATAGAAAAGAGTTACTGCAGCAGGCGCACCCCCCACCTTTGAAACTGATTATATTTTATGATTAAAAGAATAAAACTAACTGAATAACCCTGAAAAACTCCAGTTTTTATTGACATTTTTTTTAACCACTGTGGATTTTGGCTTGCAAACAACACGGGCGATTCTGTTATTGTTGTATTCTTTAGATCAAAGGAGGCTTTAATAAGGCCATTATAAATACATCTGAAAATTCACTCTGATATTCAGCAAACAAATCAATACAGGATGTGCACCATTCATTGGTCTTTTATTGCAGCACTGTAGGCCGTCTCTGAGGTACCACAGAATAATGAAGAAAAACCACGCAGGGCTTCTGTGCCCCCGCTGTGTTCAAAGTCAGTCATATCCATACTTTATAATTGAAATAAAGGTAATTTCTCCATCCATTTGAGCTGCGCCTTGCATTCTTCTGGTGTTGAATAAAATAAACATGCAATCATCAGGTGGCGTTTCTTAAAGAATAAAGAGACAATTTGTGGTCATTTCATTAGACAGTGGCAGGCTTCGCTGTCCCTCCGTGCTGCTGAACCCAGAGGTGAAGCTGCCCTGGACTCACTCATAACTGACTGGCTGACATTTCAGCCATGAAACTGTGAATCAGCATGATACACCGTATTGATCTCTTTTACTACCAGTACATTTATTTGAAGCCATGGCTCAGGTGGTGCTTGACCAGCACTTTGAGTCCTGGGTGCCTCCACCTGCCGATGTGCCCTCCAGAGTGACCCTGGACCCCAACTTTCTCGTCGACGAAAGCTTAGCTACAGTTAGAAACGGTAATATATTGGTGCAGACCAACACCATATCCTCATCATTTATTAAACAGCCATAGCAAAGCATGTCCCCTAACCTGTAACCTCTGTTACTACTGAAGCACGATGATGGCTGATCTGGCCTCAATGCCCCAGTCCCTCACCACACTTTATTCCTTTGCAATATTGATGAGCTTGTAGCCCCCTTAGTATAGGAGCATGGCCTAAAAGCCCCCTCTCCTGGACCCGAGACCAGTGTAAGAGGGAAGGTGAGTCCTGTGGGCACCATGGGTATCTGTGGGTTATAGTCGGCGGTAAGAAGAAGGAGAAAAATGTGAAACAAGCTTGATATTCCATGAACACCTGCATAAAAACAGCAGGATGGCAGTTTGTTGGCATGAGACTAGAATCCGTTTGTTAAATTTGATCAATGGAACTCAAACATGGAGACATGGAAACCAGAAGCTCTTTCTTTATTATTCCTGATATATTATGAAACTTCATTTGTAATTTTGAATAAATAAGATGAAGTATTTGTCATTTCTTGTGTCGGTCATGGATCAAATTGACTTACACAACTTGAAATTACTCCCCTTTGTTTTGCTTCCAGTCTCAGTTCCTGCTTTCTGTGATTACCCGTTCAACCCCTCACTACGTTTAATACACTTTTCTCAGACAGGCATGAACATTTTCACACTTTTCTCTCTTTTTAAACACTCTCAAAGTTCAAACCTTCGTAGAAAAATAAATATGGAATGAAACCAAAGATCAAACCCTGTTTTCAGGTCCAGAACATGGAAATAGAGCAGCTGCCAGAGAATTCAACATTAATGAATCAATGGTACGGAAGTAGAGGAAACAAGAAGAATGAGCTGAGTAAAGTTTGACTTATCAGACTGTTTTGTTTCGCTTAATGCGCCTTATAATCCAGAAAATATGGTAATTTATAACCGTCCTTTAGCATGTCCAGAAGCAGTGTTGGGCAAGTTACTTTGAAAAAGTAATTAATTATAGTTACTAGTTACTTCTTCAAAAAAGTAACTGAGTTAGTAACTGAGTTACAATATTCTAAAAGTAATTAATTACTTGAAAAGTAACTATTGCGTTACTTTAAAAAAAATGTTTAACCCTCTGGGGTCCAGGGTATAATTGGCCATTTTTAACTACTTTTGATGTTTCCTCCACATTTTACCTTTAAAACGCTTTACTTTGCCTTGTTTGGTATCATCCTTTTCAGCACAACCTCACGTGTCTGAATTTACAGTTATGTTTTCATTTTGACATACTGTAATAACACAATTGATCTAAAATCAGACAAAAAACATAAAATCAGAGTAGAAAAAGTTATATTTTTACTGTAACAACCACAAACATGTTTAATGAATCATATTTCATAACTTTAAATGCAAATATAAATGGTCAATTTTAAAATCATACGCACAAGTTTTGCAAACAACAAAGTTATTTGCAGCCATTTACCTTTTACCCTTTTTTAAATAACCATTTCAAACTATTTAAAGAACAATCAGCTGTTCTGCATTCAATAAGATGCCACACAAATTATTTGTGCCACTCCAAAAAAAAAATTTGCACCCTTTGGGTGCTACTGCAGATGTCTTTTTGATGGTGCAAAAGGTTTTGTCGACATTGTTGTGTTTGTTGGGGAGTAAACCTACAAACATACAGTACAGGACTCCAGAGTCACACTGCTAGTGATCGAAGATTTATGTGAATTTGACAAGCTGGATGCATTCTGTACTGTACAGGAGACACGGCACAGAGGAGATTGATTGACAATGGTCTACAGCCGATCGGGACGCAGAGCACAATGCGCTGTAAGAAAAAAACAGCATGCAAAATTGCAAAGAAAAACATCAGAAACAGCGAGGCTGCGAAAGGTGAACCGCATTATAGTGAGGGACTACTGTACACACTCCTGCATCCTCTCTGATACCTCCCAGACTGTCTTGTGGTCAAGCTTTCCAGCAGCTTCTAGTAATCCTAACAGACTACCTTCTCTGCACTTTTTGGACATTGCCCTTTGCTGCGGTTCTTTTCTACCCTAACTGATCAGCAGTTAATATCATTTTGGCTCCCTGGATTTTCATTTTGGACTTTACTCTGGCTAATCTTGTCTCTGGTTACACCAACCCCCCTACAGACCACCATCACATATAGGAGGCCGTAGCTGCTATGATGATGATTTTATTCCCATCAACTGATGACAGCAACATAACACTCCAACCAAATGAAAGGCCTTCCTCTAAAGTACAGTCTTAGACTTAAAGTAGATCCAGGTTTGTGTGTCATTTATCTGGGGAAGGTAGCCATCTGCTGGACTATGTTCTGCTGAGAATCACTGAACCCTTCATGTAGATGAGTCTTTCATTCATATCACCTGCCTAACTATTGTTGCAGACATCTTTACATGCCTCCTTGGCATGTAGAGCTGTGCGTGTCCTCTTTCAGTGGGATAATGTGGCCTCTTACATGTAGTTGTTTTGGGAATCTAACACAAGTTCAGTCTGTATTGCAGTCAAGCTTTCCAGAAAGTTCTTGTGACCATGCCAACATGGTCACCAACCTTATTTTCTTAACTTCCTATTTGATGTGGGGTCACAGTGGGGCTGGAGTCTATCCCAGCTGTCATATTGTGAAGAGATAGCCAGGCTATTGCAGGGCTTGGGGTTTGTCATGGTCCCGAGTCTTCTATTCATTTCAATTTTATTTATACAGCTCCAAATCACAACAACAGTCAGTCAGTCACAACAACAGGAGCGTTATATTTTAAGGTAGAACCTACTTTATTATATATAGAGAAAAACCCAACAATCATATGACCCCCTATGAGCAGCACTTTGGCGACAGTGGGAAGGAAAAACTCCTTTTTAACAGGAAGAAACCTCCGGCAGAACCAGGCTCAGGGAGGGGCGGGGCCATCTGCTGCGACTGGTTGGGGCGAGACTCTGACTCGGTGTTTATGGTTTTTGAGTATTTCTATTCTTTGTTTCTGTTTATTTCTGGTTATACTTTAGTGTTTTTGAGATCTTAGGTTTTGCCTTGTGTCTCCTGTGTGTTCCACGTGTCACGTCGAGTTAAGTTGTGTTTTCTTGTCTACGTTTGTGTCGCTCCCCAGTCAGTTGTGTCTCGATGTTGCAGTTTGTCACTCTGGTCTCTGTGCTCCATGTTTGCTCTGTTTTTCCTGTCAGCCGTATCCCCTTGTCAAATCTGCGTCTCTGTGTTTTGCTTCCTGTTTTACTTTGACAGTCTGTGTCCTATGTCAGTGTATTCTGCTTTATTTCCTTTGTCTCGTTATGTCAGATTAGCCCCAGCTATGCCTCCCTCCTGTTTTCCATTCCCTCGTTATCCCCTGGTGTATTTAAGCCCTGTGTTTTCCTCTGTCCGTTATTGTGTCGTACCATTACAATGCTGTGTTTCCTGCTGTTTCCTACTGTTCCTGTGTGTTTTCTTGTTTCTAGTTTATTTTTTGTATTTGAAGTGAGTTATTTACAGCCAAAAGAAAGCTGCCTCTTTTAGTTCACCCTTTCTTTTATAAGTCCAGCGTTTGGGTCCTACATCCTGCCTGCCACACAGCAAATCCATGACAAGGCTAACAAACAACCATTCACCCTCACTCCCAGTTTCAGATCTCCAACTCACCCAACATGCATGTATTTGATCTGTGAAAAGAAGCAGACCCAGAGAAAACATTTTCATGTACAGGGACAACCTGCAAACTTCACAAAGAAAGGCCCCAGCCGGCAGATCCAGCCATTGCTAACTGCTGCACCACCGTGCCCTGCCAACCTGCAAGACTCAAAAGGATCTGCTGCTAATGTCTTTGTGCTTGATACCACACCTTCAAAAGTTTTGTTATCTCTGTGGGTCAGAGCTGAGCTAAAGGATCACGGTGTGGTTTTAATGATGCATTTTGTTAATGTTAAAAATCATTCATTCCTACTTAAATCTTTTGTGGGGTAGAGTTAGGTCAGTGGATAGTTCCTGGATAAGTACAGATTTGGATACACATTAATATTATATAAAAGGAAACAGAACTTGATGGCTATAATGAAACTAAGCGTGTCATTTAGGAGATTTATGAGTGATCTACAGATCTTTGGGCCCATACTGATAATAATCAAAGCTGCGCTGTGATCCTGTTTGCAAGTTTTAAAGTGTATTATTTCAGCTATATTATATTAATATCAATAACAGCATTCACCCAGACACATTTTTTCTGTAGTATGTCTGAATCCTTACACTCCACAACCCCAGACAACACTGATTACAGTATCAGCTTCCTCCCTAACCTACAGCACATGACCGCTACACTCCTCACCTCACTATTGTGCGCTGCAGTGTATAATAAACCTTGTTTGAAGTACATTAACCTGCCTCACAACAATGGTAATGTGCACCCTGAGGGGGATACAGGCGTTATTGACTTCCTGGTCCTGGAATGTTTTTCTCCTCACTGTTAACTGAATTCACTTTTAGTTTGCAGGCACGTGCGTGTGAAGTGGATGTATGAAGGATATATCCCATTCTTTAAATGTATCAGCAAGGCTTGGCCGCTGATTGCAGTTAGGCCTGGAGTACATTCGGGCCTATGAGGCGTTAGATAGCTGCAGTCCTCCAGCTTGAAAAACTTCCTGCTTGAATAAACTGATGTTTACAAAAAAGGAATTTAATTTTATTGTCAAAATGTTACAAATATCAATCAACTTCAGTGGAATCTCAGAAAAGTCCAAATTTCAGTGGCTGAGAGGGAACAAAATGTTTTGATTCTGCTAATCAGCTGAGGATTTATGTTGTATTCACAGTGGCACCGTTTTACACAGCGTGAGTTATGTAAAATCAATGATACTGCATTGATCAAACTTTCTAGCCTTTACAAATCAATTTCAATTGTCCAAGAGGGAGTAGGGTTACGAGCCGAAGCTCCTTCTGCACAGGCGCTATCTCCAGCATGTTACACTTGTTAGTTGGATGATTTTGTACTTGATTGAGCTAAAAAATAAATAAAATAAAATCAGCAGATGGACATGCAGCTATTGAAAGCACAGGTAGATTTGTAAAAATAAGCCTCCTGTCTGAGTGCTGTGATATATACTGGAGATATAGACATATTAGACATTTTTGTATAATGACTCTTCTTTGTGATTTGTGAAATAAACTAAAACTGTACAAATCTAATTACTAAATTTAAGCTTTATATCACCTCTATGAGCAGCATGTTAGCACAGGCTGGTTGGATGCTTAGACACAGATGTTTCCACTGCCGACTAATTATTCCACTGCTCGGACTGAAGGACGCTCCAGCTACGTGAGGCCAGCGGACTCCATGAACAGCAAGAATGACGAAGGTGTGACTTGACAGGTGCAGCAGGGTCAACAAGACGGCAGGCCGCGCAAACGCACGCCGCTCTCACCGAGCACGTTAAGTGGAAACACCTGAGTTACTTCGGAAGATCTCGAGAGTTCAAAATGGAACCAACATATCGAATAAAAACAAACAAAGCGTGGCAGGAAAAGTTGATAATTAACATCATGATATAATCCTATAAAATTTTAAGTCAGCTCACAAGCATCCAGAATTACTTTAACCTACATCTTTTTCTCATTTCAAAATGTCTACAGCTTGTGTTTTCTATTATAAAACGTCTATTTTTCCTTTTTTATCTCATGCCAATTTTGCCTCTTAATCAAGACAAGCTGGGCACGGCCAGGTGTGTGATTAGCTGGTGTTCTGAGTGAATGAGGCGTTATTTGTGCAGCATGAGGTCACGGACTGGTTGTCCTCCAGGAGACAGGAATCTCTTGTCTTCTCTACGGTAGTTGCTCAGCACTAAACAGCAAACAGCTTCAGAAAACTCGCTTATTGTCCGAGTTTCATTTGCTGTTGTGTTACGCACAAAAACTGTTTTGTTAGGATAAAAAAAGACATGGTTTAGGTCAGAAAATACATGTTCACAAGCCTCTATTTTGAAAAATAGCACAAAGGGATCCTGCCCAAGTGAACTGGCAGCGAGACTGCCCCCAGTTTGCACGTGGCTGTTGTTGCAGATGTGGTATAGGTATTTAAAAATGATCTGCACACCATTAATCGTGAGGATTTGAGACGATTTCTCCTTTGGGGTGATGCAGTTCACGATACTGAATTCTGATTTGGCTCTAACGGGGATGGTGAGTATCCGGTCGTTAAGTCTGACGTCACTAGCCGTGTCTGGGCCTAAACTCCGCTGCAGGTCCATATATCAAACGATCACTATGGCATTACTGAGAGTTGAAAAACTGTCTAAAGTCTTTCATCTTTAATAAAATGATCAGCGTTCTGCTCTACCAGGTGTAACAATTGAGTTTAACATCCAGGCATCCATGAAAACGGAATTTATGACATTTAACGGAGTTAGAAGTTAGCAGGAAGTTAGCTCGCTAGCTTCTATCTAAATACAATATAGCATGTCCTGACTGCGGGGTTTTGGAAACAAATTAAAACATACAGCTCTGTTATCACTTCCAACATAAATGAAGACAGAAAACTAAACAGCAGTGACATTTGTAGGGTTACTGAAGTTTGGCTAGTTGGTATATAACGATGTGCTACGTGACCGCTAGCGACACAGCTATGTTAGCATAATATAAACAAGCTAACTTTTTTCCCACTCGATAAAAGTTACCGTGAGTGTTCTCGGTGGTCAGGAACAAATGTAATTGCATGGCAGGATGCTGTAAAAGGACCAAACTTCAGCCAGGAGAACAACTGAGATAATCCATCCACAATACGAGGTTAGTCATTCATATACTGCTGCATGGGCTGGGCTGTAGTTACATCCTAAGGTTTTAAAAACTGAGCTTAAATAAATGATTAGCGGTAATAAAAGCCGAGGGAGGTCAACAGTGATCACTGACTGTTTTAGGAGCTTTTTGAGATTAAATAGAAGAAAATACAAAACATTAAACATGTTAACAACACAAAAGCCATATTAAACGCAGACTACTTTAGGCCCGGAAGTAGGATTCGTCACGTCATCACTTAACAACCGGATTGTGGTTACAAAGAAACTCTGTTTATGGCTCACTTAGAAACCACTAAGAGAAACCTTTTAAGCTACCGAAGTTGAACTTTTCTCTCCAAAAGTCAACTGCTACCCATATTTTCTTCGTTTGGGTTCGGACTCTATTATCACCGTTTTATCATCTGTCTGTCTGTGCTTTTCACAGTCCAGAGCCATTCACTGCACGCTCCTACTGTGCAGACACAAACCGTAGCCTTTATAAAGTCATCGGCATTACATCACGTTAGAGTCAAGCTGTTATGTTCATCATCATTCTTGTCATCGTCCTTTTCTCTTTGATTTTTGGATGTCATTTAAATAAAAACCAAAAACCACTGTCTTTTTTCCCCAGATGTTTGAAAATTAATTCCAAAAGCTCTTTGTGGAGTGATATCATTTCTAACAGCTTCAGCAGATCTTTCCTTGAAGCAAATAATCCAAATCTGCACAACATTTGGTTAATGTTTTTTCCCCTTCTGATGGTTGTCTTCACTTATTTTCACTATTTCTATGGGTTTCAAGTCACCTTAAGGATAAAAAGCACATATTTGTCCCGTTCACATCAGCATACTTTATAAAAAAACACCCTGTTGTTGTGAAAATGTCATTATGCTCTGAAAAGCATTAAAGATTCATGAACCTTCCAACAGAATGCACTGCATTTGTGGAAAAACTATGAAGTACAATGCAGCTGCGCCACTGTGGAAAGTAAACTTTTGAATCAATTCACGCTTTTAGAGCAAACACACGAGGAGACAAGCTTCTGAACAGGTTAAATCCACAGAGCTGTTTATCAAAATAAGCAGCCAGTCCAGAGTGGTCAGCCTATTGATTTTCCTGCCAAATATAATCTGTTTCACCATCATAAATCTGTGTCTGACATCTGCACAAAGCCCCATTTTAGCCAAACACTGCCAAGTAAGGCTGTTTATTCACCGATGGCCTGATAGTCTCCATGACAACGCTCACTACAATTAGACAACTGTAATCCCGCCTTCAAACATGCACACAGTTAATTATTTCAGCACAAAGTGAGAGGCGAAATGCGTAGAGGGGAGATAGAGAGGCAACTGTGGAATCCTGGCCGGCTGCTGTCACTCCTCCTCTACAGTGTGTGTGTGTGTGTGAGTGTGGGTGTGTGTATACACAGCATAGCCAGCCTTTAATGAGGACTGAACCAAAACTAAATAATAGGAAATGAAGGATGAGAATGAGAAACAAAAACAAAAGTGTACAGAGAAGTCTTTGTTTTCAGTATGCGTCTACTGAATACACAAAATACCAGAGTGTCAGTTCACACAAATCACACACACAAGAAAACATTATTAATCAACTACCTCTATCAGCCATGCAGAAAGTTTTGGTTTCATGTGTTTCATGCTTTTACCACTAACAAAGGAATGGAATTCCACTTGTGGTGCTGTGTGAAAAAATAAAAAACACCGCAGCAATCCGACAACAGCCATTTCTCTCTGGGGAACAAAACCAGGACCGGTTTCTGTGGATAATGCACAAACACACTGTTTACGATTTCTGAAAGGAAAAGTTTTCTGTCTAATTTCGGATTGTTTCAGGACAATACTGCACTGTTATTATTGTAGGTTATCATCTCATATCTTTTGAAGAATTTTTTAAAATTCTGAAGACTTAATGATTCGCCTTGTTTGAAATTTGAGCACTGCAAAGTACTATGAAGAGAACTGTGTGCCTCAGCACTGGTTGAGGTCCATCATTTGTTGGACACAGACAAGATTTTTGTAGCTTTGCATTGGCTGTTAAGAAATTACATCTGCTTTCATACAAACACCCCCATTTTCAGAAGTTCAAATGTAATTGGACAAACTGACTTTACTGCAGTTACAGCTTCCACTACAGCTGCTTTAATATAAAATGTTAATATAACATAAAGCAGTTTTTAAACATGTTGTTTTTCTGCTGCAAAGTCGCATATATTAACATTTGAGTCTGTGGGAACCGATTCACTGCTAGAACTACCCCCAAGTGGCCATTTGAGGAACTGCAGTTTTTGGCACTTAATTCTTCATTTTTGATTGGATGTCAGTGATAATTGTTCCATCAAAAACTGACAGGAAGGTTGTAAGAGTGTAATTTTACAAAGCTAACAAATGAAATATGAGATAAATGTTAATGAATGATTAAGACTGTAATAATTCGGTAATAATATCTCTTCCAGCAGTTTGTTAATATTAGCTAATATTGAGAAATTCCCATAATTCTTATCACAAGCCTGCTGAGGATTTCTATCAGCACTGTAGTGCCCCTTTCATGACTTTCAAGCATGTTAGAAAGTGGAAAACTAGAAAACAACAACATTATTGTTTCTGTCTGCTGTTGATAGAACAGTTGATGAGTGAGAGAAAATCCAATGCAATCCATTAATATTTGTGAATTGGAGAACAGCAGAACATTAAATTTCAAATGTTTCATTTATTTATTATTCGTATTATTCGTATTATTTAGTATTCGTAGCTTTTGATGTGTGGACTGCTGACTGTTGCTAATTCTGAGGATATATGCTTGGTAGCTAAAGTTTTAGTAGGAATTCAGGAATTTTTTTAAACACAGAAGAACTCTCATTTTGCTTTTACACAGTTTATTACATTTAAAAGTAATGAAACAGTGTTCACCTTTGTACATGCAGCAGGTGAACATGGTCGGTTGGTAACGTCACTTAAAAAAAAAACCACTCAAGACAAGAATTTATATTAATAATGGCCGTCTGTAAAGCGTTGTCCTTATTTAAAAAATATTTTATCAACATATCTGGTGTGATATTTCTGCTATTTTTTAACCTTAATATACTGCTTCAGCTGTAGTATCCCAAAGCACTTTGAAATCCTTACACACTATTCTTTCAATACGTACTTTATATTTATATGGAAAACCAGTAAGGAAAGAGGCATTTTACTGGGATTTGATCATTTTGTTTACATTACACCAGTCTATGAATATAAAAAATTACTTGTAGCTTGGTTAAGCATTTGAAATGATGAATTAACGTTCATCATTGTGGTCTGTTCTGTCAGCCTGTGTTTTCTCAGTTGTTACCCGTGCATGCACTCCTGTTTTTCCACAGGATGCAGCGCCACATGCTTTCTTTCTTCTCCAACTTACTTCAAATGTTGACTCAGACAGACACCCCGTATTCCCCGGAAGCCCTCAACAAGCACCATTTTCTCCCGCTCGTACCGTGTTAACAGAAAAAACTCATTTGCCATGTATTGTTAAAATTTTTATTAATAGCAATTTATGTCACTCAGACAGGGCCTCTGCAGAGAAAGAAAACATTTGGGCCTTGTACGAATCTATCACTCAAGTTGTCAAAAAAATTTGTTCTCATGCAATATAAATAGGCCTCGAGTCTTTGGGTAGAGAGGTGGGATCTGTTTCTGTGAGGGCGATGGGCTGGCTGTTTAGAGACTCCCCGTAAAACAGGTCATGCTGTTCACATCATGAAGCCTCAATCACAAACAAATGTTTTATTTAAAGGGCCAAAACGTTGTTTACTCCAGTCTGCTTACACTCCTTCCCGTCTCTTCCTCTCCCGCCTGGGTGCGCTCTGTGTGTTCAGCACATTTGAATGCTGGAAGCATACTAAGAGGAAACAAAAACACTCCTGACAGGAAGCTCTACCCTGTCATGTAAAGGAACAAATAGGTGGGCATGTAGCTAAGCGAACAAATTGCACCGACGCAGTTTACTAAATGAAGTATTCAGGGAGTACAAATGTGTTAACCGTTGCAGAACTCGGGATTGCTGTAAATAACCTCGGCAGCACATGTTTGCTGAGTGGACAATGCGAGTAAAGTACAAGAGAAGTATCTACTTCGGCTGCATTTGGGATACGGGATGTTAATGAGGCTGCAGCCTGTTGGACTGTCAACGTTTGTCGGGTTATTGTGAGCATGGTGAAAAAATATGCCTCGTCACAATCCTGCCTCTTGTCCTATTGACAACATCTTTGACCAAAAGCCAATTTTATTGACGAATCTGTTCAGGAGGCGTCTGCTGCCAGTGTTAAACTATTCATATGGTTCCATAATTCATCAGCGTTGCTGTCTCTGAAAAGAGACTTGCACTTGCAGACTTTGGGCAACATATATGGTTTAAAAGCAATGCTACTGCATTTAGATATATTATTTTAAAGAATGTATTTTGTATTTGATCGAATCCACACAGGGTCAAAAGTATACATACAGGCTCAGGTTTATGCATACACTTCCACTAATATTTGGTTAAATGTCCCTTAAGAAGTTTCCCCTCAACCAGATGCTTTTGGTATTAGCTTGGTTCTGGCGTCATTCTGTCTGGATATCTGACCAATCTAATTCACAGAGTTGTAGTATACATTTAAATTGATTGGTTTCCTGGCATGGATCCAGTTTTAAAGCCAAAACTTTCAAGACTGAGGTCAGGGCTTTGGGAATGCCATTCCAGAACCTAATGTCAGCCTGCTTTAAGAACCAGAACCAGTTTGGATGTGTGTTTGGGATTATCGTCCTACTGAAACAGTTTTTAGGTTAGTAAGCTTCACATTTACTCCTCCAAACATGCTCAGCTCTTTGTCTGGCCATAAAACATGTTGGTAACTGCAAATTTAAGCATGCTTGAAGGTGTTAACCCTAGAGAAGGGGCTTCTTCCTTGATTGGCACCCTCTTGGTCAGTGATGAGGTAAAACTGGCTTCACTGGCTACGTGATGCTCCAACAGCTTCCAGTCCATGGCAAGTTTGAGCCTTGGTGGTTCCTGGGTTGTTCCTGAACATCCTAACCAATTTCCTCTCATCTGAACATGAGAGTTTGGGTCTTCTATGGACTTTGGAAGTTGAGGGCTTTAGTCAGTCATAAGCACTGACTGACTACAAGTTAATAGGCCTCGCCAAGTGAAAGGACATTGTACTTATTAAAATGTTTAACACTTTGTATGTATATATTTGAGCTTGTATGTAGACCTTTAACAATGTGTGGATTAGTGTGAATTCAAACTTGGGCACGCAGTTCTTGTTGTTTTAAAGTCATTAAAGATGAATGCTGTACGATCATTCCACCCAGGAAAAAGAGAAATTCAAAGCCCAAATGACCATGATATTCAAGCCCACGACACGTGGCTGTAGACTTCTCATTGCAGTTGTATATATATCGCTCTCATAGCAGTCATTTAAAATACAGCTACTAGCATGAAGAGCCTCTTACCAGGCAACCAAAAAAGGACTAGTAGGTAATAATGTCAAGCACTTACCTGCCAGAACATTATGTCATTTTTACAGCTACAATTTGGACAAAGCCAAATTAGCTGTTTGTCTAAGTGAAGCTAAAACAGTTAAGCTAATCCTTAAATGAAATTTTTGGTAAGCTATGGGCTAGACTCTTGAATTAGCATCTAGGGGCAGGAGCTTTTGGGGGCTTCACCAACCTGTTGTGACTCCCAAGTTGTTACATACTGATTCTCTGTCAGAAGTCATAGGCTTCAACTTGTAAGACACTGTAGGTATATATGGTTAAAAGTTATAATTGAACTCAAAACCATGATGTTTCCCAGAATGAACTTCCATCCTCAGTCTCACCTGTGATCTATTTCTGCCATTTGTAAGTTTTTGTCAACGTGACGGTCAGCACCACAGCAGAGAGAGCCAAGACTGTACACGTGCTTATGTTCCACTTTACTTTGATGACATTCGCTTCAAATTCGCTTTCAAACACAAAATCTTCCCATCTTCAGCAAGCGACATGCTACTCAGAAGCACATTAGAAGCGAGTGTTTCATTAGTGCGGCTGTTGTTGTTGTTCACACTGGAAGGCTGCTGTTTTGCATATGATGAGATGATTGTGTGTGAGGGAACGAGTGGTGCTTAATGTGGTGGACAGTGATCAGTGGCGGCCCCTCCCCCACCCTCCTCACACCCCCTCTCAGGACCGCAGGCCATCTCATTTAACAACCCCCCCACACACACACATTTTTTGGACAGATCGCTGCAGCTCTACAGTAAATGTGTCCTGCCTGCAACACTCACCCAACGCACAGGAGCATGTGTGCTACTGAGGAGTAACTAGTGAGGACTAACAGGTTAAAACATCTAAAAAAAATTAAAAAAAATTGTTGTTTTTTGCTTATTTTGTTTGTTTGTTTGGATCCCCGTCAGCTTCCGCTGCAGCAGTTGCTAGTCGTCCTGGGGGTTATTCTCATGACTAATTCATGAGATGCTGAATTATGGCTGACAAACAAGAGAAATTTAAATATGACAAGCAATAAGCCATAAAGGTTTGTACTTCAGTGCAAACTGCAGAATGATTGGGGGAAAGACAGGAAGCCTTCGGTTCTTTGGCGCCATGTGAAAATCTGACAACAGCAAGTGACCACGTCAAATACAGCTATACACTCTGTTCCTTGAGGCTTTTGATGTGTTTGTTTTCCCCCCCTCATCACCACCACCGCCACCCTGCCCCCACTCTAACAGAGAAAATATGTGTTCATAGCTGCAGGCCAGCAAGATGGAGTGAAAGCGACTGAAGGGGTGGGAGGGTGAAAACCCAGGCAGGGGTGCCATTCTGCTGGCCAGAGTCTGGCTCTTCACATGTCCTCCTCCAGCACTCACAGCAGCACCACACAGTGAGACAAAAGGTGAAGGGTAGGCAGGTCATCTCACACACACACACACGCACAACACTTTGCTGCGGAGGAAAAAAACCCACCTTTTTTCTCCATCTCCCTCTTCATCTGCCTCTCTCCTCACTTCAACCCCATTCACCGGCAGCAGCGCCAAACCAACCTGCGTTCACTCTCGAGCAAACGACGTGAAGGTTAACGGGCCTCTTATCCCGCCTGAAACAACAACAAAAGAAACGTGGAGTGATAGTGGCGCTTTTGAATAGTTCAAAAGATGTCGGCGTGCATAAACCCCATGTCTGTCTTGATCACAAAGGAGGGTGACATGGGGGAAAATAGCACTTCAAATGATGCAACAAGACAGTGGCGACAATTTGCGGGGAGTTGCTGCAAACTGTGATCACATGTGTGAAACAAAGACCCCTTGACATTTGAAATAGATGGTTTGTTTGAGCTAAGATCAATGCTGTTGGCGAAGAAGAAAGAGGATACAACACTAAAGATTTCTCTTTTTACTGTTTTTTTTTAAACAACTTCTTTCTGCCTGTTATGTACCTGCTAAGCAAACACAGCTTAACTGGATTTTCTTCCTATTACACTTCTTATTCTGCAAGCAGTTCCTCTACAGGCTTTGAGCAGAGCTTCTCTCGGGGCACGAAACATCAGCATTATTGTTTGACTTCCTTTCCTCCCATTTTCCACGATTTCAAAGGAGTTGTGTTTATATGATGGATCTACACTATTGACTGAATAATTTCTATATAGCGTGAATATGCAAATATCTTCTCAAACGGTAGAAAATACATATCCTACGTGCAATTATGTAAATTGTCTTTGGTTATTCATTCAGTTATTCACACTTGTATTCGCTCATGCATTCATTTGCTATATTAGGGGCTGGCAGTGATGCCCTGAAAACGGCAGGCTCTCTCCGCAGGCTCTGTGGACAGACAATAGGCAGGGAGAAAATCCCCCTCTCCAGAGTTGTGCTGCAAGTTGACCCGCTCATGGCACGCAACGCCATATGGAGAGCGATTGCTTTGAAGAGGCCTGCACGGCCCTGCTCGCCGATACACGACGAGGAGCGCACGCGCGTTCCTGCGCACGAGTACGCACCCTTGACCTCACGCACACGTGTGCGCTACAGTTCCACTTTCTTGTCTCCTGCTGAAAGTCGCTGTTGCTCTGCTGCGAATGCAGTCTTATGTTTCGGATCTTTTCAGGAAACAAATGGCACTCTGAATCAAAAGTGTCATCAAATCTCTGCTGCTTAGCAAGAAGAGAAATTAGGTTTTGACAAGCAATATTGGACAATGAGGAAAGCAATTTTCTGATGCGGTGAAAGATGGAGGAAAGACATGCAACTCCAAAGCAGATCAAAACAAAGTTTAACCGTCGAACGGTTCTGTTTCCTGCACGAGGAACAAGTAAACTCATAAATATGCTTTCTGGGCCCGCATGGGTGGGTCATTGAAAGGATTGATTTCCACGAGGACTGACGTGAAAAATGTACGCATAATGTTCACGACACATGGTTCTGATCAGACTTTTGACCTCCACGTAACCTGCAATCACTAATATGGAGCTTGCTTCCATATGGGGAATGAGTGCAGTATTAAAGGTGACATGCAAAGAAAGAAGGCGAGCTTAGAAAAATAAAGCGCTGAACTGTACTGTGTCATAACTGGCCAGTCACACTGCGATATTTCCATTCCTGAATAGCTTCACTGTATAATGTAATGCACGCTCTGGTGCTGATATTGTGAGTGTGTGTGCATGTGTGTGCCTTAAGAGGGTTATTTTGCCATTTCTCCCACCTCTACCCTTCTCTCCTGTATCCACTTTAATTCATTAAAACTCGTGCATTAAGGTGGTATTGATTAGTAAAAGCATGAAAAGCAAAGGGGCATACGTAAGCGTCTTGACTAATATAGCAAAGCCTGTGCTTACCAGCTCTAAAAACCATGGAACAAAACAAAGCCCACAAAGTGGTAGTGCTGTAGTGCAGCACTACACAGCATACACTGAGGCAACAGTCTAGTATAAAGCATTGCTGGAGGGTGAGAGCACGTCCCGTTGCGATACCCAGGGTGACTTAGAGATATGTTGAGCAGAGGAACAAAGAACAGGAAGGAAATGCAGACGGCACACGGAGCAAGGAAAACATTTTCAAACACGACAGCAAAACACAGCCTCCAACAGTCGTCTGGATTTACAGAAGAAGTTGATGAGTTCAGCTTGTTATTGGTCACCCGGTTTCATCCCTGGGTGCAGCATGTCTCATATGGGAAAACATTACAATGTTTCATTTGTAAAAGGAAGAAAGTCCATGTTACGCATTAGTTACACATACATCCTCTTCATATAAAACCACTGTTGGAGATCAGTATCTATCACATCTGAAACCATTTTTTAATAAGGTAAACACTCTGTCAGCTGGTAATTTGGTAAACTAAAAAAAGTAGAACTCAATGGCGCCTAAGTCATTTTAAAGAGCATACTACCAAATCATATATTGACATCCACAATGTCAGAAAAGAAAGTACTGTTTTGTATCTTTATTGGTACTCTCTATGGCAGCGGTCCCCAACCTTTTTTGCGCCACGGACCGCTTTGTGCCCGACAATATTTTCACAGACCGGCCTTTAAGGTGTCGCGGATAAATACAACAAAATAAAACTAGTACCGGTACCGAAAAAAAGAAGATTTATTCATAACAAATGTGAAAAGACCTAGGAAAATCGAGTTAATGAAAAAAAAAAAAACGATAACAAAATAACGCTAAAAACCGATAAAACCCCTGAAAACCAAACATTTCACACCCGAGTCTCAACTCTCGCAGATGTAGTGCAGCAGTGTTAACTTAGTGTGATACAAGATTAAAAGTGTGTTTTATTCATAAGATATTAGCACATTGTAAATGTGATGCACACAGAGATTTCTCCAGATTCTCAGAATCTTTGGACACGATTATGTTCTGTAGATGATCCTTCATGATTCATTTAGAGATTTAACACTGACCAACGTTATTTTGAAACTGGTCACAGTTTGTACACGAAGATTTTTGCAGACTGGTAAAGCTCTTTAATTCAGAGAAACTCTCTAAGGCGCTCTTTTTAAACGCAATCATGTTTCTGACCCTTTTCTAATGAACATAATTAGCAACAAAATATTCCAGCCTTTTCTTTTAAGGTATACTTACCCCTCCCAGTCCCACCTTTTTTTAGACATGGTGCTACCATCAAAATCAAAATGAGCTAATATTTTTTGTGAGACAGTAAAATTTCTCAATTTAAACATTTCATATACCGTATTTTTCGGACCATAAGGCCCACTGTCGATTTTTGAGAAAATTAAAGGATTTTAAGTGCAACTTATATTCCGAAAAATACGGTATATCTTCTATGTTCTATTGTGAATAAAATATGGGTTTATCGTTGCATTCTTTGTTTTATTTACATTTTCCACTGCAGGTCAGCTTTTTCGAAACCGCAGGTTGTAAGAGTGCAATTAATATTTTCCTAATTAGTTTTTTTATTTGTCCAACACAGAATATCTCCTGATGATCCACCTTTGAAATTCAGACGAAACATTGGAAACATGGAAAACATGGACCGTTTCATGGACGTTAATTAATATATGAATAATTTAAATACTTTAAATACTCCTCCACTATTGTGTAACAGTTTGCCAGAGACATGTAAATGATCAATAAATGTGATTTATCTCTTTCTTTAGTATCTTCCACGTATCATAAGTATTACTTCTGGAGCTCCTAAACACAAAGTGAGGGACATTTAGTGCAGGTTTAACCAGCTGATGTCAAGATCTTCAGTTTGAAGCATATTCAAACTTTTTCTTTTTCTCACATAACCTATTGACATGTTGATATCGTCCATGTCCAAATGAATGAAGCATTACTTTTTAGTTTCAGATTTCTCAAAACACACAAGGAGTGCTAGACTACTTCTAAATATCAGAGCTACACATGTTAAATATCCACATCTTTCTTCAGTTCTTCACTTTGTTTGTGTTTGTGTAAGTTACTATAGAGGGTTAAGCTAATATGAGCACAAACACTCCTTTCATTTGAAACTTGAAGCCATCTTTTGAAGAGAGCCTTTTTTTTTTGTTTTGTTTTTTCTCCCTCAATAAGTGCAAGTTGTCCCCATGAGCCACACGCAGGGCCTGAAATGCTCCACGCTCCATGTTTGGGTAAACTGCGTAACAAATTGGAGAAAAAGGCTGAAGCTGGAGAGACAGAGTAAACTCCCTCTTGGACAATAGCATGCTGTATTATTAATACAACAGCATAGGTCCCGGCATTGTAACCTGCTAAGATGGGGAAACATGCTCATCGATGATATCAAGGTGACTGAACACACACGGAGCAGCAGGCCAGCTGCTGTTCAGGCTGCACGGTGGGGTTCACGCTGCGGACTAGGTGCCTGGCTTCATAATTGGGAATTATTAAACAAGGCTCTAGCAGCGAGGTGATCACGAAATTGTATTTCCAGTCTTGAGGGATGAAAGCAAGAAGTAAAATGTTGGCGTTTGTTAGGAAGCGAGGAAAAAAAAAAATTGAAGAGTCTTGTCCTAAACCTCCCATGATTCAATTTCTTTTAAGAAACAAAGGAAATGCATTTGGACAAGCAGGGAGATGGATGATACAGACTGCTGTTGTAAATTGTACAGTGTTGTAAATTGTAATCTGGATAAATATTTCAGCAGCAACCGTACCAGCATGATGAAATGCGTGTTGAGATGTTGTCCATTTTTCTAAAAGCGAAACAAGCTAGCACAGACAAACTCAGAGTCAGCTGAGAGAAAGACCCAACGCGTGCAATGACAAACGACTCGATCGGTAACCGTGACGCTGACCGTTAGTGCACTTTTATTTTTTACTATCAACATTTATATTTATCATTCTGACTAATAAACCTGATGTTTTAAAGTCATTAAAATAAAAATCATGCATTTAAAAAACAAAACTGTATTTTTTAATGCAGCCCCATGTTTGACTACCTTTACTAATTAAATATTGTTAAAAGCCAGAAGCAAAGAGAAGGGTGTAAGGTAAGGCATACAATAAAATATCAAGATGATATGTGGTCCCTCAACAAAGTCTTTACTCATTTGTTTTATTTCCAGAAATTTCCTTGTGATGGAAATGATAATGTGAGCCATACTAGCGGGCGACATGGAATTAAAAAAACAAACAACAACAAAGAGTATTGCATAAAACTTCATTTACATGTAAAGCTGATCCTGTGCGAGTGGAAACATGAACCTCCTGCCTGGGCAGAGCTCACGTGGCTGCTGAAACAACACAAACAGTACAGAGGAGACGAGAGTGTGTTTTACACGCCGTGCATCACACGCATTTCTACTTGCAGCATAGTCGTTAATAATAAACATGTATCAAAAATGAAATAAATAAATAAATTAGAAAGGGGCCACGTGGCAAATCCCTTTCTGTCCACGTTCCAGCAAGTGGAAAATTATTCAAAAAGTGTGTTCAACCTACATATATAAGTACCTTTTACACCAATTTAAGGTGACTGTGACAGTGAAAGCATCTCAAAGTGTAGCATAAAACTGACCCTGATGTAAGTGCTTTACATTCTTAAAGCTTTGTCTTCAATGACTTTATAAACAGTTAAGTCTGGCTCAGAATAAAAACGGTCTTTGGGTGAGTATAAAGTAAAGTAAAGGCAATAAGTGTGTGTGTCACCTACCTTGATCTCTTTTGTCTCTCACCATTCGATAAACAAAAAAATCTTTTTATGCCTGATGAAAGGAAACCCCAGTTAACCAAACTGGTTGAAATAAAAACTTTCATAAACAGAAATCATTTTCCTTGAGCTTTTATGGGGTGTATCGTTGGGTTCACAGGGTGTCAATTTGTCCCTGACATATAAATATAAGAAAATTGGGTACATTCATTTTATAAAGGAGACCGTGGGATCGCACTTCAAATACAGGCATCACGGCACACGGTGGCAATATAAAAATGAGCAAATAAATAAATAAAACAACCAACAACCTTGCTGTGTTTAACTAAATATTAAGTTAAACTTTCTAAGGGGAGCAAATCAGAAAAGTGTGACAGCCGACACGCGTCTCCGAAATGAGTTCATCTCACTGGAATCATTACTTTGGAGCTGCGAGCCGAACATTTTCCTCCATTGCAGCAGTTTCAAATCACAATGCAATAATATTTTCCAGCATAATCTGAAATGATGTTGGGGGTGGGGGTGGTGGTGGAGGGGGTGGCTTGATGTGGCAAAGGAGCAGTGGATGTTAGTGATTGTCCTATATTGCTCATGCTTTCATGGATTACTTAATTATCAGCCCGTGCCGACGTTCTGCTCTGTTAATGGTAGGCAATATGGCCCTTACCTCACTTAAGGAATAAATTGCATTGCTTCATCTCTCTCCATCTTGTAACGAACACACCCTCCCACACATATAAACATCCCTTCCTTCCTCTCTTCACTGCTCACGTAGATCGTTTAAGCCGGAATGGAATAGTTACTAAAGCAAATTCCCAATGAGATCTGGCGTTTTCTCACAATAACAATTCCTTTAATTGGACACTTCTACCTATTTCCCCGCAACCTGTTTTATTCATCTTTGCAGAAATCGGGGATAAGATCCACATCGACACACGCTGGGTTTATGATTTTGAATCACGAAGAGTGAAACTTCTTAGAGAAATTGCTATTGCCTCAGTGGGAAGCATTGTTGTGAGCAGAGGTTTGGAAGATTAAAAACTATATATATCAAGTTAATCATGAACTCGGTTAGTCAGAGAGTCGTAAGGCGCGGCGTGAAGAGAGAGGCACATCTGAAGGAAGGGGACGGAGTGACAGGCGATACTGTGGGAAAGTGACATCAAGATGCGAGTGTCATTATCAGAGGACGTGGTGGCCTTTAAAATGACAAGGAAGAAACAGAAGCAGACCACCCTGCTGTAACAAAAGTACATTCTTTATATTTGCTGATGGCGCTCAGAGCGCTGTCACATCTTTCAGCGTAAAGATGTCTTTTCCCATCCTAGATGTACAGTCGGCATCAAACGTTCGTGTATGCACGCGTTCGGCAGACAGAGCGATACGTTAGCGTTCACTTGTAGGAATGCAAATTGTGAAGCCGAACACCCTCCCTCCACCTTGTAAGTAGTGGTACGAGTACTACTGTCAGCGTCAACACCTGAGAGCTGCGCAGGTAGTGTGCAGATGGTTTACGAGGCCGTGTTTAGCTGAAACCTGCTGCTCGCTGCTGCCAGATCTGAGAGCACACTAAATCAAAACAATCAGCTGGAAGACACTAAAATGCTCCGTAGATTTGAAGCTTTGGGCGTTGTGTCTCTGCGGGTTCATCACTAAAAGTGATTTCTTCCACTTTATGCACAGGCATTTGATTCATTCTTATTGTGATCAAACAGATTAAAGCAGCTCCAAGCAAATATAGAAAAGAATCACGTACAAAAAGATTCCCCCATGTGAGAGGCATATTATTTAACTTTAAAGTTTTTTTTATTACTGATGCATTTGTATATGCAGCATGCTAGTGTTGTTGGTTTAGCTTCTTTTACCTTTTTAGAATAGAATAGAATAGAATAGAATAGAATTCAACTTTATTGTCATTGCACATGCACAGCTACAGGGCAACGAAATGCAGTTTGCATCCATCCAGAAGTGCTTTAGTGATATAGATATATTACAATATATATTAGCAATAATATAGATATGTAAGTATATTACAGAAATGGGTCTATTATGGTATGTTATAATGTACACGGTATGAAGTATGTTATGAATATTCTATAACTATAAGTATGTACAGGCTGTAGTGAGTACAAGCTATGTATGGGCAACTTTATAATTTAACGGATAAAAATGTATTATATTTTGCAAAATAATGCCATACACATTATGCGTATGTGTGTAAAATCTGCAACGCTTCTACAGGTGGTAGGGTTTTATTCAGTAAAAAAAGCAAATGCTTGGTTACATCCCATCACTGGTTAATTCAGGAAATATAATATTTTAATGGACACTCACAGTGAAGGAAAATGAAAGTTGATGTTAAAGGGATAAAATATCCCCTTAGAGAATGCGCATATTTACAGTTTGTTACAGTAAAGTGTAATTACGCAGCATGCCTGTAAAGACAGCGGCGATGTGTGTCTGCAGAAGGTGGCAACGCACATGCACCTACAGCACAGCGAGAACAGTGAGAGTCTGACACCTCTCTAAACAGTCCCATCGACCTCTTTGTGAGCTGCAGTCTCAACAGGAAGTCTCCTCTGTCTTACACTTTGACTCTAGTAAGATTGCGACTCGCAGCAAGGCAGCACAAACAGGCTCCTAAACCCTCTTAATACTTGTTGTCCAGGTCCGTGTGTTTCCCCCGCGCGGGCCTGTTTGGAGTAAATATCCACACTCGGATCCTTTGCCAGAGGATTATTGAACATTAATTACATTAGCATTTTCTCTCTGACAACAAGGTAGCGTCTTATCTGTGATCTTCAAACTGCGACTGGGAACTATTGATCTGGGCCATGTTGTCATTCAGATGATAATTAGGTGCAGGTGAGGGGTCAGCCTCCAATCCGTTTGAACATCTGGATGAGAGTTCCTCAAGGACAATGGGAGCCATGGGGTGCCGCCACTCTGTCGAGCCCCACGTGTCTTCATGTGCCTAAGTCCATTATACAAATTGTCTAATTAATTCCCACATTCCAGCAGTGTGGCCCAACAATCAATGCAGACAAAAGCACTGGGAAAGAGAGCCGTGCCGGAGCCCAGTGTACAGTTACAGTCCAAGCTAGAGGGGATGCACCTGCTGCAAGCTCTCGTCCTGACCTTTTTAATAGGAGAACACACACACACACACACACACATATAGAGTTTAAATTAAGATCGTCCAGGAGAAAATGTACATCCACTTTATTTTAGCAATTATTTCACCTGTAATGGTGCAGAAACTGTATGATCAGGTATGACTGCACATATTATTTTGTGACTTTGACTCTCTTTTTTTTGACAATCTTATCTTCTTAAAGAGGGAAAACCATTAACATTAATCTGTAGAGATTCTGGGCTAACAACATACTGTGAGCGTGCCATAGCTGTAGAGGTGGTGCTATCACAGGTTACTCTTATCTATAATTAAAACTGTATTTTAAGGGACATGCAAATGGGAATATTAGCAGCCCTAACATATAACCTTCTCAGTGTGGTGGGGACAGAGTTGAAAAGAACCGTTTTACAGAGATCCCACTCCCCCCCCAAAAAAAGTAGTTCACCTATTCTTTTTTTCATAAGTAAATAAATGTAATCTCCACGGGTGCATTAAATTCTGTCGCCTCTGCATTTATGTTATCATTAATGAGATGAATAATTCCGTTTGCACACTGCAGAAGTGCTTACAGCAGAACTTTGGAAGAATCAACTGAACAAATTGTGTTAGAAATTCCTAAATGATCTTGTTCGGAGTGTTTAAGAGTGGGAAAGATCTCCTGCCTCACAGCACTGCGTACCAAGCCTTGCATGCTTGACCACTTTGAATAACAGTTTGTTAATCCACAGTTCAAAGGAAACCAGGGCAGAGCAGGACAGCATCTGTTGTTCTGGAGAATTTTTTCCCCCCGAAAGTATATATAAGCACAGGATATAAAAGAGAAAGGGTTCTTTTAGTCTGTAAATGATTATTGCCTCTAAATTATAACACAAAGAGCCCGTGGCCCTGTTAGCGAGACTGTGTGAGCAGTTGTCGCTACAGGAAACAGCTTATCGTGGTTTCTGTTAACATGTTGCAATGTAAATGAACAGCTAAACTGTACTTGATCCAAATGTGCAAATGCAAAACATAAATGTAAATCAGTGTGTGTGTGTGTGTGTGTGTGTGTGTGTGTGTGTGTGTGTGTGCGCCTGGGGCAGGATGCAGACAAACAATGCAAATATTGCCCCCTTGTGGTTCATGAGCACTCAAGGGTGTTCCAGCCAGCTGGGACAGCAGAGCCACAGTACCTGTTACAGTCAGATTACAGGAGCTTAAAATAAAGGAAGGTGCTTTCTTAACATGCAGTGGAAAGAGTGACAAGAGGTGTGTGTGTGTGGCTTTTTAGCTTTTGCATGAAAATTAAAATAAATATTTTCTTTCTGCAACCAAACCTGCATTTTAGGTTTCCCCCCCTTTTTTTTCATATCTCCACGCGTGTCCCTCTTTGCTCTTCGCTCCCTCTCTTTCTCTCATTAGAGCCGAGTAAATTTCAATGTCACTTAAAGTCACGGCTGTAATTTATTGGCTCCTTAATACTGACGGACAAAGGTCACGAGGAGCGCTGTGAGGCGTTCTATCAGGTTTATCTGTGCGGGTCATTAACCTTGACCTGGTGTAAATGCACTCCAGTCCAGGAAGGTTCCCCCCCACCCCCGTTCCACCCATTGCTACACATGCACGTTTCTCCATGCCCCCAAGAAGTTCCAGTCTGCGACAGTCACTCACTCCACTGCCCCGTTAGCTCAAGTGCTTTAAACTTGCCTTAATTGTCATATGGCAGCCAACGCAGCTTTCTTAATTGATCTGACCTTTCACAGCGCTTTCTAATTTCCAATCCCGCTTTCATTGTTCCATCTGGCACTTTTAAAGCGACATCTGGTTGACTGTACTTTTACCCGGTGATCTCTGCACAGATATTTTTAAACTTAATGTATGCTTCAACAGATGTTAGTTTTTATAGGTGAGCGAGGCGCTACGCTGCAACCTCCAACACCGACCCGTGCCCATAATACTTCCTCTCAACAATTCAAATATTGACAGCAGAAATTACAAGCCCAGGTCTCCGGCAAACTCTGTGTTATTAAGTCAGGCTCCTTGTTTTGCTTCCCCATTAGTCGGACAACAATTCAGCCCAGTCTTCTCTAATAACTGGCCATAAATAAAACATCAGCTTTCAGTTTATGAACAAATAAACAAGTCGGTGTCCACACAGGGTTTGTCTTTTGAGTGAGAAGGCAGGAATATTTGTTTAATAAATAATAAGGAGAATGCAGGCATTGGTCAGCGTGGACACTCTGAGGAAAGCAGCCGACTGTGTTGTACTGCACTGTCGGCTCCTCATATCTCCCATCAAAAAAAAGAGTTTCCTTCATAGCTAAGACCCCAGTTGCTTCTTTTTTACTCTTTTCTTTTTTTTTAAAAAAACTGTGTGATTAAAATGCCTCGCTGCAGAAACGTTATTTTGTAGATCCCGTCTACCATGGGGGATCTCCTGCCCATTTCATCTCCACACGATATCAATAACTCCAAGCTGAAATCTTTCCTACTCGTACATAATCTTGTTTTAACTCTTTCCCTCGTTACTATCTTGCAGTATAACAGACATGTTGTGGACTTCTACATCCCTCTCTTTGAAAACTTCATTTCCTGCTCTGATATTTTTCCAAAAGATAAATTTCCTACGGCCTGTATTTTCATGGGGAAGTGCTCGGAGATGGCTTCACTCGCAGGCTGTTAAATTAGCGCCATATAATCGACTGATTAAACGCTTATTGATTGCAGAGATCTGGATGATGGAGGCAGAGGATATGGATCCTCTCGCCCTTGTATTTCACTCTGTCCTCTGTTCGCGAGGAAGGATAGCACACAGTAAGTGAAAGAGAAGCCGAATCCATGGTTTCTTAAAAAAAAACAAACCCTGACTGGTGCTACATTTTGAGGACTGACTTGGTTGAACTTTTGTCAATATTACTGAGCACTCGTCAGGATTATAAGCAGCCGCTTTAATGGATGCAGATCTGCGATTAAACGGATTGTGTTTTTACAATTTTCCGTCTATCTGATGTCCAAGCATGCGCAAAATAGAATACAGGGATTGACACGCTGCAGGCTCAAGGTCAGAGTCTGCCGCTCCCCTGAAAGCCTCCAGCCACTGATAGACACGTCTTCCCTCGTGAGCCGTGCTGGAGCGAACACACCACAGAACATCTGTTCGCAAACAGCCCTGATGGAGCCGTACTGACACCGAACGCGCACCCGCCACCCACACCTCACCACCTAATTCCCCAGCTGGGGCCAGATGGCAGGCCGTACCGCTGCTCCCTTCTCTCCTCATCCAGGACAAATCATGAGGAAGAATGGCCTGCAGGTACCGCCCCAGGCGCGGCTGTGCCACTCACCGCTGACCACCCTCTGGTGGCTTCCAATGTTCCCTCCTGTCAAAAGACAAATTGTCCAACAGACTGCTCTTTTATGAATTCACCCTGCGGTCCATTTCTCAAAAGAGGTTAAGGAAAATCCTTGGCCTGAGCTGCTCAACTTTGAGACAGAACTCTATTCTCTGAAAAGTTAAGAGGCCTGGAGACAGAGCAAAGCGAGAGGTCCAGGAACAGGGGGCTATTCTTGAGTTTCTTCACAATGGCCGTCTGTTATACCGAGCCAAACTGGCAACGACGCCTCGCTACAGTCACCGTATGAGGCGCTTGACCTCTGAATTATGCACTTTGCTGCCATCATAAATACGATCGTAGGTGAGCACGAAGAGAGCGCGTTAAATTAAACATATACTTCTAACATTACCAGGCCAGTTTAAAATAGCGAAGCTAATTAATGGAAAGCAAAATAAAGAAAGACTCTTCCCATCTCCTTGCGAGTGTTTATTTAGTGTCAGTATGGGGAAGTTGAACCTAAAATTTGAAAATCTCAAGCACAAATGACTGAGGTTAACCGCTAACACTGCTTCAATTTCTTCTACTGTGCAATAACAAACACACGGTCATGGACACAGACACAAGCATCAATCATCAGGAAAACAACCAGTATCATCTTATCGTCATAAAAACCAGTTGTTCTGTCGTGTGATCCAGCAGCTGTTCATGTGCTCTCTCTGGTTTCCTTCACATGACTGTGGGCTGTTACCTCTTGCTGGAGAGGGACGGACTATTCCAGCTCTCTAAAGTCATCTTTTTACAGGTGACCCGGTTAGGAATGTCATCACAGATCAGGGATAAGTGTGATTAATCGCCTCTGACACTCTTATGGCACCTTTTACACAGCATTTCATCTTAAGGCTGCACAGGAGAGATGTGTGGGAAACAATATATCTCTGATGACAGTAAAAATCTGCCTCACGGATAACTGCAATATCTGCTCATTTAGCCGTAGTGCTATTTTTGGGGTTACCTCGGGTTTGCTCTAGTTATAGTCATGCGGGGTTATTTTGTGAGAGCTCCAGAACAATAGATTTCCTTTCATCATTGTATCACAGTGCAAATTAAGTTTCACAAGCAAATGTTTAGAGTGTAATATATAATGTCTGACATGGTATCTGCAGAGACAGTTGTACTAGAAGAGAGACAGTGGCCACTGAAAAAATGGCCACCTCCATGTTTTTGTTTGCTTGCCTGCTTTTATTGTTAGTTTTGAGCCAGAAGTGATCACATCTGTACGAGGGACTTAAACACTAAGCTATCAATGAATGCTATGAAGCCCAGTTAGCAAAATGCATCTGCAGACAATATGATACAGATGCATACAAAGAAAAATAGATGCAACAATTTGCTGAAACATGTGCGAATGGAGTATATAAGGTAAAAACAGAGTTTGCAAAAGTCTAACAAGCTTTAAAGTCAATATGTGGCATGAACACCTTTATTCTTCAACACAACCTGAGCTCTCTTAGACAAGCTTTCTTGTAATTTCTTTGAGAGGTCTTAGGAATAGTTCTCCAGGCTTCTTGGAGGACATTCAAAGCTTTTCTTTGGATGTTGGCTGCTTTGTTTTTCTGTTTTCTGCCAAGATGATCCAGCACTGCTTCAATACTCTTGAGGTTCAATCTCTGGCGAGACCAATCCATGACTGACAGTCTTCCATTGTGTGTTTTTCTATCTAGGCATGCTTTTACTGCAAAGGCAGTATATCTGGAACCATCATCACCAATTAAATGTGCGATTAAATTAAAATTGAATTTATAATTTCATCAATTCTGATAAGATTCCCAACACCACTGGCTGAAATGCAGCCCTAAACCATGACGCAGCCTCCAGCGTGTCTTACAGACAGCTGTAGACTCACTGTTGTACCTTTCCCACATATTGATGAGTTATTTAATCAAAAATGTCAAATTTGGGTTAATCACTCTATTTAAGGCCGTTTGTCACTGATTTCCATCCGGTTCTTGTTGATTTGGCATACCCAATTCTTTTTCTCAGTTTCCCTTGCTTAAGAATGGCTTCATGACAGCCAACCTTCCAGTGGGATCATTGCTAATGAGGCTTTGGTGAGCAATAGATGAATCAGCTGAAGGCCAAATGCATCTCTCAGGTTCTGTTATGGACATTTTTAGGACTGCCACGTCTTCTTTTCTATTTCCTCAGCTTTCTTTAAGGACACACTGCACACCATGAAATATGAAAGTATTTCAGCAAAACACTAAAATGGACTAAAACACTTTAAAAAGTACTACTTATGCCTGTCAAACTGTTTGCTATGCCATATTTTTTACCTCATTCCATTGAAGGAATTAAAGGTGTGTTTTGTGCCAGGTTGCTAGTGACAAAAATCATTAAAAAGGTTTAAGCGGCTAAAAAAAGGGAGCTACTTAATAATGTTCTCTGAAAAGAATCAGGTACAAGGACTGGACTGAAAATGAGTGAAAAAGCAGCCAATGCCCAAAGAAACAGAAGCACCATCGAGACCAGTATCTAAAATACATAAAAAGCCCAGAGCAGCCAGTCTTTTTCAGCAAACATCCCTCCCGCATTTTCAGGGCTTACTTAAGACTGTGTATTAATGTAGCATCTCAGTGTGCGGGATCAGGGCACAATACGCAGTTCTTTGGTCGATAGCGCGGTCATGTAGCTACAGTATATCAGGCTTTGGATACATTTCCAATAATGGCTGCAAGAATAATTTTATTTTAATTTTTATCGGTTAGTTGACATTAGAAAAAACAAGACAAACTTAATGGTTTAACAGTGAGGCATTAGCAAGTTCAAATAAGCAGAAATAAACAGTCTGTTCCTGCAGTAGTTCTAGAAGTTCTCTGTGCTAATTCATTTGGAGATTCATCATAAATGAATATTCTCAGTATGTTTATAAAACATGTCAGCATCTTGACCAAACCAAACATCTCGATAAGCCTCGTTGCCAAAATCAGAATTCGAATGTTATTAAATCATTGTTGTATATTTCGTGCTGATGCCAGAACACGCATGTGGAAAAAAGCTCAGCAGCTGGTTAAATGAATCATCTCAGCCGTACTGAGCTCTGGCTCTGATTTTAGCTCAGCGACACATGCATTCAGACGGTCAGCTGGCCTGCTCCAAAAAGCCACATGATCAAACTGCCTGTACATGATCAAACACGGCTCTCTCAGCTCTCTCCAGACCAAAGTCTCTTGACCCACACCAGCTGTCTGGAAACATTTGGACTAATATTTACACCAATTAAGAACTTCCATAAACATCAAATTTCAAGTAAAGCAGTACAAAAAAAAGAAAAAAGACTCACGAGTTATCTTAATGAGGCGATATGACCAAATTCGGTCAGCTGTGGCAAGTTTTGGACAGCTTCTATTTAGATGTGAAACCGCTCTCAACACTTTAAGTATGTTTACAGCACAAAAATCAGGGCGCAAAGGCGCACTTGACCACGTGGTGTGCTCTTTGAGAAAGAGGTAAAAAACATCTTGAACTAAGCAGGTCCCTGCAGGCGTAAGATCTTCACAAATTGCGGTGCAGTTATTTATTGAGATTGCACTAATTAAAGCCGTGCATCGTGGAAGACGAGATGGAGAGGTTGGGGAGGGTGGGGGCATTTCTTCAAGCGCTCACGAGCTTAATGGTGCAAAGAAATTTCTACCTGACGAAGGCATTCCTACCACAGGTATGTGTCAAACCTGCCAGCACCACCACCAGCCAAACAGCAATTTAGCACTCTACTACAAGTGTTTACAATGCACTTTGGCACATTGACTCTTTTAATGTACCGCGTTGTTTTTTTTTTTAATATTCAGCATGTATTTACATTTAGAGGGAGACACTAAGCCTGCGTGGCTTCAGACTGAGTTCTCAGGGCCACAGTGTGAGTTTGCCCCTGCAGAGCTGTGGCTGAAGCCCACTCACTGTCAGAGTGGAGCCAGCTGGCACTACAGGGAGGGGAGGGATGAAGCGAGGGTGGAGGGCCCGGAGGAGGGGGCTACTCCTCTGCCTTCAATCCCACATGATCTCACTGGTCCTGGAGAGTATATCAGGCAAAAGCAGCGTCATCATTAAAAGCCCATGCTGCAAATCTTTTTAATTATTCTCCTTCCTCCCTAGCCTTTTAATGAGAGGAGTATCCACAGATAATGCGGGTAATTGGACAATGGGATTCACTCATTCAATTACTGACCACTGAATCTGCTCCGGAGTTCATGGGTAATTCTCTTTCTCAGCTCTGGCTTCGGGGCTCAGCGTTCTGCATCCTGGTAAAAAACAAAGAACACGGCTGGATACTATGTCGTTTAAATACATTTACTGGACCCTGTCCAAAAAGCATATTACATTATAATTTGTTTGAACCATGAAAGGGCTGGGATCTAAATACTGTGTGGCAGGCCTATCCATAAAATCTTGCAAAGTAACCTCTGGTATGCAATACTGGCCTTTGCACTTAAACCACATTTTGGCGTTTTCAGTGGGAGACATACACGTTGAGCGATCGGCTTTTGTTTGAAAGCTATTGAAATCTGAGATGAGTGTACTAGTCAATTTAATGGCCTGCTCTGAGTCTGGCAAAGCAATTTAGCTACAGTCAGAATGCCCAGTGGAATGACATTAGAGTTTCATAACGAAAGGTGGTGGTCATCAAAGAAATAATTCAACGTTCTAGTGAGCTCAGCTTCTCATAAAGACTGGAAACGACGGGAAACTGCTAACCTGCTTCGCTCCAAACCTAACAAAATGTGTATATACCAGCACTTCCTCTAAGTTCACTAATTAACAAGTAATGTTTTCTGTGCTGGGCCAAATATTATAGTTCATTTAGAGCCTGGACTGTGGCTCTCTCTGACAAATAAATTGATATAAATGGAACAATTAATTTATCTAAAAAGCAAAGCCCATGCAAACTGCTTTAAATCTGCGTTATATCCAACAGCCAGCAGAGGGCGACTCTTCGGGTTCCAACAAGAAGTCTGTTTGGTTTGAACTCTATGTGAAGAAATCCCTCTGCTATCTTAATATTTGACCTTTCCGATCCCCGTTTAAGGTTTCAACCACTAATTTGAAGCCTTATTAAATGGCATTCATTCATGTCATCGATGACATTCATATTATATGCATTGGTCCCTATAAGTGTACAGAGTGACAGTAAAGGAGGATATGCAAATAACTACTGTAAAGGCAGGCAGTGTTTGTTGGTTTCTCAGTCATATACACTGCGGTCTCCAACCTTTTTTGCGCCACGAACCGGTTTATGTCTGACAATACTTTCACGGAAAGGCCTTTGAGGTGTCGCGGATAAATAGAACAAAATAAAACCAGTACGGGTACCTAAAAAAGAAGATTTATTCATAACACACGGGTAAAGACCCAATGAAAATGAGTTAACGATAAATTTAAAAACTAACGATAAAAACCCAGAAAACCATAAATTTCACACTCGAGCCTCAACTCACGCGGCCCGGTACCAAACAAACCAGTCCATGGCCCGGGGTTTGGGGACCGCTGATATACATCACTCACTTTTGGCTTTAAAACACTAAGATGGCAACTGCTCTAATGCTCAATTTGAGGCTTCAAAATGGGACCTTATTAATAATAAATTAGCGTGTCTACAGTCCATGTTTCTGGCCAGCTTGTAGATATGGTTCAAACACTCTATACTTTGGCTGCCTGGACGAACGAACCCGGGCTGCACAAACCATCTAATTTGTGGACGAAAATCGAGCTAGGCTAGCTGTTTCCTTATACTAAGCTAAGCTAACCTGCATGACTGGACTCAGTCTTCTCACCTTCCCAAAATACAACTTTCTAGATCTTCAAGGTAAATTATCTTCCTGCTGAGCAACTCGGATCTCACGCACCGCCCACAGTGACTTCTTTAGACAGATATTTATGGTTTTCCTAGCTGACATGGGACTACAAGTAGAGTAAACACTATTTCCTGGCTAAAAAAGGCATCTGCTTCCCCCCATCTGGACCCAGACTTAATGCTCAATTGAAAAAAGAAGAAGAAGAAGAAGAAGAAAACCTCGGATAAAGGACAGCTAACCGAGTGAATTTCGAACCTGAAGGCAAAATCTACAAACCACAGCGAAAACACCAGAGAGTGGGAGAATTCCCCCACTGATCATCCAATTTGGTTGATAGCAGTGTGTGTGTGTCTGTGTCTGTGTAGGGGGGAGAAAAAAAAAGGGAAAACAGGGAGAAGGAGGAGAAGAAAAAAAAATCTCACAGGAATCTTCCATCACCCTGCTTCTTTGCAACGTCCCACATTGATCCAGCACATTAATCATGAGCAGACAAACAGCGTGTTGTGTCTGTTGGTAATTGTGACTCTCAACCATACTTAGCCTATAGCTACTCTCAACATGAGCTGATAAACCACTCTATTACTGCAGCACAATGTAGGACACGTTCCGTCAGTGGCAGCTTGAGAGCAAAGAGCTTCCTGCAGCAATATCACAAAAGGCAGATTATCTGCGCTCGGTAATGGAATAAAACACATCCTACCGAGGAGAAGCTAAGATATTTTCTCAGTGGCATTGCTCTATTAGAAGAAAGTGGTCGGACGCAAAGTGTACGAGGCTGCCACTGCTAGCTTTCCTGCATGACGCTCGTGTTAACAACCCCCACCCTTCCCTTGTGAAATTCACACCTCCAGCTAGAGTCATTATCATAATTGTTACCAAATACTGTAACTCCCAAGTTTTTAATTGCTATACCATTAATTTCCAATCTGAACGCTTCTCTTGCACAGTCAATTTCATTTCTAAATTGACATCCCCACTCAAATGATTTCATATAAACACACTGATAAAAAAATAAAAAAATATATCTCAAGGGCCAAATATGCAGACAGAAGGTGTGTGTTTTTGTGTGTGTGTGTGTGTCTGTGTGTGTGTGTGTGTGTGTGGGGGGGGGGGGGGGGGGGTACAGTCGGGCAAACTATATCAAGAAATAGTCACTACCCCGAGGCTTTAAAACAAACGGCCTCCACATCATGCATTATCTTCTCTTCTGCACCACAAATAAACCGAGCTTTGCCTCGTTTCGTCTCAAGATAAAAGACCAGTCGTCGGGGTATAACGGTGAGGGCCAACAAAATGAAATAATAAACCATTCATTAAATCAAGCGCACAAGTGTTAACTTTTATAATAAAAGATTCTGGAAGTTTAATTAATAGCAGTCGTTAGCGCTCGTTTAGAACTTATCGATTTAAACATAACAATATGTTAAAATAATGTATCCTGCAACAGTCATCTCCCTCCCTCGACAGGGGCCTCTGCACACACCACATTGTAATCAACAGATTGTTAGACATGCATTTTCTCGGCCAATGACAAAGGCTGATCTATAGGGGTCGGAGGGAGCGTTGGTAATCCATCCATTGCTGCAATTTATTATCTTATTTTAATTGTATACACAAACATTGAGGTGATTTAGGTGACACGGTGGAAAGATGAAATCCGTTTATATTAAAAGGGTTGCTCACCCCTGGAGCCCGCTGCCAGCAACACCTTTCAATGGCTGCTTTTAACAACATGGTTATTGTTTTATTGATCAGGGTTTTATTACAAATTTGACACCCATGTTATGTGTTAATCGAACCGCGTATAATTTTTTTGACACATATTTTACGAGATTATGACTGCAATTAATTTAATAACTATTATTTTTTCGGTGATTTCAGTCTTAACGAGGTTTGTGGGAGAGTGCTCCATCCGTCTTGGCCGTGTTGTCACTCACGCACGGCGGCGCAGTGCTTGACCTTAATGGAAGCCACGGAAATGGCCAATCGAGCCGGCATCCGGCACTCCCCCCCAGCTCATCGCTGCAGCCACCTTCTTTTGTTCTAGGAAGTGATATCACTATTAAGGAAGCCATTCACAGCCATATAATTTCTCCTTTCTACACTTAAAGGCTCCCAGCTTATGGGAAAATTATACAACTCACCTTTTGCTCAACAGTACTTTGAGGATGTGTCATTTTTCAGGCGGTGTACGTTTAACCTGGGAGGAGGGGGGGAAAAAAATAACCATTTTCCACAAAGTGAAGAAGGATTGATATCTTTTCTTGAAACACAAATTATGCAACATTGGCTTTGCGCACAGTAAATCAGGGCAACATGGACGGCTGCTGATGGTACGTGGGCAGTTAAAGCAGAACGGGGGGGACGGGGAACATAACAACACGTCAAGCTGAGATAAAGCTCGCACCTCTATAAAGGCAGACCCAAAAAAGGGGGCCACTGTTGGTCAATAGGCTCCATCTGTGCCTCCTCTCATCTCACAGAAGTGCACATCTGCTGAACATGGCACAATTTATCTATCAGAAGAATTATTAATTAATAGTTCATCTCATCCGGTATAATTGAGGACAGATCTGGAATGCCATTAGCTGTGATAATAAAGGGAGCGATACCTCCCGCCCACCTGAGCACACGGGAAAAGCCTCCTCTCTGCTTCGGCTCTTTGTGGCCTTGTCAGCAAATGTATTCTTTTGCGCTGAGCAGTAGTTAACAACTTATAGGTTTGTCAAACCAATTTCATTCTTTTTAAATCTTCATAGCAATTATCTTTTTGCATAATCAGTTTCAGGACCTTGGGGGTCTACTGGGTCTTGTAACGTCTTTAAAATAATTGTTCAGATAGTAATTTGAAGTTTTGTGGAAATTGCTTAATAATCAGATACTAAAGTCAATATTTGGCTGAGGAACTAAGTTGTAGATGGAAAAGACTTCATGGGGCTCCGGCAGGGAAAAAGGAGGACCGGCTAAAAATAAAAAGACATCACAAGTTGGAGCCAATTCAACATAAAAGGCTGTATGCGTGCATGCTAGAGTGTTCCGGAACACGTGTGTGTGTGTCAGTGGGAGTCCGTGTGCATTCTCATTACATTGTAGCCATGTGTAAGCCATGCAAGAGTTTGGCCCGAACAGGTGCACTTTCAGGATTCTGGAGGCACGACGCAGATAAAACAGCCCCATTTGAACTCACATTAATTCTCCATTTTAACACGCCATCAAAAGAAACACCAAGATATCAGTGGGAATAAAGCTGCATTATCACAAAACATTAACAGCTGTTGCGGACCTAACATGGCGGTTATCTACTTCGAGCGTTTGAAAGATATCCAAGTCAAAGGAGGGGAGGCCTTGATTTTATGTTTGTCCCAATTCCCTTGTAATGAGATGCATCTGAGTCTGTAGTACTGACAGTAATGAGAAAGATAAAATGACAATGCGTAAAAACAGAGCCGGCATATCAATGACTTGCCAGACGGAGCTCTCTCTTTCTGATGTATGGCAGGACAAAGCAAGCACGAGATCCATGAGCCAAAACAGCAAGGACAAATAAAAGAAAATACAGGTCTAACGCGGTGCACCCCTTGACTCCTAAAGTATATATGAATCACTCCCCTTATTATCACTCTGACACAGCGAGGAGCTTTGCTTTATGAATGCTACTTAAGGAGCATCTCATAACGTGCACTGACTAAACCCAATCATAATCTGTCTTGCCCAATAACAACAAGACAATGCTTTACAGAAAACGTCTGATGTCATATCATCATTACACTAATAGCAATAGCAAGGACCCGGGCTTCTCTTAGCCCCACCCAATTATTCATTTTAAACGGCTTATTGGTGAGAAAGCGTCAATGATCAATTCAAGCATTTAGCCTGTGGAGCGGGGCTTGAGTCGGTGCCAACATTGATTATCTGGGGGAGCAAATTGGTCCGTAATAATGGGTATTTCTCATGACGCATGTGTGAAGCAGCAAAGAGTGTTCATTTTATTTGTTCAGTGTCAGCGTGTACTTAAAGCTCAGGTTAATCATCATTTATGCCAGAATGAATGTGATTATTTTCTGTTTCGTTATTACCTTCGTAACCGAGCGAGACAGGTTGTACTTGTGAGGCTAACTTAGGAACCTTTGGTACCACTACAACAAAGACCTGCATCACTGGGTGAAGAGTTGGCTAACATTTATGAACAGACGCACAGCCTTACAAGCAAATACACTAACAATGAATAATTCGAAGAAGTCTCAAAGCATAGCGTCATGCCTGAAATTGAAATTTGTAGCACAGTGGGCAGCTCGTGATCCAAAAACTTGCCAGCATAAGTGGATTTCCCTGATTTTGGATGGCGTTAAACAGCAATACAGTGTCATCAAAGTCATTTACCTCCAGGTTCATTACATAAAGCTGCCCTTATTGCATTTTTCTCTTTAGTTTGGTAGTTGCTCTTATTTGTTTTTGGAACAGGGCAGTACATTTTATGTAATGGTACCATAAGTAGTTTAATTTAGGTATCCAGTTGTTTCCTGGCATATAAAGAACATGTTAGATCTAATTTTATGTAATCTCAGTATAGTCTTATTAGTGCACCATAAAGTGCAACCCTATTTTCCTTCTACTTAAAAAAACCCCCCCACATTCACGAACAAAAGGCAGCACCTGCGATGAATGTTTCCATGTATCACATAGATACAGATGACAGGTGAAATTCAGTAAATCTGAAAAATGGTGGATTTTTCTTTTTTAGTGCTAAAGATATTTATATTCTCATATTATTATTGTTATTTATATTATTGTGATAAACGTGTTTGATATGAATAAAAGCAGTCTGTTTAGCTTTGTTAGCATCCTTGTTGGTATCCATTGTGATCAAACCAAAGCTATGCAAATTAAATACAGAATATTGACTGAGTAAAATGAAATAGATTGCCTGAAACCAGTATAGAAGCCCTGAAATCAGAGCAATACGGCCTAAATGTTAATAGAAAAAAAATCTATTTAGCCTTTTAGTGGGTTGAATAACTTCCAGGCTTTTTACGAACACCCCATGGATCATCAGGAGGTCCCAGGTGGTTCCGTTGCCTTAGGAAATGCTCAATTCCTCCACTGTGGTGAGAATCCCCAGTTGGTTTAAGTCATATACTGTTAGACGCCAAGGAATCCAATTTACCCCGTTCCCATATTTCTTTGATTTCCTTTACTTTGTAAGGTCATTTATCTGAAATCTTAATTTGGAAACTGATTTCTTCCCTCTGTGACGAGCAGCAGGGGTTCCTCCCCCCTCACTCTCGACTGTCATAAAGGTAGGCAGGTGTCCTTAAAGATGTTGAAAGAATTGAATATAACAGACGTGTTCAATTAGAGCAAAACGATCTCGAAAATGAATTATTGTGCTCTTAATGGGCTGAGGAGAAAACACTCCCGGGAGAACACAAGGTGAGATCTGCTTTAAGGTACATCTCTTTAAGTGGTTCAGAACAAACTGAATATTTTAGATTAAAAAAAAAAGGTGACGATCCACGAGCAAATTTAGACAGGTGGTCATCTATAAACAAGCTATTTTTACAGCATCTTTGGCTAATAGGTAATAGTATATTACAGCATGTTAAATATGTGCAACATTAACACACCTCAGTCAGTTTTTTCTTTAAAAATATATCAATAACTATATATTAATAATATAATAATATCTTTATATTATTATCTGATATGCATTCAAACAAAAACACCCATTATCTCGTCATACAGCATAAACCAAGCACCCCAACTGTTTGTTTTTTCATCTGTCATCGCTTATATTCTCACCTTTTATCTCTGGGAGGACAGTGACATCTGCCCATAAGAGTAATCCCAGCACACCAGGATTACCCACTTTAAAATGGAGAGAGGGAATATGACATCAAGTGTCTTCTTTCCTTTGTGTTAGCCAAGCCTCAAGGTGACATGGGAGTCTGCTCTCATCACCAGAGCCAACTATGACACTTACTCTCCATGGGACTCATTAAGGGGCAAAGGGGACCTCTGCACTGGCAGCATGTTCAACAAAATAAAGACATTTAACTAAAACCGGAAAAAAGAGAGAGAGGACAAGAAAATCAAGTCCTGATACAATTCCATGAAACACCTGGCGGAGCCACACACAAGCACGGAGGAAATGTTGCACTGCCCTTACAAGGTGATCTGGGTGAGATGGAATTAGAGCAAAAATGCTTCCCATGTGGCTGAATCACACTGCAGTAAAGTAAGGTACCACCAACCAGTGATCAGGTACTTATGACATATTGGAAATCAAGAGATCAATATCATTAGAAAAAAGAAAGATTTTCTAACAAAAACTGCATTTACACATTTTTCAATAACATTTGAATTCAGTTGTATTTATAAAGCACTAACTCACATCAACAGTCGCCTATTATAAAGGCGCTTTAACAGAGAAAACCCCAACAATCAGACAAACTCTACGAGCAACCACCTGGCAACAGTGGGGAGAAAACTCCCTTTTTAACAGAACCAGGCTCACGGAGGGGGGAGCCATCTGCCGTGACCGGTTGGGGGTGAGGATAGGAAGACCGGACAAAAGATACACTGTGAAAAAGAGCCAAGGTTTAATAATGATAATGATTTAAAGTTGTGTGTATAGATTAGGCTTAAAATGTATTTTAAACATAATCTTAAAAGTAGAAAGGGTGTCTGTCTCCCAAAACTGGGAGCTGACAGCTGAAGGCTCTGCCTCCCATCCTACTTTTAAATATCCTAGGAACCACAAGTAAACCTGCAGTCTGAGGACAAAGTAGTTTATTTGGGGTGATGCAGTACTATAAGGTCTTGAAGATAAGATGGGGCCTGATCATTCAAAGCCTTGTATGTGAGAAGGATTTTTATTTGGTTCTGGATTTAACAGAGAGCCAATCAAGAGAAGCCAATATGGGGGAAATACGTGTTCTCTTTTTAGTCCCTGCAGTATTTTAAATCAACTGAAGACTTTTGAGGGAATTTTTAGGATAAACCACTAATAACGAATTACAATAGCAATTAATAAATGCATGGACTAGTTTTCAGTATCACTCTGAGACAGGTTGTTTCTAGTTTTAGATTTCTCAAAGTGTTACTGGAGGCCGAGGTAAAGCCATTCAGAGTGACTGGTTAGACACTGTGTTTCCAAGGTTTTTAGGGCTGAGTACAACAACCACAGTTTGTTTATTAAAGTTGCAACAATTCATTCCAGCTCTCAGAACCACTGTGACGTTAGCTTTTAGGCTGTAATTAGACACTAATGGCATACTGGCTAGTTCTTAAGCATTAACGTGATAGATATTTTGTTTTGACTGGGTCAATTTTAAGGTTCATCTACTCTAACCTAAATCAATCTGTTTGTTTTAAGTTGTGTTGATTTGTCCCAACTACCCAGTGACTAAAAGGAAGTTAATAAGAAGGAATTGTTGGTTACCTGACTCATGTACCAGAGCTCATGCTCCTTACCACAGCTGCCTGGGTTCAGGTCTGCCAAAACCCCTCTCTCTCCAATTTCCTGTCTACTCTACTCTGAATAAACACCTAAAATTCCCCCAATGTATCAGCACTTGTAATGAAGAGTTTGTTACCCTTTGAGGGTACTTTTTTTCCCAACTGTCTCCTTAAGAAAAGTCTTATTTATAGCATAATTTCCCTGTTTACCACTTAACAACTCAACCACTGGTAAACCACAAACAGCATATACACCAGTCAGCCACTGGTAAAGTGGTCATTTATGAGCTTGCGATGTTCTGTTATTACACTATGAGGAACCTATGGTAGCAAATGTTGTATGTGGAGGTTACTTTCAAGTGCTGCCAAGTTACCTAACCAGTTACCTCTGCTACTATTGCTCCAAACCAAGCACCAAACTGGTAAAAACTCAGTGGCATAACAACAAATCCACCCTATTGACGTCTGCCAACCTCCACTTATTCCAGTCCTTTCAGGCATCAGGGGGATGTGGAGGAACAGGTCCAATCCATGTGATCTCCCACAGCACACATAGGATCCAAGGCAGCATCCCAATACCTGAAACTACAAGACAACTAAAGATGTCCCAGAGCAGTTTGGTGGCACGAAAGGGAACTATAACCATGGCTTTAATGCCATGGCTTATCAGTATAAACACAGTAACAATGAATCTACGTCAAGAAGGGTGTGGGTGAGTATTGGTTCTACTAACTTTAGCAACTGTAAATAATGGAGTAGACTTTAAGTGCAGCAAATGAGGTCAGAAAGCTGTCACTTGGACATAACAAATTTGTACCTGAACCTGATCGCACACTGTCACTTGGCTCAGCATTAGGGAAGGCTCTAATAGGGTGGGGTGTCAGCTACAGTGGCTTCTCTGCAGATGCAGGGCAGAGCAGCTCATTTCACAGAGAGCACATTTCAATGGGAGTCAAATTAACCACGTAACCCCCGGAACCTCTCTGGCTGCATGATTGACGTTGACCAGCGAAATAAAACCTGCCGCGTCACCGAGAAACAACAAGCCCAAAGAGTGGAAGTATGGTGTTGTCACACTGTCACTGTATGCTTTTTGAAGAGCACGAGAGCACAATCTCGATTAGTCTTTTGTCTGTCACATCGTATCATCGTCACAGCACAAAGCAAACGAGAGGTGGAAGAAGAAAGAAGGCACTAGAAAACTCTTCAGGAGTTATATTTGCACTGAGTGCAGCATAGTGGGAGCTCGGTAGACAAATACTCTCACATCTTAATTTTTCAATTAGCATGACTCTTGTTCTCTAAACATATGCAAACACAGCGGGGCGTCTATTAAAATGCAACTCTAGTGTTGAGCCTAATTAGACTAAATTGGTTGGCTTGTATTCGGAGAAATTTGAATGCAGCTCCTTATCCATGCTTTACCACATGTTTTGCCCCAACAACAAACAAAACAGAACTCGCTGCCTCATGCATATGTGCCCAGCTTCGAAGGAGGGACTGAGTTAGCCTGTCTTGCCATTCTGTTCTAATGTAGCTGGGGGTTTTTTCTCTCTCACATTATTACTATAACATTATAAAATCTCTTTATTGTGTGTCCTGATTGCTTAATAATGCATTTGAATGGGGAATTATAGTTTTAATGTGATATTTCCTTTGATTATGTGATCCTCTGCACTTGCATTTTGCTTCATTATCACTTTGTAGAGGGAAATAACTCAAACTAATAAAATGTTGCTGACTTTGTCCCAGTGATGTTTTGATAGGAGCAGATCTCCAGTGGGTATTTTTGCCAGCGTCACTGGAATATTGGAGAGCCTTACAGCCCAGCAGGCAGCAGGCCAAATGGACGCTGTGCATTGCAAAAGGGATGATCTGTCTTGGGTGCGCTACGCTTTGCCGATGTAAACAGCTGCCTCCGCATCCTGGACAAGAAGACTATGTTGCAGCTGGCCGCGTGACGACCCAATCCCAAGAGCGGACCAGCGCACGAAGACGGTGAGTTGCGGTAACACTGTGTTAGACATTAAGCCACGTTAGCCTCAGTTGTGTGCAGCCACATATTTTTGGCTTGAGATAATCAGGTTTGTCATACTAAATGCATTTTTCATCTGTGATGCAATGGACCAGATGGCAGATGAAACAACGCTGAGAGCTGATGCAAAAGGCAAAGGGAGTGTAAACGGTGGTGAGGAGAACTCCACATGGGTTAAAGGAGGTGAGTTGTAGATTAGGTTTGTAGAAAAACAGCTCAGTGTCACTTTGGAGTTGTCACGTCTCTTATAAATCTCTGTTGTGATGATCTGAGATAGCCAGTGCCATCCTTATTGTTCCATCACTTTGCTTGCCTTGTGCAGTTATTTGACTTTAGTGACTGTGAACAGTAGAACAGTTTGAGAATGATTTCCCCAACAAACCCCCTGTTTTCAAATCATCTACTGTTCTTTGTTAGTTGCTTGCTTACATGCATTCTTTATAGTCTGTAGACGATTTTTGTTGTATACTTCCAGTTTGCATTTAGATTTTAAACATGAAGTAAAATTATCTTCAGACCCACTGCTCGGAGCAACTGTGGTGTCTAATGAGTGAGCGCGGCTCAGTGAAACACTGGAACAAAACCTGAAAAATGCATAGTATGCCTCCAGGCCTTATTTCTCTATCAGTTAATGGTCATGGGCATAGACCAGCTGCACTTCTTACCTAATTCATTTGATAACCCGAGAGCATCATGCTCATTCTCAGCTCAAACAAGTTTATTTTAACTTGTACTTCAAATAGCAATCCTTGCCTTCTTCACTTCTCATTTAATCACGGAGACATGACATGTAAAAACACAAACAATTCTAATGAGACATAAAAGAGTCTCGCACGCTGACAAAAGATGATAACACGAGACACCATGTTTAACTCTGTTATTTGACGGGAGCAGTTGTTTTTTAAACTAATAAAATCTTAAAAATGGACAATGCGGCCCTGAGCAATGTCCATTTTTATCTCTTCTTCGAGAATTTAGGGAAAACAAATACATTTTATTCACTCTCAAAAATTAATAAATCATCGGGCATTAAATCTTAAGTAAAACACAGAAAGGAGTGGTGAATATTTCATTCGGAATAGGTGGTGAAAAAGTAAACAGTCTGCTGCCAGCAGAGTAATTCATTATTATCTGTATTAATTAACGTATTAATTAACAATAACAACCCCTTCATTCCAGAAATTCCACACTTTTCTGGGAACTACCAGCACAGGCTAGATATGTTTTTATCTTTTCATTGTGTCAGCTGTCAGAATGGGATATGGCCAGCAGTGTTTCTTTTTTTATTTCCAGTTATGTTTATCACTTATTTACTCTCTTGCTGAGAGTTCAATGCAAGAGTTGATCCACAAAGATGCGTGGTAACTTTCTATTATTGAAATGTACTGAAATCATTTACAAATCTCCTAATTACTGGATTTCCAAAAATGCACAGTTTACACAACATCAGTAATGTCTTTACTTGTGCTTATCAGGATGCAGATTTTCTGTGACTGATGGCATATATGTGTGTATATATATATATATATATATATATATATATATATATATATATATATATATATATATATATTAGGGGTGCAACGATACACAAAATTCATGGTTCGGTTCGATAATTTGGTGTCACGGTTCGATATTTTTTCGATACAAAAAATGTTCATGCCTTTTTAATTTGTCATTTATTAAAATTATAAATGTATATTTTAACTCAAAAGTACGGTTTTTAAATGTAATGTTGCTGAAACAACAAAATAAAAATAAAAAAAATCTATCTGATCGAGAAATCACTCATCTGTGGAAAAGAGAGTTTATTACAGAGAAATGTCTCTTTCCAAAATAAAAGCTATACTATACGCTTCTTCTGGGCTATATTCTCAGCAGCATATTAAACATATCAGGTCCCCATAAGGAGAATCATGTGCTAACGGCTGTCTAAATGACTCGGGTAAAGTTTGTAGCATGCGTGCTTGTTGTTTTTGTCTGCTTCCACTTGTCTTTGCACTAGGATGATGTCGGCGTAAATGTGCAGTGATATTCGTTGTGTTCCCACTAGTGCTGTCAGCGTTAAGCTCGTTAAAATGACATTAACGCCATAACGCAGCAAATCTCTGTTAACGAGCTACCACGGATCGCCCCGTGCGTGGGGCTGGACAGCGTAAACACGTTAACAAGCTAACTGCGCTAATGCACTAGTTCCCACCAATTGAGCATTGCGTGGCACATCTGACATACTGTTTTACTTTTGTCCATGACGCACTTACCATCAGGGTCATGCTTCACATGAAACCCAAGATAGTTCCAAACACCAGATCTGAATGAGGATGGGGGAGGTTCAATTTCGTCTAGCGTTGAGGCGGTTGCGATGTTGCAACGAGCTTAGCTTCTGTCTTGCTAGCTTGCGCTGCGCTCAGTGGATCTGCATTCGACAGTGCAGGCGAAGTAGTGCACTGTCTACTTCGCCTAGGCGGAGTAGTCGAACGCAGATTCACTGAGCGCTCAACACAGACGTCGTCAGAAGAAAAGTTGATAAAATAAATAAAAAATGTTGTATTGTTCGATACATACTTATTATGACACCTATTTCCAAATTATAACTACAGCAGACTTAAGAGCATTAATGAAATCAAAAACAGAAGCCTACATGCATATATACTAAGCTGTTTTGGTTTAAGGTGGCTGCTCTTTTAGAATTTACTGCTCCTTGTTTGATGTTTAAAATGCTGCAAAATACTGTGACATCCCTAACACTAGACCATATAAACTATATCTCTTACCTTAACTTCTTGATCCCCTTGAAAAAGTAGTAAAACTCGCCACTTACTTCTGCAACATTACATTTTTATGGCTCCAGCTCTACTTCTGTTCACTCTTGGCTATCCTGTGACCATAACTACAAAGGTCCAGAAGAACATCTCCCCATTTTTTAATTCTCGTTCTAGTCTTACGTATGCTAATTTTTAGCTAGCTCTGCACAGAAAAAGAAAATAGTGTGGAAATAGCCTGCTAGTTCTGAAGGCCAGTTCAAACTGATAGGCCAAAATCTCTACAAAAAGGAAAATAAATGTGATAGTGAGAAGTTGTAGATTTTACAAGGATTTAGGTGCTTTGTTTTGAAGTTTGTGTGTGTAGGGAAAGGATGGGGCAAATGAGCTAACCCTGCTAAAGCTAACCTACGCTAGTTTCCTGTATCACCATTCACGATTAGTGTATGGACTTTAGGCAGCACGGTGGTTAGCAAGAAGATCCTGAGTTCAATTCCACCATCAGGCCGGGGTCTTTCTGTGTGCAGTTTGCATGTTCTCCCCGTGTTTGCGTGGATTCCCTCCGGGTACTCCGGCTTCCTCCCACAGTCCAATAACATGCAGTTTGTGGGGATAGGTTAATTGGAAACTCTAAATTGTCCATAGGTGTGAATGTGAGTGCAAATGGTTGTCTGTGTCTATGTGTTAGCCCTGCAACAGCTGGGATAGGCTCCAGCCCCCCCCCAACCCTGAAAAGGATAAGCGGTTGAGAATGGATCGATGGATGGACATTAGAGTGATGCCCCTACTGTTCACCACCCTAAAGTACTATCAGCAGCTTTACACAAGATTACCTGCAAACCAGTGGAACCAGTTACCTCTGCTCTCTGTACTCTTGCACATATACTTGATTTTGGGACATCTCCAGTACTCCAGTACTTATTTCAAAGACTACAGTAGATGTTGTTTGTTGATTCTTTACTGTAGGATTCATTTGTTTAACATTTCATCTATTCGACAGAAAGAATCGAAAGTGAGGTTCAAGTCAGCAGCTGGAGACTTGATACCTCTACAGAAATGGAGCCTGGGGAGACAAGCAGAGACACCAAGGCTAAGCTGTCTAGAGAGCGTGACGGCTCCGCTGCCCCTCTTTTCTCTTTGAAAATGTACCTACGGAGATCCTCCTCTGCAGAAACATACAGCACAGACTCTCTTTCCTCCTCGCAGCAAAGCAACACAGGAGGTAAATGACACCAGTACTTCACTTTACTGTTTAAGTCTGTCTTCAGTGCCACTTCTTTTCTCGAGACGTCATTAAAATTGTTTTGAAATTAACTTTTTATCCAAATACAGCTTTTCTGCTGTTGAAATAAATGATTAATATGCAGGATAATTATGAAAATGACAAATTGCAAGCTTTATGTCTTACTATGCTGTGAGAATGCTTAAATATAGTTAATACAATCAATTATGAAAATGTCTGAATAATTTAGAAACTCAAACTGCAGCAAAAAAGAGAAAGATTAATGCAAAAAAAGGCCACAAGTATCACTACTTCAGATCCAGATGCATAACTGATTACAACACAGACTGTTTATGTTCTGATGCAATTCTTTTAAACTAAAAAAATTAAATAAAATGGTAATGTTGTAACGATAACCACTGTCTTAAATATGGTTTAATATGCAAGGAAATAGAAGAATGTCTTTTTATTTATTGACAATGAGAAAAGATGTGGCTCTTGTCATGTAGACGCAGACACACTAGAGTAAACGTCTCACAAGTGATTACAAGCAGTCGAGATGACCAACTGGTCGCCCAGAGGATGAACGTTCAACACCTTCAACCTCTGGACGATCACTTTCAATCTCAGGGCAATTGCACATGTCACCTGGTGAGAGGCAACTTGTCTCCATACAATTGCAGTCTGTCTCGGATGATTGCAATCACTTTCCGTCAGGCCGACAAAGACCGTGCACATCAAGAGATCGTGTGCAAGCTTCAAGTGTCACAGAAAAATAATGGTTTGCGTGTAATGTTTGATGAAGCACTCCAAAGAAATACGCAAATGCTTAAAGTGAAGGAACAACAGGAGGCAGCACAGATGCAGCTCAAACTCCAAGACCCAGAGAAATAAATGGAAGCATTGCAAGAATTTATAAACACAGACAGATTGCCAACATGTTGCAAATAAGTGTGAATTAGCCAATGAGCACAGCCCATCTGCAACACATCTAAACTGTACTCAGGTTACATTCCTCTATAAAAGCCTGCCGAGCGCCTTTATCATTTTGTAATTAAACTGCCATCCTGCTGCAACTACATTGCACTGTGTGGAGCAATTATGAACTTTAGCCTCAAATCTATGAGGTTATGGCTGGACTCTGAAAGTAGTGCCCATGAATTTCTGTTTAATTTTGTGATTTGTGGTCTTTGCTGAGTTAAAAATTACAAAGTTATCACAGTTACTCACCATATTATTGATTATAGATACCAGCTTGACCCCATTCAGTTGCATGCTGACAGCAACTGACCACAGTTACAAAGCTGTAGCACTACATACACAGATATAACTTGGACCCATTTCTACTTCCTACCATATTAAAAGGATATGATGATGAAATACATGTAGTTTGCTCATATGTTGCATCTTATCCATTCACAAGAGTTGTTCTCATTTAGGTTGACACGAGGTTGTTTGTTGTAAAGCTGTAGATGTAGACCAAATAAGCTAATGTAGACGATTCACAGACAAAATGAAACTAGCAGCAACAACAGTGGGCACCCAAGATTAGTGTCACCAGTTCAGTATGAGATTAAAAGTACAATGTATTTTTCTCTTCCCGAGTTTTGATGTTCAATATTGATTATGCAAAACAGTCTATATCAGCGATCCCCAACCCCCGGGCCATGGACTGGTACCGATCCGTCAGTCGTTTGGTACCGGGCCGTGAGAGTTGAGGGTCGGGTGTGAAATTTATGGTTTTCAGGGTTTTTATCGTTATTTTTTTAATCGTTTTTATCATTAACACGGTTTCCCTGCGTCTTTGCTCGTGCGTTATGAATAAATCTTCTTTTTTTGCACCAGTACTAGTTTTATTTTGTTGTATTTATCCACTGGGACACCTTAAAGGCCAGTCCATGAAAATATTGTCGAACATAAATCGGTCTGTGGCGCAAAAAAGGTTGGGGACCGCTGGTCTATATTATATATTGCCAAAGCAGAGTTGCTCTTTCACCTCTTTGATATAAAATATCCCTTCATCATTTTATCTTTTTAGATTTGTGTCATTAGTGTAACAAGTCTAATTTTGAACTATAACCAGATTTTGTGAATTCTGAGTCCAAATTTGAAGAAATGACATTAAGAATTAGTTCACAGGAATGAGACAGACCCACAACCTGTCTTCTCCAACATGTACTTGAACTAAGATCAGATTGAAACCTCCACATATTTATATAAAAGCTTAGGAGAACAGTGAAGCCTTGCAGAGGGTATACCTTCTCTGAATTCTCTGCAGCGCAAGTCATAAGGTCGCTCCTGTGACACTCTTCAGTGAGTAACTGTCTGCTCATGGTCAGTGTCATTTGATGATCTCACACTTCATAGCACCCATGGGGGAACCATTTGGCAAAGCATGCTGGAAAGACACATAGCATTGTCTCACTGTAACCACAACGCACGTTGGAAGTGCTCCTGGCAAAGTATACAAGAGAGACTTCTGGTAATTGATTATGTCTCCAAACAGCTTTCCTGCTTGTCTCTCTGTGAGGGAGCGAGGCATGATTTCTTAAATTATGCATGTATAAAGGAAGGAAAGGGGGCTTTTAAAATCTTATAAGATACAAGTGAAACCCAGCTCTTATAGGAGCAGGGATGATTTATGTCCCGAGATATAATTTAAACGCTATCTATCACGCATTATTTCAAACAGGTCATTGTAAAAGTGTGAAGGGGTTGCAGCCCTTTATAAAGACAAAAAAATGTATATTGATTTAAAAGAAGAAAAAAAACACACTACTGAGTACATTATTTTCCTGATCATGTGTGTCTCCCTCAGTTGACTGTGCAGGAATTGTCTTGAACTGTCTCTTCTGTCGGTTCTACGATATGATCCACATGCTACCTGACTCCTGCAAAGGACTCGCCAATCACTGCTGCCCCAGCTACAAACACGTCATTACCACAGCGGAGGCTGCATCCAGCAGTGATGATGACTCATACATAGATTTGGATTGTGGTGTGTTTGGGTCCTGTCATGATGCAAGCGACTGCCTGGAGCTGGCTATGGAGGTTTCGGAAATTTGTTATCACTAGTAGGAAACTCTTAATATTCACCAATAAAAGCAGAAACTTACCATTAAACATGTGACGGTTCAGTGTGACGTGGAGGATTTCTAAGGGCTAAAACACAAATAAATACCAGTGTGATATTACAATGATAATAAACATATGCATTATTTATCTGTGCTTCTGTTTATGTCTCCTAAAGATATGACAAGACTTGTGTACAATGGAGACTGCCTGTTCCACTTCTTTAAATATTTAAGTATTAGATAAGATCTAATATCCAGTCAGGTACATAAGTACTTGGGCAAAGATATAATTTTTGACATTTGACCTCTTTTTTTACACTATACCAGTGGATTTAAATAGAAAAAAAGAGAGACTTTCACTTTTATTTCATTTTATTTAACAATAGTACTTCAATAACTCTTCAGCAATTACATACTTTTTTCCTTCTTAGTGTCCTGTTTTCCAAGTCTGAGACAAAAGGGATGGGAAACCTTTTGAAACTGACAAGCTAGCTTTAGCATTTATTTTGAAGCTACAGCATGCCCGTAAAAGCTCTAATTTCAAATTTGCACTTTTTTCTGAGAATAAAAAGACCGGGAATGCTTTTGCTCATACAGATGAATAAAACTTCAATAGTCAGGTTAAAAGTAATCCATTTACTTTACTCTGGGGCAGAACTAAAGATAAATATTGTGGATTACTGATGGGTTATAAGACATGACACAAGATGCTTTACTGTCTTTAGGACTCATGAGGAAATAACAGATTCTAAGTTATGGCAAATAAGTCTGTGTATTAGTTGAGTAAATATATTTTCCTGTGCAAAATGTAGGTATGATGAAGCATTAAGTGTTCCTTCCAGTGGAACGAAAGCCCAATTCCTGAAAAACAGTCCCACACCATAATCCCCCTAAACCAAACTTTCACCTGATGATGTAAATGGTCAAAATAACCATGACAGTATATTCACATCTGGATTTGTTGCACACGTGGCAAGTGTTTCTACCGGAAGCAGATGCTTGATTTTATGCACCTGTGACAGTGGAAGTGACTGGAACACATATAATGATTGGCATGGTTCAACTATTTAGCTAAACCACATTATTATTAATATTATCATTTCTGAACTCCTCTTGTCAGTTGTTATAAAACCTTACATTATAGCAGTAAAAATCACCACCTACTCTAGATACTGTGTGAGTGAATGCCTTAACAGTATGAGTAATTTAGTGTTCTGCATTTCAGTTTTACAGTATATTCACTATGCAGCAAGACAGCAGCGGCATCACAAACAATTCAACGGCCTTGAGGCCAGCAAATTCCACTGCAGCTCTGTTGATACACACTCTGACACACCAACAAGCACTCCAACTTCAACACAATAGTCTTTCTGAAGTATGGAAAAAAAAAATCTTGAAGCCTGTCCCCTGTTGAGCGTGCCTATTTCAGTTCAAGTGCCACTGGAAACACAGGAGCTGTTAGATATGGCATTTGTAGAACACTTGTCCTTGTCACTCCCCTCAACCCCTGTTCTCAAAGACAGTTCTCTCAAGTGGTAGATTACTGTTTGGATCACTTCAGTCTGAAATATGTCCTTGTCACATTATGGGAAATGGACACAGGAGCAAAGCTGCTATGCCAGTGAGAACGGTATACAGGACAACATTGTTCTTAAGCATCATCTAAGCATCATCATCTATCCCGAAGAGGTCAGCGTGAGTGCACGGAGACAACACAGTGTTACTGGATTATGTTCAATTACTGCACCAAACATTTGTTTTCTCCCATTACATATAAAGACAGAGTAATCTCACTCTGCTAACGAGAAGACCACTGTAGAGCACTCCTGTTTTGCTGCTGCACACCATGGTAATGGTACTATATTGGTACAGTGCTGAGACTGACTCTTTGAAAGACCTTTCATTGTCATGTTTGCAGTTGTTGCACCCTGATCACTGTACAGAACGTGTCCCAGAAGTCAACTTCAGACAGTGTTTATGAGTCTAAGCGTCATAGCTGAAGGACAGAGTCATGTACCAGGTAATGTCTTAGTTAGCTAATCATACAGTATTAATGCTGCTTGGTTACAGTTTCATGGCAAATTTTCTTTGTATCAATTTCACTTGAATATTTTTTTTGTTCCCAAAGTGATTTTTTTGTACATCTTACGTTAATGAAAACATGTTTGAATTTAATAAAGTTGTTGATGTAAATGGTCAAAATAACCATGACTTGTAAACTGTAAAGTTAATTGTACAGTTGCAGCCCGTTCTCACTCCCGAGGCGTAATATGCTGATGGTTTGTCAAGTCCCGAGGCGTTCCTGAGGAACGCGAAAGGTCACCTTTTGCGTTCTAATGCTACGTGCCGGGTTATGGATGAAATCCAGTAGAATAACGCTCCCACGGTAATACACGTTCGAGCCATGTATTCCAGCCCTAACCGGAACCTTATCTGTAACCTTAACCAGCACTTTAATGACGTTAGTAGTGTTTTCCAAATCAATTTAAGTAAAACAAATCTACATGTGTAGATTCATTCCAAATGGTTCTCATGTTTACTCATTTTTCCGATGTTGTAATATAGGGACGTGTTTGGTGCCCGGAAGCGTAATATACCGACGATTTGTCACCTAGCGTAAAATGTTACCCTTTGGGAGTGAAAACATGTTGACAGTTATGAGATGCTGTAGGTAACCAACCAAATGCATGTGGTACTTTCTGACCTTGAAGAGCTTTCTAGTTACGAGCATTAAAAACAGCAACACTGTTTGAGGATCTTGGTTAAAAGCTCTATTCTTCCTTACTCATCATCTTCTAAATTTTTAAGTTATTATACGCCTCAAAATTTGAATTTACTTTAGTCTTGTATTTGCTTTTTCTTTCTTTCGAAACTCATAACCTTAACTTTGAGATGAACACTTAAATAGTTAACTTTAGCTTAGTTTGGATTAATAATCACACAAGAATCACCTGATGAGCTCTACTTAAACATTACAAACAGCAGTTTAGCAACGATGACTGAATGACACGGGTGTGAACAGTGTTTAGGTCACTCATCACATCGCTGTTAACTCACACGATGCTGGGCATTACGAGCACTATTTTGAGGATTTTCTGGCAACCTGACAGAGCGGATTTCAAAAGAGCCTTCTCTGTAACTGCATCTGCAAAAGAAAAAAAAGAAAAAAAATAACCTCAATGTGACATTTGGTAAAGCCTGAATACCAAAAGCATGAGCTAAACTGATGAGGTCACACCAAACCCACAGAGGACACATAACATGGCGACAAAATTCAATAAACTCCTGTCTGAAGAGAACTTACATGTTCACTCACATTAAAAGCAATGCAGACAAGGACACAAAGACCTGAATCCTCTGATCCTTGAACATTAGCGTATTCCAGCACTGATTTCTCCAGTCTACAATCTGTGTTACTAATGCTTACCACGCTACTACTACTACCATGGAGATTATACCGGTTGATTTCATTTCTAATAAAAGTTCAAGTTTTCATGACTCACAGCTTAATAAGAGACAGCAGCACAAGGAGATTACTTTTAAAGACAAAATATAAAATGTTGCAGTGCATTTATCAGCAACTCTTCTGCATGAATTAAAGCTGTACCCAAAACATTGCTAACGATGTGTTAGGTACAGTATTGGTCAATAAGATTAAAGTAGCATAGGAACACTCTTCATAGAAGCCAAGACTTGATTGACTGGTAATATTAAAACCAGGTCAGAGCAACTACACAGATAATAACACAAATCCTCCAGATTTCTTTTTTTTAATATAATACTTTAATTGTTTTGCTGAAAGTTGTTCTTTAGTCGCAGAGTACAAACAAGGATTAGTGTGCATTCATCTGCACCTCCGGGAGGCTGTTTTATGTTTGCAAAACCAGACTGAAACACTTTGAAAATGTTCCAGATTTTTTTTATTTCATTTTTTATTTTTTAGCATTGAATGCTAAGACATGACGAAAAGGAGCTTCCCCCCCCCCCCCCTTTTTTTTTTAAAGAAGAGGGAATTAAATGTTGCTCCTTTATTTACATGATACTGCTTGCATTTATATTCCCGTGCCACAAATCTAAAAAAAAAAATTACTTTTCATCACCCGTTTCATGCGCTCTCCTTGAAAGGTTTTGTTTAAAGCTCAAATGTGTTGTATTTTTAGATAGAATAAGTCCTCTGATGAGAATTAGGCTCTAAACCATGTGACTATGTTTGACCTCCTAAAAGCTGCGCAGGGCCTCAGACGGCACCGCGCAGACAAATAAAAGTAGATACTGCACATGCTGTGCAAAATTGCATGTTGCGGGTTACATCTACAGGGAGCACTGCTTGTGACCAATTTTCTCATTACCTGGTGCAGCACAATTACAGAGCTGAGTGCTCTAGCTCATACTGCTCCATAAAACCTATTGGAGGTCCTTTGTGGCTTTTCTAACATAAAGCGCGTCTGCATAAACAGATGCCAGTTTTAAAGCGAAAACATCTGCACATCTTAAACTCACTGGATCTCTTTCAAATTACCTGATGGCTCTGGGAGTTGTGCGGGCTTTAGGAACTCTAATGTTTTTTAATAACATCCAAATGGCCTGTCCTTTACTGGCCAGGTTCAAATGCCGTCCCATCCCGGCCGAGCGGATGTGGACAAGGTCAGGTGGTTTTCACTGCTGCGCAACACATGCGTGCACCTTAATGGTCACTCAGAGGATACTGTTAACCCATTAGCTTGCATAGTGCTCCTCTAGTTCCTGGCTTAAATCAAAACAGCTGGGAAGAGGGTCAAAAAGAAACAAAAACGCTGAAATGATTAAATGTGAAATGGGTTGTTGCTAACAAAACACTTCAAACGCCGCGTGCCGCTCTGCTGTTGTGTTTAGTGACACAAGACTCGCATTAGCAAAGTGATCTAATCGCGTGCTGCTTCGCCATGTTTACATGCATCTCTGCTCACTAATCGGATATGAGGTTTCTTCGCAGAGTTCGGGCCCTGATCGCTTCATTAGTGTGAAGCTGCTCTTCCTCCTGAGCACACAGCACTAATACCATCTCCCTTCAGACACAGCGCTGCAGCCCAGAGTGGCCTCCTGAGGAAGCAGCACCATTAAATATTAATGCCATGTGTTTAGAGGGTTTTTATTTCAAACAGCGGGTTTGTCAGCATCTTATGTGGCGTTCTTCAAGATTAAGTCCATGTGGAAAATGGGGGTCCCGACGCTTTCTGCAGCATTGTGCCTTCAGAATAATTTAGATCTGTTTTTCTAATGGTCTTTCTGTGTTAATATCGCCAACATTTTCCATGATTTTCTTAAGCAAATGGAGCATTTTTAAGTGGGCGAGAGTACTGCCTTTTGTACCTTACAGTGTGCTGTGTAGCTGTCATGAGGTGAAGAATGTTTGGGTTCATTTAAGTTGACATCACTACAGAAATGTGTTTTTTATAAGCCTCTTTTGCAGTTCCACCCATGATGCAGAAAAATACCATAATGCCCAAGAAAATAACTTTTGAGCGTCTATGAATTACGACGCTGGAAGACAATCTCGAAACATAATCAAGTTCATACATTTCCTTTCTTTGTTGGACTGCTCTGATAAAATAGCGCGAGCTCGTCTAAACGTAATAAAAATCAATCAAAGAATTTGTCATCTGTCCTCATTTGTTCTATTGTCCTAGTTTACATGCCAATTTCACAATTACCCCCTCGAATGAACCTGACCTCGCTTGCATATAGGGAAGTGGCGTATGTGAGCATCCTCCTCAATTAGGTCAGGGGCGTTAATAGTACAGCAGAAAACGAACACTCCCCACAACATCCTCCAGGAATTGCGCCTGACACTACTGACTGCCTTGAATCTATATTTGGGCCAAGCGTGTGGATGTGTGTCACCCAAGACTACCCGCCTAATCTCCGCCACAGAAAGTAAAGTGAGTTGTGGGCCCATGGGCGGAGATCGTCAAGACACAAAGGGATCTCCCAGCAGGCACAGCAAAAACCAGGCCCTGGGCAGGCTTTTATGATACCTTTCAATCAGTGGATGATTCCCAGCTGAAATGACAGGTGATTTGACTCAGCCTGCAATTAATGACCTCATTTTAACAATTAAGAGCAGGGGAGGAAGAGGAAAGCCCCCGAAAAAGACAGCGAGCTGAGCCGGGGGGCGAGTTTTGATGCCTTGATAGTGCAAGACGGTAACGTCTCCGCGTGTCAAACGTGACTGGAGCTTGTTGTCGCGGCTCAGGTGACCTCCTCCTCTTTTAAGCAGGTGGAATCCTGCAGGGAGAGCACACAGTGATGAGGAGCAGGCATGGGGAGCGGGGAGGGGGAGGCTGTGGCAAGGATAGGGCGAAGAGGTGACTGGAGGGTGGCAAGGGAATGATGGAGTGCATCAAGCTGTGTGCCCACCCCCCCAACCTTCGCCTCCACCTTCTCTTACCCCCACCCCCCACAGCATAGAGGAAATTAAAGAGCTGTGTAGCAGGAGGAGAAGAGAAGAGGAGGGTGGTGATTTAGAGCGTGGCACAGGGGGATGGGGACCCGGCGCATTGGAGTTAATTACTGAATAATGAGGAACAATTTATTGTGTTCTTGTTAGAGACATCAAAATGCTGCTGGATACTGCCTATAGAGAGGAGCATGCCTCTCTCACTCCTTGTGCATCGGTTAAAATGTGGCGTTTAACTCAAAGTCATTAAAAAGCCCCCACCTTGCTTTGCCTTGCCTTATAAAGTGGCGGTGTTGCAGGTCTCCTGGGCAGATGAGGGGTCTTAACACATTGCCCTAAAATACTTCCACTTTCCTCCAGGCCTTCTGAGTGTACACTAAAACCTAATGACATTACCTGAGATGGGCTCCTTCTTGTTTTCATGGCATGCTAGCGCTTTCTGCTCCCATGCAAATAGGATTTAACAGTCCAAATGACCACAAATCATCCTGGTTTTTAGACACAGCTACAGATAAGTTAGCTTCCTAACAAGGGCCGCTATCAGCTCCTAAGCTAGCTAATTAAGACACTGCTATAAAATCTCCATAAGTAAAAAGAAAAACGGTTTCCTTTTGATCTTCTAAATGTTTGAAAAGGACTCATTAACACAACCACCTTTTGCATTTCTAACATTACTAGAGAACAACTGCTAGAAGAAGGAATACCATCCCTGATGTCACACTCTGTCAGGTAGCATGGGCTGAGGTTAGCATAAATTTTGACATATTAGATCTTCCCTTCCTTTATTAAACCTGTAACTCCGCAATCTAATTTGTTTTATAAATGATATGCCACTTCTAATCCTAGAATACAATGTTTTCTTTAGTAGATAACTGGACTTGCCAACAATTGCAGCTTGCGTTAGTGTTGTTTCCTTACATCTGTTTTTTTGCCAACTTAACTTCAAGGCTGTCATCCACACTAAGTCTCATTCAGATCTCCACTGATATTTGTAATGGATCATTTGAAATTGTAGATCAGGAATAATGGTGTAACTGAGCCACATGGTAGCTCACAGGCTAGCTAAATGCTATATCATACCCTGCCTTATAGTCTAAAGTAAAAATGACCATAACCCCCCCCCCCAAAAAAAACCCATCATGTACTAAATAAGACTTTAAAAATACTGTTTAACACCACAAACTCTTTAGGAAAGCATTTACTGAAAAAATGCTTGAGAAATAAGTTAATTTTGCCATAACCTTCCATACAAGTCAAAGCATTTGCCCCCTGCTGGCCCTTAAGGCTAATTCTATTAATGAAACATGGAGTTGTAGCTAGCTCAGTCATGTCTAAGCTAGCAGTGGGAAAAAGAGGCATGAACACTATAACTATGTGCATTCCTGTGTGCCTTGGATGGCCCCAAGTTGGGAAGTTGTTCCTCTGACTTGGTGGTCATGTGCTCTTGAATAGAAACATGTAAAAAAGCCATGAGCATAACAAAGATGTATTTTATGCTTAAACAACATGTCTACTGCAGTTTTCAGTACATAATAAATCATTACAGATTTACCTCTCTACCTTTGTATCACAGTTAGCTACCGCTACTACTTCTAACCAGTCTAGGTAACTGTGGTAGCTCTACAAGACAAAGGTTAGGACCTAACACCATATTAAAATTCAATTTTATCAAGCAATTAAAATAAAATGCCACATATTTGTACTGTTAATTAAAAATGGCCAGCTATCAGCCAAACTGTTACTTTCACCTGCCAAATTTCTACTCACACGATGTCAACAAGTCAGCATGTCATACAGAATTTTTACATGAATATTCTCATTCAGGAAACCATTTGTACCCTCAATTCAATGACGCAGAAATGCACAGTAACTATATATATTGATGTGGTTATAGTTTAATGTAGGTTGCAATTGTATTTGTATTCACAAAGCATATTATTAGCTAATACACTATATTATTATTAAACTATATACTGGCAAAAATGGCATCCATTGGAAGTCCAGGGAGAAAACCACTGCTGACCAAAAACAACACAAAGGCTCGTCTCACATCTGCCAAAAACCATCTTGATAATCCCTAAGACTTTTGGAAATATATTTTGTGGACTGATCAGACAAAAATTTGAACCTTTTGGAAGGTTTGAATCCCGTTAAAACTAACACAGGATTTAAAAAAACAACAACAACAGTTAAACGGTCTATGGTTGCTTTGGTGCTTCAGGACTTGCCTTGACTGAGAAAACCATGAATTCTGCTCTCCACCAGAAAATTGTAAAAGAGATTTTGTGGTCTTGGGTTTGTGCCCTGAAGCTTGAGCACACTTGGATTACGCAGTAGAACAACGATATGAGCCACACCAGCAGCAGTGAGTTATGGCTATTCACATTCAAAAACCAACCAACGTTGCTCAATTAAAACGATTTTGCAAAGAAGGAATGTGAAAGACTGCTTGTCAATTATCACAAACCTTTAATTGCAGTTCTTGCTTCCAAAGGTGGCACAACCAGTAATTAGGTATAGGGAGGAAAATACTAGCACAGTAGCTTACACAAAGAACATGATAAACGTTAATGCAAAAGGTAGCAGCTAGTCTGAATATAAAAAAAAAAACAGCCATTCCAATAGCTTGTTCATACTAGCTTTATGTGTTGACAAAGTTACTTCATTTTTTTGGAGCAGTGTTTGGTAAACCACCAGTTTTTCCCTTTGTCGTCCTAGTGTTAAAACTCATCTATGTGCAAAGTCAACCATATCATACAGGCTTACAGATTACTCATGCAAGAGACTTGTAAATAGCTTTCATGTTGCAGAGGTTTCATGCCAATATTCTTTCATTATCGCTGTAAACACGACACTTCACACCTCGATGATGCTTACTGCGTTCCTCGTAAAAACTGGCTGCGTATAACTTAATTTATCAGGTAAGAAAGTGAAAAAAGGAACGCTGAATGCAACTTGACTTTATTCTCCACCAGAGAAAGACCAAGGCTCTCCTTTCTTAACAGCAACGTGTCAGACCTGCTATCGGTCCTTAGCAGAGTGTGAAGTATCCCAACTCTTTGATGTGTTAAATATGAAATCTGACCATAGAACAAAGCAGCTGTCAGCAACCAGCACGTGTCAAGAGCAATCCACGCCAATTATTATTGAATTTCTGTCATGCATGCGTCTGCCGTGCAGACACTGAGGTGTGTTACTGTATCGCAGTGCTAACAAAGACTTCAGACCGTCTTCAAAAATAAACATCACAGGCTTCAGTTGTCTATATCAAAAGGTTGCTGATGATCGTCTGCAAATACAAGCCAAGGCTCACCTTTTGTCCAGGCTTCATCGAGAAAGGGTTAAATAATTTGCTGCAAAACAGTCAGAAGCGTTGCACACACTGTACTGTGACCTCGAGAATATGGCTTTAACTTTGTCAAAGGGTCCCATATTAACAGCAACACAATCACTGGATCACAAATCACACAATGTAAGTTATGAGAGCTACATGCTGTGTCTCTGGTGACATTGAGGGAGAACGTGAGAAGGTGCTTGCTGAGTGTGTAGCCATGCTGTGTTGCCCAAATAGATACGTTCCATCTGAGAGTGATGCAGCCTTCGGAATGATCCCGCTAGACAGATGAGTGCTACTTGAATGTTAATGAGGGCTCCTTTAGACACGCATAAATTAAATGATTAGATGTCTGCAATCATGCAAGGTCCTTAGGTGTCCCCTATTTATGGCATTTGAAATGTAGCTGCCTTTATTTACGACATGTCTCCCCTGCACAGGCTTCGCCACCTGAGCAGCCCAACGCTTTCAAAAGACGGGTTTTTTTTAATGACCTGTAAATGAATCACTCTGGCAGAATCGTAAGAGAAGCGGAGCCCTGCCTCTTTTTCAAAACAAAAAGGGAAAGTGTGCTGTCCTCTGAAAGAAAAAAAAAAAGAAAAAGCTCGCAGATGTTTTGAATAAAAGCCGCGCTCCAGACAGGGAAAGATGCAGTAAAACATTTGTTTCCTATACGCCGCTAACAGAAAGATACACTGTCGAGCCTCAGAGAGGGGCCTCAGAGGACCGCCACAGTCTCTGAACGCGGTCGCCTAACAATGAATCTTCCTCCTCTCCAGTTCACACGCTCTTCATTGTCGTTTTCTAGATGCAACAACAGCTATTTTCATCTTCATGATTGCATTAATTACAGCATAACTCACGTCTCTTGGCTCCAGTACTGTTTTCCCTGTAGAAAACAGCGTGTCAATGCTTCAACAAAGGAAGGGAACAGTACATATACTCAGCTGGCACTTCATTAATCAACATAAGAAATCAGCATGGCTTGTCACTTATCTAGCCGAGTCTGCTACTGAAGTTGTATTATATTCTCTTTAAATGATTCATTCGAGTTGGGAAGATTTTAATGAGATTTAGACTGCATTCATATTACCGTAATACAGCCAGATACAGTACATGCAAACACCTCAATATGTAGACATAAAGCCTTGCGACGGACAGGCAGTGAGCGGCTGCTTCACTGTTGAATCATCTTAAAGACTCCTCACTGTCCCAGGAAGACTCTGGGGTGCACAAGCAGCAATAATAGGAAGCACCTAAGTTACAGCCATCTGCTCTCAAGCCAAAGCCGAGGTTTTTTTGTGTGTGTGTTTTTGTGGCAGCAGAGAGAAGGGGCTAGAGAAATTTCTTTTAAGATTCTTGCTTTTTTCCCCCTCTATTTATTAGGATAATGAATTTCCGACTGCAGTGCCAGTTCCACTGAGCCTGCTTCTCGGCCTAATTCTCTGTAACATTTCCTCATTGCCGCTGGGGAACATTATATGAAGGCAGGGCTTACAATACCATCAATATGCCCAAGACGACAATCGGACGTCTCATAGATATTAATGGAAGTGCAAATTAAATCAAAGTTGGAGTGCAGCTATCGGGGCTATGATCAATGCCTTTTGCACAGTCAGATTTAATATGGGGTTTGTAATTTGAGTATCCAAACAAAATGTGCATCTTAATGGGAAAGATGAAAGTAATCCCACATGGGGAGGAAATAATACATTAGCTGCATTGTAATTAGAGAACTCAGAGTGCAATGTTTCCCCAGTATTAATGTTGAATAAAAGCCTGATATATTTACGATGTGGAGAAAGGATGTGGACGTTTTGAATTGTTTTTAGACACCTCGAGTTGTCTTAGGCAGCATCTTTTAAAAAAATAAGACTATAACGATGTTGGGTAAATGCATGCGTAGGAAACAAATACAAATGATGAAATAAACTGTCAAATGTTAGAGCAAAAAAAGCAGACTTGTTTTTGTTAAAGCAGTGGGAGCACATCTGTGTTATCACAGTCATAATGAAAGAAAAACACCTCAGGTATGTTTTGATTTAATTATGAAATACTTGATCTGAATATGAAAAATCCCATGTTTTTTAAGCCAAGCCGCTACAACCAAACACAACAGAAGTATGTGAAACATGATTTTGGTAAAAGGTTCTTAATAAATAGTGATTGAGCAAGTCTCCCCGCAAGCATTCAAATGAAATACGATATAATAATGCCTCACTTTTATTTATTGGCAATCCTTCTGAGTACACACACAGCAGCCAGTTAAAGTGACCCCATGTGAAGTCGGCAGGTAGCATGCAGAGAGCAAACAGCAAAACAGCTTTTCAATGAATAACACATGAGCCAACAATCGTTGCTAGACAATGATCCAGTGTGTTCAGCGAGTCAAGTGCAACACACACAATCACGAGAGAACACAAAGAGCTAATCAAACTTGATGCAACCCTTCGTGATCAAAATGAAACAGCAGCTACTAGTAGGCGCCCATGCTTTTGTAAAAGAAAGTTAACTTAATTAAAAAGATATGAGCTTTGTAATAATCTGGGTTTTTCTTCGTTGTAATTTTTGTTTTGAATAGAAACACTCTGACAGTTTGAGGAAAGTGCTTTCGCTTCTTGGCTGACACTTATACGAGAAGGTCAAAAGCACTCCCATGTGTGTATGCTAAATAGCATGCTAGCGCTAGTAAGCCACAGACTATATAAAAGATAGTTTTCAGGTCTAACAAGTGAAGCCAATGTGGAATTGCCTTAAACCTGCATTTTTTCTCTCCTGGCAAACACAAGGTGTCTTCTGTGGTGGCAATAAAAGTCCAGTTGAATCAAACTCTAACCTGGCTCACTTGCTTTATGATCTTAGCAAAAACCTAACATCAAAAATCTCAATAAATGCTTTGTTGATACGATAATGGTCTCATTTACTAGCTTCAAGTGAACTGAATACAATGCGGTGTTTATTTCATAAATTATGATTCCTATTATGTGAAAATAGAACAGTAAAGCAAGGTATGGTTTTGGGTCAGTGTACTGGGCTTTAGTCACTCCAGCCAGGCAGCTCACATGCTTAGGTGTCTTTTTTCTTCTTTTTTTGTCTGATTTCTATTTTCTACATGCTAAGATGGCAGTGGCAATCAGCTTGAAAAACAAAATTTCTACAGAAAAAACAGGAACTTCACAACAAGATCACTGTGGCTTCAACTTTTTACAAGCAGTTTATGCTAGCAGACAGTTAGCTTTGCGCTTCACAAAGATAGCTTTAGCTTTGTCTGCTGAATATACTGAATATTTGCTGAAAATTTACAATAGGGACCCACTCTTCAGTGTAATGGTACCAATGGTTGACCTTTTATTAACAGTTTATGCTAGCAGACAATTAGCTTTGCACTTCACAAAGATAGCTTTAGCTTTGTCTGGACCTAACAAAACGCCCAACAGTATCACACTACTGATTTTATCAGTGTTATATTTTGTTTGCTAAATGATAAAAAAAAAAAAATTAATGTAAATATGATAAGTGGTTGTGTAAAGTGAAGTTAACTAATGCTAATTATCAATTTCTAAAGAAAATCTTTCTTACGGATATGGAAGGTACTGTGTCTACTTCATTTACAACTGAAGACATTTTCTCAACTTTACACTTAAAAACTGAGTGTCATTTATATAGCATTTCAAGTGTTAATAAGAACCACAAAATTTAAATTTTCACATGTATTTTGAATCAGAATTGTTGAATATTTTGACTGCAGTAAGCATTAGCACCTTCCATCATTTAATCAGTCCAATTAAATTGTTAGGGGTCATTAAGTTTAAAGTTTGCACAGCACTCCTAGCCTTTATAACGAGATAAATGTTGACTTTGTTTTGTTGCACAGTCCTATCTCTGATAAAAGCATCAGGGGGAAGCACAACTCAATTTATAAGGGGTAACATTTCATCTTTGAACACTTCACTGAGTGGGTATGTAACAGGATGCTATAATCCATCAATAAAACTGTATTGATATTGTCGAATGTTAATATGTCATCCATAAACCCTTGGGCCCTCTTGTCACCAGGACACAGTCTGCTCAGCAACTCATACTGCCTCATGGTGTTGTTCAAGATCGACCCAGGTCTCCCACTGAACGGCTGCCGCTGTAAAATGTTGCATGCCGTGACAGAGCGGAGCATTAATCAAAGTTGATTTGAAGTGCGAGAGCGCAAGTGCCTTTTTTGTTGCTGGAGAAGTGTTTAGCACAACAGCGCTGTGTACAATGGGGTCCCACTCTTCAGTGTAATGGTACCAAAAGGAGGTCATAAATAATGGATTCAAGATCACTTACACCTCATGAAGCAGGCTATGGCATTCAAAGGGATCATGTTTTGCTGCTCAAATTATAGATTTAGCTCTTTTGGCTGCAATTGTAAAGGAAAACAAGACCTCTCCAAGAGGACTCTGAAACAGTTTAATATGGTGCAAAACATGACGGAAAAACAACAGTTTATACACTGCCACTAAATGATGACAGAGACTGGCTGGAAAAAGCAGATTATTTTTGCTTTCTGGTGGGATGTCTTGATTTAAAATTCTCTTGGAATATGTCTCATCTTCAACTTTAGTTAACTTGAAAAAAAAAACAAGATAAAACTTGAGATTTTTAAATTAAATCTTGCTTGTGTTAAGTAAAGATTTGCAGATGCAAACAGATACTGCACCTTCCAACCGTTTTGTTCTATCGCCTTTCCACTTCACGTAACTTGTAACAATTATCTGAATCTCTCAACAGCTGGACATGATTACATTTTTAATGCATTTGAAATGTAACCGTCCACTATCACACCACATTTAATTAAAGATATAGGAGTATTTATTCCGTTTTTCTTTGACTGTCACATTGAGCTGTTTGCATACTAGAATTGGAGAGGTCTTCTTGCAATAATCTGCCCACATACATGTAGCAGCTCGCTGTTATTATCTTTAGATGATAGCAAATAATGTGATAACCCCTTGTTGTAACTTTCTGTCCTTGCATCAGTGCTGCACCTGACTCTATGCTGCCCCTCAGTGGCAAAACAGTGAAACAGTCCTACAAAGGACAAACTCGTGAACAAATTCTACAAAGTCTCACCTCCAGATGCTGAGCCAAAGTTTGATATTTCACCAGAAAATACGAGGATAAGAATCCCAATAATTTCCAATGTGCCAATGCAGCTGGAGATAAATACAGAAGAGAGAGGAGATGATCAGATCTCACTCCATATCTTAATGGGATCCTCTCACGAGCCATTCCGATTAATGACCAATCTCACAATTATGGAAATCAGAGATTGGTCACTAACAGTGAGAACTTGAAGTTGCTCACACAAACAGCAACAGTGTCACATTGCAGAGAGCGCTAATTGGCCACTACTTTTCATGTAATTGCGGCAACCAGGGTCACCTCCTCTGCTAACCTCTCCTTTAAGTATTGTTTTTCAGCACACAAACAGTTAATGGAGCAATTAAGATGGTTCTCACAAGTACCACTTCTGGGGACCATTTGGCAAGAAAGAGGTAGAGACAAGCGGACTGGTGACTGCTCGGTCCATCACGCTGGGTGCACGAGTCCTAGGCGAAATAGAGCGAGGTGCAAGACGTGCAAGAACACTCCCACACTGGTGTGACTGGTCACCGATGAAGCAAACATTGTGTAGGAGCAAATTTCTGGAGTTTTTAAGAATTCACAAAATATATCAGTTTACTGGTGCTGTCGGCAACAACATCAAAACTACCTGTTATGCAGGTCTTTTTTGTCATACCAAACAGCGCACCAGGGCATGTGGCTTTGGGTGCCAGGGTGGTGGCAGCTGATCCTTGGGGTCTTTAAGGTAGCAGCCTCTGTGGATCAAGCTTGTTCCTATTTGCCTAATAGACAAATAGGTCAGGTCAGCGCCTTAGGAGTTTTTGTCACATTCTTGTCCCTGAACAATTTTTGCGTTGTGGCACATCTATGGGGAAGAGCCAGCCGCGTTCAGGGACACCAGGATGCCGTCAAACACATGATCAATATTATTCATTTCACATGTCAGTGGTTTTAATATTGGCACTAATTGTTGTACACAGCACTCAACAACAGCTAATGAGAGGGAAAGAAACAGTCACACACAGTCTTTCACTTTAGCACGCAAGGATAACTTCCCCCAGTTCATTACAATACGAAACCTTTTTACTTTTTATTACCCATTTGTATTTTTTAAAAGCATTTATCTGTGTTTGTGTTGGAGCAGATACAATAAAGTGTTACAGTCACAGTCATCAGTATGTTTAAGCAGCATCCAGGGAATAAAACACTGTAACAAAAAAGAAACTGTGATAATTTGGTCTCAATTGAAAGTAACGCTCGGTACTTTCCTGCTAAAAAAATTGGTAATAAAAAAAATGTTTAAAACTCTTTCCTGTATTTAATATTGTTGCTTTATTTTCCTTTCAGTAAAACATTTTCTGCTGTTCTACCACACCGGACATTGAACTAAGCCTACAGTCTGCACAGAAAAAAAACCCCAAACTCCCAAAACTGATCTCACCTGTCCAGAAACTGCAGTTTCATTTAAACTGATATTGCTGTTCAAGTCTCAAAGGAACATAATATGAATGCCACCTATTTTTAATCCCTGGAGAATGAAGAAGAGGGGGGAGGAAAGTTTTCATCTCTTCATCTAACCCTTCTACCACAGACTTTGCCCACCTTCTATGACTAAGTTATGCCCTGTCATGTAGTCAGAGGCATCAGATGCCAAGTAGACCACTGCAGCTTGCAGGTCTGTCACTTGAGCCAGTCTACCAGCAGGAATATCTGACAGCCAGCGCTGCACCAGAGGCCTCAGACTCTCCGAGTGGATGAGAGGGGTGTCAACAATCCCCCTGAAAAGAGAAGCAGACAAAGTGAGAGAGCGAAAGAGGAGGGAAAAGCACACACACACACAGACACACACAATGAAATCAGAAGACATCACAGTTCAGAGCCAGGAGTGACAGCGTTGTTTCAGAGCCACCACTTTGGTGACAAAAATAAACCCAATTATCCTTTGCAGAAAGGGCATGGCATGGCATCTCTGATGATATTTACTGTGGGACGGGTGGCACTTTAATGACTGGCACATCTCTGGAAGAGCCCATGGGTACGAGGGGACGTGTGGTATAATTTGCACATAGCCTTTGGTTAAATACTTATTATATTTCCCCATTGAAATGTGCTACTTTGATGCCGAGACAGTATTTAGGCGAAGTTTATCAGAAAACCGCTGCTTTTAGTTTGCTGGTTGCACACTGGCATCTAATAGCGCCGTGTCACAACAAATGCCATTCTCTCCACTCCTCTACAGTCAAATATCACAGAGCTTACATTTGAATAAATATGTCAACATGCCCGCCTGCGCCTAATACGAGACGACTTCTGACTTTCCCCACAATCGCTGTGACAGTGACTAAAAGCCATGAGGCCTGAATCATTGTTCGACGTATCCTGGTGCCTTGATATGGAATTCCAACATTTGGCTAAATTAGCACTTCCAAGGAGCGTGTGACACCTTGGTTAACATATTCCACCTCAATTATATTTCTCTTCAGCTGCCCTGTTATCTGGAACCTTTCCTGGCAATCAGAGGTACTGTTTTCCCTCAGCCAATTTTCTAGATAATGCAGCTTATCACCACTGCGGCTAAAGTTGCCAATGGAATCAGGCTCCAGTCAACCTCGTGAGCGCTAATTGTGTCCCTTTTTTATGCATATTTACCGACTGTCACTTCAAAGAAATCAGCGGCCCATTGAGACACCCGGTTAGCGAGGGTGGGGGGGGGAGAAGCGAATTGCTTCTTTGCAAATTAAAATTAGCAAACAAGCTGCCGATAAATAAAGCTGAGCGTGGCGCGTGTGTGAGGGCTTTGTTCTGGGGCTGTGACTGGGCCCGGCTCGCCCGGTGCCACCGGACGGATTTGCTCAGGGATGGCTGGGGCTAAGAGATGCTTCACTTAACACCCCCCCGCCCCCTCAACCACCACCCCTACCTCCCCTCCCGACACACATTCAAACAGCCCCCTTCCTGTGTTCTCCTCCTTTTTCTTCCTACTGCTCAGCTTCACAGACAAATAGATACAAACAAGGGCGCTATTGTTGCGCCGACACTTGGAGTGAGGTTGCAAATTTGATTCCCTAATTGAACAGAACAATTAGAGCAAGTGTTTGGTTGATTCATCCCTCAAGACGTCATCTAATTAAGCACTGATGCATTGTTTGAGGACTTAAATTAGTGCATCCCCCTCAAACGGGAGCTCTTCATATGAAAGCAAAACGGCGCTAATCACTGCTGCACTCATCGCAGCTTGCTATAATCAAAAGGTGGGCCGCTGTGTTTTGGAGGAAGACGAGGAAGGCCAAAAATAGGCAGTACTTACGGCGAGATGCAGTTGACGCGCACTCCTCTGTCGGCCCATTCAGCGCCCAGAGTCTGAGTCAGTTTGACCACACCGGCCTTGGATGTGTTGTACGAAAGCTGCTTCTGAGGATGGGGGACTGGACAGTGAAGGGTGGAAAGAAAATGAGTTACTGAAAAAAGTCACTGCTGTCCATTTCGGGAAGTGGCACGTGCCATTTAAGAAGGCAACAATTACAGCATCATTAACAGTGGTATGCACTTTTCACATTCTTATTAAAGCCTCTTGTTGTTTTATCATTTGCCTTAACTGAAGAGTTTCCTTCTTACAGAGGGCCAATAGCTTCTACGGTGCACATCCCAGTTCCTGTGGTGTCTTGTGCACACTACATAAAAGCTCTTCCATTAGCTGCTGGGGACTCTGTGGATGATGCGAGGTAAAATTAATTGCTTATAATGTCCAGTTATGCTCTGTCCTCAGCAACAAAGGGAGGGAGCCATTTGTTTGCCTTGACCATCACAGATGCTGCACACTGCATGGGATGCCGGGACAGGGGCTCATTTTCTCCTGGTTGATTAATCATCACAAGGAAGGCTCCAAGTTACATACAACTTTAGTAGTTAACCTCATCACCCGCCGATCTGACTGCCAAATGGCTTCAGTGTGAGACCGGGGATGATAAATACCAGCCAGCTGCGGAGAGGCAGAGAGTGGTCCTGAGGAGAAAAGGGCTGGAGCATCCTGCATGCAATTTAGGGATGTTGGAAAAAAGAAGACAAAGAGGAATAAAATTTGCAGTGTAGGGGTAAAAGCTGGGATGTGTTGAAGACATAACAAGTAAAGGGTGGGACAGGAGGATGGTAGCCAAGAGCAGGGTTCAGCGACGAGATTGCAGAGGAAGGTAAGGTTGGGTTGGGCTGGATAAGGGTAGGCTGGGACCTCAGAGGAGCAGGCGAGGATGAGCCGAGCCCAGGGCTTACACGCAGATTGAAGGTGAAATCCGACTTATCAGGACAGGAAACACAGCTCAAAATGCCTAACAGCACTAATCCTTGCTCAAGACCTGATGATACGGCCGCAAAATACCATTCAGAAAATGCCTTCATCCTTTAAATAAACCTGCATTGATGTTTTTCGCCGTCTTAAAGAGCAGTAATCCCCAGAGAAGCGAAAAAGAAGTAGAAGGAGAGCATTTTCCAAAGCCCTCTTTAACATTCACCCTACTTATTGCCCGTTGCAAGTGGGAGAAAACATGCTCTTTATCAGGCACGCCTTTTAAATTTTGAATTCTTCTGAGCAGATAAGGAGTTCAAATGATGTACTCTTTTCCCAGCTGCTGTTGTTACGTCCATTTCTATGCAGGGCAGATCTGCAGGTATGAGTGCGAGAGTCACAAATCCCTCAAGTAAGGTCAAAACCAAAAAAGAAAAGAAAAAAAACCCATCAAGATAGATATTTCCTGTCCGGGTGTCTTTGAGCTGCTGGCCGTCATTCAGAAAAAAATAGTTGTTGATGTTCAGAGAGTGTCTGTGTGTGTGTCGAGGGGGTGTTTGCAGGCCCACGAGCACATTCCATTCAGCAGATGGACAAAAAGCTGTCATTGTGCATTTTAATTGGACATTTACGGCTGCTTTTTGGTCGTCCACTTGGCTAGAACAGGTCCCATCTGATTACACATTATGACAATATTATAACAGATGTCCAGACCAATAAAGTAAATTCCTGAAGGACTGAGCGTAATGCGAGTAATTGATCATTTTCTTTATGCCGGCCTCTATTTACCAGCATGCTCCTGTTTTACAGATTGCCCCTGCAGTCGGGACTGGGGTCCATATGGCACGCCGCTTTACTGGCGATTTGACTATACTGCTGATGAAGTGTTGCAGTTCCTCTGGAGAAACCTGTTGGAGGAGGAACATTACACCGGTGCAGCGAATTACAAGGCTTTTACTAGGCTCCCACTAAACTCTAAAAGTGTCTTCCGCTGTTCAAACAAGGCCGTTGGCACAGGCTGGGGTTTTGCCGCGGCACAGGAACCCTCCCCTCCCAAGTTGGACCTCAGGTTGCCTTCCACATCCTCCAGACAGCTCCGCGGAGAGGGGATGTTTATTATGATGCAAAAATGCCTCGGTGAGATGCAATCACAACACTGCTACTGTATGCAGGGGTGGATGCATCTCTATAGAACTGTTTAACTGGGCTAAAAGTTGCCTAATCCTGTTTTAAAAGTGAACGCTCACCTTAAGTTTCTCATAAACGAAGAAAACTGCTGAAAAAAAGTCTTTGTTTGAAGATGAAAATCTAATGCGATGTGCACTCACCCACATAGCTGTACAGCGCAAATGTATTTAACTCTCCCTTCCTCCCCCTCCTTCACTCTGCCCAACTCTCCACGCCAAATGGAGAGATTAAAAGCAGACATGGAGGGGCTCCAGAGAGAAAGTGGGGAAATAGAATCATCACTCACCTATTAGACTGGCCATGGAAGCTGTGTTGATAATCTTGCCGTACCCTTGCTTCAACATCACTCGACCTGCTGCCTAAGGCAAGGATTCGGAGGGGCGAGAGACACGTTAAACACCTTATTATTAAGGCCCTGATATGCCATGCCCAAAGCTGAGCACAGATCAACACAAAAACATGCAGTTTATCGTCGGAGACGGGAAAACGTTTGGTGTGGATTTGAAAGCGGCACAAAAAAAAGGGTGGGCGTAGGGGGGGTTGTAGGTTGTACATATAGATGTCTCGCAGCAGCTCGATAATTTAGGACTAAATTTAGTTTCTACAAAGGAGCTCGAGCTGGTTGGACCATTAATTAGGTCACAGTCTTAACTAGTTTGGACAGAAATAGAGTGCTGAAGGAATACGTCACCGAGAATCTGTTTGGCTCTTTTTTACTCATCTTTAACTGGGGATAATTTGTAAATATATTAAACTGATGGATGCATTTTTTATTTTAACAGAAAATAAAGTTTCAGCTATGGGGTGTTTGCATGAACTGTACTCGTTGTGTGTGCAGAATCAGGATTTTTCCCTTCTTGAGCTTTGAAAACAGCAAGAAAACATGACCCGTCACAAAAGGACAGATAATGTGGTTTATGTATGTCAAGTCTTCAGCTGCTCTGTTTTAGATTTGCTTCAGTAAACATGTTCATTCAAAAACTTTCCTATTAGTGAATGTGACTGATCAATAAGTGCACGATTCAACCAACTCTATAAAATTAGTGCAGTGAAATGAGCGAAAGCTACAGTGGTTAAGTACATTTTCTGTCAGTTCTGATAAACATAAAACTTGTGTGTATGCTACAAAACGTCTTCCTACCCAGTGTTTATCAAAGCAGAGGTGTATGTGAGTGAATCTCTTACAAAACTAATTAGGACTAAATCACTTGGAAAAACACAATACTTGATAATATTTACTACTATTCCACACTACCCTCGCACAGGATGGGAGGTGACACACACCTGACAGCACATGAAGGTCCCCCTGAGGTTCACGTGAAAGGTTTTGTCCCACTCCTCTAGACTGGTGTCTTCGCTGGCTGAGTTCATGTTGATGCCAGCATTGTTACAACCGATGTGGATCACTCCCCATTTTGAAACGATGGTGTCGATCATCCTCTGGACGTCATCTGACTTGCTGATGTCAGCTGTTATCGAAATGGCATTGATACCTGTTTGAAAGTAACACAGGGGTGTACTGTGAGAAAATTCGGCATTTTAGATTCTTTGACACAAAAAGTAATGCCCTAAGTAATGTGGATATAGTGAGATCACGTTTGATCAAACATTTTATCCTTTAGTATGCTGCCATCTGCTGGTCAAGACACAAACTAATGACAAAATTCACAATGTGAAACTCATTTTGAATGAATAAACGCAGGGCGTGCTTGTTTTCTCACAAATAAAGCCCGGTTTGAAGCGTGCTATTCAACAATGATGCTGTCATAGCAGATTTTCCAGATTAAGGCCAGCTTCACCACTTTGAGGCCAACATAATGTTGTGACTCTTACAGGTTTTCATTTTAATTTCTGGCTGTCATCGATGTCTTTGAACTTATTGCTCTGCACCGCAAGCAATCTTAAGACATCTGCAGTATTTCGGCTGTCTCAGGGAACAAAGGCAGGGAGACTCCAGGCTGTTCAGCATCACATTCCTTTGGACTTCTTTAACAATTGAGTCACAGCAGGGTGAACAGTCCGGGAAAAAGGAGCAAGTTATGTTAAATCAGGGTTGTAATGTAGTTCTTCTTATTAACTTTAAGGAAAGTTTCAAGGAAAGGAACAACTTAAGAACAACAACCATAACAACAATCAAGTGAGTAAAGAAAGGAAAGTAACCAGTAACTTTTTTTCCTTGATTACTGATTACAGAATGAAACTGAACCACACTATCTTAGGAGTTGTGTATTAAAGCCATCTTAGTAAGTGGACTTCATTCCATATTTAGTGGCGATTCTATCCCTAAATTCTACCCCAGATATAAATTTTGTTGACCTTTAAGTTACGTGAGTGACGTCCAATCAATGAAACAAACACAAATGGAGAATGTAAAATCACAAGTGCGGGGGGGATGAAATTAACTTAATATATACAAAATATATATATATACAATACATACAGAAATTCGAAGAACTTAGATTTGTAATAAAAGTATTTTTAGAAACCTGTACATGTTAATAATCGCTGTCTACGTAACAATGTTCATGTAAAGTCTCACATTGATTGGCTCACCTGTTAAGAAGGAGACATACAGACATATGCCATGATCCTTACAGTATGACTGCCTATACAGCCTATATAACAACCATAAGAATTATTTTAATCTCCAAATCCACCATAACCACACTTAAGATAGCTGTGGCCCATTTTGACATGTGAAAATCTTTTGCGGCCCACCCAAAACTTCGTCCACAACTCTGATCCTTACATGTAGGATGAAGCATTTCTTTGTGTTTTTTTTTAATGATTTTGATCAGACTGAAAATGTGTTTCTTGAGGCTGATAATCTATTAATCTATATATAAGAAGCTTTATTTCTGCTCCATTCTAGCGCTGCCTATCCACTGGCAAGATGCTAGTTTTTTATTGATTTACTGTAAAGGACTTCTCAGTAGTGATGTGTGATACCACTGATTTTCTTTCTGATCCGATACCAAGTAAAATTCAGGGTGGCATCAACGATACTGATCCAATACTTTGTACAAAAACTTAATGTTTTATTGCATTTCAAATTATAGCTTCATAATGATTACAGAACATCAGACTACTTGTTCTTATTGCTTAAAAATGCAGAATTATCATATAGAAATAAAAAACCTGAAGTTGTGCGCTATTTGAACACGTTGCCTGCCTGCAGCACTAAAGGACTCTGTGAGAGACGTCTGTCTCCCCCTAGCAGCACCTGTCCCTCTCCTCCTCTTCAATTTGCCTCAACATAAGCTCATCATATTCTGTGACATGATTTACTCTGAGGTGTTTGACGAGGTTAGTGATGTTGCCACAACACCTCACTGTCTCCCACAGTTATCACAAACCGCGTCTTGGCTGTTTGTGGAGGTAAAATACGTCCATGCATGACTCCATTTACGCTCAGCCATTGTTGTGAGTGTGCACGCCAAGGGGCTGCGACACATTCATACGGCCATATTTCGCACATGACTATGAAAGGCGGAAGAGGAAGTAGTTCCGCTGTGTTCCTGTTAATGATAAACTACATATTTACCCCAAATTACTAAAATGTCGATATTTTAATTTGAGAATCAATTCTAGAACATACATAACTGGAATCGGTATTTCAACATCGATCCGCACACCACTACTTCTCAGGGCCAACCTGCAGTACCTTAATAGCCCACCAGGAGGCTGCAGACCACTTTGGGAATCCATTCTCTAAACTAAGATGGGCTGTGAAAAAAAAGGGCATTCAAGTCAGTCCTTGTATGTTTTTTTCTTACCTTTAAGGAAGAGCTCCTCAACGACTGTCTCAGCTTTTGCTCCATCCAGGTCTACCACAGCCACCTTTGCACCAGCTTCACCCAGAGCGTGAGCGAATGCTCGGCCTATGCCTTGTCCAGCGCCTGTCACATAGGCCACCTTACCGTCAAGACGCATTCGATCCAGGATGAAACGCCCTGTGACCCCACGGAAAACCTCATCATCTGTAATTTTACACTAATGAACGAGAATAAACAGGCAGATGTGATCAGTAAGTATGATGATGCCTGGAGAAACTCGTCACATCAATCGTTACATGCTGTAAATAAAACGCAGTCAGGACTACAAAGTGGTAATCCATAAATCAATAGGATTTTGCAGGGAAGCCACAGATAGAATCAATAATGGCACAGTGAAAGAAGGAGTCCAAGTAAGCAGATACAAATCAACATAGAAAAGCTCCTGCTAACAAGTGCTAACAGGTATATTTTAAAATAGGATTTAACTTGGGATTTCACCGTATGAAAAAACCTCAACACAGACCTTTTAGGTCATCTGTAAGTAAAATTAACCACACTGAATAAGTGCCCCAAACACCAACATTTCAACTAAACTAAACTAAAGCTTTTGGTACTTTTGATTCTTTACACGGGCTGCTGTTTGACAAATTTAACGTGAACACCTGTGGTAAAGGGATTAATATATCAAACCATTTTTGCATTTCCATGGATTTGTGTCATGATGAGGGAGATGAATTGTTTATATGGTAAACTCTTTCTTTTGATGGGGTCATGAAAAGAATTAAATCACTACTTGTGTGAGATAAACTTGGATCCCGCTTATTCCTGAGTTGTGAGGTGTTTATATCTAGCATTTAATGTTATAGTATTGCTGATACTGTGAATAGTGAAGGCACGTATATCAGCTGTGACTGAGGGAGGTTAACAGTACCTGACGCCGTAAGCACTCAGCGGCCGGAGGTACCCGACGGATAAGAGTGAGGCCGTCTCTTAAAGGGACAATGACCTTTCAAACAAGGAGGCATTATTAGAATAAAAGTTATCCAACAAACAACTGACTGCAACACGAAAACATCTGAAACTCACCTGCTCTACTCGGGGGTCATTAGACACAAACTGGTTGAACTCGCGAAGGGCCAGTCCATTGCTATCTGTGGTGTCGTTAAGATAAACCCTGGCTTTGAACAGCGAGTTATCGATACATATGACCCCTCCCAATCTGAGCATGTTGTTGTCCATGATAAATTTGTAGTAGTTGATGTAGTTGTTTTTGTCAGCATCGATGAAAACCATGTCGAACTGTTCACCGGCGGTGGCTAATTCCTGGAACAGAGACAACGTTATTACAAAACTGACCCCATGACCCACAGTTTGTTCACTTATTGACAAAAAGGGTCAGTAGCCTTGGACTGTTCTGATTATGGAACGCATGTGACACGCAGTGAAGGCTAAGTGTTACCTAAAGGTATTTTTAGTTTGCAAAACAGTTCATTGGACCTTCAAAAGGATCCAAAGTTGATCGATTTTTACTCACCTTTAGTGTCTCCATGGCATTTCCAGTCTTGACATTAATCTTTTTACCATGTGGAGACTTATCAAAAATGGGCTGAGCAAACTCTTTAAGGTATGGCTCCAACTCGCAGGCCACTAAGCGCCCGTCCTGTGGTAGCGCTTCAGCCATCGACAGAGCTCCATAGCCAGTGAACATCCCGATCTCTAGGACCCTCTTCGCTTGACTCATGTGGATCAGCATCTTCAGCGTTTGACCTGCCAAAAACAGATCAGAGATCATGTTATCACAATATGACTAAACCAGTAAAAAAGAAAATGGTATGGTTTAAGCAGGACATGTATGAAAGTCCCACCTTCAACGTGTCCAGTGATACATTCCTTGGGAAGCTTGAACATAGTCTTGCCCTCCTTGTGCACTTGATCCCAGTCATGAGAAAAGGTCTTTCTACAATGGAGTGTAATCGAATATGTTAATGCTTATTTCACACAGCAAATGCTTGGTGTGCTTTATGATTATAAGTAAGGACTTACTTATAAAGTTCTGCAAGCGGTTCACTTTCCTGTGTGGTCATTTTCTCCAGGTAGTCATCCAGGCCACTGGCGATGTCCAGAGCCTTCTGCAAGTGGCTTGTCAACTCTTCTGGAACATTCCCACAGGATGCAGCTATGTCCTGGGCTTTAGTTAAAAGGTCCACAATGACTTCCACTGGGGTGTCAGGAACTGGAGGGATGTCATATGTAATGTTACTTAATGATTTCTCCATTCTAGTTTTATTGTCATTTCCTGGTAAAATGATGCATCTCAGAAACTCTGAGTCAATGTTTAATATCAAGTAAATTATTCAGCTGGTTTTAAGAATATCAGAAAATTGAGGTAATGACTAATATGCATTATTCATGCATTATCCATTTTTTTCACTTTCAGCATTTTGTATTAAAAAAAATAATAAATATAACTCAAGAAAAATCAGATAGATCAGAAATACTTTATTGATCTCCAAAAATCTGCAAATTATAAAAAGCATTATATTGTGTATACTTACTGCATAGTAAAGTGAATAAATTGAATAGTTTTTAGTGCTAAGTCACAGTTTCTTGCCTATAATGAGTCAGCTGATATCTGCACTCATCAGCCACTTTGGTAAGAACACGTGTTCAACTGCTTATTAATGCAGATATCTAATGAGCCAATTATAGGGCAGCACCTCGGTGCATTAGGGCATGTAGACATGGTCAAGATGATGAAGAACATTTGAATGGGGAAGAAAGGTGAACATGGCATGGTTGCTGATTCCAGACGGGCTGATTTGAGTATCTTAAAAACTGCAGATCTGCTGGGATTTTGTCACACAGCCAAATGTGGGGTTCGCAGACAAGGGCCAGGAAAAGAGAAAACATCTGGTGAGCAGCAGTTCTCTGAGAGAAAATCTCTTGTTAATGTCAGAGGTCAGAGGAGAATGAGCAGACTGCTCACAGCAGACACTAACTCAAACAACCACTTGTTTACAACTAAGGCATGCAGAAGAGCATCTCTGAGTGGGATGCGCTGTAACGGGTGATACATCACAGATGCAAATCTATCATATTAATATGAACCAAAATGTGTGACTGATGTTTCCAGCTGTTGTTCAATCTATGCCAATAAGAATGAAGGCAGTTCTCAGGGGAAAAGCATGTCCCACAATAATCCTAATAAAGTGTCGCCTGAGTGTCTAAAGAACTACCTGAATTATTCAAATTATTAAAAAGTTTTAACAGTGGCCTCCCAATAAAAATAAGCAGTTTCACTTTTATATTTTAATACTGCACGTGTTAATATTTCAGGAGAATTAAAATTGTGCATATGACACCAGCACACTAACGCATTATAGCGTAGTTTAATACACAAGTAATACAAATATGCACCGTTTATAGAACTGTTCTGCCACATATACGTTGTTCACGTGTCTGTGTTAATATATCTTTTAAAATCTTAAAACTTACGGTACCGTTGAGACTTGAGATATCGATTTATCAGAACGGGAGTAAAAAAAATGGCAATAGTCTTACCTTTTTCGGTTGACATGCTTCCGTTTTATGGGCGTGACGCTTTTACCGAGTAGAGGACGCTGATCTGTACATGCGGAGGTAGCTGAAGTTTCAGTTATATCACCAAAACTAGCTAATTGTTAGGTAAGGCGGAGAGACTGGCTTACACAACAACGACTCTTCATTATTCAACTGGTTCTGGCACGTGACAGCGGCTCCTGCCTGCCTCCGACCAGTGTCTGAACGCTGGTTATCAAACAGCTTTCCCAGCTCAGGGTGTCACTCTCTCTGAGAAGAAGCTGGTGACCGAATGAGTGGGTGGGTGGAAGAGGGGGGGCCGTCAGTGAGCCAGTTTGTGGGAGGGCCTGAAATGTCTGAAGTTCCTGAAATGATTCTGGCTATTTATGGCTGACTGCGATCCAAGAAGAGAGCAAAACTCCAACCAGTACCATTAGCCACACGTGTGTGTGAGATATAGATAAATATATAGATACTACCTTACTTTTCCTTTACTTTACTTACATTACTTCCTTACAGCTGCAGCAAAAAGAATACAAATTGTGTACTCTACAATAGAAAAAGCAATGTAAAAGGTACCACAGGACCATACTGAATGCCTTATTATGTGGAATTCTATATGGAAGCGTTATAAAATAAGCTAATACCATACAATACTAAGTTTAAAGCACTTTAAAACAGCTACACCAGATACAGATAAGTGAATAAATACATTGAAAACAATTTTTAAAAAAAGTTGATACAAAAACAACAATAAATGCAGCTATAACACAATGAAAACAAACAGTCACAATGTTATAAAAACAAATAAGATCAATGTTTCGCACTGGGTCGAATGCAAGGGAGTTTAAGTTTGTTTTAAAAGTGTTGGTGATTGTCTAATGTGCAGATAAAGCAGATATAGTGAAAAAAGCAATGTCCCTAAAACTTTAGTAACTTTACACTTAAGAGTACCCATGTTAGCTTAAACTAATGCAGAAAGTGGTTTTGAAACACATCCATGATTTTTTTTTCTTTCCCGTGGTCTTTAGCCTGAGGTAAACCAGGTGCTGTGATTCTGAGAACTGTCTTCAGTTTGTCAGATCATCACCTGGGGCGGGCGTGGCACCTTTGAAATGCAATTGAAGAGCCTCATTAGTTTTTTTCGCTCTAGATTTGCTCCGTAAAAGATGAGTTGTCAAGATCAGCCTTTACACAAAGTCTTTTACACGTTGCAACCATTTGACACCAGTGATGATATAAGGCTGACACATGTTCCTCTTCTAGGTTTCGTAACGTTCCACTCTGTTACAGCAGCAGTGCAAATAATGCTAAAGTTTATCTTCAAGGATCTGCACACAGCCTTTTGTTGGAGCAGTTTGACTACAAGTGCAACAAGTTAAGCCCTGGTGAAGTGAGTTTAGGTTAAGTGCAGTGTAAATGTTGGGGGCCACACTGTGAACACACATTCAGCCTTTTATTAGCTGGCTTGTAAAAAATGTAAAACCCTAGTCAGAGATAAGGCATATAAAGATGTTACAGATCATCAAACGACTTTTAATAATAGACAAAAAGAATCACATGATTAAATACTAAAGTTTTAATTATTAAGGGGGGAAAAAGCTATCCAAACCTACCTGACTCTGTATAAAAGAGCACCCTGTAATCAACCATTAGTGATACCTGGCGCCGAGTCTTGCACATTGCTGTGGATGACTGTTTTAAACGAGAATGGTGTGTTTAAGGTCACACCAAAGCATCTCAATTTAAATTTAGACCTCATTGCATGAACTGAATCTCCTTCAGGACTTTCTGGTAGAGAGCAGAATTAATGGCTCCGTCAATTACAGCAAGTTGATAAAGTCCTGAAGCTGCAAATCAGCCTCAGACCACGTTTTCCCCAAATTTTTGTCATCAGGATGCTTTTAAGATGTATTTATATCTGGTTATAAGCTTTTGCTAATGCTCTTGTACAATGCTGAAATTGCAAGTATACATCCATAGATTATAAAAGTGATCAGGCTTTTTTATCGTCAACAATACCCGTCCAATCAGTGAAACTGATGGGGGGTTTTCTAATCTGGTGACAAACTAAGGCGATTTCTACATATCGTTTACTAGACAATACAGCAGTAACCTTTAGTGTTTAAATGTATGCACTGTAACTGTATGCAGATGTAAATAAAGTTGCGCTTTGCATTTAGCTACCACAACAGAAGAGGAGCAAATATAAATGCAAAGAGCAAAGTGGCATTAAAATAATTTGAAACGAAACTTTTCAAACAGCTCAAAACATCATCAAACAAAGTGTTTGTGTGCAGTTTGTTACACAGTGTATCTGTGAGCTAAATGTACAGTTGCTGTAGTTCCTACTAACTAAAAAAATTTTATTGTGTGACCCCCGACAGAAGGAGAAAGATATAAGATGGGTACAGGACAGAAGAGGAAGAAGTGAGATCATTTTCAAAGGTAAGGACTGCTCAGCAAGAGGAATAAAATAATCTGTAAACGTAAATCCTACTTATAACATTCTAAGTCATTTCAAACCTTTTAAAACAGATATCAGATCTATTCATGATGTATTGCCAAATTAGGTTTTTGTGAAGGGTTTTGCGAAACAAACAGAAGTACACGGATGTCATGTTGTTCAAAGGTTGCATGAAAATGCTATACAAAGCAGTTTAGTACACTTCATTTTAGGTCAATGTTCATGGTCAGTGTTCAGTTACATTAAGGGTAGCAGACATTAATGTATCTTTAAAGTGATGATTTTGAATTTATTTACTCACAAAGGCACTTTTTCATACTAACTTTACAGTGTCCATGAGTTGGAAATCAGCTATGTAGCTTATGTAACATCTTATATGCTGATATGTTGAAGTTAGTTGGCTAAATACATAAAGAGCAGGAAACCTCAAAGCAGCAGCAGCACATGTCAGCTGATCAGAGCCAGGAAAAATCCTGCAGAACTCCCTCCTGCTTCATCTCCCACGTGCCAAATTACAATTTAAACCCTTAGTATACCCTTCTCCTCCTGACTAAGTCACGTGTTCGGCATATATTGGTGAAAAAAGGGCCACCTCCATCACACAGAAAACCCTAATTTTTTAGCTCAACAGCTAATTAACACCTATTAATCTCCCTGAGCAATAAAATGATCTTTGTGAAGAAGTATTGATTGAGGCTCTGCGTTGTTTTTATTTAAACCTGATATTTCTCTATCAGTACAAGTGAAACCTTGAAAGCCATAAAAGCAAATGGTTAAACCACAGAATGATGTTTGTATTTTTTACAAAAATGTTTAATCAGATTTTGTTTTACCCATGTTCTAAAGTGTCCTACCTTTCCATTTGTTTCCTCTTACTTCATCTTCCTGTTATCTGCGGGGATCCACTCATTTCACAGTTACTTCCTGTTGTTTTTGGATGTTAGTTATTTTCTTACTCTCACGAGTGCATTTTCCTTTCTCTATTATTTCTTGCCCTGGTGTGTATTTAGTCTGTGTCTGTTCCCTCATTGCCCTTTTTGCTTTATTTGGTTAGTTCACTGCCTTTTTCTGCATGCTCTTCTTGTTCAGCTCATATTGTCACTAGATATTTTAGTACCTACTTAGTCTTACCTTGGGTCCACCTTGGAGCTTTGTAACCAATGCCAAAGAAAGAAAATTACCATGTCAAGTGAAACCATTTCAATTCTGCAAAATAAAAATGAACTATATCTATTTAACCTCCTAGGACCTGCCGTCCACATATGTGGACATCACATTTAGGGTTATTTAGACCAAAATACTCAATTTTGCTCTACATGGGCATGATATCCACTTACGAGGACATTATACTGCCACTTTTCTATCAAAATTTTTAACAAATATCCTCATATGTGGCTCTTATTTTTTTTTAAAAACAAAAATAAGGTTAAAAAAAATCTGGTAATTCTTTGTTTTTACATTCATTGGGCCCCAATATGCCCAAATATCAAAGACAAATTAAAAATGCATGTCGTGGAAGAGTTCGGGTCTTAGGCACTGCAAAAACCCACCTCCTTAATACTAGATAAATACACTTATTTTTGGTGAAGATTTGCTTAAAACAAGTGAAATTATCTGCCAGTGGGGTAAGTGTTTTTTTCTTACTAAGATTTCTTGAAATAAGAACAATATTTCATCTTATGTACATTCTGTAGTATTCATTCCACCTCATTTCATTTCTGTATTTTATGTATATAAGTTTAGATTAGTTATTTATAGTTGGTTTACACAGCGTTGTGTATGTATGTGTAATGTGTATATATAGACACGTGTGTGTGTGTGTGTGTGTGTGTGTGATTTACATTGCTGTGCTTGAGAGCCACCATCTACCGGAACCAAATTCCTTGTATGTGTCTGCACATATACTTGGCCAATAAACACGATTCTGATTCTGATATCTAGATTTAAATAAAGCTAAAAATAAGTCTTTTACACTTATTCCAGGCAACAAATCAGAACAATTGAAACATAAAATAAGATTTAACCACTTATTCTAGGCAACAAATAAGATTTATTTATTTATTTATTTTTGTGACACATTATTTGGTATCGGATTGGAAAGAAAATCAGTGGTATCGCACATCACTACTGCTCCCTCATGTCCTTCACTCCGATTCAAACAGTGAGATAATGGACAGAGCCACTTGAGGGCAGCCAGAGGGGAGGTAGTGTTACACATTTTCATCTGTGTAAAGCTTGTAAAACGTGAACATAACATGCATAATGAACTGGCAGTAGAAAACCTAATTTTAACAAATAACCCATCTATGACTGTTGTAGTCGTCTTTACAATTACATTACTACACAAGTTAAATGCAGACTTGGTATAAACCACCCCTTCAAACTTGGTATTGACCTCTACTATTCTGCCCGCCAAGAACTTCTTTCAGGTTTTTTTTCCCAAACAAGATGGCGTGTTGGAGGTGTGGGATTTGTTTTGTTTTTGTTGCCTTAGCATTAAAGTATCTTTTGAGCCATATTAATACAATTCATAGCCGCAGTGCAGACTTTCATGTGATATGTGGGATTGATGGTTTTACGGAGGAATACAGGAACCTAGGAACCTAACCTAAGTGCTAATACATTATAGACTATGTGCACGTTAGCATATGCTACTTCCGGTGTGGGAACTCCTGTGGGGAGCTTTGTTTCCGGTGTCCTATTCGCACCCTGTTTACGGTCCAAAACAAGTTAAGCAAATGAATGAATCAAGCGGCGATTTACATTTCTACAGATGTCTTGGGCATTTACCCAATATATCTGTAAATGATGTTCATTGACTTGTCAATATTTTTTCCCTGCGCCTCAGAGCAAAAGAGAAAAGGGATTCAAATGTTATATTTCTCAGCTGTCCCTCGTTTATCGCGGTTGTTATGTTCTAAAAATAACCAGCGATAGGTGAAATCAAGTAGCCAATTTTATTTTTTGACGGTGCAAAACGTTTTGTGGACATCGTGGACATACAGCACTGCACTTCAGAGTCACACTGCTAGCAATCGATGCAGCGATTCTGTACTGTACAGGAGAGACATCACGGAGGAGATCGTCTGCAGCGATCAGGACGCAGGACACAATGTGATGTAAAAAGAAATAAGCATGCAAACTTGCACTAATAAACAGCGAGGTGAAAGTTGAACCGCGTTATAGCGAGGGACCACTGTAATTTTGAAGGTAAGTCACAACATACCCTTCGTAAATACTAATGTATAGAAACCGTTACTAGCAATCATTCATTTTTTGTGTGGCTTTTTTCACGGTTTGTTAACATGCTGTGTAGGTGTGTACTTGACTAGCTGATATCAACATAACGGGGAAAACATCTGGTTTGACTATTCTTCACCTGTAGTTTGAATGCTGAACATTTGCCTGTTTAAATCATAATAACTGTCACTATACAGAGATGTGCTTCTGAATGTGGACGATGTGTCTTCTGATTTTGTAATGCAGTTCTGCTTGTGTTGAGTAAACAATGTAAACATCATGATCTTTCCATTTTCGAGTTTTGGACATGATTTTGGAGTATATCTTCGCAGTAGCTATTTGACCGCAAAGTAAAGCTACCGGAAATGTACAACCCCACATCCGATCTCAAACCAGGAAGTTAGCATTTTCTCATGCACACGGTCTATTTAACTTTTTAATATGAACTAGACTATGGAACACCAAAGTGTTAAAATGTGTCATTAAATTTTTATTTTACATTGTGTATTTTTATAATATTTTATTAAATATTTATTTCACTACAATTTTTTTTTGTAATAATGGAGACACTTTAATTTTAAGCACCTGTTTAAGCAGCAGCCAATGAGTGTTCAGGTCCCACCCACTGACCCTGATTGCCTGAATAAGAAATTCAGTTGTTAAATGACCTTCTGAAATTAATACACCAATTTGAAAAACCCCATTATGAAACAAAAACAGACTTTGGAAAAAAGAGATTTTGGAATATAAACTTATTGAATTTAATAAAATGTCTCAAAAAACGTTTTATAATTCATAAAAAAATTGAATGCTACTTTAGCTTCAAGTGACAACAGACTAAAACAATCCTCTGGACAAATGCTTATATTGATCAAGATTTTGCCCTTCTTATTGGACAGTGTTGTAGAGAAAAATCCCTTTATCCAGTTTATTTTGGATCTAATTGAAATTGAGACAATACTTTTTGCCCCAGTTGTGTCTTTACAAACTGTGTCCAAACTAAAAAAAATGATAGAAGATTACATGCTGCATCTTCCCTCTCAGATTGTTGCCCTGGGGCCTGTAATACGTCATACGTGTATGAAATTCGAGTCTAAACACAGTTTTTTTTAACAATGGGCAGCCAAATTAAACTTGAGTGTGCAAGTCTCTTATAAACCACAATCAGCTGCTGGAGTGTTGTCAAAGTGAAGCAGGAAATGAGCATCCAATATTTGTAAGTGAGAAAGAACTAGATCCTGTATCAGAGGTTGCTAATATGGAGCATTTGCAATCAAATGTTGTTGATTTTTTGGTGATTGAAGATGCTATACATCATGCCGTTAGAGTAAAGTGGCTTATTTTACATGGTAACAAATACATCTGTGACAGGTTTCAGATATAAATATACCTTCCAATGATTGACTTTCTTATTTCAAGGAAAAAAGTGAATGTTTCTTATTTTGAGATAATTTTTTGTTTTACACTCTATCTAAAAGCTATTTTTGCTTGAAATAAATGTAAAATGGTTCATTTTTAGATTTACAGACTAAATAAGAAAAAAAGTAATATATACTTGAAACAAGTCTAATCATCTAACACATGAGACTGGAAACTAGCTTGTAATGTTCAAAACAAGATAATCTGGCTAAATTTAAGACAATAAATCTTGTTAAGCTACAAGAAATTTGCAGTGGGAGGTTAATAGCAATAAATAGTCTGGATTTAAAAGTCTGTTTCTTAACCCTTTAAGACCTACCATAGAACCAAGTCCGCCAGAGCTTATATTATATTTTTACATGCTGTAGTGCCATTTTTGGGAGCATTTCAAGTTGCTATACATCCATACAACCATTACAGCCTAAATGTTAATAATATGTCTGCATTAAGTGCATAGTAATTACATAAATTGCAAAAAAGTGCAATAAACTACAAAGAAATTGAAATTGTTTTTGTTTTTTTAACATATATTTCTAGTTAGAGAAATTTAAGGCTTATCCCTCAAAACTGTAAATACAAAAAAGTTGCACAAAATAGTTTCCCACCACAGGAAATTTATTTTGAGTGTCTTCATAGTTTTTTTTTTGAAATACACCAATTTTTATATACTGCAGGAAAAACTAAAATAAATATTATAGTGCAAATTTGCAAAAAAGCAGCATATGCATCAAAATAAACTATTTCCAGCAGTGCAATTTGAGTCCTAAGCATCCCAGAAACGACACAGAAAGTCATAAAGTCAAACATAACTTTTAAAAACACCAGTATAGGCTCATGAGGCCCTGATGGTAAAAAAAAACTACATTTCTGCAAAAATCACTTCACTTCCGGTTTCGGGCAGGTAATGGCGGACATGCGATAGTTTGCGCTGATGGACGTAGGAAGTGTTATCAACAACTGATCGGATCGGCAAAGCGTGTTTCTGGAATATTATGTTTTTGTTGCTGCAAGTGCTTTTTATGCAGTTTTTGCAAAACTATATGTGGAAGGAAACCGTGACCGAGGACAAGCTGATGGCAAGATGTACAACTCCTCCGGTTTCATATGCAAAAAAAATTATTGCGCTAGCTTACGTGGTTGCAGAGCTACCGGGATTTAAAAATAGTTAACTGAGCGTGCCCGCTCCGACCGGATTTAAAAGGTTAAACAAATGTTATTCTATGGGCATAAAGTCATATATTACAACACAGAGCCCTGTCAGTCCTGTCAACAGACTAGAAACAGATCTCAACAGATCTCATTGCTAAACTTCTGCTGTTGTCTTTCATACCTTGCAAGTTGCCCCGGGGCTGTGAAACTCTATGAACTCAGAGTCCATGGAACCTGTAAAATGGCTTGGTTAGACAGTTACAAAATATGACATTTTAAAGAAAAAATAACCCATCTCTCTCTGCGATTAATCTTCCTGGACGTAAACCAGAATTCTGGAGCTGTATTTACTGGAGCTAAAGACTATCTATTACTGTACTGGAGAATAAAGATGCAACAAGTTAAGGCTGAATTTGTTTTACAACATCTGTATAGCTTCAGTAACACTCATAAAAGATGTGTTGGTAGATAGTGATAAAGTCTTCAACAGTGTTGGTCAAGTTACTTGAAAAAAGTAATCAGTAACTAATTACTGATTACTTCCCCAAAAAAGTAATCCTGTTACTTTACTGATTACTTATTTTCAAAAGTAATTACTTACTTAGTTACTTTTTAAAAACACGATTTACAATCTGAATAGGTGATAAAGCGATAGATCTTTCAGCCCAATTCTACTTTTTCTGCATAATCCATCATACAAAATGTAATCAAATGGAAAAGTCTCTTTTTTTTTAACATGTTTTATCAGTTTTAATCTTATAACTTTATGCATCAAGCAAATTAAATTATATGCACCATTCTCTGACTTGAAGAAATTAGTTTAACATTTAAACCTATTTTCTGCACATTCCGGCACATAAAATAAAATATTTTTGTGTTTACACTCAGTCTTTCAAATAGATGCAAGTAAAACACAGCAGAAAATAAATAAAGTCAAAGACTAGCGGTCCTGTTGCTCTATTTTCACCTGTAAAGCAGGAGTGGGGTAGGTGGAGGTTTACCCTGGTGCAGGTGTGCCGCAGCGGTCAGTGGAAGAATCCGCGAGTTTCTCTGTGAATTTCCCATTACGTCGTAGCGCACCGACTTGCTTGCTTGGAAGTTTAGGGGGTTTTTTTCGCTGTAAAAAGAAGTTTTCTTCCAACGCACAACGGATACTAATGTTTTTGTCACTTTTTATGGAATCAAACTCAAAGTAAGGTCAGTACTTCCACGCTTTAAATGCTGCACGCTCATACTCTCTCCCGTACTCGATATATTATCCATTGTTGATCTGCACACAGCTGTTGTCACGAACGTCGCACTCGCTTACGTCATTGTCATGAGACATTCTCGCAAAAAAATCACGGTTTTAGTAACGCGATAACGCAGCGTTCCTACAAGAAAGTAACGGTAATCTAATTACTGTTTTTGCGATAGTAATCCCTTACTTTACTCGTTACTTTAAAAAAGTAATCAGATTACAGTAACGCGTTACTGTCCATCTCTGGTTTTCAACAGGTAGAGAAGAGTTCAGCAAAAGAAGTTTCTATGGAAAGTTCAACGTGAGGATGCCTCGGGCATTTCGTAAAAGCTTGAATTTGGCCTGCAGGTCTCAGTGCCTGCTTTAAAACTGATTTGTAAAGGGAACACTGAAGTAATTTAAAGGTTGGTCAGATAAAAACAATAGACAAGTTAGAGGAAAAAAATGTAAGCCTCTCCAATGACCTTTCACCAGTTTCCAGAATCCAGCTGAGCACCTGAGCTCCAAACACACAAATGAAAGAGCGCAGAAGCTGTTCTGCCCAACATTTCACTTAATGCTGCTTTGTCCTTTATTTGTCATCCATCTATTATTCTAGGGTCTATACCTTATAATATTAAGTAATTTGAGGCAACTGTTGTTGTGATCTGTTGCTATATAAATGAAGGGTTCCAACACAAGGACGAGGGGACAGAAATTTTTTAAAAAACAAACATTTTTAACAGGTTTTAACAAAAACTTTGCTTTATAAATATGGGGCAGTCTGGGCCGGAGGTCAGCAATCTGCGGCTCGCCACATTTCTTTAGTCGCATGCAGCTTGCGAGCCATGGGTTAGAATTAGAGTTAACAGTAACCCTATTAATACATTGACTACATGTGTTCATTTATCCTCTTCCGTTTATATCTGCCACCCTTCCCCATCACCTGCGTGTCCTGCTCTTTATCTCCTCTTGTTTGGTAGGAGGAGCTAAAATGGCTCTTTTTCATGTTGTGGTTTGCCAACATCGGATCTGGGCAGTGACCTACCAGACCTTCATGTAGAAAAACTGAGACGTGCTGCTGTAATTGCATTTCTTTACGTAATATTAAGATATGTCAAGGATTGAATGTGTAAATTTCTTTATGCTGACAGAAAGTGTAGTTTCACTTGTCAGGCAAACTTAAGATCAACGTGGGCTTGACACCCCTAATATAAATAAAACTGAACTGAATTGAAAAATCAAGCTAAGACTGAAAATGTAGAAGCTTACGGTTAAAATACCTTAACAAAACAAATTTGTGTTTTGTTATACTTTTTTACTATTTTCTTTTCTTTTCACTTGTTAAATACGGGACAGACTTGACTGGGGAAAAGAAAGGGGAGAAAGAAAGGGAAAGAAAAACAGCAGGGAAGAAGGACGGGGATAAAGGGCAAAAACCAACAAAATAAGCAGACAAAAAATACACATATCAGTCACCTGGATCACCTGTTGTTAAGAAAAAAGAGAGAACAAGCAGAAGAAAAAAAAGAGCAACATAATAAACAACATCACGATGATCTATGGGAGTATAACAGTAAATACTAAATATTAAACATTATTGTGCAGCACGTAAGATCAACAGCGCACAGTGTGCTTTGAGGTAGGAGCCAAAAAGGGTGTAGTTTGTGTGTGTGAGTCCCCGTGTGTACACCTGTGAGCATGAACGCACTTGTTTTAAAAGGTTCCTTCATGTAATGATCTGCTAGAGGGTATGGGGAGCCACAGCCCCGTCCTCCGGGGCATGAAGCAGGTATGGAGGAGATCAAGACTCCAGACATCCAGAGGCCCTCAGAACACAAGAGACCAAGGAAGACCAACAGAGGGGCAGCCGTGCTACTATCCCGGAAGGAGCTGAGGAGAGCCGCAGATGAGGGGTCACTCAGCAGCTGCGGAGCAGAAGCCAGGGGGGTTGCAGTGACGTGCCCGTAAGCTCCGCCGGCAGCCAGCTATGCCAGAGTGACCGAGCCCCAGGCCGAGGGCCTCCATACCTTGGAGGGCCTGAGATGTCCCTAGAGGGGTGGCATCTGATACCCAACCTGACATATAGACACAGACATACAGGCACACCCAGATACAAACATCCATTCCCACCCTCATGCTCTCATATGCAATTACTCAACACTCACCCAACGTGGGGACGCACATAAAGAGACACTGTACACACAATCACACTCCCCAAGCGTACTCTAAGCCCCAGGTCTAGGTACCCTGCTACCCAGACCCAGGTGGTGTTACCCTCTTCCCTGGGGTGGAGAGAAGCAGACTGCCCCGGCTCGGCAGCAGCAGGGAGGCCCCACTTTCCAGACCCCGATCGGGCAGCCATCTCCTCCTCTCGGCCCCCCGCTCCAACAGGCCGCAGAGAACGGGGGTGTGTGAAGACTCCAAACCTCCCTCCTCCCGCTCATATGTAGTGTTGATGCATGTGTGTTCTAAGGTGCATTTAAAACCCAGGAGGGCATGGAGCTACCTGCCAGAGAGCAGCAGGTAAGCGCATAGCCCCTCCTGATAGCCCTTGATGTCTACATGTATTTAAAATTGAGAGATGGGCAACGACGCCAAGGGTGAGGTTGTATACCCTGATGGTCTTTTGGATACTGTGTAGCGTGCCCACCCCCAAGATCCTATATGTATGTGTTATGAGAGTGTGAGTAATGTGAATGTCTAAGTTGTGGGATAAAATTGAGGCACAGGCAGCCAGAAGGGGACAGAGGGGGGAAGCCTCCCCTGCACCCTGGTGACACAAGGCCCTGCATGTGTGGGTGATTGTGGTGGAACGGGAATAGGGAGGCAGCTGGAGATGGGGAGGGAAGGAAGGGAGGGTCAAGTGACCCCTCCCTGGGGCCAGCTCCCCCGCTGACCCCAGTAGGCACCCCCATACTCCGCAACCCGCCAGGAAAAGGGGGTCCAGGCCCCTCCGGACTGGGGCCTAGTTTGGCAGCGCCGCCTGGCCCCGCTCTAAAAATCTTTTCTTGTTGATCCCATATTGTGTAACTAGTCTGTCAAATGAAATAAATTCTGTTCCTTATAGTATATGTTCTAAATATTTGATTCCTTTACCACTCCAATCTGGAAAGTTTATCATATTGTTTTGTAATATGTCAGGGTGGTTCCAGATAGGTGTACGTTTGCATGGGATTAATGAAGACTCTGCCAATTTTAGAAACTCCCACCATGCTGTCAGAGAAGAGCTGATGCTTTTGAAGCATTCATGTCGTTGGATATTTGAGCTGATAAATGGTATCTCTAGATTATTGCAAAGTGCTTGTTCTACATCTAGCCAAGGTTAATCTAAGAAGGTATGTTTTAGCCATCCTGAGATAAACTGAAGCCTGTTGGCTAAGAAGTAGTGCTGAAAGTTAGGTAGTTCTAATCCTCCTTTATCCTTGGTCTTTTGTAGTGTTTTTAAGCTTATACGTGGTGGTTTATTTTTCCAAAGGAATTTGGACATATATGAATCTAGAGATCTGAACCAATCTTGTGGCGGTTTAGTTGGGATCAATGAAAATAAATAATTTATTTTTGGTAAGACCATCATTTTTATAGCGGTAACCCTTCCCATGAGTGATATGGGTAGACATTTCCACCTAGGCAGATCACCTTCTACCTTCTTTAAAAGTGGGATATGGTTTAATTTAGTTAGATCTGCAAGCTTGGGAGCAACATTAATACCTAAATATTTTATATTTCCCGATTGCAGTGGAGTAGAAGAAGAATTATAGAAGGAACAATTAATCGGAAGGACTGTAGATTTTGACCAGTTAATTGAGTAATCTGATATTCTTGCAAAAGAGTTTATCAATTCAATCACCCCAGAGATATTGGTTTGTGAATTTTGGAGAAAGAGTAACACATCATCCGCATAAAGGCTGATTTTATGTTCCACGTTCTTGCATTTTATGCCCTTAATTACTGAATTCTGTCTAATTGCTGCTGCTAGTGGCTCAATAAAAATTGCAAACAGTGAAGGGGAGAGTGGGCATCCCTGTCTGGTGCCCCTCAGGAGACAGAAGCTGGAGGATGTTTGGTCATTTGTTTTGACACAAGCTGTTGAATTATATAATATTTTTAACCAGTTAATGAAAGAGGTTCCAAAACCAAATTTGTGTAAAGTTGCAAATAGAAATTTCCAGTTAACTCTGTCAAATGCTTTTTCTGCATCTAAAGAAAATATTGTAGTTTCAAGGTTTTTACTGTATGAGTAGTCTATCAAATTAAGTAATCTGCGTGTATTTGTTGATGAGTGCCTATCTTTTATGAAACCAGTTTGGTCAGGATGAATTAGGAGGGGGGTTATTTTCTCTAATCTCTTTGAGAGAGCTTTGGAGATTATTTTGAGGTCTACATTTATAAGGGATATTGGACGATAGCTTGAGGGATGTATACAGGGTCTTTGCCTGATTTTAGCAGGAGATTAATGTTTGCAGAATTCATATTTGATGGAAGTCTGCCCTTTTCTTTGATTTCCAACAACGTTCTGTTAGGGCTGCTCAATTAATCAAATTTTAATCTCAATTACGATCTGGGCTTTCAATGATCATTAAAAATGACTGAGCTGATTATTAGCCCCTCCTTCGTGCTTTACTCTCGCGCTGCTCCGTGTGGCAAATCGAGCGCACCTCTCTTCATTTCGAACACGTGTCACAACAATTAAGAGCAGCGGTCCCCAACCTTTTTTGCGCCACGGACCGGTTTATGCCCGACAATATTTTCATGGACCGGCCTTTAAGGTGTCGCGGATAAATACAACAAAATAAAACTAGTACTGATATCGAAAAAAAGAAAATTTATTCATAACACACGTGAAAAGACCAAGAAAAACCAAGTAAACGATAAAAACGATAACAAAATAACGCTGAAAACCGATAAAAACCCTAAAAACTATACATTTCACACCTGAGCCTCAACTCTCGCGGCCCGGTACCAAATGACTCACGGACCGGTACCGGTCCGAGGCCCGGGGGTTGGGGACTGCTGATTAAGAGGACCCGAGGGAAGCTCGGAAAGCTAAGCAGAAGTTATTTGGAGAGGAGAGTGACTGCTGTTGGTTGAAAAACTTCAGTGGTGTGGAAACGTTATGGGTTCAGACGTGGATCAAGTAGACATAGTGTGTAAACTTTGCTACAGCGTCGTAGCTGCACCACAGAGCAACACTGCAAAGTTCCCTAAACATAGATGTTTACATTTTTCATTAATTTTTTATATTGCAAACATTTGCACTGTTATCAGTATTTGCACACTATTTTATATTATTTTTTGACAATCTTTAAAGTCATTATTCAATACATTGTTATTGTTAAATAAATATCGTCAAATAATCGAGATCTCAATTTCAGTGAAAATAATCGTGATTATCATTTTTGCCATAATTGAGCAGCCCTACGTTCTGTAGAAAACTGGTGCCAGAATCGTCCAGAATTCTTTGTAGAATTCTGCAGGAAAGCCGTCTGGACCTGGAGCCTTATTATTGGGCATACTTATCAGGGCTTCCTGGAGTTCACCTGGGGTCAGTGGTGAATCCAGTGCCATTGCTTGAGTGTCTAATAATTTTGGAAGAGTTATGTTGTCTAAAAACTGATCAATTTCCTTTTTAGATGGGTTTATTTGTGGTGAATACAACGTTTTATAGAAATCCCTGAAAATGTTGTTTATTTGTTTCGGTTCATATATTGTGTTCCCAGATGAATCTTGAACAGCACATATAGTTGTTTTTTCTTTCTTTATTTTGACCGGATTTATTACTATGTTCATAATTTTGTAAGCGTAGTCTTTGTACTAAGATTTTTTTTTTTTTTTAAATCAATTATCTCATTTAATTCTAGTTTTGTTTTGCGTATTTTGTTCAATGTTTCCTGATCTTGGTGGGACACGTAGGCTTCTTCTAGAGATTTGATGTTTTTTTCTAATTCCTGAATATTTTTGTTTTCTTCTTTCTTTTTATGTGATGAGAAAGAAATTATTTTACCTCTCATCACAGCTTTCCCTGCTTCCCATAGAACAGAAGCTGATGTTCCGGGAGTGTCATTAAAGTCTAAATATGAAGTCCATTCTTTTTTAAAATATTTAATAAAGTCTTCATCTTTAAGCAGTGATGTATTAAATCTCCAGTTTTTACTTGGCGTAGTATTTTTCTTGTGCATTAGTGTTAAAGATACAGGAGCATGATCGCTGACAGCTATAGGGTGAATCTCAGTGTCTGAAATGTTACTCAGCAGTGAGCTGCTGACCAAAAAATAATCCAGACGAGCGTAGGAGTGATGAACATGTGAGAAAAAAGTATATTCCTTACTGTTGGGGTGAAGGGAGCGCCATGCATCGCAAAGACCAAAGTCGCTCATATACTGTTTGATTATATTTGTGGACTGCCAATTACGCTGAGTTCCTGCTGTATTGAGCCTATCCATTTCTTCATTTAGTCTAAGGTTGAGGTCGCCTCCAAGAACAAGTGTGCCATCTAAGTGGTCAGAGAGTTCACTGAAAAAACCGTGAAAGAATGAGGGATCATCAACATTTGGACCATATACAGTTGCAATACATAGCCTTTTATCAAGTATAGATAGTTTAATGATAAAGAATCTGCCCTCTGGATCTATAACTGTATTGAGTACTGTGAAATTAATATTTTTATGTATTAGAATTGCTACTCCCCTTTGTCTAGAATTATAACAAGCTGAGAACACTTTAGGAAACTCAGGTGTTTTAAGTTCATTTGAACCTCTAAGAGGTCTGTGGGTCTCTTGTAAAAGGACAACATCTGCCTGTAGTTTTTTGAGTTGGTTAAATATTTTTAACCTCTTTTCTCTGGAGCCAGCTCCATTTATATTCCATGTAACAAACCTTAGTGCGCCCATAGATGTCTGTGTATAACTAGGGATGTACGCTGTGTGCGTCGCGTAGACAGGTGGAGAGAATACATCACTTGTTCATAAATAAAGAGAAGGAGAGAGAGAAAAAATGTGTGGCGAGATGCTCCCTGAGTCTGACTATGTGTGTGCATATTTACAATATGAGTACACTTGGCTTAAGTGTGTGTATCCTGTACGTCTGTGTGCGCTGTCTGACTGATGTAAATGTGCTGCCGTTGAGCGCATGATTGTGCGTGAGCGTGCTGTGCGTATAATGTCAAAATAAAGGATGTTGTCTGTGGATGAGTCTGGAAACAGGTAAAATAAAAAAGAAAGAAACCAAGGACAAGGGTGAGCAGCATAAAAACAAGAGGGGGGAAAAAAACCGAGAAGAAAAAAAAAAAACCCCGGAAACATTCCAATTAAATCACTGACGGAGAGTGACGGTGTAAATTCTGCTATGATATCACACTTACGATGTGATATGATACTGGTAAGTTAAACAGATGTTAATGCAAGTTAGTGTGAGTGGATATGAAAAGGGTGTAGCGGATTCTTATCTGGTGTGAAGTTAATACAGCCACGGAGTGATGTTGGGGGTCACGGTAAAGCTGTCCATCCACGTACAGCCGGTCCACAGTGATGACAGCGCGGGAGCCCTTCTGGATGAAGCCGCGTCGGATTGGGAAGATCATTCCAGGATCTCTTTTGGGAACTGGTTTTGTTATACTTTTTAATACAATGGAAATCTATGACTGCTGCATTCTTCTTGCGAGGTACTTCCTTTCAGTTTTTTTGTTCTAATTTATTTTTTTAAAATTTGCTGGTTATGATTGCTTTTTGCTTTTTGAGAAAGAGCACTACAATATTGATCACAACAGGTAGTGCATACACCAACAAATACTACACACAATTGCACATTTAAGCAAAAGCTTTTACATGCATTTCTACATGCGTGCATATATACAAGCAGAGGAGAGAATACTGTTCTGTAGTTTAAATGCTATAAACTCTAACCATGGTTGCCTCTGCATTTAAAATAAGAAACCACAGAAGGCCCACATCTAATGATCAAATAGGTCAACTGCTGAATAAAGTCTCAGACATGATCGCAGGCTTTTCTTAGTGAAAAGTGAGTTCTAGCAATCCAGGGGTGAGAAATTTTAATTGTAATAAAACTGTTAAGCAACTCAGTGCCAGCAAAAGTGTGATACGTGAGTTTCCTGTTGCCAAAATCATCAAAGTAAAATATCTCTCTCACAGGTTTTTAACATTGCATACACTTAAAAACACCAAAGAGTAAGTGTATCTTTTATTTTCAACAATGCTTATCTTGCCTTTGTACCGATTTTATTTAGATTTAGACTGCTCTGTGCTTTTTGTTTGTTTGATTTTAGTGGCCATGGAGCACCTGTTTCGAAGGCCACAGCAGATAAGACTGAAGCCATCTTAAAATGAACGATAATATTTTAAATATAGTTAAAATAAAAGACGTGTAAAAAAACAACTGATTGCAGCTTAAAAACACATCTTATCAACTCACGGATCATTAGAGATAAACTGGTTGAACTCATAAAGCCCTATTCTAAGATAAATAGTTATCTATACCTATAACCTGCATAATCACAGAAAATTGTTGTTGCTGATTAGCCTCTTCTTCGTGATATTCTTTTCAGGCCTCGTCAAACTGCTCATCTGCAACAGCTTGAAAGGGATTATTACAAAACTGACCACGTGACCCAGTTGTTCACTTATTGAAAAAAAATGTCAGTGTTAACCTGACATGTCAGTGTAAACCAGTGTTCACAAATATATATATATATTATATATAATATAATATTGTGGAAAGGATGAGACCCATCACAAAGGTATTCTTAATATCCAAAAAGGACCCAATGCATCTTCAGAGTTCATCAAATTCTCTGATTTTAACTCACCTTTAGCACCTTGATTGCATTTTCAGTCTTGACAGTGATTTTTTTTGAGATGTGGAGAGCCATGGCCAGAGCTCTGAAGCCAGTGAACATCCCCATCTCTAGGACCCTCTGTGCTTGACTCAGGTGGATTAGCATCTTCAGTTTTTGACCTGCCAAAAGCACACGAAAGATCACAGCAAAAAGATGAGTCTGTTCGTGGACGTAGCATTTTCTTTGTCAGTCTCACTGAAGACTGAGAAGTCACTTGGATGAGTGACAAAATGTTTCTCTCACTGAAAACGCTCCAAACAGATCAACAGAATCAACTGTGTGGGATCACTGAGCATGCATCACGTCTTAGCCTTGTTTTACTTGATCCAGTCAAATTAAAATGATCTCACTGGTCAAAAAGAACTTCTGAATATGGGTTAAGTGGTCAAGCCATTTATTATCAAGGAAACCATTGGGTTTACATGGGTGGCTGTAGCTCAGGTGGCAGAGCAGGTCAGCCACTAATCAGAAGGTCGGTGGTTCGATCCCAGGCTGCCTCCTGGCTGCATGCCAAATGTCCTTGGGCAAGATACTAACCCCATATTTGCCTACTGGTGGTGGTCAGAGGGCACGGTGGCGCCTGTGTCCGGCAGCCTCGCCTGTCAGTGCGCCCCAGGGCAGCTGTGGCTACAATGTAGCTTGCCATCCCCAATGGGTGAATGACTGAATGTAGTGTAAAGCACTTTGGGGTCCTTAAGGACTAGAAAAGCGCTATACAAATGCAGGCCATTTACAGTTAGGCAAGCCTCTCAGTTTAATGGGGGTAGGGAAATTTTAGTTGCAGGATTGACTAGTGTATGTGTCAAGGTACTGTACATCAAATGCAGTCTTTTTTTGGTTCACTCACTCAGTTGTGTGTTTCCTGTTCTGCTGCTTGAAAGATTGACATGGACATTAAAGGTGTTCAACAATAACATAGCAGTATGATGAACTATAAAACGTAACAACAGTCCTATGAAATAGAATTTTCAAATATAGCTCAAATAATATTGCACTAGGAAGTGCCAGGGTTTTTTTTTTTTTTGGACTCCAATACTCAGATTTCTGTCATGCAGCAACATGTTGTGGTTAGAAAGTCAAGTTTCACATGCTGAATATTAGTTCCCTTATTTGCTGTTGAGCAGTTGTGTTTCTAAAGGATTTCGTTGAAGTGCATGTAGCACTTGCTGTATTCATTTTGTCCTGGTGTATTGTCAACATATGCTTACGCTATTCTTACTCCATGTTAAGTTGCAAAGCAATGCCTCTTTCCAGGACTTCTTTCTCCATTTTAACCATCAGATACATAGAATATTCCTGACAGGAAGAAGATGAGAACTGAGCGGGTTTTGGTGAGCTTGTACTTCCTTCCAATCTCACCGCGTTGGATTCTTTTCTCATTGTATTTGTACTTCTGTGTATCCTGTAATTAGTGTTTACAGAATAAGTCAGGTTGTGTTTTACAATGTTGTTAATTAGATTAAGAAAAAGACATTAATACTTAATCAGTGTTCTCAGTCTATTCAATGCCAGTGCCATGTTGTTTGATGCCTTAAAACTTAACCTTGAAGTCAGTCAAACCTGTTTTGAAAAATGTCCTTGTTACAAAATGACTGTTTTTCAAAGTGTGGTTTGAAAAAAATAAAAACCCAACAAAAACTGCTCCTTCACCAACAGGAGCAAAAAAGTGTGCATATTCCAAAACTGTTCAACTGCTGTATGTATTTATTGTGGTTAAACTGAAAATACCTTTTCCACTACACCACAGCACCATCCACAGTCTTTTAATGTCTTCTGAAAGCACACCATACAGTTAAGTAATGTCATACTTTCTCATAAAGCAGGTGTTACCTCAGAGTTACGCAAAATGCGTGCATTGACATGTGAAGCATCTCAAAAAGCTCCTCCCTTGTCCTAAGGGCATTCTCTAACCACTATGCTATATTTAAAGGCTCCTAAGGCAGGATGAACTTGTCACTTGCTTTGTTCACACCTGTAACTTACTGCCTACAAGAATGGGAAAAGTTCAACAAGAGGAAAAAGATGCCAAAGAAAAGACAACTGAGTTTAGTTTAGTACGGGTCAAAAGTACATGGAAGTGCCAACTGGGAAAAAAGATCAATAAGGACAGAGTGGACAGTGTCTCGGCTGCAAAAATGTGAGTACACACACAGTAGTCTAATTTACAGAAATCACAGGAAAAACTGTGATAAACCTTTAATCGTATTTTACGACTGACCTCTTTTTGTTTGCATATTTCTTTCATTTTCTTCAGTCTAATGCTCTTCTCAGTAAATTATACACTGCAAATGATCACTTAGTTAGTTTGATAGTAGTAATCTGATATTTGCAAATATTGCAGAGTTAAATTATAATTTCTGCATTATTTAGTCTTTTCTAATGGCAGAAAGTGCCACTGGTATTTTTCAGGAAGTGAAATTTAGCCAGAGGTTAGCTGCTTTTGGCTGCAATTTAAAAAAAACATTTTTCTTTGCTTTAAGTCACACATCAGTTTGAAATGTAACACTACAGTCTTTTTCTGTAATAATGCATTACATATGATTACATACCACAGTTAAAAAGTACAACATCAAGCATTTTGAAGACGAGCGTTTTAGTGCTTTAAACTGTTTGTATCCTGACATAATAAGATTCCTGCTTGGAGATAAGAAAGAAATAATGCTGTTAAATGAGGCTCAGATGACACCTCTGTCTAATAAAGAAGCTATTTATTGTTTTTAATCTTGCATAATTGTGAGGTTAGACCAAGATGATGGACAGGTAGATGGCTTCTTTGTTCAGAAATACTTTAATTGTTATTGTTAACTGTTATTAACTTATAGTCTTTTTAATCTCAGCCCAAATACAGACCAAAGGTCATCGTAGTGTCCTGTGATTATAATAAATACTTTTTTGTGTCTTGTCTGGCAGCTGTGAAAGTGTCACAGAGAAGGGTACAACCTGGACAGTTATCAGTCCCATTGTCTTTACTTACAAGGTAACTGAAACTCAGGGCTTGCTGGACCCAGGCAACGACACCCTCCTTCTGGGCCACATCAATGACCCTCAGCAGCTAGAGGACATTAAAAAATCAAACAAGCCAATCAGACGCTTTGTGGTGGTTGACCAGGCAGTCTTTCAAATCTATGGCTCCAAGCTAACTGAATACTTAGAGGCCAACAATGTCTCTTACAAGATCTTGGCTCTACCCACCACTGAGGAGAACAAATCTATGGAGACGGCCCTGAAGATCTTAGATGAGGTCAACAACTTCTCTCTTGACCGACGAACAGAGCCCATCATTGCCATTGGTGGAGGCGTGTGCCTTGACATAGTGGGCTTTGCTGCCTCGCTCTACAGGAGGCGCACTCCTTACATCAGAGTCCCAACCACACTGCTCTCCTACATCGATGCCAGCGTAGGGGCAAAGACAGGGGTTAACTTTGCAAACTGCAAGAATAAGCTGGGTGCCTACATTCCACCTGCTGCCACCTTCCTTGATCTATCATTCATACAGACTGTTTCCCGACGACATATCTCCAATGGGCTGGCAGAGATTTTAAAGGTACGGCAAATTTAATTTATGATAAAGTCTGTATGTTGAAAAAAAACCCAGCAACTTGTGCTATTCTCATGGGCCATAAAGGTCAAGTACTACAGACACACACGTGCCATTTATAGCAGAGAAGCTAGTCCCGAGGTCACTAAAGATGAGTGACCCTGACAGCAGAAGTAACTCCATGCAATTTTTGTCGGTTCTTTGCAGATGGCTATGATGAAGCACAGCGGCCTCTTCGAACTTCTCGAGAAACACGGCTCTATGCTATTGGACACTAAATTCCAAATTGATAACAGTGTATATGGGTGCAGCACCCTAAAGGCTGCATCACAGGCAACTCGCATAGCTATTATGACTATGTTGGAGGAGCTTGCCCCAAACCTTTGGGAGGATGACCTCGACAGACTTGTGGACTTTGGCCATCTTATCAGTCCAGCATTAGAGATGGTAACGATCACTAATGGCAAATACAGCTGAACTCTTTGTATCTTTTGCTGATAAAGTTTATGGAGTATGTGCAAAATATACATTAATGCTATGTAGAGCTTTAAACAGTTTTGAGATTATATACACACACACACGGATATCTTAAAAGTGTAGGGTTTCACATTTTCATTCAGGTTGCAAATGATATCATCTCACCTTTCTCTTCCCCGTCCAGAAAGTTCTCCCGTCTCTGCTTCACGGTGAGGCAGTGAACATAGATATGTCCTATATGGTTTATGTGTCCAAAGAGAGTGGTCTATTGACAGAAGAGGAGAAGCAGAGGATCATCAGCTGCATGGTGAGCCTGGAGCTTCCTGTCTGGCATCAAGAGTTTACTATGGAGCTCATACAGAATTCTCTGCAGGACAGGCTGAAACATTCTGGCGGCCTGGTCAGAATGCCTCTCCCTGTTGGTCTCGGGGAAGCAGGTACGGATCCTGTCGCTTGATTTAAATGTACTTGTCACTGCTACAAAACACGTTTTTTCTTCCAGAAAGAAGTAGAAGTCATTGCTTATGTATTTGCAACAAAGGTGGAACTGAAAGTTTCACATTTTTTGCTGCTGAATTAACTGTTTGCTTTGCTCTTCTTTTTATTGCAGAAATTTTTAATAACACATCATATGAGATCCTGCACAGAGCTTATGAAAAATGGTGCGAGGAACTGAGCGCCGCTTCTGAGAGCAACTGTGACCCTTAATAGTCTCATCCTACAACCCCCTTAATACAGTTTTTTTTTTTTTAATGTTTTGTTTTGAAAACACACTTTTTTAAGTGTGTAGTATTATGTACTGTACTTTTAAATGTTTCGTACCGGTAGGAGAAACTGGTTTATAGCATTGGTCTGCTGCATTTTCAGAAACAGTCACATTGTGAGATATTTTTGTATTGATAATCTTAAAGCCTGTAGAAATGGCCTATAACTGTCAGAATTATTGCTAGTGTGTTTTCCTATTGTTATTATTGTCCTAAGTGTTCTCATTGTTGTGTGATGCAGTCAAAAATAATTTGTCACATAAGGGCAGCAACAGCTAGCAAATAATATAAGATCCAAAGAAATATAAGAAGCCGCTTACAGCTTGTGTTCGTTGCTTGTTATGTCTGTCAAATATATAAGCGCCATTAAAGATTTTTAATTGGTTATCAGTGGAGTTTGTGTTTGTAACAGTTCACTCGTGTTTTACCCTTAAAACCTTTTTAATAGCATTATTTCAATTTTAAAATTGATTTAACATTTATTTAAAAAAATTAAATGTTAAGTGTATTTATTTGCTTGTTTCATAGCAAACCTGATATGCTAAAAACGTCAACATCAAGGCAATGATTGCTTTTGGATTGTTTTGCTCTGCTGCTTCATGAGAAACTCTGGATAAACTCTAATGGCGGCTACAACCCGATAAAATACTGACATCAACATCTGTGAGGCCTCTGCTAAAGAAATGCTTTAGTTATTGTAGGCATAAGTAAAAATGAAAAGTGGAAGTAAACAATTGGACACTTCCATAATATTTATAGGGTCTAGAGGTCCCCATAAAAAGTCCTCAATTTCTGCACTGCCGAACCTTTTGGATTTGTTGTGTCCATATATAAAAGTTTATTATATTAATTCTATAAGTTAAGTGTCAGGACTATGTGAAGATGGTCAAGGTGTGGCTACGAACAACATGATTTTTTTCTTCATTTAACATATTAATCACAAACTATATATTTCAACAAGATGTTTTTTTTAAATGTACCTGTTTTTTTTTGTTTTTTTTCTACAAATGTAGAAACAGCATCACACAATCTTACCACACGTGTTTTGTTTTTTTTAATGAATGATTAAAAAAACAAACAAATAAAAACACAAAATGCAGTTTCAATCCTGATACTGTTCCTGATCCTTTCTTCTGGGAAAATAAAGGTGCAGTTGGAAATATATGATTTGGAAAGTGGGGGAAATTGCATTTTTGTCAACATCAAAATGCAACACAAAAATCTATAAAATGCCCATTATTGATTATTTTCCTTTTCCTCTGTATGTCCCACATTTCCTGATATATCCTAATACTCCAACTGCCACATCCTTACACCAGCACCCTGGCATTAAGTTTTGTTTATGATAGTATGACTACTTATCTTCTTTAAATTTCTCATTTTGGCTGAAGATGCAATTACAGGTTTTACTTAAACAATTTATGAATGGATGGATAGGTTAACGTAAAATATAAACTGACTAAATATTCAATTCAATTCAATTTTAATTATACAGATGCTTAATAATGTAAGGCACAGACCCTTCAATAAATAACACTGCAGTGATAAATACGTAACCACGGGAGCTTTGATACAAATACAGAGGAGTTGTTTAAATGGTCAGTAGTTCTAAAGAAGTAAAGGAGGCTTGAGGGAGAGATACAGACCAGCCCGTGTTTATTCACCAACACTGAATGATGTTAACTGGCATCCTTCTACAGGCTGCTACTTCTGCTATTGACCCTCAAGCCATGCCATTGTATCATCAACTATTATGTAATTACTTCCTCACTTGGCCTACAAGCTATATATAAAATAAAAGTCTATCCTGATTCCTCATTCATTTTTTGTAATAAGTATTTTTCTTTCATTCTTAACAGTAGTAGTTTCTTTATTTAAGTTCAGTTCTTAATTTTAATGAAAAATCCTATTTTTGTAGCTTTTAAATAAGTTTATAACTTTATAAATTAAATCAATCAGTGTGAAAGTTTAGAAGTGATTCAATGGGTGATTCAAGATAAGCCAGGTGTGAGTGTGAGCATGAATGGTTGTCTCTGTGTTTTAGCCCTGTTATGGATGGGCTAAAAACACAGAGCCTGTCCCGGGTGGTCATAGGGAGGAGCCTCCATGACCCTGAATTGGTTAAGTAGAAGAAAATAAATATAGGGGCATGCAACAAATACATGAAATAACAAGTGGTGTATAGTTCAATAAAAAAAATACTATAGGTGTTTTTTGTGCATCTATTTACAGAACAATCAGGTGTTGCAATAAGATGCAACACAAACAGAGGAGCACATTGCAGGCCTGACAGCAGGAGGTCCATCACTCCTCCGAGACGTCATTTACATTGCAATCTGCCCTTGCTAGTTTTTTGGCAGTAACTGTGACATTCAGTTCAAAACTACTACACAACAAACTAACTGTACATTCCAAACACACAAATCTCTCACATCTGAAAACCAGGCTGCATCTTGCTGCTATACATCATCGTTCATGTGATCTGGACACCCCAGAGGCTTAAATATTCTCTTAGCAAGTGGCACACAACCAGATGCTTTTAGCAGCCACCAAAAACCTTCTGGTATAAGTCTAGCTGGATATTCGACCACTGTTCCTGAGAGATTTGGCAGAGCTCATTCATAGGTCACTGAGAAAAAGTTTACACAGGTTTATTTACAGGTTGCTAAAAGTGCAGAGAAAAAAACTGTCTGAAATGCAGTGGCTTCTAGGCTGCATATAAGTCTGTGTACACACACACAGTCACATTTACTGGAGGTGACAGAAACAGAGGTTAGAGCAAACTGACAGGAAGCAATAACAGCAGGGATGGCAAAACAAGGCTTATGAAGCTCTGATCCCTTTTTCTACAACTGTGTTAAAAACTGGCCAACTACCCCAAGCTTCATTCATTGCACTCATAGTGGACATCTACTGGCAACAGTGGTTGTTGCACAGCCAAATCTGACTTCATTTGATAGGTCTTTGTTGTCTATATCCAGTACTAAAGACATCTGCCTGAGTAATTCCATCTATAAAATAATAATAAAAAAACATAAAAAAATATAGTGAAATGGGTTTGTCATTGATTGTAAATTACATAATTGACATGGAGGATATTACATAATGCAATGAGGCAGTAGGTATGACTATGTTGTGATGTGTTTATATACAAACCCTGCACTGATGTCGTCAGTTCATTGTTTTTACCCACATTTCTTTATCTCATTTCCCAATATTCATCTTACCATCTTCCCATATTTATTTCCCAGTGAGTAAGAAAGGCAACTCTTGAATAATATGCCACCATGAGTATATTATATTTGAATAAATATGGAGAATAAACTAATTCTGTAGCACCAACTGTAAATATTCCCACACTTGGGAACGTTTCATCAATGGCTCTATTATTGAAAAGTCCAAAATACACCAAAGCAAAAGCTATTAGTAACGCTCAGTGCGCGTAGCACAAGATGTGAAACAGTGAATCAGTCATCTTAAGTACACCGAGTGTAGCTCTGGCCCACTGCTTCACAATAAACAAATTAAAAGCTCCATGGTGCTGAAGGTCAAAAACTCTACTGGGAACTTTTGATTGGAAAAGGGAGGAAAACCTTCACTGATTTTTATTCACATATTAGACACACAGGCTGAAGCAGTGCAGCGCCTGGGCCTTTTTCAGGTACCACTAAAGTTACAATGTCACCATTAGATGCCAGTAGATTGCAGTCAACTGAATTCACTTCTCTTAACCCTCCTAATTCAAGTGCATGAACTGAGCTACGGTAGGTAGGTAGCTCTGCTAACTCTGACTGTAGTTCAGTGTATGTTCAATCTCTTCATTTGCTTTTTGGACACGTGAAATTAGAAAAATCTCTTGAACCATATTGACTTTGGTGGACAGAAAAAAAAACTTACACCGTTTGGGATAACATCTCATAATGTGGGACTGTAGTATTGAATTTTCAAAACTGGATTTTCTGCTTATAGTTGTATTAGCCACCAAACACAATATGGCAACACTGAGAAGATAAATCATTAATGCTGTGTTGTCAGATACAGGTGTCGGTGTGGCTGCCTTAGTTCTCTTTCTGTAGCAGGACTTTATAAAGCAGACTCAATTCTTCTGATCAGCTGTTGTCTGAGGTTTAAACCAATTTTAACATAACTATAAAGTTGAACCACTTCAAGCTGTGGGTTCATCTCCTCCAACTGAAATCAGAGCAGCAAATAACCAGTTCAGAGACAGACTCTAATGTAGCATCACATTCATGGATCACTCCTGAAAATCCTGCATTTGTAATTCTGCATCAGACTTTAAAAACAGCTCATCTGTGGAAGAGAAACCATTGAGTTCATTCACACCTATATTTTATCTTACGCACGTTTTGGAGAGTATTTAACAGGTATTGTTCCCAACTTTGATACAACAGCAACATTTCAATGGAAGCAAACAGAGGACTCTACAAACCCATCAGGTTATGTGACAGTCTTAGTTTTTGCTGCATTTCAACAGTTTGAAGAATTTGATGTAGTTTTAAAAGCTGACAAACTGAGAATAGACTTAAGTAACAATGAGTATTTTTTTATTTCTTTGACAGGTGTTGTTCAACACACCCATTTACAACATGGCTGTGAAGATCTGCTGGCATCTTCCGGGCTTCAGAGCTCAAGTAAGACCCATATCCGTCCAAACCAAAACTGAGATCAAATATCAGGTGATTTCTGAGGACCGGAGAGTGGTGGTGATTAAATGTCTCCTTTTATTTTTAGATTGCAATGAAGATGGAGTTCCTTAGACTTCAGCAGGAAAATCAAATCCCACTGCACATCACTGCCGAAGAGCTGAGGGATGCTTTGGTGGAGAAGAGCAAAGAGACACTCAGAGAGCAGTGAGTTACTGTGACACCTACAGACCATCCACCTCACACCTAAAAACCTGTTTGTGATGAAGTGTAAATGCTTTGAGAAAACCTCTCTTTTGCTTTGCTTTGAAGGCTTTGGGAATTTGAATTCCCAAAGGATTTAGAAGAAAAAGAAGCCAAACCTCTTCTGAAACTGGAAATGTATTTTATTAATTATGTTCACATAACCTCTAAATGAAACTGTACCGTAAATATCCTTTCTGTTTCAGGTGTGGGCATTAAACATAATTAATAAAATGAGGGACAGAGTTTCAAGCCTGAATCCTGCTTAAGTTTCCAGAGGCCATACCTCCTAAATTTCAGTGATTTACAATTATTAACAGTCCAGCTACAGTGTTTCAATATTTCTGTGATTCTTTAAATAGGTTTAAAAGATAATTCTTCTAACTTTATTTTACCTAAACTCCTCAGCAATGCCAGAAATGACATCCAAACCCTTAAACAGAAGCAGCAGGAAGCATAAAGCTCCAAACTGCTCACCGCACAGGAAGTGGTGACAGAGGTAGTTCCCCCGTGTCCTTCCAGGTCTTCCTCCTTGCCTCTTTTTGAACATGGCCTCCCAGAACCTGAGCATACTCTCCAGCATTGTCACAAAAGCCACTTTGGCTCGAGTCCCCAAAACCCTCAGAGAAATGGAAAGCCAGGACATCTTCTCCTTTTCCATCAGAGATGACATGGTCCAGACTGTCCCGAGGGAGATCAGAGAGAAAAATCCAGAAGAAATTCTACTCAACAAAATTGCAAACTTTGCACCAGAGCTTCTCAAAACAATTGTGGACGTAGCAAAGAACACCATATGCAAGATCTTCAAGCCCCCTTTTGGAAGTCCAGTGTCTGATGTTATTCCAAATGAAGAACCTCTTTCTAAAGGTCTGCCAATGTCTAATGTTCTTTACACTGAAGAACCTCCTTTTGAAACTGAGTCAGAATTTTAAAGGGACCTTAAGGGTTAACTTCACTAAATCCTACAAGGACTAAAAACATTTGTTATGCACTGGCTGAGCATTTTATGTAGGCTAAAAAATCATGCAAAATATATTCAAATAGTTGAAATCATCTAAACTATCACACCCCGACATATAGCATAAGTGAAAAAGTGAAAAGCAACTATAATTGCTATAGACAATTATAGCTTGGAGTGTATGAAGTTGTAGAATTTTATTTGCAGAGATAGGCATTATTGCTAAACGTTCAAGGATGCATAAACCATCACAATCAGAAGCACATATTCCATGTTTGTTTTTTGTCCTTTTTACTAATATTCAAAATATTCTTGCTAACTTTGGTTTCCAATTAAATTAAATTTGGTGTAAACAATAAAAAACTAAAAGGGAAAACACGTTTCCAAAAGTTGAAGAGAGCACTGAAAAAACGATTTTACAAAAAGAAAATCGCCACTGGAAGTGAAGTAAAATCCAGGGATTCTGAGAGTGAAGAAGAAAAACCGAAAGAGAAAACATGTTTCTGGAAGTTTAAGAAAGCAGTGAAAAAACGATTTGACAAAAAGAAAATAGCCACTTCAGAGGGACCTGACAATGAGAGTGAAAGGCAATTATATGCCTCTTCGTAGTCAATGCTAACTGACAATGAGGTTGTGCAGGATGCTGCCATTATGAAAAATCAGCTGTCACTACCAGTGATGTCAGAGAGCCCCCTTCACACGACAAAGAAAACGTCTAGTCAGAAATTATTGGATGAGAAACTTGAAGACTTGCCAACAGGACACTGCGAACATGACGAGATAAAGGCTGGTCATCCGATCACTGATAGCACGTTGTCAACAAATATCTGTGAGAGAGACACAGAGGATGATGTGTTAAAAGCATTTTAACACTCGGTGTTAAAATGCTCAATCAACAATCTCTTTATTCCATACGACACTTTGAGCATTACGTCCGGATGGGAGATTTGCACAGGAGGGTGTCCAGCCAATCTCGAAGTGTATGACCGTTTCTCACATTCTTATAGCTTCGGCCCCCTCCAAACTAAGCATGCACATTTTTTCTCTCTCTCAGTGAGGCTAAGTTACGACCTTGGCTGTCTGTGCAGTATGTTTTGTTCTTTCTAATCAGACAAATAAGGCCATGATTCTCTGCAAACAGTATTTCTTATATCAGCAGTATAATGCATCATAAAACAGTGTATCATCCCATTCCTGTTTTTATCCTCAGAACAAACAATCAATTAAATCAAACAATCAATCTGCTGGTCCCTCTCTAGTCTAAACAACAGTGTTTTCAGTAGCTTTCCACTAGAAGATGGTCCCCTGTTATCTACTTACTCCCAGGCAAGCGTGAGCGAGAGTCTACAGCAGTCTTCAACTAACTTTAAACATCTATGAAATAGATAAATGTCATAAATCATGAATAACAGGATATTTATTCCATGTTTTTTTTTTTTTGTAGTTATTAACAAATATGACATGATACAGCTTACCTTTCTCGTTGACTCTTCTGCACCTGACAATGGGAGACCAGATTGTCACTTGTAACCAGCATGATTTAGACGCTACAAAATGAATCTTGGGAGCTGAGTTTGTATACTCATAACTGTTGTTAGCTAAGAGACTCTTGTATAAAGTAAAATTAAAAATACTTAAAATACAACCCTGAACATTTGAAAAATATCAAATTGTAGAATTTCAATCACAAAGCTATTTATAATTGCTAAAGGTTCAAGGATGTATAAGCCATCACAACCAGAAGCATATATCACACGTTTCTTTTTTGGTGCATTTGTAACAGAGTCAGAAAACAGCTTAATGAATTTCCTCAAAATTGATGTGCTTTGTGAATAGTTGGAGCCACCTGGTGGACAAATACCACAACTGCAATTGTTAAGGTTCCAAATTGCATGCACAGCACACTTAGAGACTTTGTCGCTATATGTAGCGAGTTTTCAGACCCCGTTAGCGACTTTTTTTCTAAAAAGCAACTAGCGACAAATCTGGCGACTTTTTCTGGTGTTATTGGAGACTTATTTATGACGACTTTTTGACGTGAAAGCGGGTATCGCTTTTACTTTCAACAAGCAGCAGGTGCTGCCGTGGGCACCTTGCCCGTTCCAAAGCGCTCACGGGCGGCGGATAGTCCTCCCCCAGCTGCTATCAGGGCAGAAGATGTTCACACCTATGCGTCTGAACTGCAAATGAATCGCGCATGAGCGAAGCCACTGCTCCCGCACTGACTGTAACGCAGTCAGTACTTCTTTTACTGTTATGCTGTTTTGTGGATCACGAGGTTTAAAACTACTTATAAACACACACACACACACAAAGTAACTCCACCAGAGTGCCTATTTCGGGTAACTTTTGCCGGTCCAGGCCCGGATAAAGGAGCAGGGTTGGAATTGTGACATTAAAAAAAAACAATAATTGCTAAAATAAATTTAATTTGTAGTTCTAAATAAATTCTAAATGCATTTAGGACGTTTTTTACTCACTTTATGTCTCTTCCACAATGTTATTTCTCTCTCCAACAACTAGGTTACAATTATATTAGCATGACCAATTATGCAAATTATTTAGCGACTTCTAGCGACTTTTAGGACAACCAATAGCGATTTTCCTTACTGAGGAGTTGGCAACACTGAGCACATGCCTCAGCAAAGGAAAATACTCCCAAGCTGGTGGTAGGTGCTTGTGAGCGATGCTGTTGTCAATTTTGTATGTGTATTCATGAAAACATTCTCATAGTGGTAATTGTCAACATGTATTTTGATTGTAAGCAGTACTAGCATGTATCCTGAAAGTTACAGGCATTTTGATGCATGGGTAGTAATTTTATTCACAAGTAGCATTTTTAGTTAGCATGCTAAGCTAATACTCGTTAGCTAGTTGGGTGCTTTTTGACTTGCACTCAGCTCTAATTTTTCTCTATGAGATTGTAATTGTTCTAATTCTTGTTAACAGAACTGAATGTTGCAGTTGCTTTTCACACTGTTGATGACGACTGTGTGCCGTTTTCTTTGTTCCAGGTAGGCGCTGTTAAGTACAAGTTTTAGTTGATGCTGTTGTATAGAAAGAAAATGATGAACAATGATGTTTGTTTTATTATAGAAGAGCTGTTTTTATATGTTATTGTTTTTGTTGGTTAGGAAAAAGGAGATATAATGTCTCACATCTCTCAGTTACCATAGGGAGAGAGGTAGATAAATAATACTGCCACTATATGATCACAGGTTTGGTTTCAGCTAGAACTTCCGCTGTTTTGCATGCCTTCCTCCATTTCTTCCTATCCATGGCATCTTCTGGTGTAACATTCGCAGCCTTCATATCATCTTTGATTCGGTCCATCCAGCGCTTTTTTGGTCTTCCTCGTGGCCTGTTGCCACTCAGATCTAATTGCTGGGCTGTCTTTGTGATAGTTTTTATCACTACGGGCAACATGGCCGTACCATTGGAGCCTCGCCTCCCGCATCTTGTCTGTGATCGGTGTCACTCCCCGTCGTTTCCTGACATCTTTGTTTCTCGCTCAGTCTAGTCGTGTGAGACCCAGAGGCCACCTCAGCATCTTCATCTCCATGGTGTGAAGGGCTTGTTCGTGCTTGGTCATCGCTGGCCAGCACTCTGACTTACAGTTTTGTTCCTCAAGATCTAATTGGTCATTTAAGTGTTCCAGAAATGTTTTGAGCAGTGTGTTTTGCCGATTTTTTTACATTGACACAGAAAAGTGGTAAGGAGAATGGTATTTTGTTAATGTGCTAGATGGAAGTTTGACTGGGAGACTAAGGTTATGGAAGAATCACAGATGTACTGCAGCACATCAACTTCCGTGAATTGTTTCTTTATATCTTTAATGTTGATTTCTTCATTCAGACTAATTTTTATCATTCTCTGCAAGTCCTTCTGCTTTTTTCCTATTTGATATCAAAGGGTTTTCAGTAGATTGGTCACTTGCCTTCATCATTCTTTGGTCTTCATGACCAGTGGGCAAGTGTTGAACTGAATCTATCTGAATTGAAGAGCCACCTCCACAGGACAAGACTCAGCAGTCCATCTGCATCTTAAGGATAAAGGACACTCTTTCGAAGATGCCAATGTTTACCTTAATTGAACGAGTTGTCAGTCGCGGTAAACCCATCAGCAAAGTGTAGGGGGGCGTGTTTGCGGTCACGTCCAGCGGGTGTGTGGGCGGGAGTGTGACACAGTCACTCCACCTCAAGTCACTACTGCACAGACTCTGGCTCCAAAATGGCAGCCTCCACAAGCGGGATATTTTGGTTTCACTTTTGCCCAATCGTCCATGTTTTCTACAGTCATTGGTCTGAAATAGTGATTTTCTTTTTATGAAATAGTTTTTTCAGTGCTCTCGCAAACTTTTGGAAACATGTTTTCCCTTTCGGTTTTTCATCTTGAATCTCAGAATCTGTGGTTTCCAGTAGAGATGGACCGATCCGATATTGCATATCAGTATCGGTCCGATACTGAACTAAATTACTGGATCGGATATCGGAGAGAAATAAAAAATGTAATCCGATCCGAATCACCACCCAAAACGCGCTACATGGCCTAACCAAGCTTAGCGCATTGGAGCAGTATGCATCATTTGATAGAGCGGCTGTTGTCTGCGAGACCTGCGAGATTAAATTGTATTAAAATGTACAAAACAGTGTTGTCATGATTTGAGACGAGGACCCAGGGACAGAGAGACTTGATGAATTTAAGAATCATATGATTTATCTTGCCTGGCTGGTCAGCTCTCTGGGTGCTCAGCACCCCTAAAGCCCTGTTGGAAACTCTACTAACTAACCTTATAAATAAAATAAGATAAAACAAGTTCAACATCAGTAACATCATAGCACCCGCCCAGCTGTATATAAACTCTGTCATGCTAGCTAGCACACAGTACGAGTTATTGTAACTGACTGTAAAAAGTCAGCTTAACGAAAATAAACTCCACCTAAACTTGGTTTATATCTGACCCAGATAGACTGCAGGTTATAACTTCTTACCTGAAGTTCAGTTCACCGCCTCGGGTCTCTGCTCCTCCTGCCTTTCCATCATCCACCTGCCAGCATGTTGCACCTGCTCGCCTCCACCACTTGCTAATGTTACTGAATCTGTGGAAGCTCCGCGTTAGCCACCACCAAACAATTGAGTTATTTTTACACATCTCCCAGCATCTGGCCAATCCACCACCTTTCAGTGTTTATACCGTTACGGAAAAAAACGAAAAAAAAAACCCCCATCGGCCCATAAAAACGAAAAATCACCAGCGGCCTACCGGGCAAATGCCCGATGGCCAGTCCAGCTATGACTGTGCAGGGGCGGGTCTAGCAAAGTTTTGCCAGGGGGGCAGGTAGGGCATTAAGTAACGCGTTAGTGTAACTACGTTATTATTGTCGTAATGAGCACGGTAACTAGTTATTATGCCAAAATCAGGAACGCGTTTATTGTTACTGGGATTTAGATAGGGTCGTTATTCGTTACTTTGTGTGTTGCATTTGACTTACCTCGTAAATCTTAACATGGACCTGGGAATGATGTCACACTCTGGTTAGCCTTGTCAGAGAAGTCGGGATTCCAATATGGCAATGCCCTTGAAGACGGTTGTTTTGCTAGCCCTCTACAAAAACAAATTACTACTAAACACATATGCAGCTCATCTGCAGTCTGGAGTTACCTACATCTTACTACTCGGAAGGCAGAATTTTGCGAGTCCCGAGTACAATCAAAAGCACCACGACTGCAGTTTCCGTGTTGGACGTAAAAAGCGCACATGACGCTGTGACATATGCTAGAATCATCCCGGCCGGAAATGATGGTCCAGGATTGGGGTTTCTCTTGTGGAAATATGCACATTATTTTTCCTTTCTGTTGGTAAAAGACAAGAATATTGTGGTGAACTGTACTCTTTGTGGAGGTTCTACAACTCTTTCAACATCAAAGACCAGCAATTCTAATCTGATGAAACATTTTCAGAAACAGCATGCATCTACCAAGTTAGTCGAAAAAGAACCCGAAGGTAATGTCGGTGACTTTAGCTCTGCTGAGCTATTCCAGCAAAACAACGAAAGCTTGATTTCACACAGCCTGCTGCACAGTCCATCACCCAGCCACAGCTACACAGGCTGATTGGCAGGTATGTTGTGGAAGACATGAAACCCATCTCAACGGTTGAGTCTCATGCTTTCAGACAACTAATTAGTCATATACCTGGGCGAGGGAGAGCTGGGAAGGCACCATGCAGAAAGACATTTTCCAGTTACCTAGACCAAGAATATGCCAACAAGGAGTCAGAGCTCAAAAATACACTTGACAAGGTAGACTATATCCCCACATCAGCAGACATGTGGACTGTGCATAATACTTTTTTTTCTTGGTGTGACCGCGCATTGGATAAATGCACAAAACATGAAAAGTGAGAAAGCAGCGCTGGCATGCAGGCGATTTATGGGTCGACATAAGTATGACAGTATTGCATCTGAGCTGAACTACATTAATTCATCTCATGGCCTATCGTTTAAAATCCCATCAACTGTAACGGATAATGGTTCCAATTTTGTCAAGGCTTTTAAAGTGTACCAGCCATCACCTGAGTCGAATGACTCTGAAGATGAGGAGGATGAGGTGACTTCTGTTTCCATTGGGGATGTGCTGCAGAATGGTGCTGATGGCGCAATTTTTTTACCGCCACATCAGAGATGGATATCGCACACAATGAATCTTGTCTCTTGCACTGATGTGGAGAAGTGGCTATTGTTTGAAGCTGCAACACAAACCATCTACAGAAGTGCCACCACAAAATGTGCAGGGCTGTGGAACAAGGCCAGTCATTCCACAGTGGCTGCTGAGATTGTGGAAGACATTATTGCAAAGAAGCTACTAGTACCTTGCACAACAATGTAGAATTCGTTCTATTATGCTCTGGAGAGAATTTCAAAGATACCTTTGGTGGAGCTGAACACAATCTCATCCACACTACATTTGAAATGTTTCAATGAGAGGGAGCATCAGTGTATCAGTGAGTACAGTGCAGTCATGAAACCACTTACTGTAGCACTGGACATTCTTCAGGGAGAAGACCATTGTTTTTATGGCACACTCCTTCCCCCCTGGAATTGCTGATGACCAAGACGCTGGCTATAAAAAATGGTCTGCAAATCCTTGTTGGGCTACCAGATGCAGTTGTCCAGGTAAGAGATGATATTTTCATTTTTGTTTATCTTTAATGAAATGTATTACTCAATTGCTTTTTATATTGTGCTGTGCTGTTGTGTCACATGCAAGTGAATGCTGTTACAGTTTGAGATTCTTAATCCCAATAACTAAATAAATAAAAAAAATAAATAAAACATAGTAAAATGCACACTATTTACAAATTAAAATACTTGCTGTGTCATTATTACAGGCAGTCAAAACAAGGTTTGCACATGTCCTTGGAAGTGAAGATGCTTTGCTGCCTGCTGTGACACTACCAAAATTCAAGCTTCATTGGTTACATGACCAGGCGCGGACGGACCTCACAAAGGCACGTCTGCTGGTAGAGTGTCGAAAACTTTCCCCGAGCAAGATCAGCTACAACCATGTTCCAGTGCCACCAAGACAACACAGCACCCGAGTTCTAGCAAAGAGGATGAGTTCTTCTCCTTTGAAGAGAATGAGGACATATATGCCACTGATGAAGCTGAGGTAGCCGAGTACCTCAAATCAGAAGCAACAGGGTTGGACTCTCTGAAGCATTTCCCGATGATAAAGAAACTCTCTCTTAAACTTAATGCAGCTGCTCCTGCAAGTGCCCCAGTTGAAAGGCTTTTCAGCCTGGGAAGTTGTCTGATCATAAGTTTTTTTGAAGCTTCTCCTCTTGAGGTACAATTGTTGATTTGAGGGAACCAAAGTTGAGTAGTACTGATATGATAAAGATGTGTTTCCTTCAGTGGTGCTCTACAAGCTCAAACAGTTTAATATTTCCAAGTGAAACTTAAACCACTGAAGCACTTAAAATACCATTATATTTTATTTATCTACATGACCTGGAGGAAATATTATTTTGGTTAAATATTGACTATTTATGAGGCTGAAAATACTTATTATTTTATTTTATTTATATATTATTTATTTTATTTCTCTTTGTCAGGATGAGTCTGTAGCCCTCTGGGAAGCACTACAGGAGCCTCCAGACTAAGACCACCAGGTACCGGAACAAACTCCTGAACTCTGCCTCCTGACATCTGACCCACATTAAACTCACAGACTGAACATACACACACCCACAACCACCTATAACTGAACACACAATGGACAAAAACAAACAAATGAACAACTGTACCCTCATACACACAATAATAACATGGACTGAACCACTGCTCACAACCACTAGCACTTTATACAACCTGATTAGAAATTATCCACATATCTCACTGATCTAAACTGCACCACTGTAGATGCTGTATAGACAATCATTCTGTACAATACGATAATTACAATTCCACAACTGCTTATAAGTTGCATAGTTCATATTTCTGTATAGTTTTCATATTTATATCCTGTTCATAGCTTGTACACTCACTACAGCCTGTACATACTTATAGTTATAGCATATTCATAACATACCTTCATACGTGTACATTGCAACATACCAATAATAAAAAGACCAAGATGGCGGTGCGTGAACAACGCGAGGCTCAGTGTCTCTCCAGAATCTGCTACTGCATTTCGTTGCCCTGTACCTGTGCATGTGCAATGACAATAAATTCTATTCTATTCTATTCTAATAGACCCATATTTTGTACCCACATACCTATAACAGACCCATTTCTGTAATATATCTCTATTATGGCTAAAGCACTTTCTAAAAGGATGCAAACTGCATTTCGTCACCTTGTATTTGTGACATGTGCAATGACAATAAAATTTAATTCTATTCTGTTCTATTCTATTCTAAAATACTTTAAGTTTACCCGTCATTACTGAACATGAGGTCTCCAGTTGGTGCAGTTCAGCAGTTAAGTTTACAAAGAATGGACAAACCTCACTGTGTTTCTGTTGAACCATTTTTGCACTATTCTGATACCTACAGCTAAATGGTCTGAGGCACAGTTTAATGTTGGCACTGCTAAAAGTATACTTTCTACTCATTTCAGTGGCAAAAATGAATATATCTTTCAAAAGTGTCTTGTGATAAGTTGTCTTTTGTGATCCAATGCTTCTTCCTAGTGATACTACCTACAAGGATTAGATTTATAACACTGCTGCACCAGCCCCAAAATGATGTGTTTGCCTTTGTAGAGGGTTGAAACAATAGAAATAGATTAAAACAGACAGATAAAAAAGTGACACATAAAAAAACATTGTTAATTTCTAATTTAGTTTCATTAATTTCATCATTAACTCGCACTCACACTATGACACTGCCATTTTAACCATTTTCGGTTCAGGCCATTAGGGGGCAGAGTGCACTTTTGGCAGGTTAGTGCTAACATGTAAACAAGCTAGAAGACTGGCATCCTTGCTGGGTATCCAGTTAGGGAAGCAACACATTAATAAGAGAATTATGGGTAAAACCAAAGTTACTTTCCCTAGTAACTAGTTGCTTTGAAAGTAACGAGTAACTTGAAGAAACTGAGTTACTTTTGATAGAAGTAACTAGTAATGTAACTAAGTTACTAATTTAAAGTAACTTACCCAACACTGGTCATAAGGGGAGTTCTTCAAGAGCCATATATTCAATGAGGTGGTAGTTATTGTGAAAAGTTTGAGAACCACTGCTACAGACTATAGTGTACACTGTACACCCTACTTACTGGTTTTTGATGCGTCAGTCTGCATCTTTCAATTGTGTGTTTCCGCAACAGCTCCGTACCACCCAGGCGGCAAAAATTTGAGTGCAGTCCAGTCTTAGGAGCACCTAACATACTGCACAGGACCCTCAAGTTTCCAGGCATGTGGTGGACGACCCAAGCTTAAAGGATAAACCGCCCGCAGTGGCGAGAGGAAACATGACGTGTATGATTGTTATTTATGTGTAATGTATATGTACCCTCATGTCCACACTATTGTTTTCAGAGTTGTTCATCCACACTGATACGGCCGAAAATGCTCTTGTTCCAGTACTGCATATGTGTGAAACTTGAGACAATTTGACCTGCGTCATTTCTGGCTGCCGATTATTTACTCTGAAACATCACGGCAGAATTTTGAGGAAAAGAACCAAGTTTTTTAAAAACGGACTAACAATGAGGTGGAGTTGTTGCTGCGAGTAACACAAAAGTACAAAGTTGCAGAGGCGAGTGAGAATTAAAGAATTTGAACAAAAGCTATCTGGAGCATGTGTAGCTCTCTTCACGACAACACAGACACAGGTCGGTTCTTTGAAACGGGCGTTTATTACTTGGGGCTTCTCTCCTCAGCTTCACCATCACCAGTACGCCGATACGCCATTACGCCAGTACGCCAGTACGCCGTGAGAACTGGTCACGAGCGAACAGTACAAACCAATTAGCAACTTTACAGTACACATATTAAGTCCAAACACAAATAAAAAGCATTTCTCAAATGACAAATACCTCGTTGGCTGCTTGTCCAGAAAAGAGGTCCTTAAGTCCTTGTATTGCCTTTTCTTTTAGCAAACTTTAACTTTACATCGCTTCATGAGAGACATCTGCTCCCTCGCAGTCCATGCAAAGTCTCGTGTACTCTCGTTAAGGGTATTCTCACGAGACACTAGCTCTTACACTTTACACATGTACATTTCAAATAAAGACATTTCAACACAAACTATATATATTCATAAAATTATGTAACTTATTATAAATCAGTCATCTACATCATGAAAACTACACAGAACATTTTAACAGCATTTACACTCCCACCAAAATCACTCATTGACTTAAAATGAGAGATTTTCCTCAATGAAAATTATAAGAAAGTGATGTGTGAGTGTACATTTAAGTGTAGGTCATTTAGCTTTACATGTGTTTTAGGTGGCCTCAAGTAATGTAACTACTTTGTGAACAGGCCTCTCAAGGTAAACTGACTTAGTGATTGGTTTTCCCTTATCAAAGGTAGTGTCACTGAGCAGAAGCTTTAGCTTTCGCACCTTGCCATCTGCGCTGGGCAGGGCTTCCACAACCCTTGCAAGCTTCCACTGGTTTCTTGGTGCACTGTCATCCTTTAATATTACAATGTCATCCGCTTGCAAGTTTCGTGACACCTTCTGCCATTTCTGTCGTTGTTGGAGGTTTAGCAGGTATTCTCGTTTCCATCGTTGCCAAAATTCATTGGCCAAAAACTGCACTCTTCTCCACCTTTTGTGCAGATAGAGGTCTTCTTTGCAGAATTGTCCAGGGGGTGGCAGAATTACAGATGATTTCATGGTTAGAATGTGGTTGGGAGTGAGGGGTTCTGGACCAGTAGGATCGTGAAGATGCTCGACACTTAGTGGCCTGCTGTTGATTATGGTCATTGTTTCATACAGAAACGTTCTTAGAGTTGTGGTGTCAAGTCTGCTGGCGGACTTGTCGAGCATAGCTATCAGGATGCTTCGGATTGTTCGAATCTGGCGTTCCCAAACTCCTCCCATATGACTAGCTGATGGGACATTCAGCACAAATTCACAACCAAGCGCCCTTGTACGGTCTTGATCCATTCCTTCAAGCAATTCAGAAAGCTCCTTTCTAGCACCAACAAAGTTTGTCCCTCTATCACATCTTAGCTGGCGCACGGGTCCTCGAATAGCTATGAATGATCGAAGTGCATTCATGAATGCGTCTGTTGTCAAATCGTCAAGGGTTTCTATGTGAACTGCTCTAGAACATAGGCAGGTGAATAACAATCCGTATCGTTTCAACTCTCTCCTTCCTTCCTTCACAATAAAGGGGCCAAAACAATCAAGCCCACAATAAGTAAAGGGGGGAGATGTCTCAATTCTCTCTCCTGGTAGATTTGCCATTTGTTGAACCTCAGTTGTTCTTCTGTATCGTCTACATTTTACACACTTGTAAATGTGTGAGGAGACCACACTTTCACATCCTAGGACCCATATTCCGTTTGCGCGCAACTCATTCATGGTCATGCCCCTTCCTTGATGGTGTATGCGCTCATGATGATGTTTGACCAGCAGAGCTGACACATGAGATTTTTTCGGAAGAATCGCAGGATGCTTTACATCATGGTGTAAGGCTGACTGAGACAGCCGTCCTCCCACCCTAAGAACATTGGTTTCGTCCAGGAAAGCATTCAGCTGGCGTAGCCTGTTGTGCCTGCTCAAAGTGTGTTCCTTCTTGCCTCTTATTTTCTTTATGTCTTCAGCAAACGTGTCTTCTTGTATGAGTTTGATGATGAACATCTCTGCTTCTCTTCGTTCTTCAAGATTAGTCGACTCATTAGTTCTCGACTGAAATCCCTTAAACTCTCTGACAAATCTCTTGAGCCTGGCAATGGCTCTCACCACTCTGGACCAGTCAGAAAATTTAGTTAAACGGTTTACCATTGGATTCTGTTCTCTTGCTTTAACTGCATGAACATGTGCTCTCCGAAGTTCAGGATCAGTAGCCTCAACTTCTCCCACCATTCCCACTTCATGTGGGAGATTTTGCTGCCAAAGGAAGTTGGGTCCTTTCAGCCAGTTAGATTCTTTAATTTGAACTGCAGTCAATCCTCTTGAGGCTCCATCAGCTGGGTTGTCTTCAGAGTTGACATGTCGCCGCTGGATGCGGTTGGCCACGAATGTTTGGAACCTTTTAGCATCATTGTTCACATAGCCAAGGACCACCTTTGAGTCAGTCCAGTAATACTCTTGCACATTTTCAATCTCTAGCTCGCCTCTAATGATATCACCAATGCGGACTGAGGTCACAGCTGAAGATAACTCAAGCCTTGGGATGGTTGTTAGTTTGGTAGGGGCTACTCTTGCTTTCCCCAAGACAAGTGAACAACTTATCTGTCCTGTTTCACTCACTGCTCTAAGGTACGAGCATGCACCATACCCTTTGAAGCTTGCATCAGAAAAGTTGTGAAGCTCATATAGTGAGACTTCACCAAAGTTTGATGGAAGGTAGCTTCTTGGAATCTTTAGAACTGCCAAATGAGGCAGATCTTTGAGCCATGACTCCCATTGTGGCTGGATGTGCTCGGGGAGAGGTTCATCCCAGCTTACCTTGTCTCTACACAGCGTTTGAAGAATCTGTTTGCCGACAAGTAGGAATGGAGCCACGAAACCTAGTGGATCATAGACTGAGGCAACAGTTGAGAGAACCCCTCTCCTTGTCAGTGGGTTTTCTTTTACCACCACCCTGAACTGAAATTCATCCGCCTCAACACACCACTGAACTCCAAGTGCTCGCTCGATATGAAGTTCTCCTAGAGCCATGTTTAGATCTTTGGTGTGAACACATTCTTGTGGTGGAATTGTTGCAATCACACACTCATCGTTGGATACAAACTTATGTAGCCGTAGATTTCCTGTTTTGCACAGAGCTCTTGATTCCTTTACCAGGCGTATAGCTTCAGCAGTCGACCTTACACTTGTCAGGCCATCATCTACATAGAAGCTTCTTTGGATGAACTTGATGGCTTCTTTGCTGAACTTGCCTTGGCCTTGTGAAGCTAGGTATTTCAGTCCAAAGTTGGAGCAACCGGGGGATGAAGCTGCCCCAAAGAGGTGTACCTTCATCCTGTACACCGAGGGTTCAGAATCCAAATCACCTCCATCCCACCAGAGGAACCTGAGATAGTCTTGATGTTCCCTTGCAACGTGGAACTGGTGAAACATTTTTTCGATGTCACACATTATGGCTATAGGACCCTTTCTAAATCGACACAACACACCAACTAATGTGTTAGTCAGGTCTGGACCTGTCAAGAGATGGTAATTTAGAGAAGTTTCTTGGTAGCGTGCCGAACAATCGAAAACCACACGGATCTTCCCGGGCTTGTGGGGATGGTAGACACCATGGTGTGGTATGTACCATGCTGGCTGGTTGTCTAATTCAGACTGTGGCACCTTCTCAGCATCTCTTCTACTTATGATTTCATTCATGAAGTTGACATAGTCCGTGTAATATTGTTCATTTCTCCTCAGTCGACGCTCTAATGAGCTGAGCCTGTGAACTGCACACTGTTTATTGTCTGGAAGATTAGGTTTGTCTGTCTTGAAAGGAAGCGGAAGTTCATAGTGGCCATCTTCCTTCTGTCTTATTCCAGCTTTCACTTTAGACAGAAAGAGGAGGTCCTCCTGAGAAACTAGATCATCATCTGTTGAGTGATCTGTAAAATCTGATTCAAAAGTCTTAATTATGTCAAGTGGGTGGATCTCTTTGACTTGAGTCCTGCACGCAAAGTGCACTTCCTTCTTTAGCTGAACTGATGGATGCACAGTCGGTGTCACTTGCCGTACTATGATTCTATGACTGAATCCTATTGGATCGCTGTTGTCGCTTGCTGAATGTGAGCCACCAACAATGCTCCAGCCCAGATCAGTCCGCTGCGCATATGGATGATTTTCGTCACCAGACAGGATCTCTCTTGGGAGGAGGGCTCGTTGACAGTTGTAGCCTATAAGAAGGCCTACTTCGCAATCCAACTGTGGTGGAATCTTTTCTGACAGTTGCTCTAGATGTGGCCATTTTAGAGCTGTTTCAGAGGTTGGAATGTGCAGCCTGTTTACTGGGATAAATTCTCTTGTGAAAACAGGTGGTAGTGGGATCCTTTTCTCTGAGTTAAATCCTCTCACTTGTAGACCTGTCAGTTTCTGACATGGAATAACTGTCGACTTGGCAGACATTGTGGACAGTCGCAGACTGACATTCTCTCTGTTTGTGTTCAGGCCTTGAGCCATTTCATCTAGTATGAAGGTGGTATCGCTCTGTGTGTCTAAGAGTGCATAAACTAGCAGTTCTTGTTCTGGCTGCTTAATAGATGACACCCAGACTGGCAAGATAGAAGACGTTTGTGTGCTTAGACCCTCTTGAATAACTCTGTTGGAAGTGGCTGTTGCGGTCCTTTCTGTGGTTCCTGCCTTGTCCTTTGAAATTTCACTTCCATTTAGGTGGATTGGCCTTTGACGTTCCTTGAACTTATCGTCATGCAAACATGTTGGGTGTCTCTTTTGGCATTTCTCACACGTGCTTTTGTTAGCACATTTTCTTGAGTGATGACCGGTCTTCAAACATCCAAAGCAAAGCTTCTCTGTGTGTACAAACTTAACACGATCCTGAACTGTCTTTTCTGTGAAACTTCGGCATTTGTCTAGGATGTGTCCTGTCCTTTTGCAGAAAACACATGATGTAATACTGCTCTGTGTTGTACTTGTGGTCAGAGTCTTTGCTTGAACTATTTGGCTTCGTAGATGCCTTGGTTTCTCGCTTTCAACACTCTTAAGTGCTTGTATTGAGGAAATTGGATCGCAAGCAAGATCTGCTTCCTTTGATAGGAAGTCAACAAACACCTTGAATGGTGGGTACTCAGCTTTTACTTGTCTGACTTCCATCACTTTGCGATTCCAGCTGGAAACCAACCAATCTGGCAATTTCAGCAGAATCCTCTGACTCTCAACGCAGTCATTCAAGACCTCCAGCATCTTGACATGAGACATGGCAGCCTCACAGCTCTTGAGAAAGTCTGCAAATTCTCTTAGCTCGCAAGCATCCTTAGAACCTATCTTTGGCCATGCATGCAGCTTGTCTCTGAGTGACTTCCCAATTAGGAATGGGTCTCCGAAACGTTTCTCTAAAAGCTTCCAGGCTGAGTCATATGCTGCTTCTGTGCCCAATAGAAGAAATCCTTCCACGGCCTTCTTTGCTGTGCCACCTAAGTACTTTCTTAGGTAATATAATTTTTCATTCTTTGGGATGTTCTTCCTTTCTATTAATGTTTCAAAGGACAGTTGCCAGTCTTTGAACTTCAAGGGATCTCCTGTAAACACCGCAGGTTCTGGTGTTGGGAGCCGGTTTGCACTCATAGCTTCTACTAGTACATTGACCAGATCTAAGCTATTCCGCTCTTGAGGCCTCAACACTGAGGCTGGAGGAGACTGAGGTAGCTGTTGTGGACAAGGAGCTTGACTTGTGACTGCTAGGGATTGAGGAATGAATGGGGGACTTGATGCATTGAGAGAATGGGTTGTGACTGGAAGTACTGTGGAGTCAGCGACTCTAAGCTCTGGCAGTACTTCACTACCATACAACAAATCAGTTGCTTCTATGTTTTCTTCAGCTTCATCATAGACCCTCACTCAAGCTCTAGCAGCATTTAGCTTCTTTACTTCTTCTAGGCGTGCAAGTTTTCTACGTTTGTCTTGGATTGCTTGCTGTCTGGCTAGGTTCTCAGCCTCTAACATTTGAAGTTCTGTTTCTTCCTTTTCTTGCTCCTCCAACACTGCCAAGACTTCCTGAGTTGCAGCAGCTTCAGCTACAGCCTCTATTCTTTTGACAGAGTGGCTGCTAGAGTGGGTAGAACTACATCCTTGACGAGACAGTGGTCTAGAAACAGAACCTGTTGAGCCTAGAACAGATCCAGCATCAGGCCAAGACTCTTCATCTTTATCTGCTTCATGACCTTTAAGCTGTCTCTCTGCTCTTTGAATAATAAATTCTGAGAATGACATACATGTATCAACCCTGCGCCGCAGGTCTGGTTCAGGGGTTTGCGCTTGATGCAGCTCCTCATAAACTACCTTTCCATCAGAACAGGTGCTTTTGATGTTCTCAATAAGCTCAGTTAACTCATCCTTAGAAGCATCACCACTTAATAACTCTTTGCCTATTCGTGCATGACACCTCCACTTCTCATAGATGATTTTGTATTTGCGTTGAATGTGCTTCAGTCTCTCATCTTGGTATGCTCTTCCCCTTTCTGTTAGGGTACGTGCCCTCTCACTTCTTCGAAGCCCCTCTAGTTCTGCTGCAGATTCAGTGCCAGTAGCTTCAGCTTGAGCGGATTGTTCAGCATCTTTATGGCAGGTCTCTCTGCTTATGTTAGACATGTTGAGATTATAGCAGTGTGATTGTGCAGCTATTAAACTTCAACTAGATTTCTTCTGGACTATGTGTAAGTGAAAGTTGCAATAGACTTAATTTGAATAGCCAGTAAGGTTCATAAATGTATGTATGAGTCTTCCAACACACTGTTGACTTCAATACTGAACTTAAGTTTCAAACAGATAAGAACAACAAAATTATCTTATCACAAATATACAATAACAGTGTAAATGTACTTAGAAAGACCTTAAATCCTTATCATTTACATTACTAAAGGTTTTCAAGTTTTCACATCTGTATAGTACCCCTTTAAAATTCACATAAGGTGCCCTTTAAAACTCAGCAAATTTTGTAAACTCAAAATTACTCATAACCTGTGAGCTTGTTAAATATTTACTTGTTCATTCTTTAAACCTTATGATGTACACCAACTATAAATGCAAACACATTGGATTAATCTCTACATTAAGCAAGCAAGGATAACAGATGAGTCTCTTAGTTGCAATTTCCACATTTAACCACTTCTCACACCACCTTAACTTCACTTTTGTGGTAGAGCTTCTCCTGATTTTAAACGTGAAAATTAGCGTTTTAACTCAGTCTAACCACCGTTGCTTGTTAACGCTGTGCCGATATGCGTTATGCACTCTGCTTATCTGACGTGATGCACCGGATCCGCGTCGTTTCATCATCCGCGGCGATCCTGTCCTCTCCTACCCGTGTTGAGCAGGCGAGTTCTCACTGTAGCTCTCTTCACGACAACACAGACACAGGTCGGTTCTTTGAAACGGGCGTTTATTACTTGGGGCTTCTCTCCTCAGCTTCACCATCACCAGTACGCCGATACGCCAGTACGCCAGTACGCCGTGAGAACTGGTCACGAGCGAACAGTACAAACCAATTAGCAACTTTACAGTACACATATTAAGTCCAAACACAAATAAAAAGCATTTCTCAAATGACAAATACCTCGTTGGCTGCTTGTCCAGAAAAGAGGTCCTTAAGTCCTTGTATTGCCTTTTCTTTTAGCAAACTTTAACTTTACATCGCTTCATGAGAGACATCTGCTCCCTCGCAGTCCATGCAAAGTCTCGTGTACTCTCGTTAAGGGTATTCTCATGAGACACTAGCTCTTACACTTTACACATGTACATTTCAAATAAAGACATTTCAACACAAACTATATATATTCATAAAATTATGTAACTTATTATAAATCAGTCATCTACATCATGAAAACTACACAGAACATTTTAACAGCATTTACAGCATGTACAGATAGTAATCAGTAATAGGGCTGTCAAAATTGAGAGCAAACAAAACAACTGCTGTATAATACCCTTCACTATCTGCATCACATGACAAAATTGTGTCATTGTTTTCGAAAAGCCTCCGGGCTCGCTGTCCACACTGCGACACGAAAACAGCATTTTCAAATGTATCCGCTTTGGAGAGCGTTTTCAAAATGCTGCGTTTTCCCTTGACCAAAAACACCATCTCAGTGTGGACGGAAGGCCAAAACGGAGAGAAAAAGATGCTAATACATTTTCAAACGAAAACGTATTAGTGTGGACACGGCCTCTGTCTTCATGTTTAGTTTCTGTTCACAGTGAACATTCATTTTGTTTTCCTGCAATGAGGTTGTAGTGAATGTTCTCACCTGATTACTGTAATTACTTACTTAATACGTCTTTAATATATCTTGCGGTTTTACCATTCTCTACTCAGCCCTAAATGCTATTATCTTCTTCTCAGTCCCCCCACAACACTCTGCATTGGGTTTTTGTCTCTCTGACCCTTGTATTTAAGCTTAACCTTGACTGGATTTCATCGGCATGTCTTGAGTTTGACACATGCTATTATATTGTATATTTTAAAGAAGCAAAAGGCAAATCTCAAAGTGTTAAGCGCTTGTACAGCACCAGATGCTTCTCCATTGCTCTCATCACCATAGAAACCACACACATTTAATGTAATTTCAAATGTTCTACCCAGTAAATGAGTATAATGTGTTTTATTATGTGGCCCTTTTTCTAAAAGATTGGTCTTTCCTCATAATACAACAACCACAGTGTAAAAATTACTTTAAATAATACATGGATTTCTAATACCAAAACTTTACTTTCTAAATATTTATTATATGTAGTATTTCCAAATATTACAACATGTGCCAAGTTTTGGACTTTATCAGCAATACATTTTTATATATGCATACTTTTGTCTTTTGGCATTGCCACCAGGTTCACTGTGTATTTAGAAAAGATATGATATGATTTGAAATATGACAAAAATAAACAGATTTGCAAGTCCAAAATAAGACTGTAGTCATGTTTCACAGACACTGTATATTACATGTCAAGTAATTTTGAGCTGTCTGACTATGTAACACTTAAAACTTCTACACCAGTGTGGACAAAAATAAGAAAAGAGTTGAGTTCTTTAATCCATTCACATTGATATCTTTAATGTAGGCGCCACACTGGTGAGTTGCTACAAATGTAAATGTCAGTGCAGCTCATGCTGTTGGGCTAACATCCATGCTCTTTCTCCTCCAAACTTGAGCTGGAAGTGTGGTGGCTGTCGATGTTGCTGGAGATATCTGGGGACATCGAGGACAGCAGGGGATCACTGGGGGAAATTGGCCCTAGGGTGTTGTCCCTTACCAGCTCCTTCATTTTACACGCACTAGAGCTGCCGTAAGGGCCAGGTTCCCCCGCATCTGCTGGTATATGGTCAAAGGTGATGGTGCCGTTGTTGAGGTCTAATGTGGTTGGAGGGGACATGTCAGGGGCAGAACTATGCTGGTAGAGCTCTGATGGGCAGTCACCAAGGACAGGCTCCTGCTTAATGGCACGAGCCATTAGCTCTGACGTACAGACAGTTGGGGATGACACCACTGTAAGACCATGAGCACGGGCTTGGATTTCCAACTCCTAGATAGAGATAGAAACGGTGGAAATGTTGCAATGTTTTAACACTGGAACAAAAAGTACTTCTACGCTAATCAACTTCAAAACCATGTTTTGTGCAAATTTGCTAAGCCAGCATAAGACCTGGAACATAGAGCAAAGAAGAAAATCCAACTAAAGGCATCTTTTGAAACTCAATAATGGTAGTGCTGCATCTTGTTTGTAAAGTGCAAAACAATTGGTGAAAAGATGAAAAGGGGGAGGATGCAAATACACTGCCTGGCCAAAAAGTCGCCACCTGGACTTAACTAAGCAAATAGTTATGAGCCTCCTATTGGACAATTACTGCATGGGCGATTATCGTTCATCTGGCAACAAGTTATTTAACCCCAACTGGGCTCAGTGCTCAGGGTAAGAAGAGAGGCAGATGAAGTGATGGAGAGACAGTAAATGCGTGTGTATATGTACGTGTGTAAAAACCTCAAATAGTCAGATTAACAGCAGCAGTATTTTGTCTATATCGGCCATTGTAGAAATAATCACATATAAACAATAACGTGGCGCACAGCGTCACGTCAAAAAAGGGGCACACCTTTGATGTTGCATCTCCGTTTTCCTCGTCCACACGTAAATGCAAAAACTGAGTTTTTGGATGAAAGGTGCAAATGCATAGAAAAATCTGCGTTTTCAAAAATACTCATGTACATGTGGACGTAGCCATAGACTGGCCACCACAGAGTCCAGACCCCATTGAGAATCTGGATGGAAATAAATCTTGTGACATTGCAGAAACACCCCCGTTCTCTGCTGCCTGTTGGAGCGGGGGGGCTAGGAGGAGGAGTTGGCCGATTGTGGTCTGGAAAGTGGGGCCTCCCTGCTGCTGCCGAGTCGGGGCAGTCTGCTTCTCTCCACCCCAGGGAAGAGGGTAACACCACCTGGGTCTGGGTACCTAGACCTGGGGCTTAGAGTACGCTTGGGGAGTGTGATTGTGTGTACAGTGTCTCTTTATGTGTGTCCCCACGTTGGGTGAGTGTTGAGTAATTGCATATGGGAGCATGAGGGTGGGAATGGATGTTTGTATCTGGGTGTGCCTGTATGTCTGTGTCTATATGTCAGGTTGGGTATCAGACGCCAACCCTCTAGGGACATCTCAGGCCCTCCAAGGTATGGAGGCCTATCTCCCCCCACCACTGGAGTTTTGACCTCCTCCATACCTGCTTCATGCCCTGGAGGACGGAGCTGTGGCTCCCCACACCTTCTAGCAGATCATTACAAGTGCGTTCATACTCACAGGTGTACACACGGGTGCTCACACACACAAACTACACCCTTTTTGGCTCCTACCTCATGGCACACTGTGCGCTGTCGCTTTTTTTGTCTGCTTATTTTGTTGGTTTTTGTTGTTTGACCTTTATTACCTTTCCTCTTCTCCGCTGTTTTTCTTTCCCTTTCTTTCTCCCTTTTCTTTTCCCCAGTGAAGTCTGTCCCGTATTTAGCAAAGTGAAAATAAAAAATAAAATAAACAATAAAAAGTGAATCAAATAGACCATTACGGCAAGGCTGGGATGGTCCATTTGGTAAAGTAAATCTGTTGGGCATCTTTCTTCGCCTTTAGACAATAATTCTGATGGCAAAAGAGCCAAACGGGACAGGCAAAATAAAAATAAAATAAAATAAACAAAAAACATTGCAGAAACTTATCGAAACAATACCAGAGCGAATGCATGCCGTAAAGGCAGTCCAACGAAATATTAGAGTGTGTGACCTTTTTATTTTGGTGACAATTTTTTCTTTGGTCAGGCAGTGTATGACCCAAATTACTCAAAATTGGCTGAAACATCTGTTGAATAGAACAATTTTTTTTCCAGATAAAACATTCTCTGGTTTTGCACACAGGTTCTTTTGCCACCCTTCATGCTATAGCTGCCAAGCTATACTGGCTGCTGGCTGGACAGGATAATTCCCTTATATATTAGAATGTCAAACACAAGTAGCTTTCTACATATTACCTGTAATAGATGCATTAAAAGAACAAGCATTTGTTAATTTTGTGTAAAATACTGTACATCTGGGATCAAGTAGATTTTTGCAGATTACTGTACTAATTTTGTGGTTTTACGTAAAAAAAAAACAAAACATGTCCATAATACTTTAAAAAACCTACATAACGTCTGCAAAGCCTTAGAGTGACCCACCTGTATACGCAACATGAGATGCCGATTTGCGTGCTCCAGCTTCCTCTGTCTGCACTCAAGCTCCTTGGCTCTCTGCTGCTCTCGCTGTAATTTCCGAATATAGTCCACCGAGGCTTTCAGAATAGTGCCCTTATTCCAGCGCATGTCTCTGGGGTATACATGAGACAAATATCTACAGTCAGACTCAGCTGACCAGCTGACCAGAACACCTCAGGGTTCTTTACATCCTGCTGAGCTGAGCAAAACGGCAATTGCATTTTAAAGAGACTTTGAGACATTAGGATGTTAAAACACGGTTAATGCATGAATCACTACAGTAGGCAGACAAGTAGATGGCTGGGCACATGCATCCATTAGCATAAATACATGCAAAAACACTTACGGATCATTTGACTTGGGTATTAAGGTTCCCAGCTCTTTAATGCGATCATTGATGTTGAATCTTCGTCTTCGTTCAACTAGAATGCAAAGTAAGGACATGAACTGTGAACACGGATTAATATAACTTTACAAAACAACTAGAAGAAGAAAATTAAGTATAAAAATAACAAACTATTTGCTTTTTAGGATATTTAGGCGATTGTGTAAACCACTACACAATGAAGCTACTAAAATTAAACATAGAAAATTGAAATTCAGTTATATTTTGATTGCCTTACTTAAGTTGTGGTTGTCCTTCTTCTGTCTCTCTTTTGCCAGAGCACGAACTTCAGCCTCTGTGAAGCAAAAGAAGGCTGAATAGCAGTACTTTAGACAAAAGCATTTGATTACAATGTGATTTAATCCAGAGTAAATGATTTCATTTTATAGGTTTGTATTTCACATGCTTTGAGGTTTGTTTAGCATATTTGAAATCTGTTAATCACAAGCAATACAAAAACTAACAATCTGAAGGCTAGAACTGGAAAAAAGCTTAAAGTTTGCATCTCAGATTTTGCAATATACAGTAGTATGATGTGTGCAATTTAAAAATACACAAAACACTCAACATACAGTTTCTGAAAGTGAAGTTTTACAGTTTACAAAACATTATGTCTTTTTTTCTCTTCATTTTGCTTTGCTTACCTACTGGAAAGCCCTCTGGCCTTTGATAGTTTTCATATTGGCCACAGGATCCAGGCTTGTCCAGTACTTGCTTCATGCCAGGAGCTGGAGTAATTATTTGGCACATGATTGACTTAACAGTATTTTGTGCACTTCTAAATTGCACACAATATTGACATCAGCCTAAAGTAATCTATGTATTTAGATGTAAAAGCGTCTGAGTGGACTGGGATTACGTCATACAAAACAAGGTTATGCATGTATTTTATCAGCAGTAAATTTTTAGACACAGAAAGGTCACAGAAAAGTGTACTAAACTGAGTGTCCACAAATATACCTGTAGTAAAGGCTTATACTTTTTCTAATCCAAACGCTCATGAATTGAGTGTTAGTTTACCAGTGAATTCCCTTTTAATGTTGGGTGGACAATTGTTGATGGCGCGGCCTGGTAGCTGGAGACTTTGGTTGGTGTATACATCCAATAAATTTCCTGACACAGGTAGCTGTTGGTGTTAAAAACCTGTCATTATAGTGTCCTCTTGAAAAGAGCAACTGTCATATATTTTATTTAAACTCAAAGAAGGTGTCAACATTACACACTTTGGTATTTATTGTAGTATTTATTTTATCTTAAAATAAATTACCTGGTTGTTCATTTGGAGTCCCGGATCCATCAATCCAAGAACATCGTCGTTGTAGCTTGACTCCAAGCTAATAATATCATCAATGACATCATCCATCTGTATAACACAAAGGCACATTTCATGAACTCCTCACTCTCTGTCGAGACATCTGCATGTAAGGATACTGAATGTCCTCGAAGTGAGCAGATGTACCTCTTTCTCACAGTTGGAGCTGAGGGTGAGCAAAGCCATGGGACTATTGGGTGCACTGCTGCCAGGACCGGGTGGCATACTGTGTTCGGGGGGCTGGCTGCCAGCTTTACCACCCAGGGTGGTTGACAGATAATGCCTCACCTGCTGCCGCTGAGCCTGCTGGATGTGGTATTTGGTGGGACTTTCCAGGTGAGTCTGGACCTAAGTGGCAAAGTCGTAAACATTAGACCACATTAGTTTTGGATTTATTCTTTGACTAAGCTCGTGTGATACAGTTAAGGGTAAGGAGAAAAATACACTGGCACGTAGAGAAAAAAATTGATTTAAAAATGAATGTTTTCATTATAATAATTCAAAACATCTGTCCCGGTGTGGTAAAAGCACAAATTAAAAATGCAAGAACTCAAATGTTCAAATGTTTCCAGCTTCAAAGTTCAACTTACAAATTAATCACACTATACTACTCTGTTACATTAAAAGTTCCCCTGAAAACAGCGTTTTAAAAACCAAATAATCTAACGTGCTTGCTTTGCAACATTACGGTGATAAGATGTTGAAATGTCCAAACAACATTTCTCTTACATTTTTTTTTTTTACATCAAGCTCTCTTTTTTTCTAAAAGAGCACTATATAACATTTCAGCACCTCCCCAACTCGTGCAGCAATTTAAATACGACTGTGTGTAAAACAGCTTCCCTGTCTTCATTTAACCAAAGACTTGTGAACTGGGTACACATAATGAAGTATTTAGAACTCAACCCTAATCTTCAACCTTAAGTCCTGTTTTCAAGCGCAAAAATCGCATCTACTCTGAGTTTTTTTTTCAAAATTTTTAAAAAATGTCAGCCCATCTCACCTGATAGTGGCTGTATTCAAGCATCTCCAGCATGGTTTTTAGGTATTTCAGAAGTTGAAAATAATGCACATACAGTACAATCCCTTTGTCTTATTAGCTTACACTGTGGTCCACAGATAGCTTGTGTAAATCTGACAGCAGTCACTGGTCCTGCTTAATTTATCTGATATTTAAGGCTCATTAGTTATGCAAGTTAAGAAATGGAGGAGGACACCAAGACTCATCCTCCCACTCCTGTGTTGTTCCAAATTAGCTATGAATTTATGTCTTTATACAGCCCATTTGACGTCACAACCTGCAGCTCACAAAGGAGTCTTTCTACTGGTTGGCCAGTAGTCTGCGAACCGAAGCTTGCTTAAGGCCAACTAACATTTAATCTTTAGTTCTGCTCATCCAGTATAAAACATTATTTGTTCTGAACACCCAAAACACAATTGACACCATTGTTTCACTATGATCTAGCCATACGAAAACTCAAACGTATGCTGTTTTTCCCTAGCCCCATCCATTTAAAACATTTTTTAGAGTTAATTACATTTGATCATCAGCAGGTAAAAGTTAAAGTCACATTGATATCATGTATATATCTAAGGTGAATGTCTTGGTTTAGCAGCAAAATATTTTTTCATTCCTGTTTTTCCTATCTGGCTACAGTTTTGTGCTGCCTAGGTCAATTCTCTTTGTATTTAGGAGAATTAACTTGGAACTGAGCAAAAGTGAATAGGGATTTGTTGCTTTTCAAATCTTTTATTGAACATGCTTCATTTTTGTGAATTGGTTGTCACCAAGTTCAGTCAATGGTGCACTGCATTGAGCACAGAGGGTGTGCTGAATGACTTGGAAAAAATGTTTTGGCCAGATATGCATGAAGCGTAACGCTGGTGGAAGTCGCGTTGTTTTCTTTCAACTGAAAAATTTACACAGATGGTCCTGATATGAATAAATCTTTTGAAAAAAAAAAAGACAAGTTGGCTTGTCTTATATAAAGAACCGAAAAGTAGTGACCCCTTATTGGCCCTTAACAAGCATAAAAGATGGAACATGGAGATAATAATACTGAAAGCTGGGAACCAGTGCTATTTTACCCAGCCTTACCAGAAATGGAACTATCAGGAACCATAGATACACTGTTAAAAAAAACATCTTAAAAAAACGGTAATATTCTGGCAGCTGGGGCGCCAAAATACTACCATAAAATAACAGAAAATAACTTTCTCATGAAAATACAGTTATTTTCAGTAATGAAAATAGAGTTTGTTGCGCTAATTTTACATGGGATTCTGCCTTTTCCAAGTGCTTTTAGACATTAAATTAGGAAAATTTTAACGTGATCAAACAATGAAATTACCTATAAACAAGGTTATGGGGAAACAGCAGAAAGGCATTACCCAGGGTTGAGAATAGTTGCAATGCTTGTCCAACAGGTGGTATAGAGCCACATGTCACCAACTCGTGGCTTCAGTATAGGAGTGACTTGCAGTTTCGGGGAAAGAAACCACTGAAGCTCCTTGACTTCAAGCTGCTCCTTGGTGAAGAGTTGATTACTCAGGCTCAAGGAGTAAGTGCAAATGACAGTGTAGATGACTATACTCCCCCACGTCAAAAGTGGAAACCTCAGCCAAATGAAGCTCTGAGACACTATGGTGCCATCCATCTTCCAGAGATGGTGGATGAAACACATGCATCAAGATGTCGCAGATCCAACTGCACGAGCAAAACATACATGATGTGCACAAAGTGCAAGGTATTCCTCTGTGTTTCCAAGAAGGGGAATTGCTTTTTGAAGTATCACTCCAAATAAACACAACAGAATTAATCAAAAGTGATGCTGGTCTGTGGATGTTAACCTTGTTCTTAGGTTTACCTCTTTTTTGGGGGGAAGCAACTGTTTGCCATCAAAGTTCCGTTTTACATGTTTGGCCTTCCAATGTCCTCTGCAGTGGACATGTGATATCTAAAAAATAAAACCTTTTTTTTCTGAAAAAATGATTTCAGTCTTCTGATTACCTTACAGACATTGGGGGATTTAAAAAAATTTGATTGGACAACATTTTTTTTCTTGGTAGTCAGGAGGATATTGATGACACTTTTATATGAGTATATTAGGTAAACCGTAGGTGCTGTGTTTATCCAAAAGATTGATGCTTAACTTGTGTTACATGTAAAATAATATCTGGAAGCAACAAGGGAACAATGGTGTTTAAAAATAAAACATTGCATTTTTATGCTGGTTGTGCTTTTGTCCTTTAAGCATGAAATACATAAACTGGATAGTTTAAATAAATATGTCTTGCGGCCAAGCTGCAAGCCCTGGAACTGGAAAATGAATTTAATGTGGAAGTGACACAAACTGCAGCTCCTCTAGTGGCCCGTGTGGCTGACTTCATAAGCGAGTCAGCGCGCACAAACATACATGTTAATTGGCTTTTTAATGCCAGGAACAAAAACAAAATTGCTCTTTATGACTATTTTCCTTTCTCCTTAATAACAGGCATCATTTGACCTTCAATTTGACCTTCTTCTGTCAAGAGCGCCCCACAGTGCTACAATAATTTTTCACAGATTCAACTGGAAAAAATGGGAACGAATTATGTTTGCTGTTTTTTCTTGTGATACAATATTTGAAATTTTAAAACTGTCACGGCTAACAGAGTGAGCCGTGTGGAGAAATAAATGAGGACCCAAGAGCAGGCACTCGCTGAGATGCGAAGGAGGTTTATTGTAAAATAAAACACAAGGAGAGGATGGCAAAACGGAACTAAAGATAATCTATACTGGGTTAAACTAAACCGCAAACCTGAACACAAAGGAAGGTGGGCGAAGGCACATGAAGGTAGACAGCAGGGAGAACACACACAGGTGGGGAACACAGCTGGAAGTAATTGACAAGACGAGATAGGGCAAGCAAAACTGAATATACTCACATGAGACAAGGACCTTCACAATAAAACAGGAAACAAGAAACAAGGACGCAGACTTAACCCTGAACTAAACCCACACTAAACACGAGGGCACAAGACAACAAAACTCTAACCAGAATAAACTGAAACAAAGGATTATAATATTCAAAATGAGAAAACTAAAGAATCAGAACATAAATCATAATACAGATAAATACCAAAATACAAGAAACTGAAAATGCTGGTCAAATCACCCAAAACCGTGACAAAAACAAACAAACAAACAAACAAAACACTACATTTTCAGAAATATTTGTGGGTGCTTTCTTGTTTGTTTGTTTGGTTTTTTTGTACTACTTGAATACTAAAGTGGCCGTCACATGAGATGACAGTGCCAGCAGTGGCCCACGGGTTATTTAAGTTATAGATGCTTCCACTAGGCAGTATCATTTGAAAGCAAAGCATATATTTTCATTGCTATGCAGATGATACCTAGCTTTCATATCTATGAAGCCAGATGACACACGCCCATTAGGAATGTCTTAAAGAAATAAAGATCTTGATGGTCTCCTATTTCCTGCTTCTAAATTCAGATAAAACTGAGGTTATTGTACTTGGCACTACTAGCCTGACACAATATATTATTAAGTCTCCTAAAACCTCCCTGAAAATCATTCAGGGTCGATTCAAAATGCTGACAGGAAATAGAAAGAGAGAACACAATTCTCCCATATAGGTTTCTTTACACCAGCTCCTTAAACCAAGATTTGGAAATCTCAGCCCAAGGTCTCAAGCCGCATTTTATCATAAAGACCCCATAGTAGCATATCACACCAACAAAGCACTTTGCTTTCAGACTGCTTGTTTACTTTTGGTTCCTAGAATGAATCTGCTTTTAAGATCAGGCTTAAAACATTCCTTTTTGATAAATCAAATGACCCTGAAACCTCCCTTAGTTACGCTGCAATAGGTCTAGGCTGCTGGGGGATTCCCATGATGCAACATGTATACACCATCTGCATTTAATCATTAGTTATTATTAATCTCTGGCTCTCTTTCACAGTGTGGCGTTTGTTCTGTTTCCTTATCCTCAACCCAAATTATTATTGAACATTTTCAATGTTAATGTTGCCAATGTTCATGAAAACAGACTAACCATTTTCACTGTACTGCTACCATTTACAGTTTTTGCAGTTTTAATGAGAAACTTCATCACCATATTTATTACATTACATTTTATTTAAGAAGGGCAAATAAAGCCCACGTTCACAGACACCTGTCTTTTCTGTTTGTAATAGTTAAGGTTGAGGACATTTCACTCATGATGACAAGCAACATTAGACTAGCTGTGCATGTTCTTGTACCACCGACATGGTGTCAAATTTTCAGGCCATACTTCATAGAGGGGTAACATTGATGTCACGCCAAATTATTTTCCATTTTGGGCTCTGCAGATTAACCATTAAATAAAGTTCCACAGTGCTACCAGTAATTAAATCACTCGTTTGAAAGCAGATTCAATGTTTTTGCTAGGAAAACTGAAGCATCAATTATTTACACTATTTCACATTGCATTTTGTGATTGTCAGTAATGTTTTATGTCTGCTTTACAAGCCGAAAACAACTGCAAAGCAAGATGTACTCTGCACTGAAAGCTCTTTGTGTGCTTCTTTTTTCACGATGAAAAATAGTACACTATCTCTATAATCTCACATTTTTTCAAAAATCCTCTCGATGATGCTTTTTTGACGACGGAGCTCATTAATGCCTATATGAGCTACTGCATCTCATGTGACGCTGATAGAACACGCGTCACGCCTTTATCTGAATTAGTGGAAACTCAGTAAAAGCTTGAGAGGTGAGCACAAACAGAGGAGGAGCCCCCTGGCTCGACAGGGGTTTATACAATAAAACAGAGAAAGCATTCTTTGCAAACTCATAGTAGAACGTTTCTTTGTCTCTTCTTCACAGCTTGGCCTTTTCCTTCAGCAAAACCTTTGGGTCCAGAGGGAACTATTAACAAGGGATGTATTTCATCTATCCCTACAGCAAGACGAGCTCTCACTTTATTCACAGACTCTTTGTGAGACAGAGGTTTATTACCTTCTCAAGGAAAGCACATGGGTTCGTGCTTTAAACTAATGCCTTTAGGACCAATAACATTTCGAGATAGTCGTCACTCTTTGACCCCTGAAAAGAAATACATCCATTCATATCACTCCACCAGCCCCACTCCACCATTTCTAACTTCCTTGGCAACCAGCCACACTCAAAGCATTTGGTCAAAAGGAAGATGCTAATTGTGTGAGCTAACATTTAAGAATATGGCTACAGTAGCGGTCCTGACTACTTAAGATCTTTCCTATCTTAGGCAATGCGAGTCAGTAGCAGAAGTACAGTAGATGGATTGAAAAGTCAGGCATTAAATCAATTATTTTAGAGTTCATATCTTGAGTTTGAGAGAACAATATTAGTGCAGTAAAAAATTCTTCTGATTCAGCCATGTGCTCACTGAATTTGATCATGGGAGCAGCAAATCCGTTTGTGATATTCCTTCCCTTTTTGATATTCCACTATCAGCTCTCAGTGATATTATTGCAAAGTGGCAGCATTTAGGAACTACAACAAGTCAGCGACAAAGTGGCAGACCACGTAAAGGCACCAATGCTCTGTAGACTCAGGAACTGCAGAGTCCAGCCTTTCATGGATTTACATGTAAAACTACAGAGCCCCATAGTTTACAATAAACACACGCACACGAAAAAATTTGATTTCTCTGGTCACTAGTCAAGCTAAGCCCGACTGAAAGTAGTATTAGACATATCCAGGACATACACATTTCAGTGCTATCAAAGCACTACACGACTAGTAATGGGGGTCAACAAAACTATATAAAACATATAAACAAAAACGGACGACCACAAAAGTTAAAATGAGGTCCATAAACAACAAAAAGTCATCTGTAAATTCTTTTTTTCTTTTCTTTTCCAAGTAAACCCACAAAAACAGCAATAGTCATGCTTACATTTTGGATCATTTTGACTAATTGTTTTTATTGTGTTAATTTAAAAGACAAAAATTAATAAGGCCTTATAATGAATTTAAAAATACTATACTAGCAAAAAATACTAAAATTTTCTTCTGTGTAATTTTCAGTAGTAGAATAATCGATCTCCAACATAATATCATTTTTGTAAATATAAAGCTTTTGTATTTATGGAAGGAATTAACATAAATACAAACACAAATATGAAAGTTTGTGTTTAAGGTGACAAATTTCCCAAAACATATTTTCCTGACAAATGTAAGACATAAGCTGTGAATATCTTTAGTACAGGTATTAGTACCTTGACTTTTTTTGATAATTCAGTAGAGAAAATGTCAGTGCCCATAAATGATGCACTGCAGGATTTTAGCGTGTTCAGTTAACGAACAATTAAATCTGATATATTAATGTATGGTACCGTCAAATTTGTTATTATTTTTTACCAGCACAGATCATCTAATCTCTGGACGTTCACAAAGAAAAATCTATTGTGACATACAGAACACATGATGTGACTTATTTGTAGTTGATTCTTCACTTCACTCTGCACTGCTAGACTCAATCTTAGGGTTCCTCCACCTGCCAAAACCTATTTGAACTACTCATAACACCGTGAGACATAAAGAAAGAGACAGAACATACAGGTTAAAAAGGTAACTTTCACCTCAACTTACATTTCCCATTTTTTGTTGGTGATTAACTGTTCTTAGCTTAAATAATAAAGTTACCAAAATGACATGCTGCTAAGCACAACAATGCTTATTTTGATTTAAATGTCAATGTGGCCATTCATATCAATGAAGAAGATCTAAAAATGACATGTTTATTAGTCATAAAATAACTTTTACACATCTGAACAGACCATAGTAGAATTATTAAGATGGACTTTTCACATTTCTGCCGTTTATTGTGTGTGTATTAAATAACTTTTCTAATAATAATAATTCCTCTTATTATTATTAGATAATAAGCGGAATTATAAGAGAGAGACCGAGTCTCTCTCATATCTGAGAGACCGAGACAGACCGAGTCTGTGGCATCCTTGTCAAATGAAGCTGAACTCCCCACTCTATCTCTGAGGGAGAGGCCAGCCACCCTTCGGAAAAAAGCTCATTTTCGCCGCTTGAATCTGCGTTCTCGTACTTTCAGGCACAACCCAAAGCTTGTGATCAGAGGCTCCAGTGCGAGCTGGATGCCACCACTCGATGAAGCCAACAGAACCATATAATCAGCGAAAAGCAGAGATGAAATTCTGAGACCGCCCAAGGTGAAGCCTTCCGCCACTTGGTTACGCCTAGAAATTCTGTCCAAAAAATTATGAACAGACTCGGTGACAAAGGGCAGCCATGGCAGAGTTCAGCTCCCACTGGGAACAAGTCCAACTTATTACCAGCTATGCAGATCCACCTCTTGCAATGGTTGTATAAGGATCGAATCGCTTGTAGCAACAGGCCAGACAAATACGTGACCCGGGACATTCATTGCCACAGAGGACAAAATTGGGTTTCTTTCAGTGCTTTTTAATATCAATAATTCTCTATTCAAGAAGTTTCTTACAGATTTTGGTCAAAATCTGTAAGAAACTTCTTGAATAGAGGCTTTATTATATTCCTCACTTGCCATAGTTCACTCATGTTGACATGATTTATGATACTGGAACACCAAAATACCAACACATTTGGCAACACAAGTAGAGCACAAGAATATGACAGAATACACTTTCCTGGAAAATGGAAAGTGCTTTTCCACTTTGCTTTAGCTGTTTATTCATTTGCACTGTGAAGACATTGAGGATTCCAATGAAAGCTTCATTCCTCCACATATTGATGTGTTTAATTTCTCATGAGACAGCAAGCTTCCATCTGACAATGAGCCATCTCATTCAATTGTCCTGTTACTTTTGAAACTATGTATGATGGTAATATATGAACATTTAATGTAATGCTTTTGTTAAACCCCTTGAATTAATGCTGACAATCAGCCCTTTAATCAGATTTTACCCTGGGTTAAATTGAAATGGTGCTTTAATCAGGAGAAATTAAGGAAAAACAAAACTATTCAAAAACGCTGTATTTGTCTTTGAAGTTCACACAAAGATACAGCATTTAATAAGACAAAGCAGTCACATATTTTTACCACTGTTATTCCAGAAAACCCCGAACACAGAACACAATCTCTACTGAAGAAATGGCCCCCATTAAAACTTTTAATGTATTAGTATAGGTCACCTCCGCCTCCCCCATAGCTGCCCACCCTCAAGGGCTCCTCTTTTTTACAAGTACCAATTTAGCCTGTGTTCAGACGTTTTTTTGTTCGTTTGATGTAGATACAGTTATGAATTCCTTTGCGTACGTTGTAACAGAATACATAACAAACATAATAAATAAAATGTTACTGCGAAGCGTCTTTTTGAGAAAATTGTTTATTTTTCAAGAAGGCTGCAAAAACTCTCATATCCAAAGTGGTCGTAAGAAGGATTTTGAGTTGAACAACCACACTATGTTGTTTTGACATGGCCTGAAGGAGTCGGTTTGCTCTCTTGCCCAGTGCCCTCACTAACACTTCTCTTTAGCAAAGAGCAGCTACAGCAGAGACAGGCCAATTCATTAGGAGGAGGAGCTTGGGACAAAGACGTGTTCTTTTTTCTTTCCCTAAGGCTAACGGGTAACATTAGAAAGAATGTAACATCCTCTTCCAAGAATGAGACACACAGTCCAGTCAGTGTGGGATTAGAAAAATGCACTTGCTTAAGTTACAAACAACAGAGCTTAATTTAGCAGCTACATAAACACGCTGTCTGGCTGTCATGTCTGATGCAGGTGCTTTGCAATAGACTAAGCTTTGAGTTTTAAAATTGAAATTTTAACCAAGCAGCGTACATTTCCATCTTGCCATAATGAGAAGGGTCACGCACTTCCTCAGTGTCAGCATTTACAGATGAAATGCAGTATTAAAAATATACAAATGCTATATTTTGGGTTTGAAAATTCTTGTCATGGATTTTGAGACTTGTTGAGACATGTCCTACTCTTGGTAAACGTTATCTCAAAGGATCGACTGGCTCTTCGAAATTGAGAACAGAGCTTTAGGTATACTCTGAGAAATGTAACAAACAAAAGACTCTCTCTTTGGTAGTTTACAGCTCAGTCTGAGCAAAACCCAAAAATCAAATAGTACAAAGATCTCGCATTATTCAGCTTATGTGCCTGAAGTTTGAGGAAAAGGTCAGTGTAAACCACAAAGGGCTGCACGTGGACTTGAATCTGATGGGTTTTTTATTTAGGGCCATCAAATAACTTTGGAAAATCTTTGATGGCACTGTTGAATAAATTCAATTTTTATGCATGAAGATTTAGAAGTTTTAAATTAGTTTACATGTTATTTTAAACATCTAATATAAAACACATCATATAAAATAATCTTTTGCAAATAAAAGCATACTACCAGTAAACATCCTACTAGAAATAAGAGTCATGAAAACATAAATACAAGCTCAGAGTTTAGCACTGAACATTATATTATATAAGCAAAAAAAGTGATAACTGCCACAGGAAAACATGAAAAATGTGACTAAAAATACAGTTAATACAATGGACAATGTACACTCGCCTGACAGTTTATTAGGAACAACTAGTATAGCATTGGACTCCCTTTTGTGTACAGAATTGTTATTCTTAATTCTTCGTGGTATAGGTTCCTTCACTCCCTAAAGGTGCTCTGTTGGACTGATATCTGGTAACTGTGGATGGCATTTGAGTAAAGTGAACTTATGGTTATGTTCAAGAAACAAGTTTGAGATAGTTGGAGATTTGTGGCATGGTGTGTACGTGCAAAGGGATGGCCGGCAACAATGGGAATGATGTGCATTCAGAGATGCTGCAGAGATGCTATTCTGCATGCCTTGATTATGGTTATTGTTGCTTTCCAATTGGCTTGAAGCAGTCTGCAATTATAGCATCAATAAGGGATTTTCACCTGGAGATATTTTCTATTTGTTAGACCATTGTCTAAACCCTAGACATCCTTGTGTGGGAAAATCCCAGTAGACTAACCACTAACCTTCAACAACCATTCCACATGCACTGAGTTTGTCCCACATGATTGGTTTAGATATTTGCATTAACAAACAGTTAAGCCAGGGAAACCAAACAAAGTCAGGTAGTACTGGTCACAGTACCAGGTAGCAAGGAATTGCCAAAAAACTGTAGTTCCTCTAATAGCCTAAACTTAAGAAAAAATTGTGCAGGGGTTACATATTCATACAACTCGCCAATTTAACTTGGCACGTGACAACTTTGAGTGGCGATTACCATCTGACTTAGAAAGTAATCTCCAGCAGTTTCAGGTTAAGACCACTTCCTATTTCTACCAGTGTTCCACAGGAATCTATTCTTGGACCTCTTTTATTCACTTTCTATATAAGCAATATTATCTTTACCCAACCCAATATCACAGCGTAACATGCCAGTCAATCCTAGCTTGTACCACTATTGTTTATATACATGCTTCCACATCCACCTTGAAGGCTTGTGTATTACGATTTATCACAGGTGATTTTTTTTCTTACTCATCATTGTATCATACATAAAGAAGCGGTATGATGCTCCCCGGGCAGCTGAAGAGAGCAGCATTTTATGATATTTGTTTACACGGCTCTGCTGAAAAGATTCCCTGCTTCCCTCAGCTTCTTTATGCTACTTAGGATGTCACATTACGACCATAGATACTTTGATGCTCATAAATGGACTGAACTACAAAAAATTATGAAGCTGCCTTTTCTGATTTCACTGGAACATTTCCAGAGATAATATTTTGTGTGATCATGTATAATGTGTCCTTTTATTATGCAGCTGTCTATCTCAGTTTTCGTATAGCCTTTGTGTACACTGGTCTCACCTGAAATATAGAGCTCAATCTCAAATAGACTACCTGTTAATAATAACCTTCTTACTCAAATATGGTCAGTTCAAAATAACTGATCTCTTTTTATGTTCATAGTTTTTATGTTCATTTTTGAATAAAATGACAGAAAACACAAGTCTTATGCATAATGAGCTAGATAAATAAATAAATAAAATTATTATTAATCATTAATCCTTCAAACGATACCATGCAGAATCCTACCACTAACCCAGAAAATAATGGCTTCTGAGCAACTTTGATAGGAGAGAAGCCTGGTGGGACGTCATGTGCGACAGAGCTGTAGAAACAGGTGTATTGCCTTTAAACAAGTTAACTGATACCCTCGGTCCTCTTGCTTCTTATCTTTCTCACACTGTAAGGAATCTCGGAGTGTTTTTAGATAGCTTCCTCCTTTAAATTAGAGAAGCAAGTGTCCACAGTTGTGAAAACAAGTTTTTATCAGTTACGTGAAATTGCCAGTGCTAAGCCTTATCTTCCTCCAAGAGACCTAGAAACACTTATTCATGCCTTCATTACCTCTAGACTGGACTACTGCAATTCTCTCTATTTGGGTCTCCAACACTCATCTCTCCATCGCTTGCAGTTAGTCCAAAATGCCGCTGCACGTCTTTTAACAGGTGTTAGATTGTATGAACACATCTCTCCAGTTTTAGCAAATTTACATTGGCTCCCTGTAAAATATTGTATTGATTTTAAGATTCTTTTACTTACTTTTAAAGTTTTAAATAATATGGTGCCTAGTTATTTAAACGAACTCCTCAACATGTATGACCCCAAAAGAGCACTGAGATCATCTAGCCAGATGCTCTTAGCACAACCAAGGTCTCGATTGAAGCATAGAGGAGATCGGGCCTTCGCAGTGACAGCACACAGACTCTGGAATAATCTGCCAGAGGAGATTCGAACTTCAGAGTCTATTCAGTCTTTTAAATTGCGTCTTAAAACTCACTTTTTTACTGGCTGTTAATTCGAGTTCAGTATGAGTACCATCGGGCCTGTTTTATGCTTCTATTGTTAATTCACTGTCTTCTTATTTATCTTTATTTGTTTCTCTATTGTTTTCTCTTGTTTTTAACCGATTGTGAAGCACTTTGTTCAACTCTGTTGTTTTTAAATGTGCTATACAAATAAATTTTGAATTGAATTGAATTTGAAATTCGACCTGCACACATAATATGGGAATTTTATTCAAGCACATCTGAAGCAAACAAGACAAAGTTCTGAAACGTAGAAGGTGGACTGGCAGGCAAACTTTAAATAGTTGCTGATGAAGCTTTTTCATGTCCGTATGTTGTTCCATGGAAAGTAAAACAGACGTTTTGTAACAGCTCTGATATGATCTTAGAAGCCACAGTGTACACACAGCACAACCCCAAGAGGAACAGTTCCAGCTCATAGGCACAAATTAAGGAAGCTTTCCTATCCGTGGTGCACCATGGAAACAAAAAGCAGTTATTATTGCATACTAAGATGTTAAACTGCAAAAAAAAATCACCTTTAAAATGTTTCTCTGACAAGTTTTCAAACGGAGTGAGATTTGGTTTTTAGATGACCTAAATATAGTTTTATAAGCAGTGCTGCCAGTCTTAAGTAGTCTGAATTTTAGCTGGTTCTTAAAGCTTGAGAGCAGTGTAAATATCCCAAACATGATATAGATCAAGTGTTTCTTATCTTACGTTTTACCAACAAGTCAAAATGATCTAAAGTATTAAAGAAACATTTCACTAAACAATCCATCCTGATATGGCATTGCAGGAAGTCTGGTTACTCAAGTAAGACGTTAGAGTTTTGTGTTGCTACAGTTACTTCCCAAGGATAACATAATAAATGGGCTTTAGTTAATTCATCCCATAATTTAGCAAACACTTTTGGTTGAAGCAGTAGCTCAAAAAATGACAACATTTCTGTAGGGTTACGAGTAGAAACAACGACATTATCAATTCCAATAGGGGTCCACAACATGCATCAAAAAAAATGAAATGGAAAAGGTTAAGGATGTGGAACTACATTATTCTATTTGTTAAAAAAAACGTGTAAACATTATCTCAACTCAAGTTATTTATTTATTAATGTTATAGTTGGTTTTTTTTCCTATAGGGTCTTTTCTCCAGCCATTAGGTCTGACAAAAAAGAGGCATTTGCATAAATTAAAGTTTTTTTTTAACAACAATATATCTTCACTTCATGTTTCGGTGTTTTATGACCCAAATTTCTCTGCAGCTCGAAGCTGTCTCCTTGGTTATGAAATTGTCAAGCATCAAACCCATATCGTCATCAATTACCAGCCGTCTGCACCAAAATTTTGGCCATAACTCAGTCAAATCCAAAAACAAAGTCATATGCAGTTCTGTGAAACCCAATTCTTAACACTGCTGAGTGAGTGCCTTTGTCTCAATCCCTGAACTGGTTTTACACTCCATTCTCACAGGGGTCAGAGAAAGCTTGACTAATTAAGGGCCCCCCATCCCCTTTTGGACTTCAACTGAGCTCTATGTTTTCACTTTCATGCTCCAGCAGCTCTGCCTGGTACTTCTAAGCTAATTTTGCACTGAATACATGTCTTAAGGGGGGTCTCTCTGATAATCCAGACAGACAAGGTTCAAACTGTCAGGAAGTGTTTGCCCACATGGCATTTCTGTCTGGGTTGTGTGAAAGTTATGAAGTATAAGAAAAAGATCCTCCAAAAGAATCCCATAAATAATCTGCTTTATTACAGTAATGTTGTGTTTTTCCATGTACCAAATAACATTATGGCAGGTTTAAACACAATGATATATCAAAGGTGCAACACATCAGCAAAAAGACTGTGAGCAGCAGGAATGAACCCAGTGAAACAGAGCGATGGTAAAGTCATTTTACTTTAACTCAGATACACATCAAATCTATAGAGCCAATCCATCAGCTACACACCAACTATAGTCAAAATTTTCTTTAACAGCCCCTTACACACTTAAAATGCAGAATGTAAATACTCATACTTTCTCTTCATCTCAAACCTGGAAAAATAACTATATTTGAAGACCTCTTATTTCAGGAAACTAATATTTATAACTAGCACAGACTGAAAAATGTGTACACTCACACTTTCAGGGTCTATCCGGTCATTCCAGGACTCAGATGAATGAAAATATGTCAGTGTAGTGGAGCAAATAGGATTAAATGAGTTTAATGCCAAATGTCTGGAAACAGGAATTCTGTCAAGAGATAATCCCCTGTATGGAATTAACACAGTCCCCTCTTAAAAAACTGTATTTGTTCATAGTTCATAATCGAGTTGAAATTGTGATTTAAAGAAGAACAAAATCCTTAAGCAGTTTTTGGAAACAAGGATCAACTGGAGAATACCCATTACTGATCATCAGTGACTCAAGCAGGTTTTCCAGAGTCTTGGAAGTCTTACCTTCAGGTCCTTTATGGATGACTGGCTCACAGCAGAAGGGCCAGGTGGAGGCGTCAGGTGGTGGATAGATATGTGTTGGGCGCCGTGGTGAAAAGGGTAACCGGACTTCTTCTTCCTCGCTTCCCCACACTCTCGAACCTGGTAGGGGGAAAACACTGGCATCTCTTGGAGTTGGACCTGTGACATCACGGCCGGTAGAGGGGGGGAATCCTGGCAGCGCTTGTAGAGGCCATGCTGGTCCAGAGGAGCACTGAAAACACCGGCCCACCCAAGGGCAAAAAACGGAGGGAGGAGTTAAATAAGCCAGGCTAAACAAAACGCTGGTGTGTATGTACTTGGCCAATGGCATTTTTTCCTGAGCCATCCTGAGTCACTGAGCTATATGAGGTATTGTAGTAGAGCACAATGTAATGATTGAGCAAGAGGGAAGCCAGAGATTCTTTTACTGAGAATATGTTATTGTTCTACGAATGAGGGTGAATGATGCATTTATGCTTCATGGACCGTTATACACTATAAGAGGGTGGGTAATTATCTATACAACCCTGAACATGGATGTAATATAACTGATTAAGTATCCTAAAATAATATAGAAAACATTACTGTAATGTCCGTTTTCTTTTGTAACTCTGCTTTTGGTTTATAAAAATATCAGGATTTGAGAAATAGCACCTAATGAACATCATGGTGTAACTTTGGTGTAGTGCTACACTGGGCTTTGCAGCTATTCAAATAAACAATGCTATCTTTAGCACTATAAAAAAAGTGCCAATGCTAATAAACATTTAGACCAAACTATTAGGCAATAAACCAGGCAATAAATGTTCCACAAAGCTAAGGGAATTGTGCTATAATTCCTGGTTATGGGTCCACTGCATTATCCAACCTCTACCATGTTACTCATAGTAACTGACCAATGGACCAAAGGTCATTCAATGGAAAATCAGTAATTGGTTCCAACTTGACCCCTGAAAATGGGAAACGTTTTTTCACACAGTAACCCTAACATTTTTAATGAAGCCATGCAAAACTTTACCTTCATAATGTAAAAACATTGAATTGTTAAATCAATATGTAAGTCAAAACAAAGTTTGTCATGGGTCTGTGGCCCAGCATTTATGTGTTTGGACTCTATTATATAAAGGGTTTCCTTTATACATACATATCAATGCCAGGAAAAGTACATTTCTAAGCTGAGCTGCTAAGCTGATCAACTGTAGTTTTTTATTCTGAGCTTTACCTCACTGTCAATAACAATGGCCAGATAAGATTGGTAATATCATTGGGTCTGCTTGAGTTTCTATCTAAACTCTGCCAAGTCTGAAAATGATTTCAAGGAAATCTAATGCTGACTGTGAACCGTCAGACTCCAAATAACCAATCAACTTTGAGGTGTGAGGCAGTGCCTTGGGCCTTTGGAAAACCTTTAATAAACATCGCAGATTTACTCATGTGCAAAAACTCAGTCTGTCCACTAAGAGTTCATCCATTCAAATCCATGTACATATTTCAGCAGACAGCAGCTGCACATCCCAAACTGAACTGGGTCTGGCATTGCACATGCTGTCAGGATGAGGCATTCCCTCAGAAAATGATCCTTTTGATAAAACCACTTCAAATCCTCTCAGCCTGCGCAGCTGTGTGATAATCGCACTAATTAGCCTGGCATGTCAAATCTAGCCTCTGGTCGACAGCTATTGCTTTTACATCACCAGTGAAAGAGCTTCAGAAGAAACTCTTTTTTTTTCTTTTTTATGCAACCTATTTCACAGAAATCAACATCTTGTTTCAAAGTGATTCTTTGGGGTCCAGTTCCAGTTCATTAAGTCGTTTTATAATGTTCAGTGTTTGTGTGTCGTATATTGATTTTCCACAGAAAAATACCTTCCATTTGGCCTTTTAGAAGACACAGCAGTTTTCATGCACTTGCTATGGTTTAAATCATACTTGTGTTATAACCATATTTTAAAAAGCTGAGTCATGCTTAATTTAGTCTGCAGTTCATTTGTTAAGGTTCAGTGAGACTGGCTGTATTCTCGTTGTTGCGTTGCTGAAAATATCAATAAAAAAATCAAAATAATTTGGATTATTTTTCTAATTTCAAGCTGAGTTACTGCGAAATAACCCAACTTTGTCCCTAAAACACTGTTCACTACAGACAAAAAAAAAAAGATTTACCCTGTCAGGGTTTAGGACGTATGTACTTATGAGTCAAAAAAAAGCAAACACGCAAAGTAAAATATTTTTATATGCACAGATTTTATATCCATATTATGCTCATGAGCTATTGTTTTAAAGTGTAAAATAGTATACATTTAATTTCTTTATATTTTGTGTGGAAAATGGGAAAGTCTTCTTGAAGGACATACAAAGCTCTTCTTTGGATGTTGGCTGCCTTTTGTTCTGGTCTCTATCAAGATGATCCTACACTGCTTCAATAATGTTGGGGTGCAGGCTCTGGGGAGGCAGTTTGATGACTTCATTGCATGTTTTTTATTCACCTATGCTTTGACTTTTTTGGCAGCATGTTTGTTATCATTGTTATCTCTGAGGAACAAAGCCAGTCCCAATCAGACTGTTTCCAGATGGTGTTATATGATGGATCAAAATGTGACTTTCTGAGCTCATGATTCCATCAATTTTGAAAAATCTCCATCTGTGAAACAGAGCCTCCACCATGTTTCACAGATGGCTTTAGACACCCACTGTTGTACGTCTTTCCTGGCCTCCTCCGTTGGATTCACCACTCTATAAGACCTCTTGCCAATGACTTTAAATATCTAAATATGGCTACCTTTGTGAGCTGCCCTTCTAGTGAGACCGTTTCTGATGAAACTTCCGCTTCAGGAAATGGATGGATCAACTGAACGGCCTGATATATTTGCGTCAGGAATTTGCTGGATTTATTTTCCATTTTCTGAAGGACCTGATTCTCAGATACTCTTCATCTGCTGTAGATATTTCAAGGCCTCGCCTAGTTTCCTCAAATTTTTTAAGGACACACTTTGTAAGATGCCAAGTTTTCAGCTTCTTTGGGAATCATCTTGCTGGTGCAAGTACAATTTTATATCTGTCTGTTAAACTGTGTTATCTTTGGCTTTTTCCATAGATACAACAAAAGAAATGAGAAAAAAATCACATGCTTTTGCAATAGACAGTAACAGTAAGTAAGTAAAAGTGGCTAAAGACACAATTTAAAAGTCATCACTTATGTGTAGATCAACACTGTTTCATCCCTTAAGTTCTTTTCTTAGTTTGAATGATTAATAAGTCAATTGAGCAGTTTAAAAAAATTATTTTAAATGTTCAGGTACAAGGATTTTATTTATTTATTTACATTATTAGCCTGCCAATTTTTTCCTCTGCCATATTGGGAACTGTCCAGGGAGAAAGTAAGTGTGGAGTAAAGTTAGCCTCCCCGATAAGTTTTAAGTCTAGAATGACCAGATTTGCAACAAAGGACTGTTTTTGTGTGAGGTGATGTGGGGCATGTAGAGATGGACCGATCCGATATTAAGTATCGGTATCGGTCGGATACTGACCTAAATTACTGGATCGAATATCGGAGAGAAATAAAAATTAATCCGATCCATTCAATATCATGAAAGCACCTCACAAAACTTGCGACATAGCGTTGCCCAGCTCGTAACCTTAGCAGTATGGGAGCAGTATGCGTGTTGTGATAGAGCAGCTGTGGCATGTGAGACCTGTCGGGGGTACGGTGTACATTTTAGGACATCGTCAGGTCTCAGGAAAAAAGTCGTCAGGTATAAGGAAAAAAATCGTCAGGTATCAGACAAAAAAAATGTCAGGTCTCAGTTCTCAGGAAAAAAGTCGTCAGGTATCAGGAAAAAAGTCGTCAGGTCTCAGACAAAAAAATCTCAGGTCTCAGGAAAAAAGTCGTCAGGTATCAGACAAAAAAATGTCAGGTTTCAGTTCTCAGGAAAAAAGTTGTTAGGTATCAGACAAAAAAATGTCAGGTTTCAGTTCTCAGGAAAACAGTTGTCAGGTATCAGACAAAAAAATGTCGGAGCGGGAGCTGGAAGCATGCAAATATAATAATAACCACTGCAGCCAAGAAGAGTGCCTGACGAGCCCAGTTGTAAGTAAGCTATTAAGACTCGACTGTACACCGTGTTCGTGTTTTCCTCCAAAAACAATAAGTTCCGTTGGAGCAGCCTTTCAACGCCTCTCTCTGTCTCTCGCTAGCAAAGTTGACCCACAAAACAAAGTAAAGCTAGTTTTCAGCTACGAGCCAGACACAGAACCCACCGTATTAGCCAGAGGTCCCTTTACTACGGTTCGGAGCCGCAGACCTTCAGTAACAGTAATAAATCACAGCATTAGTACATTCATGTAGTTGTAAACAGCATGATAATATATTAAGTAATCCAAAGTATTCAGAATACGTTACTCTCATTGAGTAACGTAACGGAATACGTTACAGAATACATTTTGGGGCATGTATTCTGTAATCTGTAATGGAATACATTTTAAAAGTAACCTTCCCAACACTGGGTATAACAGAATAGCTTTAGTTTTGTTTTTTAAACTTGAGTATGAACTTATACAAAATGCAGCAAGATATTTAAAAAAAAGGTTTTATTGATTATAAAATACTCTATACTGGATATTGGATATTGGATTTATATCAGTATCGGCAGATATCCAAATTTATGATATCGGTATTGGACGTAAAAAAGTGGTATCGTGCCATCTCTAGTACTAAGCGAGAAGTAGTCTGAAATTCTGATACATATAATTGGAAAAAAAGCATACATACTAGGCAGGTTACAGTATGGTCTTTCCTTAAATGTATTTTTTCCCATTTTAAATGGAAGCTCGAGTTTGTTTTCTCAGGCCTGTGTCCTCACGTTCATTTTTCTCCTGCTATAACAGCTGTTATTCCAGCTGCTGTTCTATGTACTAATCCATCAATGAATACAACTACAACCACAATGTATTTTTTTCAAAGATATGAAATGCTAAAGGATGAGGACATTAAAACACTGTTTACATTGTTTAAGTGTAGACAGACCAAAAAAGACTATTGGAAACAAACATGTAGACACACACATTCTCTGCCCAAGTGGATCTTATCAGTCACTCAACATCCGACGTGTTTTGTCATAATTAAGGAAACAACGATCTTCTTCCCATTTACAAAAACATGCTGATGCACAGTGTACATGGACAGTCATGTGATGTGCATTCATGCGTCATAGTTTGAGGTTTCTGTTTAGTTCCTACTTTATTTTGGAATCTCTGGTTTTATTGAATGTTAGTTAGTTTGCTTCCGTCTTGTAGCTTTATTCATTCCCGTTATATCATATACTGTTGGAAAATTGTCTTTCAGTGTTCCACATCAAACTTTTCTAAGTTTTTGTTTCCATTTTCTTGCTCAGGTATGAGTTTTTGCATTTTACTTAGTTTCCTTATGTTCCTAGTTGAGTTTTTGGACTGTTTTGCTTTACTTGCCCCTTTACTACACTAACTGACCTCCTTCTTGGTGCAAATGTTTCAGACTTCACTCTATAGGTGTGTTGTGTTTGGGTTGTTCTCCTTATTGCAGTACGGAACAAGATTACAGAAAAACAGCTAAAATAAATCTCCCCAAAAATGTTTTGTTAAACATGTTTTGGAACAGCAGAGTTTTGATAAAACTTTAAGGACTTTAAGGACACATTTTATACATATTTTCACCAGTCATAATGATTCCAGAAAGTGAATATGGCCACTGTGTAACAATACTTAAGCTTAACTGATTTAAAAAAAGAGAAACACCATTAGTCATGTTTTGCTTCTCCATTGTGGTTAGTTCGTTCCTTACATCTGCATGTGTTTGTCACTTTTAAATACAGAACCAACTATCTGTCATAGCTAAACCTTTAAAAACTGTGACTTCTAATTGCATATATGCATAAACATGCCCTAGCAGATTATCATTTATCTTATTGTAATTGCACACCTGTGTTTCCTAAATTGATTGAACACATATTTAGTGCCAGCGTGGAAATTTGACTAAACAATAATGAACTGATGCATATAAATATAAATAAATGGATCATGTCTACAGCAAAATGAGTCCCACAGGGTTGTTTGTGAAATTAAGATCTTAAAGTCTCCAAAAACCTTTTGCCTTTTGATTTTGTATAACCACAAGCCATTTCTCTACAATCGGCATTTAAGAAAAAGATTTACATGCATGTGCAGCACAGACACACAGCTGATGTGTTGCCAGTTGTTGGTATGAAGTTCCAATTTAGTTAATGATAAACAAGCTTCAGTTAAATGTAGAAAAAGGGCATGTGAAACATAATATTAAGGGAAACATAGCTGAATTTAATTCTAAACCCATGAGGCGCATAGACCCAAAATAAAAGAAGATATATTTACAGAGAATCAAGGAGGCTTCTTACCTTTTTATTTTCATGATAGTGACTCCAGGATTCACCCTTTACCACTGCTTCAGATTGAGGAATTAGATCCTTTCCTTTTTTTCCCTTTTTTTTAAAGAGCTCTAAAATGTCAGAAGTGACACAACGCTGTCTCACTCATGAGCTGGCCTAAAGACGAGTGACGGATGTCTCCACTTCCGTGATTTAATTGAACATATTGATTTAGGGAAGGAGAATGAGCAATTTTGGAGTTTTGCAATAGCACTGTTATCAGGCAATATTTTTTCCATTCAGAGCTGTGATGGTGAACAGTTTTGCAACCCCATTTACATCAAGAATGCAGAGGCTGCATAAAATGACAGAATTCAGTAGATCTTCTTATCATTTAATATGAAAGTAGGTAACAGAAAATGTTGGAACAGAAATTTTGCATGTTTAAAAAGGGTCCTTTGTGATGAGCTGGTGCAAGGACCAAGAGTATAATAAAATAACATTTTATTTATTACCGTAGAAATCTAAAATAAATAAGAAATAAAACCAGACTAGATACACTAAGATAAGATAACCTTTATTAGTCCCACACGTGGGAAATTTGTTTTTAAGTATAAGTCAGTAACCCTTTTTTATACGGCACCTTTGAGACACAAGTGTAAAATCAATAAGAAAATTAAGGACTTGCTGCTGATTTTTTTGTTTGTTTATTTGTTTGTTTGTTTCTGATGGTTTGGTTGGTTTTATAGTCACACACGTGCTTGTAAAGTACTGATTATTTGTTAAGTTCAGTTTGGAATTTGACCTTTAGTTCTGTGATTTGAGTGTGTTGCTGTTGTAAGAGACTCAAAGCAAGCTGAGCATACCCAGGGTATCTTCCTGTTATCTTATTTCACTAACCCTAACACTGCCAATCAGGATACGGGGTCATACGAAGCCGGTCGGCAGCTTGTTGAGTTCACACAGGCTTTTCTGATCTGGGTATGTGTACACTCACATTAAAAGTGTGAAACTGGCAGCATGTGACAAATTACACTGATTATTTATTATTGAATGGCTGACTTTACAAATGTTATAATATTAGGAAAAGGTTACACACATAATAGAATGCAAGCAACACAGCTGCTGCAGATGTGTGACAGGAAAAGTACTGTACAGTAGTTTAGTGTTAAACATGCTGAGAAACTGCTGAAGAGCGATAATGAGGAGGCGATACATAAGAAGTAATCATCAGTGCACAGGCGTTTTAGGAGCAAAATAAAAATTTAAGTGAAGATCATTATGTCTGTCCTTTACTGTATTTTATATTGATATATACATTGTTTTCATATTTGCTTGCTTATTGATCACTAGTCTTTAAGCAGTGTGTGTTTCTCTGCACTGTGTTATGTAGCAGGATAGCTTATGTAGGTCTTCCTACCCTACTGTGTGCAGCACTTGTGCCAAAGGCAAATTGACCATGTTAAGTTATGCTATCGCTCCATAAAAATCTGCTGTATCGTTACAAACAGCTTTTCAGTTCTGTGGTGATGGTAGCTCTGAACCACCAAGCGAACCATGACATTTTCTCCACGGGGGTCAGTGTCCTCATTTCCTTCATTATCAATAGAAAGTCTTGTCTCTAGCTTGACATCATGTTGTGTGCTCCAACAGTGAACTAAAACTAATGAAAACCAAAGGTAGAGAAAATGTTGTGTTCTTAGAAATCGAATTAATTCGAAGTATGTCTTTTGGTGCTTTATTACAAGTAAGAAGTATAATTAGATTTCTGACTCTCACTCACATGTGTTAAATGACAGACGCATATAGAACACAATGATATGGCAGGAGGCTATCCTTAGTCTTCCTGTGGAAGCCCAAATTTTCCGAGGTTGTGAACGCTGCAGCGCAGCCGCTGAGAAACAGGAAGCATGAGCTGTGATTCAGCCATTTCCATGTTGTAACTTGGATCTAAAATTGGTGCTTTCCTTCCCTGACTGTTTCATCACCTTCTTGCACTTGGATGATCTGACTGTTGAGTACCTTCACAGAAGATTTTACAACCCAGCATTTGGGTGAGCACAACAATTATCTAGTGAGTTTTTGGAGGCCTGGTATCCTGTGGAGAAAATAACTTGAAATGATTTATGGTTTAGTTTTTGGGATCAATTGTCAGAAGAAAAAAAACGCATCTGGTGCAAAAAACAAAAAAACCTGTTGTTTTGCCCTTTAGCACATTAAGTTAGCCACAGACTTTAAATATGGTTTGTCAGATGTGTTTTGCTTCTTGCCCCGCCACCCCCCATGCATAACTGAGTTAAGCATACAAATGAATTTTACTTGTTGGTGTGTGAGGATGCAACTTGTTACAAGCTCAGTTGTGTGCACACAAAAGGACAATTCAAAGCTACATCTTGTGTTCTTCCCCAATAATAATCGGTTATTCACAGGATCTATTGCAGAATAGCACAGATAGTGCTTACTTTTCCTAACCCATCAGTGTGTGGTCTCGTAACACACAATGCCACCAGCAAGCACATCTGCATCGTAAACCTAGTTGCTTTGTGCTGTAATTCCTTAGTTAGCGCAGAAGTGTCTTCTAAATTTCAAGTCGAATAGAGAAGAATACAGTAAAATGCATCTTCCTACATTCATTTGTCAGACAGACCCTTCTTTGTCCTCTTTATCTTTAGTTCCTGTGTTAGGATTCCCTAAAGATTCGATCACGTTTCAGCAGCAGTTTCTGGGAATGTCATGACTCCAAGTACACTCCAAATATCTAATCATTCCATGCTTGTGTCAAAGCAAAACAGCAAATAAATTAGAGTGTAAGCTGTACTGTTTGTACTAAAGTGGAAGTACAGTGTATCTGAAGCATGTAATGAGAGTAGAGCTAGAAATTTGATTGATAAAGGGATTTTCTTCTTCCTTTGGTAAAGTAACAAGATGGTATTGAGAGTTGAAGATGCTAAGATGTTCTTTGGGGGTTACCTGGATGAACCTGGATGGATGAAGATTAGAAATGAGCATATCACAGGGACAGTTCAGGCTGGACACAAAGTTAGAGTAGTGAGGAACAGATGGTTTGCCCAAGTGCAGAGGAGCAATGGTGAATATATTCGGCAAAGGATGTTGAATATGGAGCTTCCAGGCTGGAGGAAAAGAAAAAGAGCATAGCCTAAATTCATGGACGTGGTGAAGGAGGACATGCAGAGGGTTGGAGGATAAGGATAGGATGAGATGGGGGTGGCTGTGGTGACCCCCAAAGTGAACAGCCAAAGGAAGAAGAGTGATGTTTTATTAAGTTTACCCATAATTACCATGGTATCAGTTTGAGTTTGTTACCATGGTATCAGTACTCTTACAGGATCACAGTGCAATAGGCTAATTTAACAAATATTTATACCTTGACCAACTACCCAACTGACACCTTTCTTAGTGTTGACTTTTAAGTGTAAGGTAAGACTCGACACTGGGGAAACAAAAGCCCATGACCTTGACAAATATGTAGGACATACATTTATAAGCATTCAGGTGCCAGTATACAAGCATAGAGCATAATAGCAGTTTTTACTATTCATTTTTCTTGCATTACCCACTGGCATGTTTTCTTTTTACTGTGTGAATGGTTGTTGTGCAAGACCGCTGTTGGTATGTCACATAGCTGACTGCAGTGCACGTTATCTTGTAGTCAGGAGATAATGTTAAAGGCTATGTGAGGTTACTCAAATGGTACAGAAGTACTAGAATAAAGCAGCTCTGTGTCAGTGAGTAGGTCAAACAAACAGTTTCAGGTCAATTTTCACTAGAGGGCGACAAAGCCAAAAAAGATGCCGAACAACTTCACTCCTTTTGACCTGGAATGTTGTTTGGTGTCTAGGTTGCGTTTTCTTAATATTGTATCTGAATACTATGACCTCTTAGGATTAGGACCTAAAAAAGACTTTGTTTTCAATTAATTGATTAATTGTTTCGAAAGAGAGTAGCAGCAAACAGAGGAAAAAGTGAGAAAATAAACAGAATTGTGTGCTTAGTCATTTAATTCCATCAACATGCACCCCCATACCTTCAGAAACGCAGGCTAAGTGAATGTTGATAATAAGCTTCTTTGCATAATGGAACTTTTATCGGCGTTTGTTGATGGCACAAGGAACCGCGTTCACACACAGTGATTTTTGGAAGTGTTCCCAAGCCCATGCAGTGATTTGCATGACTGCATCGTGCCTGTTTTTCATAAAGCGCCACCTGAGAACTCAAAGATCCCAGACATCCAATGTTGATTTTTGGTATTGCACAAAGAAATTTCTCAAGATTAACAGGGAGACTTGTTGGAATATTATGTACTGCTGCTGATAAGGCATTTTGATTTTGTTTAAGTTTTACATTGAGGAACATTATTCTGAAATTGCTCCACAATTTGTTTTGCAGTTTTTTCTTTGCAGATTTGTGAATCTTTGCCCATCTTTACTTCTGAGAACCTCTGCCTCTCTAAGATGCTCTTTTTATATCCAGTGATGTTACTGATCTGTTTCCACTTAACCTGATTAACAGTAAAGTTTTCCTCCAGCTGTTTCTTTAAAAATATAAAATATGAGTTTATAAAATTTGCAGACCATTGCATTCTGTTTTAAGTGAGATTTTGCGCACCATGCCAACGTTTTTGGAAGTGAAAGTGTGTGATAGGAACTGATTTGTGTTTTGTGTTGATAAGCTCCTATCTACATTTAAAGATTGCATTACACATCTAGTCCACATAGTGGCACTGCAACTGCGTGTGAATGCTGCTTCTCTCAATACAGCTGTTGGATTGAAGTTAAAATTTATTTTAAAAAAATCTAGTGTTGCACATTAGATAAGAAAACAATTAGAAAAAGAACACATTTGTACATAGGGCTGAACAACATTATAACACACAGCATGTGATTTTGTCCTGTCAGTGTGAGTGCTGTGTCTTTACTTGGCTTCCTGTTGAGTCAGTATCTCTCCAGCTGCGTCCTAATAATCTCAAAAACCTGCGAAAGGTTTCGATTCTCTGCCAGTGTGATCACATGAGATTTTGTGGCAAGAAGACAAAGAAAAAGCAAAAAGATGTTTTTCAAGGGAAATTACCCATCCCATACTGGCTTACCTTTAGTTTTTACTACATGATGATGATCATCATCACCTTTATGTGTAAAGCACTTTAAAACAACCACAGCTGACACAAAGTGCTGTACATTGGAACTATAAATAAAATGACATGAGATATAAATAAAAACCAAATAAAAGAAAAGTAAAATAATTAATTAAATAACTAATTAAATTAAAAGAGAAACTAAGGCTTACTGAGCAACTATACAAGATATAAAACATGACTTTCTTGATACAAATACATAGATAGCCTGAAAAACATACACTAGAAGACATTAATAAAGGGGTAGAAATACATTAGGACATCGCTACATAAAGTGGCATCCTCATATCTCAGGGTTTTGTTTTTTGTCCACATTTGTCACACTTACATGTTTCAGATCACCAAAGTAATTATAATATTAAACAAAGATAACTTGAGTAAGTAAATATTCAGCGTCTAAGGGATTACTTCATTTGTTAAGGGTAAAATGCTGTCCAAAGCTATTTGACCCTGTGCGAAAGAGTAATTGCCTTTCTTTGTTAAATTATTAAACAAAATTACTCCAAGACTGCACTGACAATTCACAAAAGTTCACAAAGAAGTTCACAAAAGAACAAAAACAAACCAAAAAATACAAACTTGTCTTATATTTGCCGAGAAAAAAAAAACATCTTGATGATCTGCTAGACTTTTGGGAAAATATTCTGTGGACTGAGAAGACAGAAGCTGACCGTCTTTGAAGGTGTGAGCCCCGTTATGTCTATTATAAAAACAGTACTCCATAAAAAGAACACAATATCAACAGTCAAACACGGTGTTGGTACTGTGATGGACTCACAAGCTAGTATACGCATAGTACTGGTGCCAAGATTGGATAAATGGAAGCGGTGTGACAGCAAGGGCAGAAAATCTGTACCACATCAAACTGGAGATCTGTCAGTTGTGGTGACGCCTCGGGAAATAAGGGAGCAACTCAAATTATCTACCTGTGTGTTGTGCATGAAGATTGCTGGAAGCCTAATTTTTCCCTAAAGAGTCATCTCCCCTTCCCTAAAGAAATAATTACACAGCCTATAAACTGCATGTTTGCCATGAACGTTGAACAGCTAGCAGAAAGGAACGTAGCAGATGTTGGCAAATCATCAATATGGTTTGTGGAATATAATAAAAACAGCCATAATATTTAAAAATGCAAAAAGGTTTGTTTTTCTTTTTCTTGGCTGGTTTTGATTGTTCTTTAAATTTAAACTTCACTGTCTATACACAGTGTCTGTGTTCTATGATCTTTTTTCCCCCACAACAACAAACTAAAAAGCCCTTCATTTTTACAGAATATGTGGGGGTTGGGTTTCATTTAGTGAAAACCCACTTAATTAATTCACCCTGACCTGGAAAATACTAAAGACACGCTGAAAAGGCCAAGCTGTGAGGAAGAATGATAACTGGTGGCACAGGACCACGGCACAACAGCTTGAAGGTTTAAAAGAGGGGAACGGGAGGGTCAGTGCTCGTTTATTGTTGACTTTACTCATTGTCATCCAGTCTTTGTTCATATCAACCTATTCATGAGCATGTGGAGTTTGCTTGGAGAGGATCTTGGAAGTTGGCCGGAGTTAATGTCTGTCAGAACATAAAGGAAGATGACATTAGCAGCCCATCAAGGTCAAGGTTGGTGTTGGGTGAGTTAAGCTTTACTGCAGGGGGTGGGGGCAAAATGCAACCAAAGACCCAGAGGACAGGATGCACACCAACAATGGGCCAATAACTGTGTGACAGTATGTCAGTCAGAGGCCACTCTCAGGAGGGTAGACTTGTCTACGTGCTAACATCTGTTCCACAAGCACAACATAATCCCTTTGTGTTTAAAATTCATGGTTTCCTCCCTGTGCACAAACTAAGGCCCTCTTTAGAGAGTTTTCCCCGTCTTGTCAGTTGTTTAACTTCAGCTTCAAATCAGCTGCTTCGCATTTATTTGGCTTAAACAGATACATTTTCAGTTTTCAGATCTTCAGTTTTCTGTGAGGTAAAAATGAGTTCATGTACTGCAAATAAGGGTTTTCTTATCTTGGTTATTCCATTTTCTTTTTGCATGTATCTGCGTTCCCTCTGCACTCCATATAGGACATTTTTTTTGTTACTGTTTTTCTTTGTCTTTTTTAAATAACTGGGTAACACAATGGTGCTGTTGTATTACCATAATGAGAGTACAGCTTATTTGAAGTGTCATCAGAACAATAGTGGGCTAATCTCAATGGGAGCCAAGGCCAAGCAGAGATTTGGTGTGCATGTGAGGAGGTTTGGGGGGGGGGGGTTTGGTGCACACATGGCACTGGGGCGAGCCTAATCACAAGCTCGCAGAAATCCTCACAAATAGGAGGGGGGTTGGGGATGTCCCTGGGGTTACTCATTTAGGTTTGGTGGGCATTTAGCTCCAGTAGCACAGCACGCCTTCGTTTAAACATGAGGACCTTTTTTTTTGTTCTCTCCTCCATGCATATACAAGGCTGAGATAGCCAAGGGAACGTCACCTTATAGCAACACCAACACGTACTTCAGCTGGTTCATAATAAAAATGGACAGTTTCATCCCTCCCATTTCCTTTCTCCTGGAGTTTCTGTGGATTACTCAGCTTTCCTATTGTTGAGCCAACCCCATGTAGGCACAACAGTGTGGCACTCCTTTCCTTTCCTGTGATCACTGGAAAGTCTATAATACACTGGTGTTCTTACAGGCCTGCAATCTAACCTCAACTCCCTGCACAGTATTGCAAATATATTGTGATGTCAGATGGTGATGAATGAAACATGATGTGATGAATGAGAGTGAACCAAAGCATTAAAGCAGCCTGTCAGAAAAGCAAAACGGTGAGTAAAAACATGCTAAAAGGCTCCAAGGAGAGGAGTTTGGGGTTTTGATAGGGTTTCCCTTTGAATTTGGCACTGCAGGTGCTCCATTTGACATGAGCAACTAACATGAGCAAACATGAGTGAAATAAAAATGAATGGTTGGTTATATCAGAAGTTGTTGCACCTGGCCGTCCCCAAAATCTACTGAAAACCTGGTGCTATGGAGCTTTTTCAGCTCTCACCGCCAAAGTATTGTTGTTGTTGTTGTCGTTGTTTTATTGATTTGTCATGTGTTGTTTTGTACAGCAACCTGTTTGGATCGGTTGGACTGGATTGGAGAAGGCATTTAGCTGGTCGTGTGCCATTTTGCATCCCTGATCCTTTTCTAAAACTCACACTCATTTTTCCGTCGTGTAAAAACTGAGCTGTGGAAAATGTATAACACTTTATTCCACTTCGACAAAACGCTTCTCTGACTTCTGGTAAAACTCTCATATGATCGCCATAAAAGCTGCTTGCTATTTGTGTGTCTATTGTGCACAGTTAACAACAACATAAATATATTGGGGAGGTACAACCGCAGTGCGAAGGGATTAACTATGCCTAATGGACTAAAACTGGCTAAGTCTGGTGCAATAGGGAATACATTTAAAATTACAGCGGTCTTACGAACATAAATTGCTGAATCGCTTTTTAAATCTCCATTACTGAAAGTAGTTAATCTTGGGCTTACTCTGATACAGTGTTTTGTTTTTTAATTGTCTCTTCCGCTGAGCAATAGTGGATTTGGGCAGCAGAGAGCGCCTCTCTATTGGCTCCCAACAGCAGCAGTGGGAAATTCATCTGCCCCATCAGGGCATCAGTGGAAGGTAGCGAAGAGGAGGAGGAAGCCGGCAGGAGGCGGGGAGTGTGAATGGATGGGACTCGCCGTGTGCGTGGAGTGTGGCACAGAAGGTTACTATGCCGAGCAGGCAGCAGCCTCTTCTCCTCCTGGACTTTTCAGCACGACTTCCTCTGAAGCGGCTCCTCATTTTAGCAAGAAGTCTCATTGTGAAGAAGCGGCCGCTTTCAATAAGGAGCGCGTTTTTTTTGTCCTTTCAAACTGACCGGTGTGCGCTCAGACGCTCTGCGGACAGACAATAAGTAGGAGCGATCACATCACAACAAAAGAAATACGGTAAGAATGGTTTCGTTTGTACGGGAACATTGCCGCTTAGAACCGTTTGTTTTTCTGGAATAATCTAATGTAAACACAGCGTGACGGGACCTGTAACAGGCTTTCTGGCAGCCACACCGTTTGTTTTGTTTGTCTTGGATTGTCAGTATGTGCTCATGTGACACCTGACAAGATGTTTGCTCTTCACCATACTCCAAGCTTGCAAATTAAACACTTCATCAACTCTTTGAAAAACTACATTGTGTGGCAAAAGTTTAAAAACACAAATCTTATGACTGTGACTATGACTGGATCCTATGACTGTGCAACCCGCCTGCGTTTTCCGTGACTACTACTGACCCAGTGTCAGCTGGGTGCTGAACTGTTGACATGTCAACATGAGTGACTTGCCGGTGTGTTTATGACGTTGTCAATGATTAGCGTGTCCCAGTCAGTAACAATTGTGGTGCGCCGTCAGGTCAGCATAAAACTGAACTCGTGAACTTTTTTTTTTTTTTAATGTAAAAGTCTTAAAGTACTCTGTGGTCAGCCGGTCATTCTCCTGTGTGTGAATATCCTGTTTCCTGGCCAAAACAAACAATGGTGATCCAAGCACGTGATATCCTGTATGGGTCTCATATGAGTGTATTGTGTAAGTTTGTGGATGGTGAAAAACAAAAATACTTTAAACTGAGCCTCTCTATATAAGAAAAGAAGTCAAGGCAAGAGTTTCTCTTCTCTTAAAGTGGAATTCATTTGTGATGATACAGCTCTGGCATGAGGAAACCCAGTGACAGGAAGTGTGTGAGTGATACAGAACAAAGGCACGGGGCTGCTTTGTATAGGTGACTATATTGAAATTGTGCCTCATGAGTGCAACATGTGCTGCCTGTCTTTCTCTTTTGACTCACATACAGAGGCAAACTGCAAAGGCAGCGCTGCTTTGTGTTGACTTTTAGTCTAGGATGTTCAGCTGCTTTTAATGGGGTCAGCGCTTCTGATTCAATAAAGCTATTAACCGTCGCAGAATATTCCAACGCTTGCCTCGGCACATAGGAGTCATTTGCCCATCAGAGTCCATTAACAGCCTTAACCACAGGGCCGGTTTTGAAAGGGTAAACAGTAATAAACACCGCGTCAAGTCCACCTGTGCAGTGTGACCTAAGCTGCTGACGTGTTCTCACCTCTCCTCAATGAACCTGCTTTGTGTTAAAAGTTGCTGATCAGCATTTTTTTCTTTCCCACACATCTAATCATGCATAGGTTGGAATGATAACATTTGTCAGTTAGACTATGTGATACAGTCACCATGCAGGTTCATGCAACCCAGCACTTTCAGCAAGCAGAAATCCTGCCAGACTGGTCTGAGAGATGATGTCTTCCACACTGGGAGATCAAACTTACTATCAAAGAGTGCCATGTGACATGATGATGTAAACAGCAGTTCTTCCAAATTTTATACAGAAGAATAAAGTTTGCTTGCTCCTTTAGCAAAAGCGGACATCAGGTATTTCAAGGGCACCAGATTGAGACAAAATATCATAAAACTAACTTAAAGTATGTAAAAGCGACATATTTAACAGAGCAGGTGTCATCTTAATCTTAACTAGTATCATTTAAGCACCAACAAAAATCTGCATTAGTGCATTAGTACTGTATTGACATGAAATTTTTTAACACTTCAGAGGTACAGAATGCATTCTTCACTCATTGTAACTAAATGTGTGTAAATCCAATGCTTAGATAGCATTAGCTAACATAGTTTTACTGAAATGTTTAGATGCTGCCGGCCATTTACAATTTGCAGCTACCAATTTGTGGTAGGTGGCATCAGTTTACAGAAACTCTAGCAGAATCTCTGTGTTTATGCTAACTTTGTTTTCTCCCTCTGTTAAAAGCAACAAATCACAGAAGATTCTCTTGTGTGACTTGTGTTCAGATATTTCTTTTAAATTTAAGGAAGCTTGAACTCGTGGCCTTAAAATGCAGTGTTTTTGTGCATCTCCTCATTTCCTTTAATTGCTACTGCATGAGGGACTTCTGGAGTCTCAATGACTGCATTAACGGGAAATGAGTGAAACTGAATTCTTCATTTGTAAAACGAGAGTTAGCTTTGCGGAAATTCCAAACATAAAATAGATGTTGCCCTTTGATCATCTGACAGTATTCAAGTGTTGGGTCAAAAAGATTTCTCATAACTAAAGCAAAAAATGTTTGTTGATTAGACCTCTCGGAGTGCTTGAGGCCTAATTAAAAGGTCAGTCGCTGGAGTGTTTTTCAGTTCTGTGTTTGTGGGTCATCAGTAATCTATATTCACAGTGGAAATCTATTCAGATCGCCAGACCCCAGGACATCTGAATGAAGAGGTCATGCGGGCGTTTAGTGAAAATATTTAGTCCTAAATGTTTTATCACTAATGTGTCAGTCCTCCAGTGTTTGCAGTAAATGACTCTAGTTCTTTCCATAACATAATCACTGAAAAGTTGTGTCAACAGGAATCTGTTCCTCATTGGTAGTGAAACAGCTACGCAGTGTGCAGACATCTCTTTTCCTTTCAGAAAGGACATCCTGAGTAAAACAAAGAGTCTGGACCACAGTTTCGCATTCAAAGCACAGACACTGGAAAATTTCCCACTTTAATTGCCAGTTTCAAAATTTGCAGTACCAAAAATGCCACATGTGTACAGTGATAGTTTTTGCTTGGTTGCTGAGGGATGCGGTGTGCTCATACTCTGTTTGTGTGTTTATTTCCCTTCAGAATAAAGCAGAAAACACTTGCATCAACCTTGGAGAGTGGATCTGAGCTGGGTTTGGTATTCCTCTGGGAGTCTGTTTCCATATCATTTAGATAAAAGAGACTGCATTAAAACAAGCTCCAATCTGTTTAAGGGCCGGCCCTTCCCAGTTTGTGGACAAATTCCCCCCAAAAATGCATCATTCAAGACCACCTCCTTATGAATTATTTAAAGGATGGACACAAGGTTATATTCACGGGTTACCCACGCGTATCAGTGGCTACTGAACCAGGGACAGGCACAGAATAAAAGGGTAACATTTGTGGTAAAATAAATCATGGCTATACCAACATAAGTGTGTTCAAATTGGGCGAAACAGGCAGTTTGCGACCATCTTGATAAGAAAGCTGGTCCACTTCAGAAGACTTTTGCACAGTATAGCACAGCCCACCTTTTTTTAATCTTTATTAGATATTGCTATATAATGTTGTTGTTTTGTTTTTTTACACACAGCTAATGTATATACACTCCACTCCCAGTTAAGTCCAAAAACTAGCTGTGATGCATTACATTTAAACTCCTGCTTTTTGGGTGACACCGCTGTCCTGTCAGTTTTTCTACTTCCTTATTTGACAAGATGTTTATCTGGAGTATAACCCTGCAGGCTGTACTGGAGCCCAGTGAGTTAACAAATGACAACAAGGGGTCCCAACAGTATCTAAAGAGATGGGGTGACAAGGTGCTGTTAATTAGGCATCTAAAATGTTGCAGTATCACTAAAGTGTCAGTGAATACAAGGCAAAAATCCCATCTTGGAATTTGTCTACTTGTATCACCAAAAGTGTTATTAATTCATTTTTATGGTTATATTTCTGCACCTTTAAGGGTCATGAAAGGATTCTGCTCAGGATCTAAGGTTGTCCACTCCACTGTTTGGTGTCACAGTCCAGTGCTTTATTCATCCACCGTCAGCCTCATCCTCTTCCCTCTAACATTTCTTTGGTACATGCTTTGTTTATCCAAAGAAAGTCATTGCCTGTGACCATAATCCAGCCAGCGATAATGTTTGCCAACCGTGTGTAATTCAGAGAATAACTGAGGGTGTACAGGAACAGAAGAAGCAGTTTCAGTAATACTTGTTTCTATTGCTGCAAAACCCTGTCGTGGAATTATTATTATTATTTTTACTATGATTCCAACAGCAAGCGGGTCAGTAATGTTCCCATTTATTCCAGAGGATAAACAGTAAAACCCACATAAATGTGTTCGGAAATAACCGGTGTCCTTAATAAAGCTTCCAGGGAGATGCATAAGCTAGAGCGGACTCACTCATTTTATCAGAAATGTGGGAAATTATGAAGATAAATTATGAAGCAGTGGATACCAGTTTTTTGACATCATCTGATTATTTTTAAAGAAAAAGTGTTGCTGTTAATTTGAGCCAGATACAAACACATACACTCAAAGTAATGATTCTTCATCCTAATTTTAAAATGCAAAATGCAACTGAAATATATAAAAATCAAAGATTTATTTATTCAAATAATTAATAATGAAAGAAAATCTGAATGTATACCAATTAAGTACATTTCATTTGACCTGATTGTACTTGTGTAATGAAATTAGTTAAAGTAAGATATTTATTATTATTATTAATTTATTTTGAGTGTATACACCAGGGATGTCAACCACATACAGCCACTCTGATCTTAACTACATGTTAAATGAGTAAAATTGCAGAAAAAAGTCACAACAGTTGATTCCACAGACTGTAGGAAAGTCTATGCAATGAACTATCAGAACCTTTTAATAAAATATAACGTTTTTGTTCATTTATCTCTTATTTAATTACTTTGGTGGAGTATGAATGGTAATGGGAGTGAACAGTCTTTATCAACAGGAAATTGTTGCACTCCTTCATGGATTAGAGTTTTTGTCGGGCCGATTCTGGGCCCCAGGCCTTATGTTTGACACCCCTGGTATAGACAGACACAGGCATTTGAATGTCACGCTGGTATCAGGATAGGCAAATAACCATTTTTAAACATTGTCTCTCCAACCACTTACATTTCCTGGTTTTCCCAACTGTCTGTATTCATAAGACTTCTTGAATCATAACACTGTGTACTGCTGCTCAGGTGTGCAGTTGAGATGTGGATCTTCTAGCAGACCTGAGCAGAGGAGCGCCTTCCTCCTCCCAGTTTCAGCCACATCCTCGGGCATTTAAGGGAACCTTGAACCCAACAGCTCGGTGCACAGTTCCGCTCCAGAAGTGAACACCCCCGTTTCTCTTCTTCCTCCTGCTCCTCATCATCGCCTGTTTTTCCGACTAGAATATAATTGCTGTGAGGCTGAGAAAATGAAAATAACAACAAAGCAAAGCCCTCCACCACCTTTCTTTCTATCTGTGCTGCTGCTGTCGGCTTGCCTGGGAGGTTTTTTTTGGAGACATGGAGGGGAGTGACTCTCCCTGAAATGATGCCGCTTGTGCACCTCTCTATCTATTCAACAATCCCTCTCCTGTAATCATTTCCCATTTCTCTGTATTTCACTCCTGAATACACACTACACCCAGATTACACATTAGGAGAGCTGCGAGGTGGTGATGTAAAGGCGGGTGCTTAAAAGCCTGAATGCTCAGAATGAGAGTCCCTGCCCGGCAAATGTGTGTAAGGTAAAGGCGGAGGGATGGACGGAAAGGGCCTGAGTTGCTATTATTATCCTCTCAGGCACAAATGGAGAGGTACATGGTGGTGGAGCTGGAAAGAAAAAAGCAACCGTGCTTCCCAAGCAGACATACCCCACAGCTTCATACCCACAATGATCAATACTCCTCAGCTTTTAAAACCCCATGTGAGTGTTTCACACATTTAGTGCCAGAAGGGTTAGAGGCATGTTAAAGACACACACTGGAGACTTCTGTGAATATGCGATGCCCTCATAACTCCTCACAAAGTAATTTCCTGTTGAATTGGCTTGATTTTTTTCTTTCAAATCATATCTCTATAAATTCATTTTGTGTGGGTCTGTGGCCGTACAGAGTGTATATATTGATGGCTGGATACTGCAGTTGCTCGCTCACTAGAGCGTAGCATTCATCATTAATAGAGGGGTTACCTGAGCTTCCTCTTGTACTGGGTTAATAGTGGAAAGCAACGCCCCCGCTCCAGCCAATACACATGCAGACACTAGCTGCTCACAGTTCGCGTCCCCCGCAGTTTAGAAAGACAGAAATCATCCAGCTGCGGTCACCTTCACCATGGCAGCTTGGGATGAGGGGAGGAACTGGAGGAGTTGGGGGCAAAGGGGGTGGGGGGTGGGTTAGAGGGATCTGCGGGAAGTAATTATCACCTGCCCTGTGGACCGAAAACGAGCATCCTGCTGGTTCACTCAGACAGATCAGACTGAGCTCTCAGACATGGATGAGTGTCTGCATTTTAGTTCTAACATGCAGGAAAGATTTAGGAGTGCGACACAATGACAAGGAAACTGCGTCATAGGGGGAAAACCTGTAATTCAATAGAAAAATACGACTTTGATCTAGAGGGTTTTTTATTTTCAAGGTTGCATTGTGTTCCTAAGAGGCTTGTGTACTGGGTTTGTACAACGTGAGAGTACCCTTTAACCTACTTTATGCTATTGTATCAGCCGTGTGCTTACTAAGCACTTCACAAAAGCGTGCTAAGCAACAAGTTGCAGAATCAGACCTGGACTAGAAATAAATGATGTCAGGACAGCATTTGATGACACTCTACACTGGACTTGGATGGAAAGCTGATATGGGGGTTGTGTGCAGGGCACAGTTATAACAGGTGTCGAGCACACCGGGAAGAAAGATGACACTCGGTGTCCTCAGGGGCAGGCGGTGGTTGTCATAGTGGCGAAGATGATCAGTGGTTTAAAATTTGTGTGGTTACATTTAAATGGTTTTCCAGAATGGACTTCTGAATATCATCAGAATTAATCACATTACATTTTAGGCATGCCAGAAGTACCAGACATTTGGTAGTTTGTGGTAGTATCAGTAGAACTGCACGAGTCTCGATATCAAACCAAAATTTACCCCATGTACTTAATAATTGTGTAAAAAAAAAAAAAAAAAAAAAAAAAAAAAAAGTAGACGGGGTACTGTATTGTACTGTAGCATTAGCAATTTTAGCATCATTAAGCTAGCTTACGCATTTAATGTTAGTCATTACAAACATTTAAGCGTATGGACTGTAGCAGCTAGGGGCAACACTAGCTGTCAATATGGTAAAGTGTATTTCCAGATAACATAAACAGGATAATACTTTGGATTTTGTTGAATACTGGACAGAAACTTTGTTAAAAAAATTGTTAAAAACATCTAGATTCCCGTGTTTTAGGCATTTCGTTAGACTAAAGTGTTTCCTGCCTTAAACAATGATTTGGATATTGCCATTTGTGAATCGGTTGTCAACCTCTGGCTCCAGATCACACCTGACTCTTTCTCAACTTGTTGGGGCAGAGCTGTCAGTGCAGCTACTTTAGTTGCATCTTCCACATGTTGGTTTTCCTGTGCTAGCGAGCACCATTCTTCTTCTTCTGTTGTACAAGGAAATACTAGAACACTTGTAGGCATATGCAGAGGTTAAAGTGGGATTTGGCAGGTGGAAGAAATCTAAAATTGGGTGTAGAAGGAAAATAATAAAATAAATAAATCGTATAATAATAGATTTTGCTTTTTATACAGCCGACTGAGTTCAACAAGATATAAACAGAAGATTTAAATTTCTAGTTTATAAAATTTCACGTGCAGTCCTCACCTTTGGAAATCTCTCATCTTCCTCTCTTGTCCTGTGCTTCTCTTTCAGTCACACTTTAACATTCTACCACGTAGGAAAATGTTGCTCCGTTTACATTTGCTGCTCTTCTGTTCTACTAGCATATTGCTAAAGTACTGTTACCGCAACTTTACATCTGCCCCTTGAATGCATCACAGTGACGATGAGGGAAAATGGAGGTTTTGAAGATGTAAGCAGGCTATGTCCTTATTTTCCGAGTAAATCTCACCATGGCATCAGATGTAAAGGCATGAGAAATTAACTCATTTGACAGTATGAATTAACCTGCCCATCACATTTAATTGATGGCCAGGTTAACTGAAGGTGTCAGAATGTCATGCCAGGCCTGTTTAACCTCTGGCCGTATGCAGCTTCCTTCAGTTCCAGAAGAACTGCTTCCCTGGTAGAAATGCTGCAATAAAAGACAAACAAAAAAACAATATTAATAATATACCACTGTGTTTTCAGAATTTTGGTATTGAAAAGTATTGTGCTATTTATTCAGGTAACAACCCTGATTTCATGTCATAAAGAAAAAAAATCAAACATTTGCAACATTTTCTGCCTTTATTACTTTTATCAATATTATTATTACAACTCACAAGTTATTTCAATTCAAAAGATGACTGGGCACCAATGATTTGCACTTTGCTGACAACTTTTGCATGTTGTCTTTATCATTTTCAGTCAAGCCACAAAATTAGAGTTCAGAAAGACTCAGATCCTGTTAATGTTTCTGCTTTGATGCCCTTCGTGTTGTTTTCTTCTTGCTTCTTGCTCGCTGGCCACAAAAACGGTTACATGTCATACTTAATGGTCTCTCTGGTTTTAGCTCAGTTTAGGTCTCCGCCTGCCTCACTTACTTCATCTGATGTTTTTTGCTGTTGTTGGCATCTTGGTCAGTCTGTCATTCTGTTCTGTGGGTCTCTCTGAGTTTTTTGGCAAAGTTGTTTTTTGGAAGCTGCAAATACACAAAAGGAGAGCAGCAAGTGAGGACTTTCAAGCTGTAAAAGCAAAACGATGAACTTAAGAAATTCTCAAATTTAACACAGAGGCAGGTGGTTTGTTTGTTTTATGACCTCTTTTTTTAACCAAAGAGTCATTTAAACCCGTTTCAAAATGCAAATACGGATTGGTTCAGCTTTGTGCTTTGCAATGCAGCCTAGTGGACTATAATTTTCAGCTACTGCCTCATCTCTCTTCCTAATCTCAATTTTTGGACGCTTGTGTGTTTCTTTACCACAAGAACTGGGTTCTTTGTCTGTGCTTTGAGCACTTTTTCTGTCTTCATGGCAACTCCTAAGAATATTTACAGTTAAAATTTTAATTTGCTCTCATGTGGTGTGTTTTCAAGTCAATAAAATATTGAAAAGCAATGAGACATGTTTTCCATCTGCTGTGTAGCAGCTGTTTCAGAATTTGTGACCATATAAACAGTAAAAGTATTGAATTAGACATACTTGCAGCAGTAAAGCAGGAACAGATGCCCTGGTTTTTTTTTTATATTTAGGCTCTTTGCACTACAAACTCCATGCACATATAAATCCCCATTTGACTTGCAATGAACTCAACTCCACTTAAAATCAAGGCACCTCATGAAATTGCTCTGACAATGCCAGCACCTTTGGGAGCTCTCGGCCCGCTGAGAGCGCTTGTATTCATATGACAGGATAAAAATAGAGGTATTCTACCATATTGGTGGCTTAATACTGACAGTACAGTATTCCCATAAGACCTCCCATAAGTCTTTACTTTAAAGTAATGTCTCTGTGAGTCTCACGGGTTCCGCAGTGTGCCTGCGCAGGACAGGGGGTAGACATGTGCACTTCACAGCTGCACATCTGTTGTGGTTTCTCAGACATGTGTTATATGGCCAGATAAGGCCATATCACTGATCTCATTATCTAGTTACTAAATTGGATTGGGAATGATAAGCCAGAGGGACTCACATGTACAGATGCAGATATCATCTGCCAGGTCTCTACTAATCGCGAACCGTGGCCACAAAATGAATTTAGACACTTCAGAACGGAAATGTTTTGATTTAACAGATGGGAACGGGAAGACTCAAAGGAATTTCTAGTGTCGATAACTTTACGTGTGTTAAGGGTACAATTTCTGTTATCAGATGAAAACCTGCCAATACATCAGAGTATCAGATCACTTACCCGGGGTGAAAATCAGATTAAGAAGCAACATTAGGAATCAAATTGAACATCCACAAATAATGGAACCACAGATACTAAGAGTAGCATTAATGCAGGCAGGCTCAGCCACAGTACCAGCAGATCACATCTGCTGACATAATTCTATAAATTCCTCTGGGAAATTTCTTATATAGGGCACCGACAGCTGCAGTACCTCTGCAAGCTGCTTGGCAACCCACCTTCTCCTTGCAACCTAGCTCTCCCTGTTATGTTGTATCCAGCCTAGTCAGTGTGCTGGGTCTCAGATATGAATGACTGCGGAGCAAAGATTGAAATGCATTTTTCAGCCAGCTGGTGAGCTGTTTTAAATATTTGCAAATAATTGTCTGTAAAGTGTATGAAATTTATATGAATTGTGTCATAATTTTCCCAGAGCCATCTTTTTAAATTGTCCAAAAGTAACTGATTGACAGCTGACTAACAGCTGCATTTCTCTTTAAATTCACTCGTGACTTCTGATTTCGTGGGTTCCAAAGCATCATATTTCAGTTTTTTGTATTTGCAAAACAGTTCTTAGTGTTTCAGATCATAATACAGATTTAGATCATAATACCCTCTCAATAACTTCACCCCGTGCATGGCCTCAAGGCTCATTACAGACTGATAGTGTCTCCTCCCCTCCCCCCGCCCTCTGCTCCGTCCCTCTTTGTTTCACTGGGATGCCTGTGGTGATGTGCACAGTGGCCATTCATGTTTTTCGTCACTTGGATATGATATTGAAAACTTCTGACACTGGCTCTTTATGCTTCTTCTAAGAAATGCCTCGGCAAATCTGTGCACCCGCAGTCCCTTGAGGCAACATTTTGTTGTGGCAGTCAGTGTTGGGCTGTTGACTCATATTGTGGCCTCTAGCCCCCTTGCACCCTTCCCCCAGCTCCTGACCTCCTCCTCTTCATAGCATCTGGGTTATTCACACACATGGTTTGTTGTGGCCTGTGGCCTCCAGCGTGCCCCTAAGGGCCATCCTGTACAGCAAGAGGAGCTGGCCCCAAATCCCTAGTCACAACCCAAAAGCCGATAGGTGCATGGTGGCAGCCTGAAGCCCCAGGCCTTTGCCTCTTTCCCCGTCTTCCTTTCTTTTTCCACACCCCACACTGCCCAAACAGACACAGACACACACACACACGCAAAGCTTTTCTGTCTCACCAATGATTGCCAAATGGAGCTCTATCACACAGTGTTAATTGGCTGTAATTAAGATGTCTTGTGGTTTCTTAAACCACAATTTCAGTCAAGATGCATAATAGTAATCTCTCACTTACGCTCCCTTGGTTATCAAATCTGAAAGCTTTTGTCTTTAAAGGATTAGTTCTTTCTGATTTATTGATTTCAAGCCATGCGTCAGGGGAAGGTTAACAACAGTGAGAACACACAAGATGCATAACATCTGATATTCAGCATAGCCATGCTCGCACTGTTAAAGCCCTTTAAAAAGTAGGACATAGACTATGCTTGACCAAAGATGGCCTTTTTAATGTTTTATGTTCCACATTTGTTCATCTGTGATGTATGATTACAGATGATGCTCTGATCGGGTGTCATGATCTCAGACAGCTGTGTCCACCTGCTAAATTTCTAACTACAACTGACAGTCGGGAAGCGTGATAAGTGTGTGTGGGTAGTGTCCTGTGAGGAGACGGTACTGTAAGTGAGAGTGCCGACCTGCGTGCAATTGTGTGTGTGTCAAGCGTACTGTCCAAAATGTCTTCCATTCAGTGTGTCAGCTGCAGTCTCTGTATGTGGCAAAGCTCGTCAGCTGCAGGCGTGTGTTGGTGACAGCTGTTTCCCTGCCCTGCTCCGGCTCTGTTCTGTTCACCGGGAGGCCTACCCCGTTTAGACTATTAATCTACCACTTACTGTACACGGTAATTGCCATCCCATGTTGAAAAGAGCCCCGGGACAAGAAACCGTGATGATCTTGGCAGCGTGGCTCCCCCTGTCATGCCCTGCCTTGTATTCTCTATAGATTCAAGCCTATTAACACGAAGCTTCAGGGATAGAATTTGGCTAAATTGCAACAACTTGCCTGTCTGTACTCTTATTACATTTTCAATCCACATGTCACAAGTGAAATAAGAGCTTTATGTGAGGAGAAATGGCGTGACATTGGCAAAAAAAAAAAAAAAAAGCATGAGGAAAACCCTCCAGACAGAATAATTTACCACAAAAGGATTGCCTCCATTTGCCCCCAAGGGTTGTCTGACACCCTGTTACCCCATCTGCTGGCAATAAAGGTGCATTGCAGCGTCCGCAACAATGATCGTATTCTGTCCGAGGTGAAGTACAACAGCAGCTGGAAAAGAATGAGCCTTTAAGTGAGCACAGCCTTGTGAAAGCACATGACTAATTCAGAGTGACACAAAAGTGACATCAGAGGGGGTGACGGACCATGCTGTGACCTCATGGTATTAACGGCTGCTGTGACAGTGGACGATAAGAGGGAACACAGGTGATAAATTCTCTCTGTGAAAGCATTTTATTTAGCTGTCGAGTAATCACTTTACCTTGAAATGAGTAGACAAATTTGTACTTGCAAGCTTGTTTTGTGTAAGATTTCAGAAGTTAGAATGAGTGTGTCACTATGATCACCAGGAGACAAAGAAACCTATTTCAGGCATGCAGAGATCAAAGCTGGTTTTGTTGTCTTTTTATGTTGTTTTTAAGCTTCAAGCTCATTTAGATTAATGGCATCCATCTTTACAATTTTGGTTTGTGCTCATGAGTTTGCAGACACAAAAAGCAGAAGATGCGCCATTAGTCACGATTGGCCGACACCACAGAGCCCAAAATGCAAGTAACTTGGGAACATAATGGAGCAATTATGTGCTAATTAGCCACACATCCCCTCTAAGAGTTAGAGACTGAATGACTATTCAGTATGAGATTTAGTATTTGAGTAGTTGTCACAAGGTGTATACAGTACTGCATCTGCCCAAAAAAGCAGTTATTTTAAGATTTAACATTACTTACAGATCACACAGAGTCACAGAGTATCAGATAGATATTCTAAATATGTATCTACCCAACGGCTGATATTAACTTTTATCTGGAAAAGTTAATATCAGTTAGTTCCTCTTTGAGACTTGGGATAGAGAGTAAAACTGTGTGTCTTAAAGACAGCATCTGCATGTCTATAGTGTACCTAGCTAATTTATTGTTCACTCTACATAATGAATGTACCCACTTCTAAATGGGTTTATTTAAATTTGCTAGAATCAAAGAGTGATCTTTTTTTTTTTTTATGCAAGAAATAGTTTTCAGGCAGTTTAAATGCTTATTAACCAGGCAGTTTATGTGACATGCTCTAAGTGGAAAGTCAAGATGTTTACATGGCAGAAATGTGTGCCACAGATGCATAAGCCCCTCTTCATGTTTCAGAGTGATGTGGACCAGAACACATCAGCCTCCTTTGCACACATGGCAAGCACATGTGTGTTCAACAGCAGCAACAGTGTCCACCATATGTTTGGCTCTCTCGCCTGCTGCCCTCCAGGCAGCTGTGGCTTTGCACGCCTGTCCGTGTTTGTTATAGTTAGCTGCAACTTTACATTTAGGACAGTGAATCCTTTCACTTAGAAGTAGATCCATCTGATTCAAGTGAGATGGATTACAACATCACATGTATTTAATCCTTTCTGGACGCTTGTTTGCATTTTGATATGATTTTAAAATGAATGCAAGCAAATGAAAGTGTATCCCTGGCATGCTGTTCGGTACAGTGATGGCACATTACCAATCTTTTCTTTGCCAGGGGCTGCCAATCTGAAAACAGCTGACTTAAATGAAGTAGGAAGGGAGGTAAAACAGACAGTAGCCTGTGCACTTCCTGCACAGAGACGGTGCATGCATAGCACACAATGCATTTTAGATACATGGCGGCTCCTGATGGGTGCTAAGGTTGTGTTTGTTTACACACAAACCTTCACTTCCTGCCCTGCTTTTTTTATTGGTAATTAATAATACACAATTTTCACTAATAGGCTCCTTCTCTCACCTCTGTCTCCACCCTTCTTCTTTGTTGTCATTGCAGACGGTAACATTGATCATGTTCATTGAAACGGCACCTTGTTGTCTGCGGCCACTTTTAAATTTCTCAGAAATTGGGATCACATAAACAAACATCCGGATATTGCTTCCACGTGAGCCGCAGCAATCTCCCATCTCTCCTTTCGTGCTGTTTTTGCTCAACCTTCTCCAAGTTGTAGGTCTGACTCAGGTGTTCAGCTCACGTGTGAAGTTCACCTATTATTTACAGCCGTATGAAAGGAAGAAACAAGGCGTGTTTGCATCAGAGCCCTCCCAAATGATTTTCCCCAGACGGTATCACTTTTAGTTTTGCCTCGTCAGTTTTGCCAGCCATGCTGATCCAAACAGGACCAATTATTTTTAGTGCTTCTGCAGAATATAGTGGGTGGGAATGTCTGGACTCCTCAGGAAATTGCTCCCCACATCACAGACAAAGTGACGGACCATTCCCACACCCTTTCTCAGACAATGAAACTGAAATAAATGCTGAAATAAAAAAGTAATGCGAGAGATGTAGTCATTCGCTTTTGCACAATTCCCCCCCCCCCCCCCCCCTCAAAAAATAAATAAATTCAACATTATACTACTGTGAGCCACAGATGAACGATTGTGTGACTTCAGAGTGGCCAGCTGAGGTTTGTTCGCATGTAAGTTGTATTAGTATACAAGTGTGTTTATGTGGTGGGAGATGGAGCCTTTGCAGCAGGGGCTTTGTGGTTCTGTCCTGCCCTCCCCTGCACTCTGTGAGGCAGTGTTTTGGACGGGGGCCCAGGACCAAGCCGGAGGCACGCTGCTCTGCTCCAGCCTCTCCAGAGCGCCGACTCTCACTGACATTACATCAGCTGGGGGAGACATAGTAGACTAGTGTGTGTGTCTGTGTGTGCGTTTGTGTGTGCTGGAGTGAGTGCTCCCTTTAAGCTTGTTGCTCTCAAGCAAAACAAAGTGGTCCACAGATCAGCTCTTCTACTCATTCTGAAGGTGCAAGGTGTCACCAGTAGAAGAAGAAAGAAAGGTGGCCAGCGGAGAGAAAGAGCATTCGGACATGGCTGTGCGTATCATACGTGGGATGGAGGATCTGGTGGCATCGGGTAGCCAGCTCGTCTGGAGCCTGGCGCATCAGACACTGAGGAGCTGGTACAATCGTGGGCTGATGCCATGCAGACGCTTCCTAGAAGCCTGGTTCAGGATTGGGAAATGCTACCAGGTATGAGGGCATTAGTGTAAATATCTCAAGTGGGAGGAAGTCAGATAAAGCTGATTTTACTAGCTGCCTGGGCAGCACTTGTGATTAATTACTGTATTGGATTTTTATGGCCAAACTTTCCTCTGACTGAAGTGAGTCAGTGATTTTCCTCATCTGGCTCATTAGTGCATGCATGCGTTTATTTGTGTGAACGTGAGGAGGCACAGGCTGCCTCATGCTGAGTCACAAAGTCTGTTTTTTAACAAGGGTCCCTCTCCCAGGACACGTGGTAATCATTTGGAAAGCAGCGTGACCGGCCGTTTGATCTCGGCGTCCGGGTAACAAGGGGCACTTCCAAAGTTTTCTTTGAAATGCGTGGTTCCTGGAACACCTGAGCGCTGTCTGCGTGGTTTACGTATCTCACTTTCATGGACGTCATCTGGGCAGACTCGGGTTTCTCTCTCAGGTTTTGCTCTTTCCCTGCATGCTATCATGTGAAGGTAAAGTTCATTTGTGTCTTTGAAAGAGCAAACAGAAAACCTGACACTGACTTCTTTGAAAAGGAGTTCTGAAAAAAGACAGGTATGACTCACATCCCTTTAATTTTAAAGCAGCGCTATTTTCATTTTCATAGTACTTGAAATTGACTTCCTCAACCCCCAAAATGCACATAATACAACAATTAAATGTAAGCATTCCTCTATGTCACTGAAAAGTTTGTTGTTTCCTAGAAATAATCTCTGAAGCATCAAGCTGGGCCTGTCTGTGTAGCTTTCAGTCTGTATTATTTGTTTAACCTCTTCATATATTTATAATATTAGAATGTTGTTTTTCTTTGTATAACCACTACTTATCCATGTCAATACAGCCTGTATTATTTGAATGAACTGATAACTAGATTGGGAAACCATGGGTTAATTTAGTGAGTTGATAACCTGATTTTAGTCATCATAAAGAACGATACAAGACCTTGTTTCTGCTGTGCACATTATTTTACGGAGGACAGGATACCGTTATAGACACTTTTAACAAATAATTAAACATTGACACGGAGAGTGAAAACTTATGGATGAGAGGCTTTGTGTCCCACACAGTTTTAGATAGTGAGCTCACTTTAACGACTGGCTGTGAGTTTAAAATCGGACCATTATCTAAAGACCTTTGTCCCTTTCTTTCTGTTTTGATGTCCACGGCTTACAACAATACAGCATTGATAGATAGGCTTTTGGAAGGACTGTGGCTTGGACAGCAACAACAACTCATAAAAGGGTTGCTATAGTGATTAATCCCTGTTTAAACAATGGACATTACTGTCATCTACTATAATTCTTATCAAGGCAAATCTTGTTATGTGTGGAGTTCAGGAGAGTCCTGAATGCAAAAATGTGGCTAACAGGTAATATAACAATATCAGCTTTATTACGACTTACCAAAACTGTTGCAAGACACAGTTCAAACATAAACCAACAGAGGATCAAACAGCACAACACCAAATCAGAAAGGCAACCGTACAGGTGGCCAGTAAACAGTTAAACTGATGTCTAACAAAGGGGGGACAGGAATCTAAATACACAGGGAATTAATGAGACTCTGGTCAACACAATCAAGAGGCATGTGACAATAACAATGCTAGAAAAAAAAACAACAACAAAAAGCAGGAGTAAAAACGTGACATGACGCACACAAAAAGATAAGAAAGAAACACTGACAGACACAGACAAGAAAGCCCAGGAGACACAAGACAAAAGAGAGCAAGACACAAAGAAGTATGAAAAGAGAACCACATAATGGGCAGACCACAACAAAGCTGCCAAAGATGTGTTTCTCATACAGTCAAGCTGCTGGGATTCTTTATGTTTGTCTTTGGCAGAGATTCAGAGGCTTAAACCTTTGGACACGTGCACAGTAGACGGAGGAGGTCGTTTTAAAATCTGGAACTTTACAGCTTTCAGCAAAATTATGGCACAGTAAAAAGTTAGCATGACTGAACACACAACCGAACACACGCATCCAGCTGTCTCTGGAAGCGTAAGTCTCACTGAGGTTTTGGGTGTTGAAAAACAGCAGCTTGGAAAAGCAGCCTGTGCTGTATAAAAGTGAAATGACTGCTCTGTTGTGGTGCTGAGAACGATATGTCCTAGTACACTTAAGGTTAACACAGTGCCAGAAGACGTCTTCCCTGCCTGTGGTCTCCCTGAATGGAGGTCAGTGTGACCCTCAGTTACCTCCAAAGAGGCCAACTAGCTGAATGTCATGGGTTTGTTTTTTGTTTGTTTTTTTTTTGTTTTTTTTTTTGTTTTTGGGGGGGGGTAGCTGAAGTTAGAGAAATAAAAGGTAACCTGAATACATTTAACATGCAGTTAGCAGATCTTGACATTACGGGTTTGCCTAGTGTTGCTGAGATCAGATAGTAGGAAAGTACTGCTAACTGAACTAAGTTACCCATCTCATAAAGACACTGTTATTGCATTAAAAACATTATTCAGCTCAACCCAATTTCCTTTATAAAGCACCAAATCCCAAAAGTTGCCACCTCAAGTAGGGTAAAGACCCTGCAATGACCGAGGAAAAAACCCCAACAGTCAGACAACCCCCTATGAGCAAGCACTTGGAGACAGTGTGAAGAAAAAACTCCATTTTAACAGGAAGAAACCTCCAGCAGAACCCCGCTCAGGGAGGGGCAGTCCTGTCCTGCGACTTGTTGGGGGTGAATGGAGGAAGGCAGAACAAAGGACACTGTACGAGAAAGCCAGACTTTCAAAATAAAAGATGAAATAGCATAGTGGTGTATAAACACATGGAGAGTTCCAGTGATGAAGAAATGCTCAGTGTGTCATGGCAAGCGCACAGCAGCTGGGGCCTATTACTATCTTAACTAAATGATCACCTGATCCAGCCCCAATGAGAAGCTTTATCATTATCACTATAAGCTTTCTTATATGTTGAGATTGTGTTTGCTGGCGCTTCTTCCCTCTAGTGTGTTTCACAGGCTCAATCTACTACATGATATTACAAAAACCACTTTGAGCAGGTCAAACTAAGAGGGAATGAAGTTTTTGAAAGATGAAATAACATTGAACCATGTCAATGTTTCAGCTGTGCTTGTAGTTGAACTTCCTTTTGACAGTGCCAAGCTAGCTGCTTCCCATTGTTTCCCATCATCATGCCAAGCTAAGCTAGCAGCTGCTCATGGCAGCCTTATATGCAGCTACTCTACAGACAGGAGTGTTTGAATAAAGCCTGCAAATATGAAGTGTGTTTATAGTACATTGTAACAGACCGATACCTCCACTAGCAAGGAATAATATATGTTAACACAAGGAAATAAATATAGCAGTGTCGCTGCATTCCTCAGTGCTACATAGAAATCCCTTTTCTGTATTAATGGCACTTGGAGTGTGCACGTCTCAAATGATCAGAACCAGATCAAAGTGTTGGTGGCAGCTCAACACGCTGAATTAAAAAATTAAATTATAAGTTATCACAAGACAATAATGTTTACGGTGCTCTGCAGTGAAAGACAGTTCTGCTGACTGCAACATAATGAGTCTTACAAACCATTCATCATAAACAATAGACTGGGAATTCAATTAAACTCTGGAGGAGGACATCATTGTCTTTCACTGCTCTTTCTTTACAGCAGAGGAAAAAGCGGGATGACGACATCTTAAACGTTTTCATAGGACTAGTGTTGATGCAGAGGAAGGATATGTGGGTGAAAAGGACACACCAGCAGACAGGATATGGGATCCTGTCTGGCGGCAAAAGAATCTCCAACTCTTTTTCTGAGATTCACTGTGGCCTTATAAAAAGCAGACAGACCTGTGGCCAAAGTGTTGCCAGTGGACTTTTAAACAATAGTTTTCAGACATGTAAAGAGAATGATCTTGTGAAGACTTTGATCTTTGGGAGCGTGGGTCCCAAATGGGTGCTTAGCTTGTGGATTTTCTTACCTATTCACTCCTTCATCACAAAGCCAATCGTGACACTGAAGAGGGCCTGAAACAGTGGAGGCACAGCTGAGACGCACAGGTGGATGTGGAGACAGTGAGGTGTTCTGGTGTTGTTTTACAGGAGTTGTCTTTGTTTCTCCCCTCTAGATGACAGAGGGCCGCCTGTGCCAAGTTCACCTCCTTGATGACCGCAAGCTGGAGCTGCTGGTTCAGGTACGTCACCCTTTTAATTTATTTCACATTGTATTTATGGTGTTTTATGTTTAAAAAAATAATAATAGTAGTAGTTTAAACTGAGCTCCTGCATATTATTTAAAACTTTACAGCCCAAGCTTTTGTCCCGTGAACTGCTAGATCTGGTAGCGTCACATTTTAACCTGAAGGAGAAAGAGTACTTTGGATTGTGCTTCATAGATGACACGTAAGTACATTTCCACATGTGTACACTTTAATGCAAAAGTGCACTTGAGGAAAATTTACTTTAACAATAAAAGGGAAATAATTGAAAAATAGCTGTATTGCAAACATGATTTTCTTTTTTTCCTTTTGCAATTTAACCCTGCTCAGTGGCCAGAGCAACTGGCTCCAGCTAGATCGTAAAGTCCTCGATCATTACTTCTCCAAGACTTCAGGGCCTTTGGAGCTCAAGTTCCTTGTGAGGTGAGTGAGTGTTTTACTGGAAGCATCAGCCTATCATGTCTTATTGTTCTACACACTATAATAATGAGAGCCCCGTTTTGAAGCAACATCCACTGTTTTGTCATGACCAGCAGGTGGCAGTAATGGAACATGGTTTAAATCCAGCTGTATGTCTTCCAAACAGCATTACTGTATTGAACATGATGATGTGCTTAATGCTCAAACACTGGCTGACTTGCACTGGCAATCTGTTTCTAGTAAGCCTTACTGACCCAAAATAAACTTTTCACAGGTTTTACATCGAGAAAATCACCCTCTTGAAAGAGAACACAACAGTGGAGCTGTTCTTCCTAAATGCTAAATCTCTAGTGTTTAATGTAAGTGTTTGCGAGCAAAATGTGTTTTATATAATATATATGAGCAAAGAAAATAGGCTCACAGCAGGCTATGTGAAGTTGTTACATCTGAAGCAAAATATATATAAAAAACAAAACAAAAATTTTATATATTTTGTATAAGGGTATCCAAAACTGGCATTTTAATAAATTGCACACAATAGCTGATTGCATTATGGGAAGATGCATAACAGCTCAGGGTAATTTAATTTTGAGTAAATGTTAAGAAAAAAATCTACATGATGCACATTTTAAAAATAAAACATGCACAATCTTTTCTACAGAATTAATATTGCCCATTTTGATTTCTTATTGTTTTAGCATGACAAATCACAAATCCCCATCATTTTGCTTCAGATGTAACAACTTCACATATCCTGCTGTGCACTGATTTCCTTTGCTCATGGTTCTTTACACTGAATTGTTGTGCCTATGTAATATTTATTCATAATATACTGTTATATCTCTCAGTAGTCCGTCTACTACCGCTCAAGAGCAGAATGCTGCTTTCGGTGGCAATTGGAAACCCCTAGTGTTGTTCTAATTTACTAACGGTGTTATCAAAGTCGAATGTTAATGTTTAGGGTACATTCAAACAGAACAAAAGGTTTCAACACAGAAATGAAAAACTCAGAGCTCCGCAGTCACTTTCCCTTTGTATTTTAGTTAAATTATTTATAAAAATTAAGCAAAATTATTATGCTACTTGCTGACAAGAGTTAATAAACGTTAATAGATACTAGTGTTTGATTATGTTTAATCATTTTGAAATAAACTGTTTAATGTGTGAAGTTCTGCGCAAATTTGCGAAAAGAGGACAGGGGAACGTGGGGTATACGAGGAGCACATGAAGGCAGCACGTGATCAAACGTTGCGGTTGCCGTTTTTTCTTTTCGCGGGGAGAGCAGACTGATCTCCATGGGAGACGCAGACTGTTGAACCTGCTTTCGGACCGTACCACTTTGCCGAGGGGGCAGCAACTTCAGTCAGGGCATTAACCCAGGCTCTCTCTGCACTCCGGTGTGTGCGTTACGTTTTAGAGTAAACGACTGGATAATTCGGGGACTGAAAAACATGTTAAATCCTCTTCACGGGCAGTTTTTTTTTTTTGTAACACGGGGTTGACTTTGCGAGAGTGGTTCAGTCGGTAACGGTGGGACCGAGGTACGGGACGGGAAGGTTTTTCTCTCAAGTCAAGTGTTTCAAACGGGCTACACATTGTCTTTTTAAATACCCTTGCCAATTTTTTTTCTTCTCCTTTTTTTTAACAACAGGAGACCATTGAAGTGGAGAGTGAAAATGTGTTCAAGTTAGCTGCGTTCGCATTGCAGGTAAGAAAGAGTTTGTCGCAGCCTTTCCAGGCTAAAGTGTTGTCACTCAGCCCAAACGAGGACGCTCGGTGGGCTCGCAACATTTGAAAATAGTTGTCTCTTGAGGGGGTGGGGGGGCTACAGTCGGAGCTGTTGTTAACCAAACTGTGCCTTTTTATATCAACAGTGACGTCTAAAATCACCTTATGCTTCGACTACATGCTTGCTTTTAGCTATTAGCTATTGAAATGAATGAAATTCTAAATTAAACGTGTTGATGTTTACTTATGTAATGTTGCCTTTGTAGTGACTGACCTCTGCGGTAATGTTAGCTACTAGCACAGTTTATTAAGTCTTGACTTTTCTAGCAATATTTTCACTAATTTCTTTGTTTTCCCATTTTTAGGAGGCCAAAGGAGATTACAGCAGGTAAGAACCCCTTGAAATATTGCCTGGCTCGAAGGTCTTTATTACATCAAGTTGATTTTCATTCAAAACAGTACTATCTGTTGAAGTTTAGAAATATGTTTTGATGTATTGGATAAACGGATTTCCATACACATTTTTATAACTTAAGTTCTGCACTTGAAGGCAGGCTTTGCATAATCTATAAAGTATTTGTTCCTGTCATCTATATAAAGGAAGCAGAGTTTGCCAAGTTCATTGGTCAGTTCTGTTTGTTTAAACGATGGCTGTCTGTTAATGTACAACTTGCTGGCTCAGATTTGTATTATGGTGGACTTATCTGAGTTAATAATTTTCTTTTTCTTTTCTTTTTTTCCTGGTTGCTCTTCTGGCATTTACCTGAACCTCATGTGGCTTGGCATTATCCACATAGTGCTTTCAAAGACAGATTTACTATTAATTCCTGCCTTTGCGTATGCATATGCAATGATGCAACGTGTTTATGCTCTAAACATGTGGAACACTTTACAGATTTACTGTTTGGCATGTAGTGATGGCGTCATCTCTTAATAAATGTCACGTACCCTGACAAACATGGCCTGAATGACACATGTACAAACATGGGACGTAGTGTACACGATTGGGTCGATGACACTAGTGGGAGATTCTGTTCCAGAGCTCAATAATCTGTTCATTAGTTGTGATAATGCTTTCATAGTCAACTTGCTCTCAGAAGCCTGCCTAGTGATAAAGTGTGTGGAGTTTTTTGTTTGTTTTTTTGTTTTTTTCCCCCTCCAGTCATAGAAGTGAAGGACATTTGCTGCCACTAGTAAACACTGGCCTGTTTGATTGAATGAGCAAGCAGCTTGAAGCAGCCTGAACCTGCATGTGTTGTCTCTTTGCTTTGCCTCTAAAGGCCTCTCCGTCCATTGTGCAGAAACAAAGATTTGTGCTTTGTAAGGCGAGTGCGCTTGTGTTGTTTGAATGGTGGTATATATGCAATGCTGAAAATGCAGTTCAACCTCTTGTCAAAGCTTTGCCTTTGTTCTCCTGCAGAAAAAAATGGAAAAACACAACTTGGCTGCATCTGCTTGTGCTCATTAACTTGCTCTGTTTTATTACAAACGCGACTGACCTGATAAATATTAATTACCATTTATTATAGCTTCAATGCAGATTTATTCCTCTTGTGTTTTGATTTCAGGCTTGTTATATCCTTAAAGTGTAACATGCACTTTACTGTCTGAACTTTCAGTTCATGTGGGTGTAGGGATGGGCTGTACTTTGCCCTGACTCTGAAAGCACAATAAAAGAAAACTGGCCAACAAATCTGGAAGAATCAGAGAGGATGATGGGAAGTTTCCAAATCAAACAGTTCTGTTTTAGTTTTTTGGGAGTTTTGTTAGTCTGTATTTGCAGGGATATCTACTTGCATTGTGGTTGCTAGATTTTAGGCTGTAAAACACAATAGATTTTGTTTACTTTACACATTAATAAATAGAATGGATTTCCCTCAGTGGCAAAATACTTTTTTTCTTGTCTGACTTGATCATAGCACCCCCATCCCATTTATCTACCACTATTATTGTCCTGGTGCATCCCCCACTTCTCTGTGGAAGTATTTCTCATCCCTGTCAGTGATCTCCTTTATTTCTACTCCTGTGAGAGAATAGGCCAAGTAAATCCCCTCAGGAAGCATATGAATGTGCCTCCCATATACTGTATCAGCGAAGGGTCCTGGAGCAGTAAAGATTAGCTGCGGAGGAGTCAGGGAGCCCTCCGCATACAGACACAGCTGCCTTAAGAGGGATGAGCCAGACCCACTGTCCAATTGCAGACAACTTGGCGTCAGGAGGACTCACTGTAGTCATGCTTTTGTTTTGGTGTGGGCTGGCCCCCTGCTGTGATTTGAATTAATGTGCCATCAGGTCTCCCATTGTGTTCTGTGTTAGAATTCCTTTTCCTGTGCAGTATTGCATACTGATTCACACTTTATTGCTGTCCTCTTCGCACCTGCAGGTATAATTCACAGCAACAAGTTTCAGCAGTTCTCTGGGGTTTGGTGGAAGCATTGGAAATCACTGAACTGATTGATGGCTTTAATTATGCCTTACAGTTTTAAGAGCGGCTGGGGATTTTTTTTCTTTCTTTTGTGTAATTGTAGTTACCTTCAAACGTAATCTTCAGACATTTGTCTATTCATCTGTTGATGATTTCGAGTTAACTTGAGTGTCTGTTTAGTTCAAAATGTGCGGCGCATAAACCGGCATTACACCCAGACAGTTTTGGTCTTCAGTTCTATTTGCAGGTGTACCCTGTAGTTAGTGGTCGATTCACAGTAACCAGCTCTCTCATTGTGCTCCCTTCCAAAGTCGCCATGTCTCAGCCCTGTGGAACAGCTGACACATGAGCATTATCGCTCCCACACTGGGTAGGCTGCTCCGGGTTGGGCTGCACTGGGTGTAGGAATTGCCCCCACGCTGCATTCTGCGGGAAGATAACAGACATAGTAATGAATTCCAGATTGCTGACACGGCAGTGCGGCTGCAGAGTAGATCACCTCGACAACACCAGGCCCCAGCTCCCCATAAAATGTATGCCATCAAACACACAGCTGCCGTGGCAGCAAAACCCAGTCAACCTAGGAGAGGTAACTACAGGGGAGAATGAGTCAGGAGCCTCTGTCCTTGTGGTGGTTCACTCTTTTCCTTTGGTTTAGGGAGCAGGTTCGCATAGCTGGATTGTTAGGGTTCCGTCTTACCGTTTGATTCCATTACTCTCTGAAGAAGATGAGCTAAAGTGATGACCACAAAGTCAGCTTGAGGTTAAATGGTTATGATCTTAAAGTCATTCAATACTTATTTTCAAGGTTATTGTAATGTAGTTAGATAGCACAAGAGCTGAGGATGTTCTAATAGCTTTATATTAAATATGGTGTGATCTACATATTATAGGCCTGTCTGAGAAGACATGGATTGTTTTGTAATAGGACTGGCCCATACAGTACTTTTCAACACAGGCAGAGGCTGCCAAGTGCTTGTGAATGGCTTTTGTTCAGGTCTCCAGTGGACTGGCCCGCCAAGCCTGAGCCGTTTTTGTCTGACAGAAACTGTAGACCCAGTGCTCCCATCTACAAGAGGCTGCAGTGACTCATAGTTCAGTATCAGAGACCTTGACAGTCAGTAACACCACAGTTCTGTACAGATAAAGTGATTACAACAGTTGGTTGGTTTGTGCATGAGAGCACCCCTTCTTTGGCTTACCCGTAAAGAGGAATCGATATACTATTATTTACATGCAGTAAATTACATAACTGAAGTGGCTTACTGCGGAGAACCTGCATAGAACGGCTTTGATATTTTTTAAGAGATTATTTTTCTCCAAGCCCTTTGTGACTTAAAAGTTCTGCATGTGCTGCGCAAATTAAGTCTGGCAAGACATGAATAAAGCCCAAGTTTTGTCTTGGCGGGACGTTATACTCTTTCTACCTCAGATAAGAAAGATGAAAACAATATCCTGACAGTGCACCTTTTCTAAAGATCTACAAGGGTGAGTTATTGCTGCCATGCCTTAAGATAGAAATCCAAAACACACTGTGAAAGTCCGAACATGTGGAGAAATGCTCTCGACACATTTTTAGACTTTGGGTTGAGATTTTTGCGTAAACACTGAAATTTGCTTTACTCATGGTCAACATTCTGGCACAGGCCACTTACTTTAAGGCCAAAACAGGATACCTTGGACTTGTAAGCACGATTCCCATGCATAGGAAGTCTTGTACAATATTGTGTGTTGACAGGCAATAATCGGTGCAGTTTTGGTGCTTTACTGTCACACTGCCAGCAATAAAGGATAGCACAATAACTTTTTTCTGTTACTGTAAATTAACAGAATTTTTTTTCCCAATCCAGTGCTGAAACTGCTACATCAGACTTGAAACAGCTACCAGTCCTGCCCACCAGGGTATTAAGGGAACACCCGTCTCTCAATTACTGGTAAGATATCTGAGATCTTGTGGTCTGAGAAAACCACAAAATGCACGAGGATAATGAATGATTAAGTTGTTTCGGATTAGCACCAAAGAAACTTAGGTTTCAGCCAACACCACAGCCCCTTTCTTCACAACTCTAACAAATCTGCTCACTGGTCAGCAACGCCTGGTTGAACCCAGCAGTTAACTCTTCTGATGAGCTTTTTTAGGTGTCAAGGTTGAATGCAGACCCAGTCTCTTATTGTCAGAAGCTTTTTCCTCTGACAGGGTGACTCATTAGCGTCTGGGTCGTGTTAATTACGTTTGCTCATTAGTCCTGGAGAGCACTGGGAGGTGCTGACAGCCACAGACTGTCTGAAAGATCACTGTCTGCCTCTTCAATCCACTTTGCTCTTGCTTATCTTGGTCATCTGAGGCTGCTACAGTCTCTGAAGCTGATACAGCAGTTCAATATCCTATTGTAAAATTACATTGTTATGGTGCTTGGGTGACCACATGTACATGTCTGTCGTTCTTGCTTTCTCTGTGTGTTAAGTTTCAGTATGTTTGCAGTGTGGCTGTTAAGAAATGATTACAATGGGATGTAAATGTGAGGCGTTTGCAGGAGAGGTAGACGAGAGCCATTAGCAAGCCAGTAGGGCAGACTGCATTTTCTGCATGAGCAGTCAGAAAGTGTGTCGGAGAAATGGCCCTCGCACAGCAATCCCTCTGTGGCTTCAATATGCTACACTTGATGGATTATTCATTAAATGTTTTATCTATCCATTTACAGTGAGGAAAAAGTGATTGAACATTACAAGAAGCTGATAGGACTGACCAGAGGGCAAGCCATTGTTCAGTAAGTCATGAAAACAACTTTGTGTGTGTGTGTGTGTGTGTGTGTGTGTGTGTGTGTGTGTGTGTGTGTGTGTGTGTGTGTGTGTGTGTGTGTGTGTGTGTGTGAGAGAGAGAGAGAGACTAAAAATGATTTAAGGCTGAACTTCTCTTCTGCATTACAGCAGCTTCTACATCAGGTCTTACTCTTTAACTTAACATGTCTGCTCTGTGGTGGCTGTTGTTTTAAGAGGTGACTGTCACCATGCCAGAATGTGTCATTAATTAGAGGAGGTGCTCTTAGAGTGGGCAGTTTGCCAGCCAGCCTTGGGAGAGTGTCAGCCCTGCACTGTTTTTCCCAGGACTGTAATTCTGTGCAACCCTGGGTCATTTACACTCCGATGATTTCTGCCCTTGAACTGATCAATGGACTCTGTCACAGCCCTGAAACAAATCGATCAGCTTGCCACTTCAAATGATTGTGGCTTCTCAATGGCTGTAGCTTAAATCCCACTCAGTCTGTTGTATTACAGCAGCCAGATGACAGTGATGAAGTGTAAGTGGCTGAATTCCTGTTAACCTGTTCCTCTTTCACTGAAGGTATCTGGCCCTGGTGGAGTCCCTGCCAACATATGGAGTCCATTATTACCCAGTGAAGGTAATGGCAGTGCCCTGTCATACAGTAGCTTAACATTAAAACAAGCTTACGTCTACATCTAATCTAAACACATCAATCTAACCCCTATTCCTACTTTTTTTTCCCATGATGGTTGAAATGTGAGCTTTTTGATTCAGCTAAGACAGCAATCTATCCATTCAGCTTTTCTCACTTTCTTACATTCATGCACAGTTTTTTTCCCTTACCAAACCTAATTAAATCAAGGTGTGTGAGGAGATCAAACAGCAGTGTTGAAGTTTTAAGAGCTTAAATGTATTTGATCTCTTCTTGAGTTGCAATTGTTGTGAGCCTAACAGGGTAATTACTTTGGTAACAGGCCTCTTTCTTTTTTTTTTAGACACACCAATAAAGTTACCTCTAAGGAGTGAAAGTGTGGTTTATTTGCATGTGTGTGCTTTCCTGCAGGACAAGCAAGGAATACCGTGGTGGCTGGGAGTCAGCTATAAAGGCATTGGCCAGTACGATTGGCAGGATAAGCTGAAACCTCGACAGGTGGGTTGACCTCTCGTTATAGCTGCTGTATTTGCCACAGTTGCTCTTCTTTCTCTTGTCCTGTCTTTGGTGAAGGTATACTTGTACTGCATTCATCTGTTTGTCAGATGAATCTACTTTGCCAAATTGCATGAAACTTTATGGAGACACAGAGCCTGGACTAAAAAAGGGATATGTTAAATTTTGGTTTGGATCTGCGTTCCTATTTATAATTTACTTGTTTTACTTGTTTGTTACTTTTGTTTGGTTTGCAAAGTTACTCAGACTAGCTTAGGGTGTGGGCTTTATAAATAGACCTGGCTTTCTTACAAGTGCCATTTAATACTTGATCAAGTCACTCATCGAATGTAAAGTTGAAAGCTCTTAAGTTTGTGGAAGTATGATGCATTGAGGGTCATTGAAAGGCTTTGTCTGATGAAAACTCTGCTTCCACTCATGTGTTTCTTGCTGGCTGGTTAATGATCCATCCAGACTGTAAATAGGTGTAATTAAGACTCTGGTTCCCATGCCAGTCAGGAGAAAGAGGAACACAGATGGGGGGGAAATATTTTGGAGTGTCAGTATGTGCGTAGTGCTTTCAAGGCTGCAGGAGTAAATACAGTATGGACCAGTATTAGCAGGGGTGGAATGCAGAGTGGTATGGATTATAAAATCTGCTTGCTAAGTTTAAGTGGTAAAATACACAAAGACCTACACTTTGAAAAAATAGTGTGTCATAGTCCTTTTTTGATTAATTCTAAAAACATATCACCAGGCCAGTGTGTTATTAAAGTAAATAAAAATAACAGCTCTTGCAAAGCAGTTTTTTTCTATAATTTGTAGCTTACTCCAGTTATATAAGATTAGTGGCTTTAAAATTATACTTATAACTTGTACTGAATTTGTAGTGGTGTGTGTCTTAAAACATCACTCTGGTAATAATGTAGTTTGTATAGTATCCATTGCAGTTTAAAAATTCCCTGCTTATAGGGCAAACGTTCTTAATGTGTAGCTGTGTCCGTGATTGTTGTCTCCTTTGTCTGGGAGGTGTCATTTAATAATGTTCTACCCAGGCATTTTCGCTGGCCTCTTTCTTTAGTCTCATCATAGCTGCTTTTATACAGTATGAACTTGTTGACATAGCAGGGTGTGCAGTACTGAGGCAAGGCATTAATGGGCAGACGCACAGCGTGGCTCTCCCAGCAGTCCTATACGAGGGGTAATTATGGTGCTCCAGGGAAGCAGCAAAGCTTTGGGACCAGAGTTTTCTCCTCGACAGCCAAGTGGATAGGTAGAATTTGTATTTTGGGATGTTGGAAATGTTCATCCAAAGCAAGACTGCCTTTTTGCCTTTTCTAAGTCTTCTACTCAGGGCAGGAGCATAAAAACTTCATAAGAGTTTCCTGTTGGGGGGCGAAATGTGGCTTTTTTTTTTTTCTTAATAACTCTTTTTGTTGTTCTTGCTGGTAATTAGAAGCCTCGGTTTCCCTCATTTTCCTTTACCTTGAAGGGAGGTCTCTATATCCGGGTAGTATTCTTGTCTTAGTTCATAGCCCTTGTATTCCACCCATCCCATCCCTCCTTGCCTCCTGCCCATCCCCTCTCAGCATGCTACATTCATTATGGTAATTATGTGTGTGTGTGTGTCTTAGAGGGAACACAATTGCTCAAACAAAACAAAACAGTTATCTGTGGATGTGGGTGAGGTGCTGGATTTTAGTATTAAGGGGAGGTCAGTTGACCATCACGGCAGTTTTAAATGTAATTTTCAATTCTGTGTGAACATTTTCCCTTCACAACAATGCTGCTTTGAACAGTTTTTCATTAAATAGATAACAGAAAATTAGTACTTGCTGCCATTGTTGTAGTGCTGATTTAAAGAGGACAAAGCATTTGCTCAGTGCTGCTTTTTTATTTTTTGATTGTATAAGTCTAGTAAAACTAAAAAGCAGCTATGATAGCTTAACCCAATATTATCTTCTTTTCACACACCCCACTTTGATCACTTTTAACTGAATACCCTGAAACTGAAAAGGCCCCTTTCCCTGCTGTGCTTTAGAAAAGTGACATATTTAGTAAAGTGAATACTCTCCCGCTTCCATCATGCATACATAATGGAACTGTATATAAGCATGTAGATAACACCCACTGATTATGTATCCCAAAGATCTGAATGTGGAATGGGAGGAAAAAGATGCAGAATTGTAATTAGGAAGCCTGTGATGCTTTAATATGAAGGAGCAAAACTGGAGTGCCACAACTGTTTCTGGGACTCAGGCAGATGGCAAGTCGACATTTAATTTCTTCTTAAATTAAACCAGGAGTCAGTCTCTCTCTCTCTCTGCGTCACTTGGGCTCTCTCCCTTCATGTAATGGGACCGCATGCTGGTCCACACGTACGATGAGCCAGCAGAACCAAAACCAGTCTTCAGGTCATTACGAGACAGTGTCAGCTGGGGGTATAAAAGTGTTCTCACTCTCTGTTCAAGAAAAATAAAAACTGAACAAACTACTTTTCTATTGTGTGTGTTTTAGTTTTTTTGTTTTTTTCCCTATTTTCACTCAACTCGCTTTACTCCTGTTATGAAATAAAACAGGATGCTTTTTGTTCCGGGAGCTACATTTTTATCAGCTTATCACAACTTTGAGCTGTGTGTCATGTTGTGTCATGCCGTGGAAATGTACAGTGTTCAAGTAGAGCCTTGGTATGTGACGTACTCTGTGATGGGTGTGGCAGATCTTTTTCTGTATTGGCATGTGAGTCAGGGCTCCTTTTTAAAATCCATGTATGATTTTTAGGACTTGTGGCCCTGGGGGTCCTTGGGCTTGTGGGTGTGTCTCTATGAGAACAGCCTGATCCCATCTGAAACCACAGGCATTTCTGGCACACTTCCACCTGTAATGACACATTTGGCAAAAACAAAGAAGATGACAGAAAATGAAGACAGAAAATTTTTGTGTGCTGTTAATTCCGGTTAGTTTTCTGGTTTTAGCAAACTGATTCTGCTTTCTCTAAATGTGATCTGGGTGATTTCATGGACTGTTTCCTCTTTGAGAGGTCTCGTGATTGCCGAGTTTGAGGTGTGTCACATCTCTAACATTTTTTCGAACAGTGGTTCTACCAGAAGCCGCCTCAGAGTTTTATTATGCGCTGGCACACAGGTGTGGAGTTTCTCTAGCAGAATGAGTGAGCCAACACAAGTATCAGTTGTTACTGTGTGATTGATGCTAAATGGTGGTGACTAGACAGTGGTAATTTTCGTGAAGACCCCCACAAGAAAATGAGGTCTTTAAATGTGCCTACCAGCTGCTAGGAGTGCAGTATTTAGTGGAATGATCTGCCATGCTGGAATACCCTGTTTGAACTAAGCATTTATGTACAGTTTCAGTATTGTAGGCTCAGGTTGTGGGGTAATTTGGGCCATGCTGTGTGCTCACTTGCTCTCACAATGGCAAAGAAAGCCACTGCTATTAATTATTAGCCCAAAGTTACTTATTGCCAGCATGTTTTCTTGGTGGGGGAGATGGTTGTAGTGGATTATTATACATGGCAGTGCTCTGTCTTCTGTTTACAGTAAGGGCGGCAGAACACTTCCCACATTTAGTGTGGGGCATTTAAATGTCTGTGAGTGACAGTAAGCAGAGCAAAGGTGAAATATCTGGTTCATCAAATAGTTGTGTACAACCTGCTTATCTGGTTTGACCAAAAAGGAAGAGAGCTGCGTAGAAGAGAAGGGGGGGAAAGGAGAGTGCAGAGCAGTACTAAGCACTGGAGGCTGCAGGAGGTGTCCCTGCTAGCGTAGGAGGAGAGAGAGGTGGAGGAGGGGTTGGGGTTAAGGAGGGGGGGGGCGTGGCTATCTCAACCAAAACTCTTGCAACACCTATCTGGCTTCACAACAGACAAGAGAGAGTATTGTTCGAAGAAGCTCAAGCCCTGTGGGAAAGTCAAAGGATTCAATACAAGTCCAGAGAATTCCTCAGAGATTTGATAAGCACAGATACAACGTTCACGGTAAGCCATGTTGTGGTGTCCACTAGTTACCTGTCAGGCTGATTTAAATAATCTTTAAGTTGGCATGTTTTAGTATCTTTGTGCTCTTCTCTAGATTGTTAGTGTGCTGTGCTTTCTGTAATGTGTAAAGCATTGTGTCTGTCACTGCTGTGATGTGCTGCACTTGTTTTACTGAGAATAAACTCTGGAAATGGAACTGGATACTGGATTCTTATCCCAAAAAGCATGTGTGTGTGTGTATATATATACGTTTTTGTACAATGGTTGAAACTGGCGTTTCAGTCCTTGTCTTGTGAGTTGGTATCAGGTAAAGCAGTTTCTATGAACACTGGCAGCCCCATTGTTTTGGTCTTATTATTATGTTTTTTCCTGTACGTGAGCAGAGAAGAGTTCTTGAAAGGCAACAAAAACTTTAAATCTGTTTGAGTTGTTTCAGTATCGGTAGAACAGATGTTTCTTCTGACACAGAGAAGTCGTGTCTGTTCTCTTCAACAGAGAAATGAAAAGCTGGCTTGCTGCCTGGCACAGTTTTGTTCCTGCAGTTGCAGCAGCTTCATAATTACTCTTTTGTTAGCCTGAACTTACACCTGACTGGCTGGCCCACTGAGTCCCATTCATGACTTGAGCAGTTATTTTGTATACGTTATAAACAGTGTTCACAGGCAGGCTGCTGTGGCTGAATCTACCCACCTCTCTGCTTAGTATCTTTTGGTGGTATTGATTCCTCTTGTATGGAAAGCTTTTTTGTTGTTGTTGTTCATGTAATGTCAATCCATATTTCTATAGTGTTGTGTTGGCTGATGTGTGCTCAGTGATGTGTAATCTGTCTGTCTGTCCCTTCCCCTCCTTTCCGCTGAACCCTCTCTGTGTCTCTGCAGTTGTTTCAGTGGAAGCGGTTGGAGAATTTGTATTTCCGTGAGAAGAAGTTTTCAGTGGAAGTGAACGACCCACACAGGTCAGAAGACAAACCCACTTACTTTATCTTCACTTAACCTAATAGCTGCTTTTCTTGTATTCTGAAGTGTTCCCATTTTAGCAACTGCTCTTGCTTCCTTATCCTGCACCTTACACACTGTGAAGGTCATCTGCAGCCACTGGCCCATTTAGGACACCTTGTTAAAGCCTTTTAACATGTCTGTTAAATGAGTCTTTTCCTGCTGCTCAGTGGCTGTTTATTATTCTAAGGTTGTTATAAGCCCTCTGCCCTTAACACAAGCTTTAATGTGCCACTTCCAGCAGTTAAAGCCATTATTAAACCTAACAGACAGCTTCAGATTTAAAATTATTCCTCCTTTGTTATATAGCTGTTATGTATGTAACGGGTTCTGTATTGGATAACAAACACTGTTGCTGAACTACTTGAAATGCTTCGTTGACACTTGAGCCCTTACTTCCTTTATGTACCCATATAAATGTGTTATCCATGTTATCTCTCTGTAATCAGGTTAACTAGCTAGCAGCTAGTTTGGCACGCCTTTAAGCATAGAATGACTGCCTCGCATTCTGCATTTTCGCCAATTTGCTAGAGCTGTGTCTGCTAGGTCTGACTTTAAAATGTTTCATCCACAAAAAAAGCATGTTCTTTTGCTGCCAGTAAGAGCAGACTTTTAGGAGTTTCTAATGCTCTCTGAGAAACTGAGCACCCGGTGGATTAGTTTTTGATGACAGTGTCCTCACAAGAATAGGAGAGTCTGTAGTTGCACTATGCTGTGAGCTAATGTGGCTGACGTAAGCATTTGATCATTTGCCCACAGGCCAGAGCTAAGTGAACACCGTAATACTGAGGGACAATCAAAAATGACTTAAAGATTGATTTGAAAACAATAAATAAGAATTGGCTGTGGGTTACTGTTTTTTCTCCTTGTGCTATAGTGGAAGCTAAACTTGGCTGGATTTTTTTTCTTTTTTACTGTCATTCCTTTGTAATATATTTTTGTAATATAAATACATGAAAAACAAGTTGATGAAAACCTTGTGCTTTATGGGATGATGTGACGAGTAGTCTTTTCTGGATACATACCAGATTCATACTGTTGATACCAGCCAACAGATCTTAGACCAGCATTAGTTTGGCTTATATTTCCTGGGACTATTTGGGGCACACTGGGCTTTAGGTACACACCCAAAATAAAATGAGGAATCTTTAAATGAACATATTATAGGCACTCGAATTTAAGCAATTAAACAGATTGTATCTGCAATACAGCAAGTATTGGATGTCTATCTTATCTTCTACAGTAGAACAGTGACCAAGCGAACCTTTGGACAGTCTGGCCTGGTTATTCACACGTGGTATGCCAGCCATTCACTAATTAAAACCATCTGGGTGATGGCCATCAGTCAGCACCAGTTCTACCTGGACATGAAGCAAAGCAAAGTGAGTGTCTGCCTGTTTTTTCTCCTCCATGATTCACTTTGCTTTGTTCACACTGTCTGCCTGTTTTTCTATTGTGAAACACAAAGAAACAGTCTACACCAGTTTACCACAGTAATTTACACTGTTTGATGTGTTTAGAGAATATGCATGGTGGTTTCTTGGAGTAGAGTCAATCATAAGATTGAAGAGACCATAACGGACTTTTTCCTTGTTTTTAGTTTTTAAATTTTGAATGCTAAATCTTCTTGTTATATGTTTTTAGTTTGTCTTGTGGTGTTGACCTATTTTCAGTAGGCTGTAAAAGGAGTAACCTCTAGATGGATTGCAACAAAGAAAAGCTTGCCAGTCTTTTTCAGTTTGAACAGTGACCAAATGATGTTTAAACGGTTTGTTGTCTCACAGCCTTTTACAACAATGACTGTTCTTCATGTGATACACTGCCTGATCCGTGTCCCTTACTCGTGACTAGTGTAAATATCTTGACTCAGAGTTTATCGAGGGCTTCCAGTTTTAAAGTAAACAGATTCCTAGCCATTGAGTTTTATGTAGGAAGGTTGTTAGGTCTTAAGTGTAAAAGCTGTTATAATTCATGTAACCAGACCCTCTCTAATTCACTTCTGCAAAATGAAACTGAAAGTGCACAAAGTGCTTGAAATTGCACCCCAGGAAATACTTTTATGATGTTGTGCATATAGTATTCATTATAGAATTGTAGTATTTTACCTATTTTTGTTTTATTTGTAGCTTAAGGTAAAGGCACATGTGCACAAAGAAAGTATTTAGTTTGGAAACCACAGAAAGGTAAAATACACTGTGAATTAAAAGCAAAGATCCTAGAACAAGTGTTCAACTCTTCCTGAAATGCACACTGGGCTTGAGCACTGAGGCAGGTGTTATGTGTGTTATGTGCATTTTATAGTTAAGATGGTTGAGTGTGTGTGGTTGCAGTTATATGAAGTTATTCAGGCTATGTCTTGGAGGCGCATGGCGTGTCAGGTTTGATGCCATGCACAGGAAGTCAATGAAGTCAATTGATGATAAATATTTAGCATGCCACTGCAGCCGTCACGATGCACTGTGCTATCAATAAAATTAAATACTATCGCCTTCCCTTTTCTCCTCCTAATCTTCTCTTTCCTCACTTACAGTCAAAGATGACCACTACCAGGAGTTCAGGAGACATCGCAGTAGACCTCACTGAGATCTCCGCCCCCCGGATCACTAAACTTTCCAGTATTGAAAGCAAAAATCATCTAATAATGGCCAGCAATGGAAGCCTCATCTCAACTGGTAAGCAGACAGATAATCAAATAATGACTTCTATTCTACATCAGATTGATAGGTGATAATGTATTAATTTTTTTTTATTTATTTTGTCCCTGTTCCAGGTTCTGCTGACTCTGAAGTCAGCGAGGAACAGAAGAAAGAGAAGATCGCTGAATTGAAAAAGAAGGAAAAGGAACTTCAAGACAAACTGTCAGCGAAACTTGAAGAACTGAAAAAGATCTGCTTAAGAGAAGCTGTGAGTGTCTGTCTTACTGGATTTGTTTCCAAAAGTGTCAAATTCTCAGCTGACTTCTGGCTGCTATTCTCATTTGCAGGAGCTTACAGGAAGATTGCCTAAGGAATATCCCCTGGCCACAGGTGAGAAGGTTCCTCAAGTGCGACGGCGTGTTGGGACAGCCTTCAAACTGGATGATCTTTTCCCCTATGATGAGGTGAATGCAGATATTTGTTTGTGCTGTGGATTTGCTGTGTGAGGCTGCTGTGACACTTGGAACACCATTAGTGCCCCACTGTTGTTGTTTAGCTACGGCTCATTTAGATCAGCTGACTTTTTAAAGTCAGGCTTTTGGAGTTCAGTTCTTTTTTTTAAGCCTACATTGTGTAACATATCATATGAGACTCTTATGGGGAGATGTACCTAGTTTCTGTCTTTATCTAAAGATGAGTATATAAAATTACACTAAAAGACTGATGTCTTTGTGTTTTTAGCTTTGAGTGCTTTATGTCTGTTTCTTTGTTCATATGGGTGCCTCTGCTCTGACAAGATCTGTGTTTTTTGGAAAGTCCCCATTAACTGTGTCAGTCTTGTGTTTTCCTACAGGATCCACATCTGAGGAATCTGGAGAGTCGGTTTGCCTTGCAGCAAAAGATTGTGGAAGCAGCCATGAAGCTAGCCAATGAGGCTGACCTGTGCAAGACTGTGAAAAGGAAAAGGAAACACAACTATCTTGACGCTATGAGAAACCTGGAAGAGATTGAGAAGCAGATCAACGACTACAGGGTCAAAAAAGGACAGAAACCCACTCAGAGAGCCTCACTGATCTTACGAGGTAGATTTCACGAACAGTGGCAGTGACACATACTTGCATATCAGAGCTTGTAGAACATTAGTCATAATGAGACAAGACTGTGAATAATAATATCAGAGACATTTCTTAGAACACTTGTCTCTCTCTGTCCTCTGACCAGATGATCCCCAGCCTTCAGAACTCAGCTCGCTATCTGACAGCCTCACTCTGGATGATGGTTAGTGTGCTCAGTGTGCATGGGCTTCCTAATCCCCATCTCATTTATGAATGAGTTATACTTAAAACAATGACCTTTTCACTCCCAGATGATGAGCTTGGCTCCCAGAGGCAGCGGTCTCGTTCAGTCCAATACTCCCCCAGACCACACCACGCAGACACTCTGGATGCTCATTACAACAAAGACAGACGAGCCTCTGCCAATGACCAGCTCGCAGACAGCAGGTATGCGACCAGCACCCACACTCATGGAGCATACTTTATTAGTGTCCTAACACTGTGACTGAAGAGGAGACTGAATGTGAGCAGCTACACAACTCTGTTCAGACACAGTATTATCACTTTTTGGCAGAGCTCAACACACAGGCAGTTGGAAGTATGCGTGTAAAATGCAAGAAAATAAAAACAAAGATACGTGTAGGCAAGTGGAGAGAACGGCTGGATTGATGGGTATGATGACTGATGACAGGGAAACATGGCTGAACTGTTTTTCTGTGGAGATACGCAATGCCTGTTGTTTCTCCAGGGGCCTGAAGCGTGAAGCTAGTACAGACCTGTAGAGTAGATCCAGAGCTACATTCCTGACAGTCAACCTCCTCCCTCCTTCTCCTGCCTCTCCAACAGTCTGCTTATCAGCCCAAACACACCGGCTTTAAAAATAGATGAAAAAACAACATGTCTCTGCCTGTAAAGGAGCAAACAACAATCCCAAGCTGAGAGGAAAAGGGAAACAGAAGGCGGTGCTGGAAATGTTGTTTAAACACCAGCTACTGCGTTAGTGTTTAGAGTGGTGCGGGTGATGTTTTACTCTCAGGTTCATTTAAAAGAAGGGGGGTAAAAGTCATAATGCTTGCTGCTGCATGAAAAGATTAATGGTCTGTGCAGTGGAACTCATTCAGGTGTAAGGAATGACTAAAGTGCCGCAGTCAAGCAAACCCTGTTTTGTTTTTTCCTTTTTTTTCTTCCTTTCCTAGATTTATTGTCGAGAAGATAGTGGTGTTAATCATCTGAACATATTTCCTATCTGTGTTCTAGATTGTTTGACCAAGACCAGGAAGCGCACCATTACAGTCACAATGACACCTTATCGGTCTACAGCAGCCCATGTAAAGCAGCTTCCAGGCAGCCACGTGATGCACGCAGCATGCCACCCACTCCCCTCCTCACCCGCAACGCATACAGCAGCACACAGCTGAGGTATGAGCTTTATGTAGTTCTTTCATTATTTTGAAGACCCGCTTCATAAACGGCTCTTATGCATTACATTCACTAAACTTTAATTTTAATTGCAGATCAGAGGATTCTCCACAACACTTCCGCCAGCGTAGCGGGAGTCTGGAGTCACAGTCTCAGCTCATGATCGAGACCAAACCAACCATGCCAACACTGACTGTCCCGTCAGCTCGACGCAGCAACAGCACCGAAATGCTCGATGACGGTTCCTCCTACACAAGCCAGTCTAGTGTGGAATACAGCGTCCCTGGTAACCACACCCACGGGCGCAGAGTGCGCGGGCGCCACAGAAAAGACATGTACGCCAACACGGGCAGCATGCCCAACCTGGCTCAGCCAGACACTCGGTGCTATGCCTACCAGCCTCGGGCTCGGCCCACCACAACAGCCTACTATGTCACAGGCTATCCCAACTACCCAGAACCGGAGCCTTACTCCAATGGAGTCTATGTTTACGACAATGAAATGGAGGGACACTATAATGTTAACCCTTCCTACCACCACACCCAAACAGCTTATCAAAGCCACAGCGTGTATGGTCACTACGGTAATGACGAGATAGATGGTGCATCACAGAACGTGTACGCCACGATACGGCCATCCAGGCAGCGTCCAGTGCCTCGAAGCAACGAACAGATCAACAAGAACATCCAGAAGGCCCTGGTGGCTGAACACTTGAGAGGCTGGTACAAACGCAACACTGCACAAAAACAGGCTGCGTACGACTATGAGTATGACAGAGGCTCCCAGCAGAGTCTGGGCTATCCAACCACGCATGCACCACAAGCCTACAGCAGGAACCTTTCCTACTCGTCAGGTTAGACAATTTCACAATGTCCTCTGAATTATGTTTCTAACACTGGTTCTACATGTTGGTGGGTTGTTTTCTGACTTGTACCATTTTTCTGCCATGTCCTCAGTGGCCTCCAGTGGAAACTGGCACAGTCACATGACCGGCAGTGCTATGCTGGAATATGACATGCCCGTGCATGCACCGCAGTCTTACTCTTACAGCACAGCCCCCTACGCCCACTCCACCCACAGCAGGTAAGAGGAAAAAAACCTGGCCCTCAGCTCTTCTACTTATCCAATAAGCCACTCCCTGATCCTTCTTATCCTCAGAGTTAAGTGCTAGTGTTTAATTACCTAGAGGGGATGGCTACAGAAAACACGAGCTGCTATTTGGTGTTTTTATCCCTTACACCCATCAGCAATGTGAAATAATGTGTTGCCAATGTCATCTTTTCTTTACCTTCACCTATAAATTATGAAACTGAATCCACAAACAGGCCAGTGTTTAATTTCACAGCCGTATTCATTGATGGGATTAGAGGATCTGTGCTGCCTGCAGTCAGTTCCTCCTAAGAGCTTAAAAATGGTTCTGCTCTCCCTAACTGTCCACTGGCCCCTGCTCTCTTATAGATATGGCGACTCCTGGCACAGCCCTGATGGCCAGAGGCGCTGTGCCTTTATCCCTGCTAGTTCTTCCTCCTCTGGTTATCCTTCCACTTCCTCCCTGCCCTCTTCTTCCTTTCCCTCCCCCTCCCCCTCCTCCTACTACTCCCCTGGCTGTCGGGTCAGGCAGGTGGCCTCCAGCCCTGCGCAGCCACAATCCTCCAGAGGGCACAGGCTCAGTAAGGTGTCTTTTTCTAAAGGTAGCTCGTAGTAAGTAAACAGCATCGGCCAGACCCCGTGCAGTTGCTTCTTTTAGTGTGCCCGCAGTCTGACTCGTGAGTCTGCTTGTTGATGTTTTGAAGTGAACTTTGCATTTTTGAGATGTTTGACTGATCATTCAGTGTCATGTCTGATACTGTGATTGCATGGCTTCCTTAAGGAAAAATATATAAATATGCTCGTCCTACTTCCTCCTCAACTGCCACATTGTCATCCAGTGGTCACATTTCTCCGCAGTCTTCCTTTACTGTCAAGATTTTGTTTGTTTTTGTTTGTTTGTTTTTTCCCTCCACTCTTTGCCCATGTGCTTCCATTCACCACTGACCTTTGCCCCCTCTCATGCACAGATGTCTCCCAGAGTTTGAGTGGCGAGGATGTGATAGGATGGCATGCCCCCCTGGGTATTTAGAGAGGTGTGGTGGTGCTTCCTATGCTACTGACCAGGAAAATTATCCCCTCCCCCCCAATAATCAAAGTCACAGGAGAGAAGAAAGGGTGAGAAAGTGTAAAAACTTCCCCACGTGGTGATGGTGATGTGTTAATTTTTATGCATAGCAGGGACTGACAGAAAGCACCAGATCATTTGATTTCACTGACGAACTTTGGTGCCTCGTGGTGGTGGGAGAGCACTTGTGTGGCAAAGGGAAAATGTGACCCCTGAGCACTGTTGCATTGGAAGGCCATGTGTTTGTGTATAGACGGCTATTGTGTCTGTGTGCATTTGCCTTATAACTGGGTGAGAATGTTTGACCCTGGGTGTGAAATCAGCTTTCACATTACAAAATCTGAAACACAGGTGATGGCTCACATTGCTGTTTTATATTGACATTTTACCTTTGTAGTTTAGACGCAGAGCCCAGGGTTAATCAATTCTAACCCCGTAGTCAGTCACAGTCAGCAGTTTGCAGCCTAATGTGTTTGTTTTGTGTGTTCATTACAGATCCTATATAGATGTCAGCCAAATGGACTCCCACATCAACAGCCAAATGCACACTAACATGGACCCTGAAGAACAGCTTTACTGGCATGAAGACTCAAAACCAGGAACAATAGTTTAGCCGGATACCTTACAACTGTGCAAAATCTTCACCTTGACAAAACGTCACTGTGCCTTAAACTGCACTTACCTGTTTTGTAATTTCCTTGTAAAAGGACCCAAAGAATGAAGGAATTTAACTTCTGTGGAACTCAGCACGTTAAATGAAGTATTCTCATTTCTGTATCTCTTGAACGCAGTTGCCAAACTGATGCCCATCCCTGTATTTGAAATCACAACAAGAACTCCATTGGAGTGTCTAATCATGGGGTTGCGAGTGTTTGTAGTGATGGGACCTGTGCACTGAAACTATACCAAGCCCTGCAGTGGACTGAATGGTATAGCAAAGGGTGTAGCATTACTCTTTAGAGATACTGAACCAAGGACTAAAACTGTCTCTCTAAGAGGATACTGAGCGGCAATGAACAAAGAACATGACTGATCCTGTTGTGCTACTTGCACACACATATGAACACTGTAACCATGAAGGATTAGACACGGATTTATAAGGTCATTAATGAAGCACTGAACTCGTTAAATAGGAGTCGAGAGAAAAGGCTACTTCCGGGAACATTCTGCAGTCACCTGATCCACGTTTCTATTACCGTTCCGGTCTCTACACTCGTTTGTCATTTACAAAGTATTCAGTTTGCTTCACTGTCAGTACTTACACCATAATTGAGCCAAATGCTTATTTGTTGCACCACTTAAGTATTACCTGAGTCACCAGTTTCGAATATTACTGCCTCTGTGGGAAGACAGAAAATCCAGTTTTGTTTTGTTTTGAACATGGTTATTTCATCCATGCTGGAAATCATGGACTGGTGCTCCAAATTTCTCTCAAGAGATTAAAACTGTGTAAATGTTGGTATGTAAATACACTGGCTTAGTCTTTTTTTTATTATTTTAGAGCATTTTTATGTATTTGAAAAGCATGTAATATATAGTAAACAATTATTGTTAAGCTGGTTCTTAGTAATTTGTATAATTACAATGGTTTGGATTAAAAAAATTGAATTTCCCAGTGCTTTTGTTTGTGGGTGATATTTATTTAAAACTGAGCCTTCGAAGCGTCTTATCCCCCTTAGTGCAGGACAACACAGGATTTAAATCCAAATCCTTTGAATTAGCTAAATGAACGTCTGCTGGGCCAATTCAGTTAATGAAATTGAGTATAAAGGTGCAATAATCACTACTTCCAGAAGGAAAATAGGTAGAAAACCTAAAGTGTCATTTACATTTAATGACTGCAGAACACAACACAAATGAGTTTTCCTCATATAAATGGTTTGGAAGCTGCTTATCAGGTGTTCATTCAAGGAAGCAGATTATAGTAAGAGAGATAACTCTAAAGTACTGGGGGGTTTTTTGAGCGTCTTAAGAATGAATGAATATAGAGCTGCAATCACTCATAATGACAGTCAAGTGTGAATAAATGAGCCGGTTTTAGAAACTCACTGCTCTGCAGAGTTCTGTCGCTCTGCTGTACTTTCTCACTGCCTTGCTGTGTAACCAGGCACTTTTTTGTGTGTGCGGGTTCTCAAGCTGTAAACCGACCAAACCAGTCTTTAAAGGCTGTCACACCCACTATGGGCTATAAAACCTTTCCTTGTGTCTTCTGTGTGAATGACAAGCTAGTGTTTATAGCATCAAACCCTCCCTGCAGGCATTCATGTTATGAGAAGTCTGTTTTACACATGTTATCCGAGCCCTCCTCCCTTCACATTGTACTATAACCTTTCACTACCATTCCCCTTCCTTTCCTTCCTGTGCTGCTGCACATTTTCTATCGATGTATCCTGCCTCGGGTCCCCTCTTTAAGACGGCCAGAGTTGAGCAGCTTTCCTTGCTCAGAGTGCCTCTCAGTTTTATGCTTCTTGAGCAAGCTCAAGGGAGGTCTTGGACTATTCCAGCTCCTCGAGCAGCGAAAGAGGGGGAGAGCTCTTCATCCAGCTGTCTCCCTGTCTCGGCCGCGCCAGCTGTAGTTAGACATCATGGGAGGCTGTTCCAGCTGACACTTCACTACATAAACAATAGATTTCTATTGACTTTCTCTTTATCTAAAACGCAACACACAAAAAACTTGTAATGCAGAGTGGATTAAGGCTGTGCATGGACTCCAATACTTGTGTGACTAATGGAAACGTCAGTCACGCAAAGTATTGAAAGCTGTCAAGTACTGGAAGTACTGGCATCAAATATCTGCATTACAAGTTCATTGACTGAATGGTTTCTGATTTAAACCTGCACTAAACAGTGTTGAATAGTGTATTAGATTACCATGTGAACCATAGATTGTACATAAATGATCGACACAGCTCCTGGATCCTGAAGTGCCTTAAACCTGCAATCTGCATAGAAGCTTATGGGAAAAACAACCCTTGGGGCAAACTAGGGAAGAGAGTGGTTGGAGACTGCATCCCAACCCAAATTATCATGAATGTGTGTAATGACCTCCTCACTTCGTGTCCTTGATGGGGTCGCTTCGGAGACGGGGACCATGTCTACGACCACTTGCTGTCAGTTGGCTTCTTCAAAAAGACTTTGGTGCCTCGATGTGGTGATAAAATGATAAGATGGAGTCAGTCTGCTATCAGTTTGCAACTGAATGAGGTCAAGTGGCAGTTACAAGCAATGTGTGAAAAAACTGAAATGAACTATAATAAACTGCAAATTTGTTACAATCAACAATGGGAACAGAAATTTCAAACAGCTCCCGAAGGACAGTGATCCAAGAGCAAAATGGCACGCCTGCTGGGCAGCCTTACTTTATATAGGTAATATAACAAGTATAACGGTCATATTTTGTGTATGACAACTCATGAGTGGGTACTGTCCGTTGATTTTCTGTCAGCCCCCCCCCCCCCTCGTTCAGCAAGTCTGTTTCCAAAATGACAATATGGCGGAAACACTACGCACGATGCCTGACAACTGGACTTAAATAAACAATGGGTGGCGTCATGGTGGCGTGGTGTCCATTTTTTGTATACATTTTCTTTTGTGTAAATAAGTTCAAGCTAAAGAAAAACTCACCAAATCCCCTAAGCTCCATGGCTGTCCATTTTAGGACCTTTCAGCTTCTTGTTTCCGCATTACAGCCCCGCAGCTAATATGTTTTAGTTCAGTTTCACTTTTTTCATTAATCCTTGATTTTCGTCAGTGCAGGCAGTTATATGATAAAGACTGTAATAGACCAGCTGTACACTGAGTGATTATTAAATATAGAATGTACAATGTTCCCAATGGTAGCACACACAGGAAGTGTCACACATGAAACACTAAACTGAGCAGCCACAGGGCTCGGCCAAACTGAGATTAAAATGGCTTGAAATCATGCTGTGCTTACTCCCCGAATCCTGCGACTTCCCCAGGATTCAGGGAGTAATGACTCTGACAAGCTATGAAAGGTGAACGACTGGATTAGCTGACCAGGTCACATGCTCTCACAGCTCATTCCTGTCTCTTCCTTCAAAAGGAGGCAAAAAACAAAAAACAAAAAACATGGACAAACCGGAAGGTGGAACAGCTCACATGAGGATACAGCAGACTGCACAGGTCATGGTGGGTCATCTTTAATGGGTCACATGATCGGCTGTGGTGTAGGTCTAAGCAGCCGAGATCTGCTGAATGACAGGCTGTTTGAGTTATGAGGCTAGCTAACCAGCTTAGCTAGCCACAAGCCAAAGCCTCTCAGGGAAGAGGAGGGGGGTGGGGACGCAGGGGTCAAGTGGAAGGCAGCACAGCAAGTACGCGTAACCATGCAAAAGCAAGCACTGTGTACTGTACATTGCTCAGTGTCCCGTGCAAGAAGCGCGCAGCAGGTGAAAGCAGCTGATTTTTGCCCAGAAATGCACAGAAACAAGATTTTGGTATTGTAGAGTGTAAAAGAGGCCTCACTCCTGGAGAGACTGTGAAGAAGAAAAGACCAAACACACACACACACACACACCTGTTGGGTGTGCAGCAGCACACGTGCCGATACGATCTTCGCAGCAGCTGCATCAGCAGCTAGAACAAGGGCTTCCACTGTGCCCTCTGAGACATGACTTTACTTGACTAGACTGCCACCGGTGCTTATACTCACTCGTCCAAGTTTCACAATATGGATGCTGATGAAGCACCGCGGGACATAAATCAGCGCTGAAGTACAAAAAGGGGGGAAAACCCAGCAGCTGAGTCCAACTGAGCAATGCGAAGAGATCCTCAGCTACAGCAAACCTAGAAAGCAAAGGGTTAACATGGACCATCCTCCCGTTTTCCCCTCGCTGCCGCTTCAAACTGAATAACAGAGCATTAGGTTCTGGATGGATTCTTGTTATCTGCAATCAATTTTAAATGGAATCCAATAAAAGAGAAGCTGACACAGCGACTAAATCGGGTTTGGAGGTGAGTGAGTGCAGATGAATCCACTGTCAGCTCTCTGCACTATAATCTACTGCAAGCCCACTGATTAGCATTTGGGGTAAGTGGAGAGGAAAGTAAAGTTAACCAATCCATCACCCAGGGGGCACTGTCAAGATGAAGCACTCGAAGATTCAGAGGGAACACTGATGGTCACGGGTCACCTTTGAAGTCTTTATTTTACAATATTGACAAAGCAGTTTGACTTGAGACACAGCAGTCCTCTCTCTTTTGTCTACTTTTTATTTGGATGAGCATCGGGTGGGCTGGTGGACTGAAGCTGGTGTTACATTTTACGTGAGCAGATTATTCAATCCAGCCTCCGAGCTTCTTGGCAGTACAACTAAGTTGAGCGTGCACTCTTCATTCTTTGTTAAAAGGCAACACTCGTGCTGCTTTCACAATTTTAGCTGAGCACAAACAGACAGGGCTGTCGGCTGTTTCTGAGAATGATTGAACACAGATTTCGTACCCAGGGTTAAGTCTGCAGCTGGTTCTACAGGAACACTTGCACACTGCATAGCAGAGATGTGAGGCTGCACTCACATGCCCTCATCACTGTTCGGAGAAAAAAAACAAAACACAAAAAAAAAACGTACCCTGACAAGTTCTGGGTAGAGTGACAGAAGCCCTGAGGTAAAGATAAAGCCCTTTAGATAACAATCTTTCATTTTAAATCACAAGCTGTGCATGAAACTTCAAGGAGTTTAGACTGAGAGAGACAAACGTATGAAATCTAAGCAAAATTTAAAAAAAAAAAAAAAGTCATAATCTTTGACGCACAGATGTGCATTTGCTTCTTCTCAAATCCAGTCACTCTTTAACTTCTAATTCAGAAAGTTGTGGATCTTTTGAATGGTTTCCTCCTGCTGACCCAGAGAATCCAGCAGAATGCCCATAAACGTCTTCTTCAGTCCAGATCCATCCATCTTGTTCTCCAGCTTATTCTGCATATTGCGTTTGCGACATGAAGCATGTGCAAATATTACTGAAAAACAAACCCGTAGAAAAATGTCAGCTGTAATATCACACTTTGAGGATCTGGAAAATGTGTTTCATTGATTTTGAAACATTTCATGATGTCACACATGCAGTGATCATTATGCTCTGAAGAATTATTAGACATTCAATCACCCAAATCAGCCAAACTTACAAACTTACAAATCAGGGGTAAAGTGATGGCCCACATGAATACCAAGATGCTCCCCAGCATGGAAATCAATATGCAGCTGGCAACCATGATCAAAATGATGAACGCTGAAGGTTTCTGCTTCTTAAAGTTGTTGATCGCAGCTCCGTTCTCCCCCACCCACACCGAAACCACGAACACGACCGACACCACGACTATGGCTATGAGCGTCTCCAGAGGTTTCAGGATCCTGCAAGGCAGCAGCACAGAACATATGAGGGCAAGTTTAAATAGCTTTGGCATACTGCTGAACTTGACCCCATGGTAACGACGTACAACCCTTGTGTGCAATATTCGTCTGCCCAATTCCAGGTCCTACCCCTCGGGTTATACCTCCTTATGTGCATTTTATAATATGTAAAATAACTTGTGTAAAGTGCGCTTTTCTACTGCTCAGCTTCACACGATTATGACACTCAGGTATACACGTTACACAGACACACACAGCCAGTAAATAACTCATGTTCAGTCCAAGCATGCAGAAGGCCCACTTTCACTGTGTACATGCTGCATATAATGTATTTTGTCAGTATATTTATGTGATTTAATGTCGTTGTGCTTGCATAATGACAATAAACAGTCCCGAATCTTGAATCTGACATGCAGCTGGAGCAGAGGCGCTGTTCTTGTGTGCTAACTAGCTCCATCAAGTGGTCAGATGCTGTGTGTGCAACAGCAACTGCTGAGTGGATCAGACTGGTTTACAAAAATCAAATGTCAGATTAGTTTAATTGTACGAAACAGCAGTAGGGGCAAATCAATAAAAAAAATTTAACGAATAAAAAGAATTAGAATAAAGTCAAAATTTCAAGATTAGAGTCGCAATTCTATTTCGAGAATAAAGTCGAAATGTGGAGATTACAGTTGTTTCAAGACAAAACGCCACAGTTGCTCTACCCTCTGAGTTGGTGAAACTACTTCAGAATCAATTTTAGCAACAAGAAAGGAAGGAAATGATTTCTCTTTTGAAACAGCTTGTAATGGACAGTTCGTAGGGCATCGATAGTTTCAATATCAGAGCATGTATGTTGTATCACACGCTGGCTGATCACTAACTCACGTACACAGGCAAACGTGGCAGTTTGTCTTGAAACAACTCCAGTTTTCTTAATGTGCCCCTAATACTTATAATTGTGTGTACACTTGGGATGATTAATATTTTTCCACTGAAACTGAGAAACGCCCTTGCTGTTTGCAACCTGATGCCACTAAACCTGTTTCATGAAAGAAAAATGGAAAAGTTGTGAAATGCAAACAAAACAAAAATAGACAAAAAAAAACCCCAAACAACTCTGGTGGAACATTTCACACTAAAACTTAGAAATATGACTTGATAGAAAACAAGCATCCAAAATAGGTTGAGTTTGCCCGAAGTGTTGCTGTTAAAAGATTCAGAGAAGACAGTCCAAAAGTGTGGGGGTGTCACCGAGTTAGCTGTGACCTCTTCTGACCCTTGCACAACACTGCATAACAGCACAGGAACACTTCTAAAAAGTACTGATGAGAAATAAATTTTAAACTGGTGCATCCACAAATGCAAGTTAAAGCTGCATATAAGCAAAACCAGAGTTGTCCTCTTTGCGCTGACCACATTCAAGATGGACTGGAAAACTGTGCTGTGGATATTCTCAGGGCTAAAGAGGAAAAGCAGAATCAGTGATGGCATCAAGGTGTGTTAGCGCACATGTGCATGCCTTCATGCATGTGTGAAGGCCCTGATAACACTTAACGAGCAACATATACTGCTATGCACATGATATCCTTTTCTTTTTCTTGTTTCATGGAAACTACAGACGGTGCAAAAGATGCCAAACTACATTCTTCAACAGCAGGGGTGCTAAACTGGCTCGTCTGCGGCTCAGATATCTCACACACTAAAAACATTTAGAGCACTAAGGAACAGAAAATAGAATTAACTTTTGTGAGGCTGAAATCTTACAAATCCAGGATAGGAAAATCTGAGCCTTTATTACATTTTCAAAACACAATAACACTTCTCATTGTGCAAATTTGATATAATCATGTTGTCTAAGGTTTAAATAAATCAGCAGATTGAAGCCTTCTATTCTCATCTCCATCAAGACATCAAGATATCTCTTGTGCCTGTGCAGACATATTTGCTTTGTGATAGATCCAGCCTTGGCACGACGACAGTGATGCCACCAGGCCAAGTCCATGACCTCAGTAAATGTGGCTAGTGGCCTGCTAAGCAACTTAGTCAGGCTTTGTTGGATTACTGGCATCAAAAAAGCTCAAGAAAACTTCAGGAAACACGGCTTGATGAAGGTGGAAGCGGTTAAAATGTAGCATGATCAACTCATTGTCATATGCAGATGTTCGTCCTTTTATAGCAGAAAAGTTCATCTCCACAAAGTCAACAGAGGCTCTTTGGGCATTCTGTGGTACTTTTTCTTGGAACTTTTCTTTTTGTAGTGACTTTTTCTTTTAATGTCTTGTTACAGTCACCTCATCTATACTTTGACGGTTTAGCTCCTTCCTCATATTTAGCTCTATTGTTTACTCAACATGGAGAGGAGATTTCTTGCTATTTGTAGGAATGTTGCTCTAATCCTGAAAATCCTCTTCTTCTTGTAGGTCTGGTCTACAGGTATAATACTGAGTACACTGCACATAGTCCCTACTTAATCTGCCTACACTGACTTTTAATACTTCTTTGGTAAGCTTGCAAAAATGCCTTCAAACCGTACAAACAGTATAATATTACACTGATTTGTTTTCTCCGAGTTATCATATATCATATACAATAACACTATAAAACAACTGACTTTCACAAACACACAGCGCAGAGACTGTTTGCTCTACACTAAATGGAAATAGCATCACAGGGTTTTTTGAAAAACCAGACGTGTCAAAGTTTGAGTTTGCAGGTCACGACTCATGGACTCCCTGCCTCTGATTAAGTTGTTGTTTTATCACCAGTGCTATCTGCAATGGAACAGCTGACCAGAAGGCTTATGGGGCTTTCATGACCACAGCAACAGTGTCGTGGCACAGCTCAGTGGACATCATTATTTTTAGCAGGCTGGGCTTTAGAAGGGGGGGAAAGGGAGAAGCAAAGCCAGGATGTTTTAGATCAGAGATAATATATGTCACATCTACCTTGTATGTAGTTACAAGATAATAGACGACTTCAGAAAATTCCGCTGCATAAGCACGTGTCTGTGCATGGATCTTGTTTTAAGTTATTCTACTTAAGTCCATTCTCAAAATTGTCTGCAGATACCTGTTTCACTGTTTAGAGCAGCCCCCACAAACGCAGGCTGTTTCTCAACTATAGAGTTAATATATGTGAATTTTAACACTGCTTAAATTACATTCTCATTTAATGATCGGTCGTTGGTTCTGGCACCAAAGAAATAAAAGTTCATATTGAGAATATAACAATAGCAGTGCATCACAGGCATTGTACTTTATGCGAGCTGGGTAAATAAACAAAAAAGACGAAGTTCTCTGATTGATAGTGACTGATATAACATTACTTACCCGACGAGGAGGAAAACGGTGGTAACCAAAGACAGATAATTAGTTTGATAATAAAGCAGGTTGCTGACAACTCTGTTGTTCCATTTCCTAAAATCTTTTGTGTCTGGTTTTGCGAATCTATTCGAGCCAGGAAAGAAGTCGGTCCACGGTCGGAGCGGTGCCACCTCCACCCTAGCCATCACTTCTGCCCCCTTTATTAAATCTGACAGCGCACAGAATCTGACAGACAATCGCCCTTAACTTCAAACCAGAATCTCGCGAGACTTGTTGTTGCACGTTCCTTAAAAACACTGCCTGACGAAACCTCGCGCTATTGGTTAGTTAAGTGCCCGGTATGGAAACTCTTCCGGCCAGCTTTCACGAGAGATAACAGGACGGTGTTATGGGAAATAGTGGCGATTTATGCGCATATAATCTCCTTGTTAAGTTGTAGGTCAGTTTGTCTGTTGTTTTTGGTTACACATACGTTGGCATGGAAAAACATCAACGTGAAATGTTCACGAGAGCTGCTCGAGCGCAGGAGCATGCGTTCAGTGACTCATAGCTAGCTAGCTCGATAGAAGTAGTGATACACAACCAAGCAGCAGCCCGTGACAACGTGTCTTTTGTCTGTGCAGATGTGGAGCAGGTTACTGAGTCCTCGTGTGAGTGGTAGAGCAAGTTTGTGTTGGAGAAGCCTGTTTACCATGCAGCTAAAGACCAGCGAGTTCCAGTCCCTGTTCACTGATGGACTGAATGGATTGGCAGGTGAGGCACAGCTGCGGAAGGACACGTGCCAGCTGCGGTCACTTAAACCTTTGAGTTTTCGCCTATTTGTGAAATGTTAATACCCGTGCACAATGACAGAGTGACTGACAACTTGATCACTTCCTATTAAAAATAAATGGGGACACTCGGAGAGCAGTTAAGAACCGAAGACCGCCCGTCGGTCTGTTACTTACTTTCTTATACAATTTATTATTAACTTATTTACTAATTTATTATTTTTATTCAACATCGAGGTTTTGTATTAGGTACAGGTTTATTGTTTTAATGCATTGCGCTTCCATGGCGAGAAATTGAATTTACCATACCGGAAATAAGGGTTTTTAACAATTTTCACAAGATGATGGTTCTTCTATGTTGATAGTAATAATTGCTTTATTTATTTAGTATTAAAACAGAAAGCTTGGAAATTGGGACCAAATATAAAACGGGATTTAAAAGGAAAATAAATATTAAGACAGAAAAAGCACTGCATCAGAAACGTATTATATTGTAAAAGCCAAAAAACATATGAAGCACTCTGAGAGCCCAAATCTCCACCAAGGCAGCTCACTCGCTGGACAGTAAGAAACACTTTTAAATAGCTCTGTGTAGCATTATTATTGTTTTGACCTTCAGATCAATCTACTAACCTTGAATGAGAGGTTTAAAGCCCAAATGGGAAATGAAATTCTAAATCTTTATACAGTGCTTACCACACTTGTAAAAATCATAGTTTCTAAGTTATAAGGCTTTTTGTCAGTTTATGACCAACAAGTCATTAAATTGACCTTAAAGACCTCAGTGGGTCTAAGCCAAAATTTAATGGTTATCATAATTAATGTCAAACTTTTGAGCTATCATGTTTACAGACAGAAATACACACGTACATAAACAGTACCAGAAACACAAGCTCCTTGACCGAAAGCAAAAGAGAATTAAAAACCAAATGAGAATATAAAGCAGCAATAAGAGGGCGAAAGACAAACCAGAGAGATCAAAACGTCACAAAAGCAAGTTTATAAAAATGTGTTTTTTCTAGTGATTTCAAGTAGTCACCAATTTTACCTTATCTCCTTGGGCAGATTGTTTTCGAAAGCTTGGGGCTGTGATGGCAATAGCACGGTCACCTTTAGATTTAAGTCTCGACTTTAGAGCAACCAGAAGGGCCTCAGCTGCTTTAAAAGTGACTAGTAAAATAAGTTAAAACTTTTAAAACACATTATAAAACATGTAGACAGGTAGAAGCAGAGCTGCTGTATTTTAATCTGGTTGGAGGCGAGACTGACTTTTCATTTATGCCAGAATGATTGAATAGCCCGTGGATGTTATTTTGAAGAAGCCTGGCCAAATAGGTTTTCAACGTTTGCGTGAAAAGTCACCAAGTTATAAGAAGCTGTAATTCCCTGATATTGTCCCTCAACCTGCCTGAATAAATCCTGCAACAGCCATAGACCCTTTTTTCAAATATTTTGATGGTATGAAAAGCAGAGTTGGATTTAAGTGGGAGTCACGTCAGTAAAACATGAAAGTGAACTAATCAAAAACAGAACATACCCCAGAGTGACTGATTTAACTGATATTTGTGATGGCTGCATTTCAAACTTCACTTTAGCATCTTTGATGCAGTGCTTTACAGATGATGCAACTGTTCTTTCTCTTCTGTGTCAGAATGTCTGCTTCAGGACCAAAGCAGTGTGTAAAACTTGCCCCCTTTTTTTAAAGGTATATTTAGACGAGAAAGAGATCGTGAGATGTAAAACTCCCTGTTTTATTAACAGACTAAGGATAAAATAGTTAAAAATTTTAAACTTGTCAGGTGATTTGCAAGAGAGCAAATACACTGCAGAGGTCAAAACGACCTCCAGGCGCAACTTCTGAAAAGTTTCCTGAGTGTGTTTGCACGGTTTTTCCAGAGGTGTTTGAGAAACACCAGCATGAGCTGAGGATAGCTGGAGGTGCTGTGCGGGATCTGCTGTCTGGGAAGCGGCCTGAAGATGTGGATTTTGCTACGACAGCCACTCCAGAGGAGATGAAGCACATGTTTCAAACGGCTGGGATCAGGATGATCAACAATAAAGGAGAGAAGCACGGGACTATCACTGCACGAGTAAGAGGCTCTGCTGTGTAACGCTGATGAAGTCTTTCATTTGTCTAAATAATGCTAAAAGCTGATTTGAACAGTGTTAAACTTAACTGTCAGCGACTGCTTAACCAAACTTGCTGTCCTGGTATAGTTATGGTAGCTAATGTTGTTTGAAAGGAATAATAACTTTATTACTGATTTCTTAGAACATGTATATTTTCTGTCTGTTTTTGTCTAATAGAAAATAAAATGCACTTAAGAAAATAATAACTATTTAGACAGCTAAATTTGAAGTGTACTCTATAGATAGATGCTGGGTGTCATTTTTAAAGATTCACACGAGGTTCAGATTTTAGAGTTGGTATTTATGGTAAATATGAGTGAAGAGGAGGTCATGTGAGTTAACAAGGCAAGATTTAGTAAAGCTTAAAAATGCATCGCAAATATTAGAGCTAGTTTGTCCAAATCAACACTTGTGATGATTCTTAAAATAAAAACAAAACGAAAAAAACAAGCCAGTCAAACAAGGTTTTAGGCTGAATGAGCTTTCTTCATGATTAGGATTAAGAATTAAATGTTTTAAAATTTAAATGAACAAATCAAAAAGTTGGTCTCATACAGTAGCTGTTTTATATTTTAGGCTAAATAACCTACAGAATTACAAACTAAAAGTGTAATTGTCCAGATTCTTCACATCTGTTTATGACCACATGGTCATGTGAGGGTCAGTTTTAATGGTGGAATAAAGTAAGTGTGCAAATATAAAGTAAATACGTGAGCAAAGATTGTGATGATTCACTGAGCAGCCAGCTGCATCATCAGTCAAATCTTAAATCTTAATGGAAAGATTGAAATGGTTGAACAGCCCTGATGCATTGCATAAATAAGCAGCCCACTAACAGGAAGCTCTGCTAATGAGTGATGTTTATGTTTCTAGAATATGTAAAGATTTTGTTCTAATGAGCAGGTGCAGCAGGCTGAAACGTATGGCTCAATACGATTGGATGTTTATCAAGTGCAACAATTTTCTCATGAACTAAGCTGGATTTGTTCTATAAAGACTGTGAAATGACTCTGATAGTATTTGTACTTGACAGCAGTTGAAGAACACGGGCTTCTCTGTGCCTCTGATCTTGATGAGTGTTTCCTTTATTGGGTGTTTGCAGCTGCACAATGAGAGCTTTGAGGTGACCACACTGCGAGTGGATGTTCAGACTGATGGGCGTCATGCAGAGGTGGAATTCACAACTGACTGGCAGAAAGATGCTGAGCGGAGAGACCTCACCATTAACTCCATGTTTCTGGGTAATTTCCCTTCTTCTCCACTGAGCCTAAAAATGGACCGTACAAAGAATTGATAACACGGAGCTTCTTTCACCTGTACCTTCACCTTCACTCAAAATCTAAAAACCATTTTCATCTAGCACGTTCAGTTTTATTTTTTTTTTAAATTATGATGTTTCAAGTATTGTACAGCTGCGATAATGGGACAGATTCACCATTTAAGAAATAAATCTGGTCTCCAGAAAAGTGAAGCCAAAATTAGGAATGTGTTTTTCCTGAAATCTGTTAACTGATGCTTGACAGTGAGTTCAAAAGGAAGCTTAACCCACGGGAAGCACTCGTGCAGGTTGTCCAGAATTTTCTTGGCAATCACAGAGCAGAGACCTTGAGTTTGTGTTGAGAATAAACACATTAAAACAGTTTTGGAAGTACTTAAAATGTCAGAAATTGTGTTGCTATATTGATATTTAAAAGAGAACTAGAAGAAGAGTCAGTCTGAAGTTCCCAGTTGCAACCAAAAAGTATTGTTTTTGCATTCCAATTTTTTTGTGACAAGTTGTGTGACTCTGCTTCCTATAACAGGTCTGGACGGCACATTGTATGATTATTATCGTGGATATGAGGACCTGCAGAACCGTAAAGTGCGGTTTGTTGGCAGCGCTGAACAAAGGATCAAAGAGGACTACCTGAGAATACTACGATATTTTAGGTAGACTTCCTCATTTCTTTTTGTATCAACTTGAGACTGTGAAGTTTGAAAAGCAGATATTCTTCCTTGTTTGACGTGAGCGTATTAACCACCTCACTCCCATCATTTTGTCGCAGGTTTTACGGCCGAGTTTCTTCGGAGCCCGGTGACCACGAGCCTGAGACAGTGACTGCCATCAGGGAAAATGGTCACGGACTGGGCGCTATATCGGGAGAGCGAATCTGGGTGGAGCTAAAAAAGTTGGCGGTCGGGAACCATGCCGCTCACCTGCTGGAGCTGATCTATAGCCTGGAACTGGCTCAGTACATTGGTGAGAGAGGGAGGGCACGGCTGGGTGTCTTAATCATTTTAAACTCCAGATAAAAAATGTTTATATGTTTCTGTTCAGCTGTTTTTAAAAAGAAGAAAAGGTAAATCTAACATTTTAAGAGTTTTTCACATTATATCCAGCGCTACCAAAGACGAATTAGAAAAATAAATTGTTTTAAAAAGGAAATCATGATGGTTGCAGCTCAGATGTCAACATTAGTTTTTCCCTGTAGGTTTTTTATTTTATTTTATTTTATTTTATTTTATTTTATGTATTTATTTAGTTGACGGTTACACCTACACTCATACTCATAGAACTGGTTATTATTTGTGAAATATGCTTTTTGTAGACAACATTTTTTTTACCCAATATGGTCAAATTTGGCCACTTTGCAGAGCATGGTATCCCTTTTGCTTTGGCACGGATCCTTCTTAAAAGTGGCCTGAGGGGATGGCAGTGAAATCATTGTTTTCTTAGCATAGGTCTGGAAATAATGGATCAAATGTGCCAACAGTTTTCTTGCAGTTTCCAGCTGTTTATAACTGGGAGAAAGTTTTGGTTTCCTTCCCTGAGATAAAGAGGATTTAAGTGCCTCCTGATGTCTGTGGTCCTCTGAGCTCTATTATTGTCTCGTATCTAGTAAGGTTCTATTTCCTCTGATTTAACTCTTGTTAAATTAGTATTTAATAGGTTTGAGGGAGAAATCATTCTACCAAACATTTTCTGTCTTGTTACACATCAGTCCTGGTCACTCCCTCCTGTCCCTGCTGCTCCTCAGGGTTACCTCCAGATGGCGATATTGACGAGATGAAGCGAGTGTGGCAGAACGCCAAAGACCACTCTCCCAAACCCATGACCATCCTGGCTGCTCTGTTCCGCTCCCCAGAGCAGGTGGAAAAGATGGACATCCGATTGAAGGTGTCCAGAGAGGAGAAGAACCTGGCACTGTTTCTGGTCAAATACAGACGGGAGCTCTGCAAGAGAGACGATGAGCCAGACAGCCTCAAACCTTTCACTGACTTTATTATTGACGTAAGTTTCTTCTTCTTCCACTCGGTCTGTACAGAGAATATTATTTCCAGACCAATGCGGTCACTGATATTAGTCACATATGTGTTTAAAAAGCCAGTTTCACAGACATTAATTAACCCTTTGAGTCTGTGAATGTTCCCTACCATAGCCAACCTGTGTCGCTAATGTTCAAGAGTTGCCAGCCTGCAGCCGTCATTCACAACAGACTGCAGCATGATCTCACCCGACTGTTACGGCTTTGTTTTCAGAGGCAGGAAGTATTTAGGAAATGTGTGGATCGTTAACCAGAGCTAAACCAAAACCACTGCTGATCTTTGATGGAATATTTATCTTTGCAATGTTTGTAGAATAAAAAAAATAGTTTCCAAAACATTCTGATAGTTATTTTTGTAAATGGTGCATGTTTCACAAATCTTAGCTGAACCTTAGTTTGTGTTATAGTAGTATTTGTTGTAGCTGTTATTTTAAAGTTGTTGTTTTTTTTTTTTTTATGTGGAAATGTCAACATAAATCGCTCTGGTGTTTAGATTTGCTAAATTGATTTGACACTAGTTTAAGCTTTGATCAGCTTTTGTTACAACCCAGCTCATAAGCTGAAACACACTGGAGAGAGACTGACACCAGAGTTTATAGAAACATCAGTTTTTATTTTTAATTAGTTTATAATCTCATCTATCAAAGCCAGCCAACACTGTGCACTGCCACTGCAGGAGAGCAGGGGGTAGCAGAGGAGCCTAGAACAGGTCAAAGAGCCGAACCAAAACCAGATCGGTTAGGGTCAAATACTCTACAGCAGGGGTAGGCAACTTCAGGCCTCGAGTGCCGGTGTCCTGCAGGTTTTAGATCCCACCCTGGGTTAACACACCTGAATCAAATGATTAGTTCATTACCAGGTCTCTGGAGAACTTCAAGAAATGCTGAGGAGTCATTTAGCCCTTTAAATCAGCTGTGATGGATCATGGACACATCTAAAACCTCCAGGACATCGGCACTCGAGGCCTGGAGTTGCCTACCCCTGCTCTACAGCTACCAAAACACTCTGCTAGTTCTTTCTGTAGTTACTGCATCTTTCACAAACCGTAGCTCAACTTTAGTTTTAGTTGTAGCAGTATTTTTTTAAAACTGTCATTAAAGTTCTTAAAGACATAAATATGAAATTGTATTCAGATTTGCTAATTAGACACATGATTCCACATTCAAGTTAAAGTATAATAGACAGTTTCAACACTATAAAGCCTACATTATTGACATTCTACACTCTCTTTATATTTCCATTTATAACTAGACATACATGCTGGGCAGTATTTACTTATAAGGGAATAGTATTGTCTTTTATATGTAGTTATTTTGTTTTCTTTGTTCTTTTTAAATGTACTTGAAGTTTAGTGCAGTAAAATTAACACATTTTATGGACTAATTGAAAAATAAGTGTTGCCAATGCAAACAAAGGCAGCAGAATTTTACAGATAAGACATTTTATGAAAGTTTAGCTTAACTTGACCGCAAAGAAGAGATCAGAGGTACAAAGTACTGTGATATTTAGAATCCCTGTATATCAGTCGCTATATGCTTGTGGTCAGTACAAACAATGGTAGTAGAACCATAGTTTTAAATGGCTCTATACAACATTATTATTATTACTTTGACTTTAAGATCAGTTTATTGGCCAGGGGTCAAATGCGACATATTTTAAATCTTTCTACAATATTTTCTATATGTTGAAAATACACACCGCACTCGTAAGTATTGTTTCTAAGTCATAAACGCTCCCGTGCTGTGGAAATGTGCTTTGCTACCAGCGCAAGTAGTCGTGTCTTGAGCTGCTGACAAAACTAATTATGGAAACTAACAAACATACTGTTTATGACACGAAAGCCTCGTAAATGTCAAGATGAAGTAGATTTTTAAAATGTTTTGTACACAGACAGTAAAGACTATGACCATCAACAGGAAGTATCCTGAAGTTTAAAAAGAGCCATCAAGACATTTATGCAAATATAGCGAGTAAAGGAGGGAGTTGGTTTATTTCTGGTTTATTTAATCCAGTGAATCTTACTTCATGTCATTCAACTAGTGAATGAAAATCAGCTGAACAAGTAAGAGTTTTAAGTTCCACCATTTAATGGTTGCAGCTTTCTTTAAAAAAATAAAAAGTGCTCGGTGCAGAGTCAGCTTAGGCTAGGAGGGCTGCCTGGTTTATAACATGCTGGTGGATCCCTGACTGAGCAAGGAAGTGAACATGTACAACACCTTGTAGGATTAAGAAATAATTGAAAGATGGCATGTTTACTGAATATATAAAAAGTCAATTTGGGAGAGACAGTGTTCTGTTCTCACCATTTTTCTAAAGTTATTTTCAAAACCAAATTTAGTTGTTGCATCTTAAGCTGTCACTTTTTTTAGACTGTTTTTGTTCTTATATCTTTTAATTTCATTTTTGTTTTACTCAGGTTGACATTGATAAACAAAAACACAATACTTTAACCCTGCCATTACCAGAAGCACCACTGGATAAAGTAGACGGAGAAAGAATGAAGACTGGTTTCTCTGGTTTCTCACCGGGCTTGTCTCGCCTTATAGAGCAGATTTCTTTATTTGGGTTTTGCTGTGTGCATGTTGGTTTGACGTTGGCTGAGAGTCAGTTGGAAAAATGTGCAGCTGCATATTTTTAACCACTCAGGATTTAGGAGAATTTGAGTCAAAACGGTGGCGACAGTTAAAGATTTGTCTGCTTTTGTTGCCAAACCACTGTCAGTCAAACCTGATCAGACCACAGTGTCCTGAACAGTTCAGCCAAGTATTTACTGTAAATGGTAAAGCTTTCTTACTGTTGCTTGTGACTGGGATGTTCTAGAAAATGTGGTTACTTTGATTCACACACATGTCACATCCTTTCAGAGTCGGGAGCTGGATTCCCAGAGTAAAGTGTGCGAGCTGCTCAAGTACAAAGGTGAGGAGAAGCTCCTGTCAGACCTGAGCAGATGGTCCATCCCTCGCTTCCCCATCAGCGGGCACGATCTGAGGAAGCTGGGCATCACCTCGGGCAAAGAGATAGGCGCCACCTTACAGAAGCTCCGTGACATTTGGAAGAAGAGTCATTACCAGATGGACAAAGATGAACTGCTGAGTTATGTAAAGCTATAAACAAGCAGAGGAGCAGAAATGGTTTTGTTGTGTTTAGATGGTAATCGCATGGACGCTTGATGCTGCGACTGCACTGCTCCTGGGTATTGTTTGAGCAGCCTGATGCTCAAACAATCAGAAAGGACACTACGGTGAGTGAGACATGAAATCGGGCGGAAAAATGCTCTTTAGCCTGAGCCTGCAGCCTTGGGCCACTATTGTTGATGCTCAGCCAGTTGGATTCTCATCATTTGCAGTAAACTCGCTCTGACCTGTAACGGACAACTACACATGGAATAAATTCAGTTTATTCACAGTAGATGTTTATTTTCATTGCTCACATGATGATAGGAAGCAGAGGAATGTTTGTGTCTGTGGCTTTTTTTTTTATGTTGACTGTATTTCTGTTTTCTGTATAGATCATTTTACACTTCTACTAAAAGGTTCAGTTTTCATGGCTGCCCTTTTCTGCATGCTCTGTACAATAAAAGGTGGCCCCCAGTGTGTGAATTCTAACGTTTCTGGCACTGTGAGAAATACATTTTTTTGTGCTGGAGTGAGATTGCTCCTCCCTCCCACAGAGACGAGACATAAAATCCGCTGATCTCCTTTACTACCGCTCTCTGTGTATGAAGAAGCTCAACAGTTGTTCAGCCCGTGTCCCTCCCGCCGTCGTTTTTACATTTTGATGAAATCGCCAAGAGTTTTCTGTATCGTTCACATGGCGCCTCTGCCGCTGGATTCACCTGGAGTGGTTATTTAATCCCATCTGTGCTGCGCTTGGGTTGAAGGCATGGCTTGGATCGGTGTAAATATCAGTAACGTCTCTTCGGAGAGTGCACCGGTTGGTGACGATCCTCGGGATGAGCGCTTGGCGCAGGTGGAAATCGCCCTTCTCGCCATCATCTTCATCACAGCGGGGATCCTAAACTTTGGGATCTTGCTGGTGCTGTGGAAGCGCAGGAAGCCGCTCTCCAGAATGCGCGTCTTCGTTTTCCACCTGTGCGTCGCTGACTTGGTGGTCACATTTTTCCAAGTCTGCCCCCAACTCATCTGGGACATCACCGACAGGTTCATCGGTCCAGATGTGTTGTGTCGGGCGGTAAAGTACCTGCAGGTGGTCGGGATGTTCGCCTCCACGTACATTATCGTAGTGATGACTATAGATCGGTACCAAGCCATCTGCAATCCCATGGTAACTTTCCAGAGGCGCAGGGCGCGCTGGAACGGTCCGGTGTGCGCAGCCTGGTGCGTCTCCGTCCTCTGCAGCCTCCCGCAGGTCTTCATCTTCTCTCGGGTCGAGGTCGCTCCCGGCGTGTACGATTGTTGGGCGCAGTTCATCGAGCCGTGGGGACGGAGAGCCTACGTAACCTGGACGACTTTGGTGATATTCGTCCTGCCAATTCTCACCGTGATCGTGTGCCAGGTGCGCATCTGCCGCGCAGTGCAGCTAAACTTCCACATGAAGACGCACCACGTCGGGGAAGCGGTCAGCAAGCCTCCGTCATCGAGGGCCAGCAGCGTGGCAGGAGTGTCCAAGGCCAGGGTGAAGACGGTGAAGATGACCGTGGTCATTGTGCTCGCATACATCCTCTGCTGGACACCTTTCTTCACCGTGCAGCTTTGGTCTGTCTGGGACGACGAGGCACCCACACAGAGTAAGAAGACAGTGATCCCACAACACGCAAAAAGGGCACAGTCTGACATAAAAGTCACTGGAAAGCAAAAAAAAATTGTTATTACTGCAAGTTTAACTGGCTACAAGCGCCATCGTGCTCAGGAAAACAATAGAGGAGGAAACTAGAATTTTCTGCACAATTGCTTTGAACTCATTTCGACCGCTCACATTCTGCAGACCAGAATCATTCCACTTATACAATCCCGTTACACTTAATACATCCAGTAAATTACATTATTTCTAACATCTACACCTTAAAATCTCTTAGTATTACAATGAAAGTGTAATTTAAAAGTGAAATTACGGGAAGGATACCCTCTCCACTTGAATGAAGTCACTGTAATCGACAGACAGTACATTAGGTCAAAGGTTAATGGTCCTTAATTTCGCATAGCATCAACAGATAACTTAAAATAGCCACAAATCTGTAAGAGGTAACCAAGCCCAAATAAAGTGACTCTCATGTCCTCCTCATCTATCTCCAGGTGCAACCTTCACCATCTTGATGCTGCTTGCCAGTTTAAACAGCTGTGTGAACCCCTGCATCTACATGCTGTTTAGCGGAAAGCTACCCAAAAGGGTGGTCAGCCTGCTTTGTGTAGGTCAGCCTGACCTGAAGGAGTCCATGCAGGAAGAAGCCACTGTGGTCAGCTCCATGTACATCAGCCTCAAGAGCCTATCGGACTGCAGATGAAAGCCCCGATGATCACACACCGATTACACCTCATTTCACATGGTGTGAAAGTACGGCTCCCTCATGGTACAGACTGAAACTCTTCTAATAAGTGTGAAGGCAAACAGCCTAGCAGTGTGATATTCCTACTGTACAGATGATCACTGCATACAACGCTTTCATACAGAAAATGCCAGACACACTATCTTGCACATCACATTTTGAAAACATTTTTCAAATTAAAAGAACAAAAACAATAAAAAAAAATAGCTGTGACTGAAATATGTCCTGGATAAATTCACTAAAATCCCAAATTTGACATTCGTGGTGCTCAGAGGAAGAGGAAGAGTCTCTCTGCAAGCACTAACCTGAGCTTGAATGTTACTTTGACTTTATTAGCAGGAAATGCTCAGATATGAATGGTCTCTAGCTGATAATAACTTGAGCAGTAGCGTTTTCTTCTGGCACCGTTATCAGGTAGGAGTTTTATTTTGTCTGAGACCAGCTGACGAGTAAATACCTCGAAAGCCCATAATCACATCCCCACCAGCTTCAGTTGTGATTTGATTAAAAACACTGCGGTGCATGACTCGAAATGTTGTTTCTGATATTTTACTGCGTTGAATATTTTCCCCAAAAAGGTTGTTTAGCAGCTGATCTTGAAATGTTTCACCTAAATGTGATTGTTCCCATGTCTATGTTTAAATATCTCGTATGTCATCTGAATCAAATACTTCAAGCTCCTTTTACGCCCATGTGTACATACGATCATGTGTATGACAGTCCGAGCTACACTCGGTGGCTGAAATAGTTAACAGGCGACATTAATAGTACTTATTTTCAGACACTCTGTGTTCAGTGCCCCAGAGAGTCATTGATACATGTTGCCATTTTTCCTTTCATCCCCCAAGGATCTAGGGCTGTTATTTCTGATGACTTGTTTCTTTCTTCCCATCAGCACGTTGAGAAAAGAAAAAATCCCTTTGGATTTAAAGCTCAACTATTTATTTGCACTCGGAGGCCTCGGTTACACATACTTCTGTTTGCTCACTTTATATTTAGGCCTCAAATTTTCTGCTGAACATCACTTAATAGCGTTTCCATCTTCCACGTGGAGGATGGAATGCAAGCGTATGTAATTATTCAATCGTGCGCGCTATATTATTATACAACATATCATTAGAACTCACGGAGAGCGAGGTGGGGAAAATTAGCAAAAACCCAGCATGCTGCACATCTTTCTGAAGCGAGCGGTTGAAGATGTGCATGTTTTGTGTGTAATTTGCTAGCCAGGAGAACTGAATAAAACATTTCTGTGAAACATCATTACGGCCACAAGAAATGCGCTTCTGTACTTTCATTAGGCTGCACAGACAAATCCGACACAAATTGTCCAACAATAAATCTGCTTTTACCCTCATCAGCGAGTGCCTGGCAGGGACTCGGCAGGGACATTTAACAGTAATAAGGACAACGGCTGCTGGGCGCTCGTGAGGTCATCAATATTTAAACCAATCAGCGCACCCCCTAAAATATAAATGGTTCCCTACACCAAGACCAAAAGTTCATCATAGAACTATTAGCCACCCCACTTCAGTTTTCATGCATTACAGGATCGCATTTCAGTTCTGTTTGGTAGTGTTTATAGTATAAAACACTATGACGTATGACCCAGCATTCAATTGGAAATTACTTACAATAACTGACATAAATAACGAAACACTGACAGCTGAGTAATGAAATATATAAAGGCCTACTTGTAACAATTGTGTGTTGTCTAGAAAACCTCAATAAAGTTTGTTTGTGCTGGCCGGTGCTCTCTGACTTCAATTTCTATCATCACATTCATCTGCTGTCGAATCCCAAAGCTATATTAATGTTCTCCAGTGTCTCATGATTAGTCACAACATTTAAACTACTTGTACATGAGGGCATTAAAATAGACATGAAGGAAAAAAACAAAATTATGCACCAAAGTCAGCACACATGTGAGTGTGATTAACTCTTCTGTTCACTGTGTTATTCATCTCCGTCCTTTAATGCGAGTATTGAGCTGATTATTCTGTCTGATATTTGCTACTTTTGCGTCTTCTTTGAGGAAGCTTGAATGTGCATGCGTTAACTACTCACATCAGCGAAAACGATAATTATTATGAAGGTTCACTTTTTTCAGCATCCTCCTGTCTGTCTCAGATTTTTGCAGATGCTCAAAACCTTCTGCACATTAAAAACGTACCACACCTGAGTGTTTTTGGGATATTTAGGAAATGAGCACATCTCAGCCATGTTGCTCAGCCTGACTGTAAACAATAGAGACAACTTTACCTTTGGTCTGTTAGAACAACAGAAATATTTCTGTGATCCAGCCCCTGGACAGGGCTCAGCACAAACAGTGGCCACATGAGGCCATTTTAATGTTTCCAAGTTCCTAACAAGCTTGAAAGCCAATATTTGCTATGACCACTTTTATTCTTCAGCACAGTCTGAGCTCTCTTATTTTTATTTTTAGCTTTTCTTGTCTTTTTTCAGTGCTGTGTCAAACTCTGACAGTACCTTTCTGAGTTTGTAATTCCACCAATTTTGACAAGATCCCCAGCACCACTGAATGACATGCAGCTTGATGCTGTTGTACCTCTCTCCTGACTTCCCCTGTTAATGATATTAACAATGATATGAAATAAAAAGGTGAAATTTGGATTAATCACTCCATAAGATCTTTTCAGCTCAGTGTTTGTGTAATTTGCCATACATCAGGGTTTTTTCCCCTGTTTCCCTTCCATTCAGTAATGGCTTCTGGACAGCCATCCTTCCCCTGACACCGAAGTATGCCAGGTTTTCAGTTAATGGCTCTTTGGGAATCACCTTATTGGTGCAACAATACTATTTTATGAATGTCAAACTGTGTTATCGTTGACATTTTTCATAGATTTATCTAAAGAAAGTGGATATTTTTTCCAACATAGTAACAAAGAGTTAAAAGCTTTACTATAACTAAATCAAACCTTATACGTGAAAGAATGACTTCTAGTCTCTTCCTCACAGGGAGGTATGCAGTTTACCGACTTGATAATGGTACATACCCAAATCCAGGACACGTGTGTGTAGGTAGCACTGAAAAAACGTACCCAGGCTTTCTGTCTTCACCCAACAACAGTCAAGCCAATCTTCCCTGGCAGAGATCTTCAATACGTCATACAAAAAGCCTTAAATGACCCACACACTTGAGATCCAATAAGTCTATTTTTGTCACCACAATTGATTCTATCACTGAGCACAGTGCGTGTTCACGAGGCATTTTAAATGTTCTTTCCTGCCTTTGTCTTCTTAAGGCTGTTGACGCCAAAACACGTAAATCTCAAAAGGTTGATTGAAGAAGGGTGTTATGATCGGGCCATTTACCATATGGTGGATGACAAATGCATTACTTAACAAACCACTTCATGTGCACAGAGAAGAAACTGCTTGTGTCCTTCAATTTAGAACAGATTTGAGAACAAAAAGCCTCAGAGATGTAATGAAGACACAGAACATATCGTCAACATTGTGAAAAAAACCAACAAAATACACACCACACTTAAGTGATACCTCATGTTCATATTGTGCGTGAGCGCAAATGTGTCAGGGCGTGATTCCTGAAGATGTTTGAAACAGTTGTGAAACTGTGAGTGTGAAATGAAACTTGGTGGAAACCACAAAAGCTTCAATTATTATGGATTACATCTGGAATTTAAACAGAACCATTTCCTTACTTTCTCCTGTCCTGATGCAGTGAGCCAGTAAACACAACAAACAGACAGAGCACATGCAGAACAGTGTATACCTGAGATCTATTATAGCATCCAGGACATGTGTCCAGGCTGCTGTCATTAGAATACCATACATAATCAAACAGATGTGCATTATGGTACTTTACAATACAACACTTTCCCATCACATGTGACTACTGCAATTCATTATTATCAGGATGTCCAAAAAACTCACTAAAAAGCCTTCAGCTAATCCAAAATGCTGCAGCAAGAGTACTGACAGGGACTAGAAAGAGAGAGCATATTTCTCCTGTTTTGGCTTCCCTTCATTGGCTTCCTGTTAAATCCAGAATTGAATTCAAAATCCTGCTCCTCACATACAAGGTCTTAAATAATCAGGCCCCATCTTATCTTAATGACCTTGTAGTACCATATTACCCTATTAGAGCACTTCGCTACTTGTTGTTCCTAGAGTATTTAAAAGTAGAAGGGGAGGGAGAGCCTTCAGTTTTCAGGCCCCTCTTCTGTGGAACCAGCTTCCAGTTTGGATTCGGGAGACAGACACTATCTCTACTTTTAAGATTAGGCTTAAAACTTTCCTTTTTGCTAAAGCATATAGTTAGGGCTGGACCAGGTGACCCTGAATCCTCCCTTAGTTATGCTGCAATAGATGTAGGCTGCCGGGGGATTCCCATGATGCATTGAGTTTTTCCTTTCCAGTCACCTTTCTCACTCACTATGTGTTAACAGACCTCTCTGTATTGAATCGTATCTGTTATTAATCTCTGTCTCTCTTCCACAGCATGTCTTTTATCCTGTCTTCCTTCTCTCACCCCAACCGGTCGCAGCAGATGGCCGCCCCTCCCTGAGCCTGGTTCTGCCGGAGGTTTCTTCCTGTTAAAAGGGAGTTTTTCCTTCCCACTGTCGCCAAAGTGCTTGCTCATAGGGGGTCATATGATTGTTGGGTTTTTCTCTGTATCTATGAAGCGCCTTGAGGCGACATTTGTTGTGATTTGGCGCTATATAAATAAAATTGAATTGAATTGAATTGAATTGAATTGAATGTGCTGATGATATTTGAAATATGGGAAAATTGCATTGGATTACGTAATGGAGGGATGAGGTGTTTTGATCCAGATGTGTCATTGTCTGAGGGCTTTTGCTATTGTCCAAGCATGAGTTTCTAATTAAACTTTTAAAGAAAGTGCAAAGATGAATAAAGCGCTTTATAATTCATGTGCATGACCTCAGCTTGATTAAAATAAAATGGGGCTGTGACTCCATAATGGCTGCTAGTCCCAGGAATAGGTCTGTCTTCTTATTATGGTCCATGCCTGAGGGCTGTGTCCATTTATCAGAGCGGCTATTAGGCCCAGATAAGACAGATAAGCTCTATTCAGAGGCTTGAGGGAAGCAAGGTCAGGAAGTTCCAGTGTTGTTAGTATACTTAGCCTATATAATATGTGGAATATGCAATGTGCAATGATATAACCTAATTTTTGTGTTTATAACAAGCTTAATTTGAATGTGATCCCATTATTATAACAAGAAAATTTCACACAGATAACAGTGGACTGCTGCACATCTTACTCGACTGGTCTGATGTTCTTCTGAGTCTAAAAGGTGCATAACATGTGAATTTTTTTATATTATTGCTGAATAAATGATGTATTCAAAATTAATTTGAAAATCAAGAATACCTGTTTATCAGAGTTAGTAATGTTATGGGCAGGGTCTGTGATACTCCCTCAGGACACTAAACTGGACGAGCAGATGAGAAAACAGAGTATTTGCTGTTTAAGATACTGCACTGTTTATTGTTTATGAATCATATATAAAGAATTGATGGCACAAACCATCTGAACTCCTTTATTCCTTTTCTTCATGATGTAACCACTGACTTTATATAAAAGATGTGCAAACCCAATAACTTAACAATACCCATTGGTTGTCAATGAGTGGCACTTTTAGCATTTTGTCATCACCAGGTTAGTTTACAGGGGCCACAAATGACCATATTTGGACAAAGAGGGCCGTACAAACGTAGGTATCTGATAACTAATGCAGGTGAACAGTTTAATTTAGTAACATTAAAATTTTACTCACCAAACTCCCTGCATGGTTTGCACCCCACAGTAGGCCATATTATTCATCTGATAACTCCAATAAAAATGCTCCAAAAGGCACTGACAGCACAAATAGGATGCAAAGATTGAGTTCAGTGACTGGAATAAGCAGAGGTGAGGCCTAGCAGACAGGCAACTGCTACATTTTCCTGTCTCAGCATGCCATAGATTATTATAGATTATAGAGCATGTGCACCCCTAACCATAAGCATTACCAGCGTCCGTACAGTTGCGTTGTCACGTCTTTTTTGAAGGACGTTTATCCACAAAAGCCATTTTTGTACCAGGTTTTTTACTGCTGTGAACTTGTGCATTTTAACAATGGAAAATAAGCAAATTGACTCAATTCTGAAGTCAGCCTCAAGTGGCCACTTGAGGAATTTCAACTTGTTGATCATTTCTTTTTTTCTTTTTCTTTTTTATCCCACTTGATTGTATTCTTTCTAACACATGACTCAGATGACCATCAGGTGGAATAAAGCAAATAAGTAAAGGAGATTCTTCAAGTATATCAATATGATATACCGGCCACTTTATTAGTTACAACTAGCTATCACTGGATTCGTCTCCTTTCACCTTCAGAAGTGACGTCATTGTTTGTGCCATAGATTTAACAAAGAAAATAGCCTGTATTTGTATAGCGCTTTACTAGTCCAACTAAGGACCCTAAAGCGCTTTACACAACCAGTCATCCACCCATTTATACACTGGTGATGGCAAGCTACATTGTAGCCACAGCCACCCTGGGGCGCACTGACAGAGGCGCCACCAGACCCTCTGACCACCCAGTCTTGCCCAAGGACACAACGACCGAGACTGTCCAAGCCGGGGCTCGAACCGGCGACCTTCCGATTACAAGGCGAACTCCCAACTCTTGAGCCACGATCGCCCCAAAGTGCTGGAAAACATTCCTCAGAGGTTTTGGTCCATATTGATGTGATAGCATCACACAGTTGCTGCAGATTTGTTGATCAACATCCCAAAGATGTCAGAGCTCAGTCTATTTTACTGAGCTCTGGTGACTGTGGAGCTGACCAGTTGGAGCTCAGTCAATAAGCATACATGAAGTGTTGATCTTGCTAAGTGTACTGTGGCTAATACTGCATGGTGTGTAGTACTTTGAGGCATTTTAAACCTATAAAACATGTTTATAATTGGTGCTCTTTATAATTAGGTGGCCTTTTGGTTAAGCTTCACTTGTTTAACCCTGTCTTGAGATAATTCAATGCAAGAAAGAACAGTCTGTTTGCTGTAATTATTTGTCCTGCTTTCAGTGTAAAATGACAACAAAGAGGTTTATTGTGGCAGCAATAAAGGAGACGCTGCTGCTTCATAAACAGTTGCTGTTTCATGGCAGAATAAGGAGTAAAAAACAAAGCTACTATTAAATTAACTGCATATGACATTTGCACTTTCTCTGGAAAGCCTGCAGGACACTGCTGTAAACTTGGGCATTGTAACATTTGAAAATAAGTGAATTGACTCAATTCTGAAGTCAGCCTCAACAGAACCTTGGCAGCTTTTCAGCTCCATCAAATTATTTCAACATAATTCATTCAACATTAGATTTTTGATTGATTTTAAAAAATAATGTCTAAAATCTTAAAACAGGAGGAATACTGGTGGAAACGGAAACAACCGCAGCTCAGGACTCAGTGAACAACCTGTATTCTAACACTTTTTAGACGTTGTCAGTTGTAGCACATCCTCTACTGAACACCATCAATGTAATTAATAAACAGTCCCTGAAAAGAATTTGATGGGCTTTGAATAATTGAATGTTCAAACCTTACTTCCTACAAATGAGATGGAGAATTCATTATGAATCTGTGATACGCACTGATCGTCAGCTTCATCTATTATACCGTTTGATGACTGCCTCGAATGCCCCACTGAGTTAAAGCGAGCTAATATTGATATAGATCTTGGCAAGATATAAGAGAAAATATATGATCAATACAAAGACAGCATGAGGAGGTCGATCCTCCCTCGACCGTTGTAGACTTTGCACGAATCAGAGCGGTGGGATGGCATTATAATAAGACATGAATTCCAGATGAGCTCTTTCACACCTGAAAGCCTTCTCGCCATTAAAGGAACTTATTATTTTATTTTTTTCCCTACACAGAGTGATTTTAGGAATAATCGCTCTCGCTTTCTTTTATCGTCACTCACATATGAGATCTATCCATTCTTTGTGCATTTTATAGAGCCACTTCCAGAACAGTGAAGAAGAAATGGCACTACTACTTTTTTTGCAGACACTAAATCAAATTATGCACCAAAAAATGAACAACGGTGACACCAGACCACAAGTTTAGCTTTAAATGTTGTGCAATAGTGCATGTATGTAATTCGCTCCCAGGTCTGTCTTTCCTATCAAGATGTCTTCATACTGAGGCTTCTGTGTTCTACTGATAACAGATAATTCCACCTCATCTTCACATATATCATGATTTACTTAGTGTAAGCTGCTGCAGTAAAAAGTGAGAGGTCTGTATCCTTGTCATTGTTTTTCAGGTGTGTTGTCACTTCAGAAAGTGTTTTACCTGCAACTCATTTCTTCACTCTGCATCGAGGTTGAACTGAACTGCTGTCAAGGGGAGGCGGCGTGCCCAAAAATGAGGCACCAGCGAAGCTAGATTGAAATAGCTGCTGCATATAAATGAACAGGATGTACTCTGTGGAGCAAGGGTTAGTGCATGGCTGACTGAGTGCTGCACAGCAAACATTGACTTACATTTAATGCTTGTGAGGACTGATGTTTTAAACGGAGTGTGGTGCACACATTTTAGCTTCATTGACAAGATTTCTGCTCTTAAGTTTTCATTTACAAACTCTGTTTTTCAGCTCCCCAGTCTGAGCTCATTTAATCTCCTTATTAAGTGAGGGAGTCGATCATCACAGTCTGCAAGGTGGCTCTGAGACACCGCTCCCACTCACCCACTCAAAGCTTTTTCACACGGGTGTATTTGATAAGCACATTCACTGTGGTTCCCTGTCACTTTTAAACACACTGTGGTTCTTATATGAATCTGGACCTTTCTGTGCAAAAGTCCCGAGTCACCGTTCATTTCTTAATGTCTCTCTTGGCTCGTCGGGTTCAGTATCAGAGTAACTTTTGGCTGCTCCTTCAAATTTGATATTGAGCTAAAAAAAATGCTGACTTTTAGCCAAAGTAAAGGCCTCTTAGAAAAATGCAAAATTTTGTGGTTTTACTTCTTGGCTGCTGTAGTCATCATTTTGCATTCTCTTCTTTGTCTGTTTTTAAGCAAATAAATAAATAAATATATCCAGCCCTGGTATATTTTAGTTTAGTTTTTTTTAAGCAGAGATGATGGTGCACTGATCACTTTATTACAGAAACAGCTTTGTGCGCACTGCCTTTATATCAGCCACACACACAAACCAAACCGCTTGTGACAGTCTGGCGGTGGCAGACTGTATTAATTGTGAAGAGTAGACCCAAAATGCAGACACGAAGGAACTTGGACCAAAGCTTGAGTATTAATAAAAAGCAAGCCGTTTAATAAGGCTGGTAAAAAGGTACAAAGAAAAGGCAAACTTCAAACTGAAGTAAACTAACATCAACCTAAACTGGGAGAACTAAATAAACAACAAGAAAAACCTGGACATGAAACTTGGAAACATGACATGGAAACCTTGGCGTGAACAACAGACAACCTGACAACGTACACTGAAAACAGAGGACTTAAATACGCAGGAGGTGATTAGGGGAAGTGGGAACACATGGAGGAACAGCTGACTGACATGAGCCTAATGACAGGACAAGGGAAGTGAAACTACATACAATGAACAAAGAACACACGACTCCTTCAAAATAAAACAGGAAACATGAGACAGACATGATAATACAAACTTGATAACATAAGACATGCAGCATGAAACACATAAAGGGCAAAAGGAGACAAAAACACAGGGGTAGAAGACACAAGGGGAATCTAAATAAACAAATGAGCTTAGATAACCTAATGAACTAAAAAATAAACCATAAACATCAAAATAAACGAAAACTCAAAATGCCGGGTCAACAGACCCAGGAACGTGACACCGCTGCGCACTGTTGTAGACAGAAACTGTAGCAAAACCTTTATTGTCAATCTCTCACAGCATTAGACTCCCCACAGCTGACCTCCCGTCCATCTCACAGATTGATTTTATGACTGCTTTGTTGTTTTTATATTTGTCTGTGTTTTCCCCCCCGTACTCCAGTCATCTCTATTTTGTGGCTGGTTGACCTGGCTGACTTAATCTTTGCTGTGCTTTTACTGTTCTTAATACGTCCATAGGTGCAGTTTGTGCTGTTGTGTGATTTTGTTTTGGGGTTTTTTGCACTTTCTGAACTCTTTTGAGAGTAAATTGGACCCTTTCACAGCAGCTCGTAAATCACACAGAATGGCAACATAGCTTCTGCAGGGTTTATTCTGCTTACTAATGCATTTGGTACTTACTGTGACAGGGAATACATCTGCAGATGTTTATGGTTTGCATGTATAAAACCCCATTCCCTCATTTGGAAATTCTCTTTCTGTCCGAATGTAAACAACATAATGCACATTTATGCAGGGCAAAACCTAACTGAGTTCAGAGTGCCGTGGGGCGTCATTTTACATGCACGCCAAACTCTGGCTGCTGGAAATAATGGAACTCCATTTGCATGTTGACCTAAACTGTGGCTACAGCTGCTGTGTAAACATTTTTTTATTCAAAAACTAGAAAAACACTTTCTAGTTCCCTGATAAACAGAAATACTAAACACTCTGTGGTACACCTTGATGTTTTAATTACTAACAGAGCCCAAGAGGGGACTGAGAAGAGATGTGGAAAATGGAGAGATGTGTGGGAAAAATACTCAGAGAGGGAAGAGCGAGGCAAAAGGTTAGCCTTTCAGAAGTATAACTAACTAACTGATACACTGGTGATGGACACTTTACTACTGCAGGATGGTTGATATCTAATTTAGATTGACATAATGTCTTGTTTTTCATCTTTGCTAAAAAAGAAAAAGAAGAAGGAATTTTTGTGTTCAGATACCTTCCAAGGATTGTGTGACTCTGGACAAAACTTGAAGTACACTTGGACAGGTGTAGCGTCCTCCCCGATTCTGTACTACCCTTTAAATGGCAAGCTGAGCTGTGTGTAGGCCCGTACTGACAGATGTAATTGTCAGAGTCAATACCTCCTCACGTATCCACACCAAGCTGCAAACTATTGAGAGAGACAGAGCAGCTAGACGAGGCAACGGGGAGCGTATAGATTTCCTCTTTCTGCTGAGCAGGAGGAAATCTATACGATCTTCCTCCTATCAAAGGCGATATTCAGGTACGGTTCAGGGTGTCACTTTGTTTGCAGAACAGCAGACTGAAATGCTCGCTGCTTGAGATTTATGGATTTTAAAAACTGCTTTTTGCTTTTCTGACATCTTTTTTCCTTCAGTGCTGAGAAAAGGGCCAGTCCAGTTGTTTTTTTTAACGATGACATTTAGCTTGCAATAGCTACTTTTTTTCATTATTACACTCATCTCTTCTGCGTTTCTCTGTCTACATTTACTGCAAATCATCCCTGTCTCCTGTTTAGTGTCTTTTTGTCTTGTTTTGGTTTTTATTTGTTCTTCCTACTTTCACCGGTGTCATGCCCCTCCTCTGTCTCATCACTAATCAGTCCATATTTTTAACTTCTATATTCTTCTTTACTGGATCATTATTGTTCCCTAACGTGTTCTCAATGCATTCGTTAGATTATTTATTTATTTATTTGTGATTGATTCTTTATGTTTTGGACTTGTGTTACATCCTTTCAGCTTACCTCACATATCTCATCCATTGAGTTAGGTGCCTTTTTTCTGCTTAAATGACTCTTAGGTTAGAATTAAGTATGTTAAAAAGAAGCAAATAAAAGCACTTCTCTGAAAATGGTTATGTACAAGGAAAAAGCAGCCAATGCCCAACGGAAAACTTTGAAAGATCCCCAGAAAGCCTGAAGAACTATTACTCAAAACTGCTTTAAAAAAATCAGAAGAAAGTCTGACTCCTTAAAAACAAAATATAAAGAAATGGCAGTAATATATCTCCAAAATGGAACTGAGGTTTAAGCAGAATAATGTGCACAGCTATAGAGAGTCCCCCGCCGCTTGTGAAAAAGCTAGCGAGATTAGTTTATTGATTCGGGCAAAGCAGCGAGGGAAAACAATAGCTGGTTTCTTTTCCAACTTTAGCTGCAATCATGGTTCTGAATTAGTAATTGGACTCCGAAGAGGCCATTTACATGGAAATGCTGTCTGTGGCTTTTCTGTGAACTTGCCCCTTACCTGTGTTTTTAGATTTCCTGTCTTGATTGTTTAAACTGACAATAGGTTCCCAATGTTGACCAGGTCACAGTGAAGCTCTTGTGATTCAGACCTTCCTGTGAGTGTCTAAATTACAGTCCTCAACCATGCAACCAGGTTACAAGAATTGAGTACCAACATTAACGCTATTGTCAGTGCGGTAATAATGCAATTTGTCAGTCTGGGCACCAAAAGGAATAACCCAGCAAACATGCCCCTCTCTGGGGCAACTGTAGGCAGACACACACAGTCCCTAGCACCAGTGTAAAATATAGGGCACATCTGGACCATCCCCAGTGTGACACAGAGGAGCCCATTGTGGTCCTGGACTGTACGATCATTATGTTTCTTTATTATAAATTATCATAAATAAAACAAATGAGCCCACAGTAAGTAGGTGTGCTTAAATTGTGAAGGTCTGTAAGCACATCCACACTTCTTGGCCCTGTGTTGGTGTGTCCACAGAGCACTGATGGCAGTTTTGCCCTTTGAGGCTCCTTTATGGGTTTTCAATAGGCAAACCTGCTATGGGTTTACTCAGAAGGGCGAAACAGGGCAAAAGGGGTGACATAGCCTACATAGAGCTCCCACCTGTGGGCAATCCATAGAGGGCTTGCCCTTAAGAAAACGGTAATGGGTATCCAAAGGGCTAAAACTATTGTGGTGCCTTTCAGATTTCAGTGGGAAAGCCCGCTGTGGATTGCCTACAGAAAACACTCACAGGGGCCCCAAGTGGTAAAACTATTGTGGGGCCTGCATGTGTCAAACCAAAGGGGACGCCATGCAGGTCTTCTGTGGGTAAGCCCACTGAAAAGTGGAATTATTGGGGCCCCAAAGGGCAAAACTGCCATGGACTCTTTATGAGATCACCCACTCAGCTTCCACATGGGATGACTGTGGGTTTGCTCTGCCCACACAACTACTCACTGTGCTCCCACATGAGAATGTTTGCTGGGAAGCAACAATATAAGAAACTAACCACCAATCATACAAATAAATCCCAGCATTTGATGTGTGGCTGCAACACGACAACAGGAGAAAAAAAGAAAGAAGCTGCAGAACGGACTTCACTAGGGAGTCATTCTTAACAGCAGCTGTTTGTGGGGTCAATGCTGCTCTTATTTAATATTCGTGTCACTGACGATGTAACTGTGGTCCATCCAGTCTACTTTAAAGCAACACCTAAAGCTTTTTCCACTTTCAGTCTAAGGCTAATCCACCTTTTGCACTGTTCCTTTGTACATGACAATAATCACTGTATTTTTCACATCTTCCATATTTTAATCAGTCTTTCAAAACTTTGTATTAACAGAACTGAAAGGGTAATCTTCTACAACAATGCCTCTTTTTAGTCCTCAGACCCAGCTATCAGCACACACATCCTTAGACAGGAAATATATACAGAAGCAGTCCAGCTGTTCTACACTGAAAGAATCCTATTTCACTTTACTAAGGAAGTGTTCCCACTGCATGCATTTTCCTTTCGGCGGATGTCAGCAACTCTATCATACATTGTTTCAGTCACTCGCTGTGCCGCATTCGGGACACATACAAATGACTCATCTTTGACACAGAAGACTTTTTCTTTAGCTTTGTTGTTCCTGCTGGTAAAATCATTTATTGTTGTCACGATCTGTGAATAAAGAGCTTTCCACGGGAGCCTTCTGTTTAGCTTTGTGAATACAAAATTGTTTTTGATGTGATTTTTCTGGCTTGCAGCAACATTTTTGTAGGTCATGAATTTTAAAACAGCACAGTTCCCCCTCCAAACAAAAAACAACTAAAAAACAGTGGTTACTGTGCCAGAATGTCACACCAACTTAAAACTTAAAACTGATGGAGAATTTGTTTATTACTAGAGACAACTGCTGTCTTGCAAGGAGTACAAAAACAGCACATAAAACCGATGCCTGCGTTCAGCCACGTGAACTCAGGCATGGAGTAATAATTATTATTATTTAAAAAAAAAAGTGGTTGTGTTGTGTTGTAATGTATTGAGAGCTGACTTGTTGTACAGTCTGATGGCACTAACAAGCATTCCTAATGCTGAGAAGGCTGTGCCACACTATCTACAATATAATGATGTTCCCGTACAAGCAGACTGCTCAACTACATCGGATACAGCTTCTCTCCACAGAGGCTTACATTTCAAAAGACTGAAGTCCACATAAAGCATGTTGGAGGCATAACTTACTAGACCGTCATCCAAGAGACCAGGTTTTGATTGCGTTTTTTTTTTAACTTACTTTACACATGCTTTTTTTTCGTAGCTTTGTTGTCTAAACCTTACCAGTTAGCAATAATACAAAATCAAAACACTGGGCTACTCATTGCCAAAATCTACTTATTTTAAAATATATCTATTTCAAATATTTTGCCTTATAATCAGTTCAAAACTATCTTTTGTAGGCCCAATTTGTACAAAAAGAGATACAAGAGACACTGAAGTCAAAGAATCTTGAACTGAAATTTCCAAAACAAATTCCACAAGAAACCATGTTGGTAGAATCACAAGTTCCTGAGAGGAAAAAGCTTTAAAGTCTTATTTTGAGGCAAATCCAGAGAAGACTTTATGCAATTTGTAGCAGACTTGGTCTGGTGATCCTATGCATGGAGTTTCTATGTTCCTGAGACCATTAAGTTTATTTGATAATGCATCATAAGAAAAACCAAGTTTGAATCCCTTCAATATGACTGCAGAGTGATGAGACTTGCTTATTGAGGTTTCTGTGACATCATCCATACATTGCTCAAGAATTGTCCACCACCAGTCATGAGGGGAAAATGCATATTCTGAATGCTTTACTGCTGAGCGGTTCCTGGAGTTCACAAGCAGCAAGGTGAAATTGATTGCAAATATAGTGCAGTATTATTTTAGGGCATTGAGGTGACTGTTGTTGTGATTTGGCGCTATCACAACCACAGTCACAACAGCGCTATACATATAAACAAACGACCTAAATTGAATTATTGCACCAAGAACCTTCTTGTGATTGCTTTGGTTTCTAGCAGATTGGCACAGCTCAGGTAACAATGTTACCTCTTGATCTGAAGTATCATTAAAGTTGAGAAAAAATGAATGTTGGATCAACATTAAAATACCTCATGAAATGATTAAACCTGCAACCGTCATGACAGTGACGTTATCCTGGTGATGACTGCCAATAAGGATGTTTTACTCCTAAATATTCATACTCCTTGAACTTCATCACATTTTGCTCCATTACAACCATGATCTTA